>NC_056743.1:872501288-873228788 GCF_019279795.1 Protopterus annectens | reverse complement strand
ACTAGAGAGCTGAAAGAGGAGGATGGTGTGGGAGATAATGTTAAATGCTTTTGATTAGTCTAGAAAAAGACCTGACACAATATTTCCTTTGTGCTAGGCTTTGTTGACTGTATCTAAGAAGGAAATGAGAGCAGTGGAGGTGCCATGTCCTAGGCAGAACCCATGCTATGTGGGGGATAGAATGTTGTGTTGTAGAAAGAAATCTGAAAGTTGTTTCTGAATCCATGTTTCTAGGATTTTGGAGACAGGAGAAAGTATAGCAGTGGGACGGAAGTTAGAGATGTCGGTAGAGGGGCCACCTTTAGGGAGAGGTAATATTATAGCTTTTTTCCATACAGTAGTGACATAGGATTCCTGGATAGATCTGTTAATCAGAATGCTTATGGGATATGCCACTGAGTCTGCAGAGAGTTTAAGAAGTTTGGCAGGAATGTTATCAGCAGAGTTTGTGCAGGGCTTTAATATATATATATATATATATATATATATATATATATATGTGTATGTATGTGTAAAGCATGAATATATATGTATGTATAAAGCACAGATCCTTGTGTTGAGGCACATTAGTTTGCCAGCTTTGGGTTGGGGGGGTAAGATGTCACCCTCCCATAAGGAAAAACAGTAGATCACAGGAAAAAAATGGTACTTGTGAACAACAAAGTTGCTGGCTGAGAATCCTAAAATAATCAGGAAAAAAGAACCATGCAGTGTAGAAAAATCCGGTTGTGACTTCTGAGTAGTCAAGCAATTACAACTTCTATAGAAATCAAAATTTCTTTATTGATAAACAAATAGATGAGCACTTTTGCCGTGAAATGAGCTTCATCAGATCTAAATCCAGTTGACATGATATGCAGTATTTATCTGCTCTAACACAGAGATAATTATTAATTTATTCGAGCTGGGGTCATAAATGTATGTCAAAGGCTGTTTATCCAGGCTACAATAGCATAGGTCTCATTTTTCGTGTCTGTTCTGCATATCTACTCCTACTTGTAGCTAATAGGATATAACGTATGTGCTGTATTCCTACTGTCAAAGGAAAAAACTTCAAAGACCAATTCACGTAAGGTTCAAGTAAGGCACCCTTTATTAACTTGCAGCAAGGAGACAAAGCATGCAGGCAGAATGATTTGTCTGGACATTAATAATTAGTATGGCATTTTTATACAGTTCTTTCCATGTTACACAGAAATGTTACTTCTATTGCTGACATAGTTAGACACAGCTTTCTGTATTGTTCTACAGAAAATGTTACTAGACTAATTGCTGACTAGTTGAGAATAACTGCTGATTTACAAAACATTTGAGGAAAACAACCTGGCCTTGGGGCTTATTTTAGCCACCACAAACTTTCAATTCTTCAATTGTGCAGTTCTAATATATGTGTTACATTTTGCCTAGATTCAAGGTACATTTCTAGCTTAGGTACAAGTAATACTGACTACAGTTTATACTTTCAAGCATCCATTGTGCTCCTTATCAAAGCTTCTAACAGCTGTGTACTTTCTCATGGCATAAGCAGAACATCAATAACTTTTTGTTAAGTCTCATGACACTAGTAGAAATGAAACACTTCTTGTTATTTGCTGACATTAGCAGAAATCAAATGCTTCTTGTTAAGTTTCTAATAGCTATGCAGATTCATGCAGTGTGAACAGAATAAATGTATTAACCCTTTTAAACCTTGAATGCACTAAGCATTAAGCATGCATATTACTAATACATATTTTTCTAACACTACCCTATGTGGCTAGTGCCTAATTGATATAAACGCTTTATAAAAATGTTGTCCCTGAGTGTATATAACTATTACTACTTCATTGTATCTGTGATGTCATATGTCAGTGCTATTTGCCATATTTATATGGGGCAACCAGTACTGAAAAATATGTGACAACCAGTCAAATTAAAATCCTAAAGTATAGTACTGTGATCATAACTGCAGCTAGTCAGCGTAATCTGGCTGAACCTGTCACTGGGAGCACCTATCTTGTATCCAAACAGGATTAAATGAGGAAAAGATAACTGACTTCTGTTTCAGTTTGTTCCATCTAAATTCTGTCAAAATAGGTACATTATAAGAGGCTGTCAGTAACATGTCATAAGTCCTACTTGCCTCAGTAGTAATCCCTGTAAAACAAAGGGTAGTTCCCAGCATGGGAGTCAGTGAGCCTCGAGTAAGTTTATCTAGTACCAGTGCCTGTTGCAGAAACCCTTTGCAGAGATATATAGGGAGAGTGGAAGAATATGTAGCTGTATGGACTGTCTAGGACTTGGTAGTATACTGTACAGACTGTCTACTGTACGGACTGTCTAGTCCTTGGCAGTATACTTTATGGGATGTCTAGTCCTTGGCAGTATACTGTATGGACTGTCTAGTCCTTGGCAGTATACTGTATGGACTGTCTAGCCCTTGGCAGTATACTGTTTGGACTATCTAGCCTTGGCAGTATACTGTACGGACTGTCTAGTCCTTGGCAGTATACTGTATGGACTGTCTAGTCCCTGGCAGTATACTGAATATACATGATTATTAAGTATAAGCAAGGTATTAATCTGTCTGTAATTGAAGCAAGTAGAAAATAATTCATAGATTCTGAATACAGTACAAAGAAACATTAGGTATAATGTAAAGGTAGGTCCACTGCAATTAGTCTTACATACTAAAACAGTGCAGATGTTACAGGTTTTAACTAACACAAGCTGAGTCTATGATGGGAAGTATATCACATATGTGCGAATCTTTGTTGAAAAAAGACCTGAACTAAATGCGTAACACTAAGGCCAATTAATAGGAAATGGTGCACTTAATCAGGGCAGGAAAGCAGCATTGCTTCAGGCCACATAAACGTGAGACTAGGGAGGTTTTTACACAAACTTAGAGATACGATTATAGGAGGGTGACTATGCTGAGATGAAGTAAAATGTATGTTGTGATCCTGAGAAACATCATCAGTTTACTGCTGTTATTGAAAGTGATGCAAGTAAAGAAAAAGGAACAGAATAATAAACTAAGGAGTCTAAAGCACTTTCAGCGAACTACCAATAAATAGTTGAGGCTTCACCAGATCAGTGTAGAACAGTACAATGGCATCAAGTGCATTCATGTGGTTAACTCCACTAAATAAAAAATATGTGTACATGACAGACTTGATTACAAGACCAGAAAAATTTACATATTTAGCAAGATGTAAACCAGTATTAAAATATTGTGTAACTTAATTCTCTGTAGAAAAATGGCTAATTCATAACCAACTAATACTTAACTCCAAGAAAACAAAATTTCTACTTTTTCTTCCAAATTCCTCTGTCAACTCAAAACAACCTTCACCATTTCTTGTCTTAACACCATCATTCAACCAGACCCACATACAAACGTCCTTGGTATTATAATCAATGACCAATTGAAATTTGTTACCCATATACAACACTGTATCAAAAAGACAAATCAGAAACTCTGTTTACTATACAGACATAACAAATACCTAGCCCTGACTCCAAGCTATAGCTCAGGCTTTCCTCCTTCCTTGCCTCCTATACACCTCCCCTATTTTTGCAAATCTACAATCCACCCTTTTAGCTTAATTCTGTTATACCTATTACAGTGTTGCAATATTTGCCAGTAACCAGCCTTACAAATCACATCTTTGCCTGCATTAAAACAACTTCACTGGCTGGATTTCTCCCAACACCTGCTTCTCTCCCAGTTGCAACTCATACTCTCTCTACTCTGTAATCCCTTAGAATATCCCTCTCTCCTGTCTAATTTCCATATACACCCCTCCCATACTCTCCGTAGCTCAGACCAGAACCTACTTGATATATACAAACCTAACAAAAATATTGGAAAACTTCTTTACAAAAACAGTATATCCCAGGCTTGGAACAAGCTCCATCCTTGCATCAGACCCATTACTAGCACAAATCTCTTTAAATCAGAACTCGAAAATTTCCTCCTAAATACCAGTACCTGCCTTTGCCTAGATCCCACTTAATCCCCCCTCTTTGCTATCTCTTTTATTGCTGCCTAAGCTGTTTTCATTGACTCCTTTTGTAACCTATGACCCCTTCCCACTCTTACTAATAATCTGCTGCTCTCTGAAGACAGCAGCAATAGCTATATTGTCTCTCCCCAACATACATCTTCCTACACAGTATCAGTAGCCTCAAATGCGTATACTGATCTGTAGTTTTGCCTGTAATTACTACAAAACATTTCTTTTTTACTAAGCATTGTAATTTACTTATTTTTCTTTTTATTCTAGTTTTGTCTAAAATTTGTACTTCCTATAATGTGTATGTTTTCTTTTGAATGTTTTCACAAACTGTATTGTGTTGTATTGTAATTTGGAGCTTTTTTCCTTGGGTCTCCATTGAAATAATAAATGCAGGAAACTAGTACTACTGTTCCCGTCAAATGTATTGGAATTTGAAGTGAGAGAACTCTGTTTTAGAAGGCAGTGTTACATATAAATTTAAAAGTGCTAAGTCCATGATGTTGCCTGATTTTTCCTATGTGGTCCTGTTCTAGTAATACTATTCTTGACAAATGTACTAGAATTTGAAATGAGAGAACTCTGTTTTAGAAGGCAGTGTTACATGTAAATTTAAAAGTACTACTAAATCTATGATGTTAATTTACCTGATTTTTCCTATGTGGTCCTGCAGTAGTCAACCAGTGTGAATATAATACTAATTAAAAATACAATAAAAGAATTTAACAAAAAATACTCTGTCAGTAACTAAGATTATGGTCCAGTTTTCTAAGTTCAAATGCAGATTTGATGGAACAGTTTGTATTCAGTCCTGGGTGCCAGTAAGCTTTTAGGTGAATTTTCTACTTTAGTTCCTTTTTCTCAAGTATACACACACACACACACACACACACACACACACACACACACACACACACACACACACACACTGACGGGTATATTGATGTTGAGACACCTATAGATCGACCTGTCAAACATCAGCTGTACAATGCTGACAACGCCAAAGTTCACACATGACTAAGGATACACTGAGCAGCAACCTCGGTGTGTGCAAAAATTTAGACTGAAGAAAAAAACATTGTTTTTTTGCAGGGGGCAAGCCTCCATGCAAGCCCATGTGGAGAGGCTCTGCCTCCATCCCCCCTGCCAATTACATGTACGAACTTCAGCTTCACACAATATTGTGGAAAGGGCATATTAACCAACCTTGAGATTTGTGCAGTCTCACACACCTGTTGACCATCTGTTTAGTCAACCAAATACAGTTGATTAAACAGAAGTCAACCAGAGAGATTGCACAACAGTGGAGAAGAGGCAAATTCCATCATTCAGTATTTTGAATTTTCAGTCATTTTGGGATTCAGTCTTTTGATTTTCAGTCATTTGATAGTCAACTATATATATATATATATATATATATATATATATATATATATATATACACATGCGCGCGCACACACACACACACACACACACACCCATGTATGTGAGAGTGTGTCTGTATGTAAAACCTACTTTGGTGATGCTTCTTACCTTGCAGATGTAAAAGTGCTTTACACTAGCATAAACTGCAGGTTCTATAATACACTGTAGAATGAGACTTTTTTGCAGACTCAAATAATTCATACTTATTTTGCTAAAATGCAATGTTGAATGATAACAGTAGAGCTCGCAACAATAATGGCAATGGTGCTTAAGTACATTCTTACATTTTAAAAGCAATGCCACTGAAGCCAAACGGTGGTTTTATAATATAGAGCTGTACAATGTTTAGCAGTAACATCCTTTAAATGAAATTGATCCTTTTTATCATGTTTTTCTCTCTCTTACTGGCAGGTATGTTCTCAGGGAATTAGTCGAAACCGAAAAGCTCTACATCATTGATTTGGGTCATATCGTTGAGGTACGTGCTATGTAACTTAGAGCATGATATAACATGAAAAAGTGGTGGCATGTAGCTTAGAGCATGATATAACATGATAGCATGGTGACATGTAACGTAGAGCATGATATAATATGATAAAGTGGTGGCATGTAGCTTAGAGCATGATATAACATGATCAAGTGGTGGCATGTAACATAGGGCATGATATAACATGATAAAGTGGTGGCATGTAGCTTAGAGCATGATATGACATGATAAAGTGGTAGCATGTAGCTTAGAACATGATATGACATGATAAAGTGGTAGCATGTAGCTTATAACATGATATAACATGATAAAGTGGTGGCATGTAACTTAGAGCATGATATAACATGATAAAGTGGTGGCATGTAGCTTAGAGCATGATATAACATGATAAAGTAGTGGCATTTAGCTTAGAGCACGATATAACATGATAAAGTGGTGGCATGCAGCTTACAGCATGACATAAATTGATAAAGTAGTGGCATGTAGCTTGGAGCATGATATAACATGATAAAGTGGAAATTTATTAAAACTGGCCAAAACAGTACTGTAGTTGCAGATAGCTCCTATGTATTATGCAAATTATGAGTGTAGGACAGGCACTTTTGATGCATTAGAAGTGTAAGTATGACCATCTAAAGTGAAAGCAGTGTCAGCAGTATTCCTAATATTCTGTCTGACATGCTGCAGTAGTTAATGTGCATTTTTAACATAGCCAGACTTTTCCATTCTCAAGTGTACCACTCTGGCTAAAGCTTTTTTCATTGACCAGGATTTATTATGGGAGAAACACAGAACTAATAACATGCTATTTACAGAAAAGTTTTGTACTATGTTTGGCTGGGAACATTCACTTAATGTTAAATTCCTCAAAGTAATGCCTGAAATGTCATACAGTAGGAATTCAAGTTAACTGGAAACAAATCCAAGCACACTGTCTGAGCTGTTAATTTTTTGTAGGTCTTTCTGTGTATCTTAAAGCTGTTGGTTTAAAACAAAGAAAAAAACTGTCTCTGTTTCCCCAAGCCATCTTTGCTTCAAAACTAGTCTACAAAACTTAGATCAAAGCAGGGCCATCTGTAAAAATCTGCGTCTGTGTCTGCTAGAAGGAGCACCCATGTCAGTGGTCTTAGTTATGTAGTCAGTATTTCATGAGTGTTTTGGGATTTTTCTTTCAGGTCAAGTCTGGGATAGGATAAATTAATTTAACAGACTTTCCATTGTTCTTAATTATTTTTCTTAGCATTAATTTATGTGTAAAGCCTTGTTGTTGGAATTGAACATTGTTACATTGTTGTTTGGAAATTGTAGCAGGTTACTCTTTGGTTATGAAGTGAGTATTCTATTGCCATAAATGTAATTGAGCTAAAACTGTCCCTGTGGTCCATGTTACATACATAAGACATTTATTCCAATATTAGTTATGAATTCCTCTGTTTTTCTTCATCTTTCTTTTTTCTTTCTGCAGGGTTACATGGCAACCATGAATAAGAAGGGCATTCCAGAGGATATGAAAGGAAAGGATAAGATTGTGTTTGGGAACATCCATCAGATCTATGACTGGCATAAGGAGTAAGTAATACAGCACATGTAAAGGCTGACAGTGTGAACATAAATTTGGTCTGGTGAAAGACACTGTCAGACAGCAAAATGGGCTGATGGCTTATGCTTCGTTGTAATAGACTGAATAGTTAACAATTATTTTTATTAAAATGAATACCACTGTGTGTGCATGTGAAAGGAGTATAAAAATGGTTAAAGAAAAAGTTTAAAAAAAATGAGTAGGCTCGTATTACAAGGTCGAATAATAAACAGAAAGTTTTGGTTAGATGTTGTAACAGGCTGTGAAACAGGTGATGTATCTGCAATTATATACAGTATGCTTTGAGCCATCCTGGGGCACAAAATGATTTTGCACTGATACAGTATTTTGAAGTCTGGTTTGTTAGAGCAGAATAATTGATGACCTAAAATAATAAAGCAAGGCAGATGTAATGTGGCAAAAGCACTAAGCTCAGCCAACTGTTGCATTTCACCCCAGTGTAGCTACCCATTCCCTACCCCTAACTATCCCGTATTTTATTTGCTTCTGACATCACTGAATCCCTTCACTGTACCACTGCATGTGGCAGAACATTCTACAGCCTATTACTTTTTCTCCAAAGCACTATTTCTGTAAGTCAGTCTTTAATTTGCTCCCCTTCCAGCTGACATCCATGTCCTCTTTTTTTGTTCCCTTTAGAACTGCCCATAAAGCTGTACCCTGTAAAGCAGTAAATATAGAGCAAATACCTTGCACAGTGACAAGCTTAGAGCAGCTAGTTGTACATTGAGTGGCAGTACTGTTAAATGTAGCAATTATAGCTGAGTCTGCCTACAACCCTCCTCTCATAAAAAGCACCCTTAATAGTCTTCTGTTAACTCATCCTTGTAATTCACCAAGTAGGGGACTGGACAACATGGGTATGCAATTTCCTAATTTCTCTGCAGCCAGCCTGGTGGATATGGGTATCTTGAGACAATGTAGCAATTGCCTCATGTTTACTGACAACCGTTTAATCCTTAAAGTATCATATACAGTATGCAAGAAATGTACATGCACAATGTCACTGGAGGCTAAACTCTCACATAAACACACACATCATGTTGTCAAAACCACACACACAGTATTCCCCACACATAGCACACAACACACACATAGACCAACATATGCTGAGGCACTTAAATGCAGTCTTCCTAAACAAAAAGACCTCCTTAAGCTCCCATTAGCAAAGATTATCCTCAGCAAACCCAAAAGCACTCAACCAAAGCAACACCTAGGAATGTACACACATACAGCCACAGTCAGTAGAACCCCCAAATATAAAACCTATAGGGCAAACAAACACACTTCCCAAGATTCTAATTATAGAGGACTCCATTGTAAAATATACTGATGCCCCTTTAACCAGGCTGAAAAAGGAGAGGATAATGGTTAGTTGCCTATCTGAAGCCACGATCTGCAAAATTACACATGCACTCAAATCACTGCACCACAGGTACCAGTATGATTCCATCATGGTTCACGTAGGTGTAAATGACCTGAGCCATACCTCCCTAGACTATATGAAGAGGGGCAGCGTAGATCTCTCTGACTACGTGTCTCAGGGTGGTATGAGACTAGCATTGAGCAGCATATTACCTTCATCAAGAATGATCAGAATCAGAAATACTTTATTGATCATGCCTTCTGTTACAGTTGCACAGATAAACATAGATGCAATGTAGACCAAGCACGTGTTACATAATTAGATATGACAGATACTATATTCACTTATGTTTCCCCACATATATAGCAGCAACAGCTGACATAGGTACACGGTTGACGATATCCAATGTATTAAATGAGTCTGATACCACATATAGTAGTGACATGAAAGGAGGAGCCTTTCGTGTTAATTACCACTCACACTAGGATATGGTGTTTTGCACATTACAATACTTTAACTAAGGTATAGCTCATTGCACAAAGGGTAATTGCTTTAATGATTAAAATTATTTGATGTTAATATCTTAATATTTTGTAATATATTAATGATCTTAATATTTATTATTAATATTATTTGTTGATATCGATATTAATATTGATGCCACAGTACCATTTTAACAATTGGATGAGTTTCTGGTGTCATTTCAAGGGGATCCAATATTTGTCAGCACGGGAAGACATGGTTAACAAACCATGTTGCGTTGCCAGGGATGGTCTGCACCTGTCCCTTCTAGGCTTTTGAATGCTGGCTAAAACTTTATCCTTCCCCATAGAGCCTTTTTTAGGCAATGCCAAATTGACAAACCTACCAACATAGCAAAGTCAACTCAACTGAACCTCAAGGTGTTACTGCTGGATGCTGGGAGCCTAAAGAAAAAGCTAAACTCCCTCCAAGCCCTCCTCCCCCTAGAGAATATAGAGGTCTGTGCAGTTACAGAGACATGGTTTAAAGCTGCAGAGAGTACCCCAGCAGTGCAAGATTTCACTGCCTTCCAGACTTTTAGACCAGTAGCTGTACAGACAGGGACTAAAGGTGGCGCTGGCTCAAGTTTGCAACTCCTCTTTGGCAACTACTTCTCAGAAGTCAAGGCTAACGTCAAGTCCTCTGGCTGACCTAGTTTGCAAATGATTGCAAACTGGGAAGTCATAGAATCCCTTCAAGAAACTAACGTCTTACAAGAGGGTCTAACACAGATGACTACTGCCAAAGCCATGGCTTAAAATTCAGTGCAAAGAAATGCGTTATAGTACCTTTTGGGAAGTTGGCCATCCCAGGAAACTGTGTCAGCAGTGAAACACCCCTACGAGTTGACCCACTACTCAAGGATCTGTGAACACATGTAGACAGCAACCTGGCCTTTGACCTACATGTACCCAAGGTAGTAAGGAAATCCTTTTATGTTGCTTAAATTATAAGTAAGTGCATGGCATCTAGGCCCATGGAAGTCATTGTACCACTATACTCAGCCCTCCCCAGAACCATCATTGAGTGGAATGCCCCTTTTGGTATGTACCTAACCAGACACATGCAGCAACTGGAACATCCACAAAGGTTCCTTACAAAAAGAATACAGGGCATAAACAAAATGTCCTGTGTGGATCACCTCAAAGCCCTATATTTATACTCAGTCTCCTACAGATTACTGAGAGGTGATCTATGTCTGGCATACAAGGCACCCTTGGACCCTGTTCTGATGAACCTTTTGCACATCCGCAAAAAAAAAAAAAAAAAAAAAAGCATTAGACTTACTAGATCTAAATAACTAAATTTAACTTGCACCATAAATAGGTCAAGTTGGAGAGATAGATATGCATCTCAGAGAAGTCTCTTTCTCTGAAACAGGGTCCCCATCCATGTGAAACAAAGACCGTCCCTAACCCTATTTATAACTTGAACCATTTGATGGGAAATCGAAAATTCACCTCTGGTCTGGCACCCACATCTCTGATGGACAGACACTGTCTGTAAATCATATCACAACAAAAAATCACCCCTATATAAATGTCTAAAACATATAACTTGTGGGACACATTTAGGTTGTATGTCAAGGCTTATAAAGGCCCTAGTGGCCATTAGCCTAGTACATACCTTCTTCTCTTTCGGCTGTTCCCACTAGTGGTCGCCACAGCGGATCATCTGTTTCCATTTCTCCCTGTCCTCTGCATATTGCTCTGTCACACCAACCGCCTGCATGTCCTCTCTCACCACGTCCATAAACCTTATCTTAGGCCTTCCTCTTTTCCTCTTACCTGGCATCTCCATCCTTAGCATCCTTTTCCCAATATATACCCTTCATCCCTCCTCAGCACATGTCCAAACCAACGCAATCTCGCCTCTCTGACTTTGTCTGCAAACCGTCCAACCTGAGCTTGAGCCTCTAATATACTGATTCCTAATCCTGTCCATCCTTGTCACACCCAGTGCAAATCTTAACATCTTTAACTCTGCCACTTCCAGCTCTGACTCCTGCCTTTTTATCAGTGCCACCGTCTCCAACCCATAAAACATAGCTGGTCTCACTACCCTCTTGTAGACCTTCCCTTTCACTCTTACTTGTACCCGTCTGTCACTAATCACTCCTGACACTCTTCTCCACCCTACCTGTACTCTCTTCTTCAGCTCTCTTTCACACTCACCATTACTCTGAACTGTTGATCCCAAGTACATAAACTCATCCACCTTCACCAACTCTACTCCCTGCATCCTCACCATTCCTCTATCCTCCCTCTCATTCACACACACACATATTCTGTCTTAGTCCTGCTGACCTTCATTCCTCTCCTCTCTAGAGCATATCTCCACCTCTCCAGGGTCTCCTCAACCTGGTTCCTACTCTCACTACAGATCACAATGTCATCTTCAAACATCATAGTCCATGGGGCCTCCTGTCTGATCTCGTCTGTCAACCTGTCCATCACCATTGCAAAATAAGAAAGGGCTCAGAGCTGATCCCTGATCTAATCAAACCTCCACCTTAAACGGATCTGTCACTCCCACTGCAGACTTCACCACTGTCACACTACCCTTGTACATATAATATACCACTCTTACATACTTCTCTGCCACTCCTGACTTCCTCATACAATACCACAACTCCTCTCTAGGCACCCTATCATATGCTTTCTCCAAGTCCACAAAGACACAATGCAACTCCTTCTGACCTTCTCTATATTTCTCCATCAACAGTCTCAGAGCAAACATCGCATCTGTTGTGCTCTTTCCCTGAAACCATACTGCTGATCGCTAATCATCTGCTCCCTTCTTAACTTAGCTTCCACTACTCTTTCCCATAACATCAAGCTGTGACTGATCAGTTTTATCCCTCTTTAGTTACTACAGCTCTGCACATCATACTTATTCTTAAAAATAGGCACCAAAACACTTTTTCTCCACTCCTCAGGCATCCTCTGACTTTCCAAGATTTCAGTAAACATTCTGGTTAAGAACTCCACTGCCATTTCTCCTAAGCACCTCCATGCTTCCACTGGTATGTCATCTGGACCAACAGCCTTTCCATTCTTCATCCTCTTCATAGTTGTCCTTACTTCCTCCTTGCTAATCTGCTTCACTTCCTGATTCACTATCCACACATCATCCAACCTTCTCTCCCTCTCATTCTCTTCATTCATCTACCCCTCAAAGTACTCTTTCCATCTGCTCAACACACTCTCCTTGCTTGTGAGTACGTTTACCTCACTATCCTTTATCACCCTTATCTGCTGCACATCTTTCCCAACTCAGTCCCTCTGTCTGTCTGTCAGGTTAACAACAGCCTAGTACACACCTATGACCCTAAATGTGTGCCTCTTTTCAGCTTCAACCATTCCACTTGACCCTTAACAGTGTAATTCATCCAGATAATATCCCATTTTTCCTTCTGTTTTCTATTATATACTTCGTCTATCAAGTCTTTCCATGTAATTCAGTACATTCACTATTTACCACTGCCTTTTCAAATTGCATTGTGTGACTTACTCTACACCCACGTCATTTTCCTTCATTGGCCTTCCTAAGTCCAAATCTTCAACAAAGTAGTTTTTTCCTGTCTTCCACTTGTAAAGTGCATAATCTCACAGTCTATATTGCTTTAAATCCTAGCTGCTAGGCATCTGTTCACCATATGGTCTACTTTGGGCTTCACTGAGCACTGGCTCCTGTAGTAACCCCTGTTCCTGTCTTTGGGCTAAAAGGAAATAAGCTCTCCTACCTCAGTATGATAGCTAAAAAATAAAGTTAAGTAAGAGTGGCCCCCAGTACGGAACTTGGTAACTTTCCACTGATGTCTGGCTTTGCACTTAATACCTCACTCTTAGGCATAAACCCATAAATCACCCAATGGATAGCAAGTTGGATCACTGATGTGACACAAAAATTTAGGATTGGGGAATCCACCTTCACAGAGAGGCCAATCTCACTAGCAGAGTCCCACAGGGATCAGTGCTGGGACCCCTCCTTTTTGGCATTTACTTCTCTGAAGCCCAGGCCAATGTCAGGGGCCTCTGTCTGACCAAGTCTGCAGCTGATTGCAAACTAGGCATAGTCATTTTCTCCCCAAAAGACAAAGATACCTTCAAGAGGGACTGCAATAGACAAACAATTGGTGCCACATTGATAATACAGTCCTAAAAATAAACCCAGTGGTCAGGGATCTCTAGGTGTCTGAAATATGCAACCTGACAGTTGACCACCATGTGTTTCCTTTGGAGAAAAAAGCATTCTTTATTGCACAACTTATAAGTAAGGGCATGACATCCAGGTCCATGGACGTCATTGTTTTACTGTACGCACTTCTTATTGGACCAGTCATTGAGTACAGTGCACTCTTTGGAATGCACTTGACCAGGCACTTGCAACAGGCTGAGAGACAACAGAGGTTCCTCATAAAATGAATACAGGCAGTAAACAAACAAGTCCTATGTGAACAATCTCAAATTTCTATCCCTGTACTCTGTCTGTACAGACCTGCTAACTAACCTACAAAGCAACCTCTGATCCCACTCTGATGGATCCTTTGCACATGCACAAAACAATTGGTATCAGAAATACCTGATCTAAGGACCTAAACCTCATCTGCAACATCAGCAGAACATGTTGGAGGGCCAGGTTTGTGTCTCAAAGATCAACCCTTCTCTGAAACATGTTTCCCAGCATGTGAATCAAAGCTCATCCCTAACACTAAGCCTGTTTAAACAGAAACTGGACCAATGGATGGAAAATAGCAAATTTACCCCTGGTTTGGCATCTATGTCCATAATGGGTGGAAGTAGTCTTTGCTTGACTTGTGTTAGCCTGTATCGTAATTGTAAAATTCCTTGTGGTACTGACATGCTAGCAATATTTGGGTAGATTTGTGGCAGGCTTGGCTAGGCTTAAAGTGGCTGTTATGCCGATAATGTAGTAACCACCTATGAACTTATGACCGCAGATCTTTTTCAGTAATAGCCTCATACCAGTTACCACAGCACCTCAAAATTTTATAGATTCTTCATGCTCTGTCTCCTATGAGGCTAGCAAAATGTACAAATCTTGCATATTTCAGAAACCTAAAATTAATTACAATGTGAAAAGAACATAGCATGGCTTTCAGCTGCAACTTTCCTCTCAGTCAGAAAGAGTAAAACAGGAGTACCTATTTTCAGTCACTCGTGGAATTCAAGAATTGCATACAAAGCTATCACAAGTGTACATTTTAAGTACTGTGGCTTTGATCAGTCAGTAGCAGGCGCACTCTACCAGCCAAATTCTAAAGCAGAGCCGATCTCACAGACACCTGTGTAGGCAGCTACAAGTTAATACCTCCCTGACACAGATCCAAGGCAGTGAAAAGCTAGAGGTAGTCTCCAAAAAACATTTATTTAAACACAGAACAAAAACTTCCTCCAAATCCTTCTCAAGCGCTTTCGCTCAGTGCAATACTGAGCTTTATCAAGATAACAGTGTAGGACAAAATAGTCTTATTTAAATGGATCCATAGAGATCATGTGATTCATTAATTAAACTTAATCAAATTTAGTTAATTGTTAGCTAGTTTAAAAATATAATACTAAGCAGCACAATGTTATATAAAATTCATAAAATCCCAATAAATACATTTTCATAAATATCATTTAAAAATCACATAATATATGTGAGTAAATAAATAAATAATATTATGTGTGTTGTTTCATAAAACCACTTTCATAATTATTGATTGTTGTGTCACTGTTAGTGTGCAAAAAACATAGGAAATATAATGAAATGCAACAATAAACAATAAAAATAATAAAAATAATAATAATAAAATATTACTGCATTAATTATAATTCTATATACAAAGAATACATAATGAATAATAAATAAGTTGATGTGGATAATAATGCTAATGATCTCTTGTTAAATATTATAACTTAGCCCTTCTTAATTTTAAAACACTGCTTAAATTCATATAGTCATTTAATCCTGGCCATTTAGCAGCATCTAATCTTAGCTGCCATATGAGCTCCCTATATTCCAATTGGTCTCCCAGTCACCCCCTCTCTTGTCAGGTATTATCTGGTCTAAAACAATAAACTTAATTTCCATATCTGGGCAGGACAAAAAATGTTTATAGAAAGCATTAGTCTCTTTTTTCTTAGAAATATCGTAAAAGTGTTCGTAAATTCTTCTCCTTAGAGTCCTTTCTGTTTTCCCTATATAGAAACTTTGACATTTTGTGCAAAAGCCTAAATATACAACATATTTTGCATTGCAATTAAAATATCCGTTTGACCGGCATAGATATTTTCTAGATGGAATACATATGCTATGGTCATTCAAAATAGCAGGACATTGTTTGCATGTTCCACATTTATAAGTTCCCTTCTTAGATCTACTGCCAGTGGTATCCACCATTTGCTTTCTCTCAAATAGTTCTTTCATGTTGGTGTCCCTGCGTCTGACAAATTTAGGATTTTTTGGGACCTTTGTTAATAGTTCTTCATGTAATGTAAGAACTGGCCAGTATCTTAGTATTGTTTCCTCTATTAAATTAGAGTTATTAGAGAATGTATGTATGTAACTAGTTTGTTCTAGTTCCTGGGGATTCTTGTGCAAGTTACCCACTTGCGGTGTCGTACACCCTAAAAGGGGTGGGTATTTTTCTTCCCTGTGTGTAGAAATTTCAGTGACCAAGTTGTTAACTAATTTGGCCGGGTAACCCCTTTCACAGAATCTCTTTTCCAAAAAGTTTACCTCATTTAAAAAGTATTCCGCAGTACTACACATTATAGAAGCACGGATTAATTGCCCTTTAACAATTCCTTTCTTTTGATAGAAGGGGTGGCTACTACCAAAGTGCAGATAAGAATTAGAATATGTAGGCTTCCTGTATATTCTTAAAGCAAACTTGCTATTGGTAACATCTTTAACTATAGTTACATCCAAATAGTTCAAACTAATATTACTGACTGAGTATGTAAAAGTCAGAAAGGAAGTAGTGGAATTAATATAGCTAACAAATTTCTGAAAATCCACCTCTGTTCCATGCCATAACAAACATATATCATCCAGGTACCTAACATAATGTTTAATATATTTCACCCAATCTGTACCAAATATAAAAGTCTGTTCCCATTTATGTAGTACAATGTTCGCATATAAAGAGGCGCAAGAAGCACCCATTGCAACTCCCAGTTTTTGCTTGTAAACTTCACCATTGAAACAAATGAAATTGTTACTCAACACAATTTCCATAAATTCAACTAGTAAGTTCACAACATTAGCCTCAAGATTGGCTTCTTTAACCAAAACCTCATTAAACCAATCAAGACCTATTAAATGTGGTATACCGGGGAATAGTTGTACTATGTCAATAGTTACCATTAAAAGATCCGGGTGGTACAAGTGAGTTCCTATACCTTTCAAAAAATCCCAAGAATCTTTGCATATGTAATTTAAAGATGTAACAAACTGTTTAAGGACATAGTCAATAAATTTCCCTAAGGGTTCTGTAATGCTTCCTTCACCAGAGACTATTGGTCTGAATTTCAAAGGGTCCAGCCCTTTGTGAGTTTTTGGGATGCCAAAGATTACTGGGATTCATGGTTTAGCTACAAATAAATAGTTATATAGCTTTTCATTAATAGCTCCTTGTAAAAGATGGTCCATTAATAGGTAGTTGATTTTAGATCATGCTATATGTAGCTCATTTCTTGATATTAAGTCGTAATGCTCAGGATCTTGCAGCATATTATAAATGTGTGCATCATAGTCCATGTTATACATCAAAACTAAACCCCCGCCTTTATCCGGTTTCATTACTCTACACCCTTCTTCTTTTAAAAGTTTGATTATGTGTGTTTCATTCAAACTTAAATTCTGGGGATTTGTAGCAGATTTTCTAATATCAATGGCCCTTAAATCTCTTTCTACCAATTCTTCAAACACCTTAATGGAGGGGTGTGTGGGAGGGTTGAAGGTGCTCTTTCTTGTAAGTGTGTCACCTGGACAAGATTCACCCTTCAAATATATTGACAAATTCAGATGTCTAACAAACATTTTGAGGTCTATTGATTCTTTTTCTAGATTAAATGATCGTGCTGGTACAAAATGCATACCTCTTGTAAATAAGTTAAAATGCTCCTTCCTTATCTCTAGATCAGTAAAATTGTAAACAGTGAAATTGTAATCTGTGGTCACCGTGTAACTTGTGGAGGTATTGGAAGGCGTATCCAGAGGTCCAAACCCTTCTTGGTCAGAATCAGTATAATTGTTCTCAATTATTTGTTCCATCTCCTCACTGGAAATCTGGCCCCCCTGCCCCCTGATTTGTCTGGGGGAAATATAAAATCCTGGTGTGAGTTCTTCCTTTCCTTCTCTGCTAATCTCTCACTCCTTCTAGGTAGATCAGCCTGTGAATCATCATTGTTGTTACTATGGGCATTATTGTGTTGCATAACAGTATTACTAGCCCATCTAGTCTTAACTGGGAGTGGGTAAGCCATGCCTTCACTATACTCTCTAAGATCCCTTTCTAGTTTATGGATCTTACGGTTCACAACCTTAACACAAAATTGGTCCACCTCATTAAAAATGTTATCGTAATTGCGCTTCACTGAAACAAAATTCTTATCATTTACCAACGTATTATTCAGAACATTTAAATCCTTAAGCAGAGAATCCGCTTTTGCTTCATACTCTGCTATCATAACTTCTAACATTTCAATTCCTGCATGATTAAAAATATCACATGGTTTCTTATAGTATGTAGTACCCTTTTGAACATTATTTGGAAATTTAAAGCATCTTAAACCTTTTGGAACCCTTTCCACTTTCACACATTCTTTTAAGTAATCTATTTCCAGTTGGTTCGTTTTAAAAGTGTACAGCTTATCACGTAATATATTAAAGTCTTGCTCAATGTCAGCATTATTAGCAGCGTTGTCAATACCTTGTTTGAACCAAAACTGCTGTTTGACCCAGGCACTGAAGTCAAAGTCCTTGTTACGGCCACCTACATCACTCGCACCCTGATTGTTCACTTTGTTAGTCCGTTTACTCATAGCCTGCTGGATACTAGACCCAAACTGAACGCCACTGTTCGTAGGCAAGAATTCACCGGAAATACGCCTTCTCTTCCGCTCCAGGCCTTGTTGCTGGTTGCCTGGCAACGTTGAAACTGTATCCGTCTTGCTAATACTAAGAACTTCTGTAAGTTGCGTTAACATATCCAACACTCTGTTAAATTCAGCTCTAGTGACCGGCCCATTTTCGTCTAATGCTTTAAGTACCTGTGGGGTGTCAATGAAGTCGCTCTCCAACACTTCTTCTGCCATGGAACAAGTCAAAAACAGGAACGAAAAAAAACAGAAAGCTCAGAGCCAAAACCAAGTAAGAAATACGATCCAAGGCAGTGAAAAGCCAGAGATAGTCTCCAAAAAACGTTTATTTAAACACAGAACAAAAACTTCCTCCAAATCCTTCTCAAGTGCTTTCGCTCAGTGCAGTACTGAGCTTTATCAAGATAACAGTGTAGGACAAAATAGTCTTATTTAAATGGATCCATAGAGATCATGTGATTCATTAATTCATTATTTATTCTTTGTATAGAGAATTATAATTAATGCAGTAATATTTGATTACTATTATTTTTATTATTTTTATTGTTTATTGTTGCATTACATTATATTTCCTATGTTTTTTGCACACTAACAGTGACACAACAATCAATAATTATGAAAGTGGTTTTATGAAACAACACACATAATATTATTTATTTATTTAGTCACATATATTATGTGATTTTTAAATGATATTTATGAAAATGTATTTATTGGGATTTTATGAATTTTATATAACATTGTGCTGCTTAGTATTATATTTTTAAACTAGCTAACAATTAACTAAATTTGATTGTTTAATTAATGAATCACATGATCTCTATGGATCCATTTAAATAAGACTATTTTGTCCTACACTGTTATCTTGATAAAGCTCAGTATTGCACTGAGCAAAAGCGCTTGAGAAGGATTTGGAGGAAGTTTTTGTTCTGTGTTTAAATAAACGTTTTTTGGAGACTACCTCTGGCTTTTCACTGCCTTGGATCGTATTTCTTACTTGGTTTTGGCTCTGAGCTTCCCGTTTTTTTACCTCCCTGACACACCTTAACCACTTACAGAACACTGTGATGTTACTGGGGAACAAGGTGTATTTATCTGATTCCAGGTGTTTAGAGTCTAAGATGCCTGCACATCTGTGCTGTCAATAATTTCTTAGGAATAAAAAAAATATATTTTGAATATATTGAATAGGTATGGACCACCACAGTATTAGAACCTCTTCCATTTTCTGAGATACTGAGTACAAATAAAGCAATTATTTAGGTTTTTCAGACAGCATAATCAACCTGGATCATGTGCCCGTACCTGTAGCTGTACAGCCGTATTATTGTATATTAGCTTTAAGAGCATCTTTTTACATTGCATTTCATTGCTGGCTAAGCTGTAAATGTAAAGGAAGACATTTGTAGTACATTTTTATTGGTTAGGTTCTCACACATGATCATTTTTTTCCCTGTATGATCATGTTTTCAGAATGATTTCTCAACAGTTGTCTGTCATTATGTATACGGCAGGAATGCATTCTGGGTAAATCAGGTTACACTTTCTATTTTTATGTTCAATTAAGGAATTTCACCTGCAGTGCCTATGTAGTAATTTGACTATGTGGTGTAAGGTTTTCCCACTCTGCATTTGGCACTGAAGTAGAGTAACCTGTGTATCAGTGTAGATGGTGAGGTGGTGTGGGTACAGGTTGTTGTTTTGCTTTTGTGGCCTGATGTGTCAGTAAGATGTTGCTTCTATAAGAAAACAACTGGAGACAGCCTTACTAAATAGTTAAAAATACAGAAATGATCTGCTCTGTATCTGGAGCAGTACAGTTTGTTGATCTTCACTGTAAGGCTGTTATCCTCAACATCATGACTTTCTGCTTTGCATTTACTGCAAGAAACAGACTAACTCAGTATCGTAGATATCAGTCTTGGATATGCTGTTCATCTTTTGCTACCCAACCTTTTATATTAAGGGTTTGTGACTTTTAAAGTCTTGTCTCTCAACCCAAATAGTATATGTTAGTGTGCTACACGAATGGTAACAGTTCAAGTGATAGTGCAGTCGAGATTGTAGCTTTCTTCCTGATCAACAGATTACACTTAAACTAATCAGCTGCAGACTCATAATGTAATTCACTTGCAAGATCAATCATTTTTCTGTGTGCCTCAAAGAAATTTACGTAACATGACTATTCTCCTGCTGAACTGCAATAACTACCATTTTGCAAAATTCAGATTGCTTTGTACATAATGTTTGATGTAAACTTGAAGCCCAGATTACATGTAAGCATGCATCCTTCTTAGGTACAAGTGCGGATTTTGATTACAAATAGAGATGACTTTGCCTTTGCACCTTACTTAATGAGAAGGATAGTTACAGTTCTGCTTAAGTAATGCATTATTTTCCTTTTTTCATCCCTTATAAGAATTTACCTTTGAACTCCAATGCATTCTTTGAACTCTGTCAAATATCTTTTTTTTACTTTGCTCACTTTTTAAGGAAACAGCTCCAGACAATGTATGCTATACTTGTGAATGCATTTTTACTTTTCATGACTTTCTGTAACCTTTGAACCTGGTAATGGTGTATGTGGTTCAGTGTTTTACCAAGACTAAAAAAGTAATGAAAACAACATACTTCATCATATCTCCAGTAAAGTGTTTTCAAATGTTGCTGTGCAGTTGTCACACAGTAGTTTTTTGACAGATGTTACCCACATAGAAATCAATGTTTCTTGATGTACCAAATGTTTCCATCATGTTCCCTCCCCACCACCTCATGCTTAGCTTTTTACTTAAGTCGACGTAATGTGGTTAACGTTTCTGCACTGCAGCTCTGTAGTATGGAGTTTAAACTAGCCCATTCACTTACTGTCTTTATGGAGTTGGGATGTTAGAATTTCTCCAGATACTTGCGTTTCCTCTCACAGTAGCTCTTCCTCATTGTCTGCCTGCCTCTGTCCTTTTCTGTCTGTATCTGTTACTCTATATAATTATAAATATATAGGAGTATGCAAGATCTGCTCCTTTTTTCTGACTTGTCCATTAATCTACCGCCCGACTTCTTAAAGTCTATGCAAGTCACACATGCAGTCTGTTTCTAATCTGCCATGTTACATGACCTTTTTGTTTTAATTAGTGTTGCCTTTGGTACTGTGCCCTGCTGGCTTCTGAATATTCTGAAATTCTGTTAACAGTGATTTCATGACTTAAGTTACAGTTACTGCCAAAATGATAAATTACCACTTCTAGCATGTGTCTTGTGCCTAATAATATGAAAGTGAAGCCAGATCTGCCATCTTTCCAGTCTTATAGATCCTCACTGTTGTGTCAGAGAAATACAGACTCAATAATTTTGGCCAAGAGTTAAGGACCTGTATGCCCATCATGTATGTCCATTTTCTGACTATCCAGATAAGCTGCAGATCCTTCTTCGCCAGTGACTTATTCCCTTTTTAAGTTTTTCTTCCACCTAGATAAGAATTGCCTTGTGTCTGTCACATGCATTCTTGAATTTTCACTGTTTCTAATGCAACCACCCCTTCAGGAAGACTGTTTTAAATATTCACCACTCTTTGAATAACAGATGTTACACTATGTCTGTGAGGAGCCTTTCACCTTGTATCTTCAAACTGTATATCCTTGTTCTCATGTGTCTCTTTTTGAAAGAGAATACTATTTTCTTGATATAGTAAAGAAATGAAGACTTTGGTCAAAAGTCAAGCCTCTGATTCATGAGGAGCAATGCACATTCTGTCCTTGTTGTGGAAGAGCAGATCACTTTTCCATGGAGGGTTCATGGAAATTTGTCAATACCATCTACATTTGTTTTGTGCAACTAAAGATGGCATATGGCCATGTACCTTGAAACGTCTTGTGGAAGGTGGTGCAGCGGTATGGATACAAGAGCTACAGTTGCATGCTGTTTAGTATCTGTACTTGAAGAGTGAGAAAGGTTCTTTTTTTCCACATTCTTAGGTTTAGGTTGAATATGTTTAAGGTGTGCTTAACACTGCAGATAATGGACATGTCAGTTTATAGCAAAGGTATAAAGAGTATCCTGTTGGGGGCTTGAGGGTTGCAGCTGTGCTGCTTGGAGATGATGATGTCCTCTTAGCATCAAACATCTAAGCTCCACTGCAGTGGTGAGGCTTACTGCTACGTGGGAAGAATTTGGAAGTGTCAGCACCTTTACATCAGAAGTCATGGTTCTTCACCTGCAAAGAGCGTTTTGCTCCCTGTAGGTGAGGGGGACAAGTTACTTCAGCCGGAAGAGTTTAAGTAACTTAGGATCTTGTTTTTATGCAAGCGTAGAGAGGATCACAAGATTGATCAGTAGACTGGTGCAGTATTAGCAGGCAGTAGTGCAGCAGTGTGTGGACCGTAGCAGGACGGTACAACAGGACTAGACTGTAATGCAGGCATTGTGTGGACTGTAGCAGGCTAGTACAACAGCAGCAGGCAGCAATACAGGCATTATGTCGACTGTAGCAGGCAGTATTGCAGGCATTGTGTGGACTGTAGCAGGCTAGTACAGAAGACATTGTGTGGACTGTAGCAACGAAACGAGAACTGAGTCATAATACAAAACTCTAGGTTTACTGTTCAGTCTATGTCCCCATGTTCATCTCTGGTCATGATCTCTGAGCAGTGAATGAAACAGAAGGTTGATAGATAAAAGCAGCTGAAATTAGGTGTCTTCATAGGGCATCTGCACTCACTTTCCTTAGCAGAATAAAAAGCTGTGCCATCTGGAAGGAATTTGTAATACAGTCTCAGCTCTTCTGGTTTGAGAGGAGTCTGATGAGGTGATTCTGACAACTTGTAAAAATGTCACGTGGGCACATCCTATGGAAGATATACCAGGCATAACCCACTGACGGGAGATCCCAAGGTAGACCTGGGCCACTTTGGAGGGACTATATCTCTCAGTTTACATGGGAATCCTACAGGATCAGCTGGAGACTGTCATTAGGAAAAGGGAATTCTGGTCCACCCTGCTTAGCTTGCTACCATGGAACTGTCACCAGGACTAGCAGTTTAGACAATGAGTGGATACATGTTTTAAGATACATTCTTCAGACTTAACAAGTCCATATCTATCCTCCCTGTGCCTTCATTGAATAAATGCATGTTTGTGCATTCATCAAACGGACTTACTGGTAACTTCCGACTTCAGCAATGTTATTTTTGTTGACACTGAAAAAGACTGACCCTTGCACTGACTCCTGTGGTAACTAGCAGGTAACACTCTTTTTACATGAGTCCATGCTGTGTACTATGACCCTCTTGTCCTTCTGCCTTGCTGCCATTTTACCCCTGCTTGGCATGCTCTGAGCCACTCCAAGGCTGTCTAATTTGTGTACTAACCCTTTGTGCAGTTCTGCAAAATGCCTTGCTGAAAGGTGGGCATGTAATTCATTAGTAGTTTTGTCAGATGTCAGGTAATTGAGCTGTGGTTGTTGAGATCTTGTTTTTTCAAACAGCTTAATCTGCAGCTAACACCTTCATTTGCAGCTGTTTGAGAGTCTTTCTGTTAATATTGTTGTCTGTAATTTTGTATTCTGTTTTTTATTTATCTTTTGTGTTGGCACAGTGATGCAGTGTATAGAGTTGTTGTTTCACAGCAAGAGGTTCTTTGGTTCGGTTCTCGGCTGGGGTGCCTTCTGTGCAAGATCTGCACATCCTCTCTGTGTTCATGTGGGTTTTTCTTCAGGTGCTGCAGTTTCCTCCCACATTCTAAAGACATGCAGTTTTGATTGCTTTATTTGTTTATTGTTTTGATTGGCCTCTGTTCCATCTCTTAGTTTATATGTTAATGGGCTGCCCTTGAATATAATGATGTTTGATTATTTGTGTCACACTGAGGAAGGCTGTTAAGCCGAAACTGGTTTGTGCAGATGTTCATCATGTTTTATTGTTGCAGTCATTACAATTGGGTTATCCTGCTGGCAGGCTACCCGCAGTCGGCCCGAGTTCCAAAGTCTAGGTCCGGCGTCAGTTGCTGTCACCTCCTCCCTAATGTCAGTGCGCCAGGGGTATAAAAGATGCAGCTGATGCCATTTTCTTCAGTCTTTCTTGCCGTGCAGTGCCCGAAGCAAAAGCAGTTTGCAAGTGCCGGTCGGCCGACTCCTGAGATTTTCAAATTCGAATTTCATATCCAAAGTCTTCATTAAAGCTAAGTACCCCATTGGGGAAACTTTTTTCTTGCTCCAGACCGATGTCAGAAAAAGTTAATAACTGTATTTCTTGTGGGAAGCAAATACCTCATAAGGATTTTCATTCTTACTGTATTCCTTGCCTAGGCCCTGACAATAACGTTGCTAGTTGTCGGTTTTATGTTAGATTTAACCAACGCACTATTAAGCGTCGGTACAATTTTGCATTCCATTACTTTGGCAGAAGATTTAATTATATAATTCCATCGGATCAGCCAACTACCGGAGTTTACAAAAAACGAAAAGAAAAAGAAAAGAACAGGCATCCGAGATCCAAAACCGATGATGAGGCTTCTTCTAGGCCTGTCACTGGTTCACCGGTACTCAGTGAGGCGCTTTCGCAGCCCCTGACGCCCGCTACCTCAGAGCCACAGGCCACTTCCAACTCCCACGTGGAGCCGACTAGGCCTCTGGAAACTCAAGGTATTGGACACTTGGAAACGATTCCCTCAGATGGGTCCGGAGCCGCTGAGCAGGCATCGGCTTCTGAGGGTGTTTTCAGGCCTACACAGTTATATGTGAAACCTACTTCAGCTACAAAGACAAAGACTAAAGCAGCTCTAAAGACAAAGTAACAAGTACAGCATTCACCTGGACAGACTACTCCATGCCTAAAAAGCAGATGCTTAAAATGGCCGAAGACCTTATTATTTTGATCAGGGGTTCCCATCCACCTCCTGATAAGAGGCCTAGGCAAGAGTTAGAATATGAATCTTTAGACCAGGTTTCCATTTCCTCTGATTCCTCCTCTGAACAGGATTACTCTATTCCCCCCTATGAGAATTCTGATGCTGAAGAATCTATCCCTTCAGCCTCTCCTCCTGAGGATTATTCTTTTGGGGAGACACTGCATACTATGAGGCAACATTTCCAATGGGAGAGCCAAGATTACTCAGAATCCAAGAAAAGGCTCAGAGACCTCCTTTTATTGCCCCAGCACAGGCCCCTTGCTGTCCCACCTGTTTTAGACATTGTAGATGATGTATTTTCAGAGTCCAGTCTTTCTCCAGATTCTTTACCACCAGCCCCTGTTAAGCCAGACAGATACTATAGGGTTCCTGATTCACATAAATTTCTCTGTAAGAACCTTGCAGCTGACCCAGAAACCATCTCTCAGGGTCCCAAAGGAGTCAAGGCTTCTACTGCAAAAAACCCTATCCCCTCTGATAGGGATTCTAGGGCCCTAGACAGATGGGGCAAAATGATTTATACCTCTGCTACCTTGGCTGTAAGAGCCTTAAATTGCCAATTTCATATGCTTAAGTATCAGCAATATCTTATGTCTTTGCATAAACAGAAAATGTCCGCAAACACAGAATGTGCAGACAATAAAGAAATGCAGGATTTATTGCATGCAGCTGAACAAGTTGGAAAGCATACTTTGCAATGTGGTTTTGATTCTCTTGAGGCCTCCTGCAGGGCCGCTGTTACAGGTTCTGTCATTAGGAGGCATGCTTGGTTAAAAGAACAAAATTTGCCTGATTATGTTAAAGCAAAACTATTAGACGCTCCTTTACAGCATGATACTTTGTCTGGTGATAAAGCAAAAGAGGTGTTGAAGAAAATGGAGGACAAAGCTAAATCTATGCAAACAGTCAAGGATTTCTTGCAGGTACAGCCTCCCAAATTTAGCAGGAACTGGCCTACAAAGAACTGGTCCTTTCCAGTGTCAGATAGACCACAAAGGGGCAGATAAATCTATGCAAACAGTCAAGGATTTCTTGCAGGTACAGCCTCCCAAATTTAGCAGGAACTGGCCTACAAAGAATTGGTCCTTTCCAGTGTCAGATAGACCACAAAGGGCAGATACAGATGCCCCAGAGGCAGATCACAACACCAAGGCATATACAGGCCTAAACAATGGGGTGCTTCTACCTCTAAGAGTGGAGAGGAAAAATCACAGCCATACAGGAAACAGTCGCAATGACTTTCCACTTCCAGTACCAAGCACTTATCTTTTGGCAGCCCCTTTGTGGGGAAAACTAGCACTTTTTTCACAAAATTGGCACATGATCACCCAGGACAAATGGGTTCTAAATATAGTTTCACAAGGCTACAGGTTCCACTTTCACACCCTGCCAAGGCTAAATGGTATGCCAGACCTGCCACACAATCAAAGGGCAGAGGCACAAAAACAAGTTTCATCCCTCATGGACATGAGGACCATTCAACAAGTACCAGAGCAAGAGCAGTGACAAGGATTCTATTCAACACTGTTCTTGGTACCCAGAAAAGACAAAGCCTGGAGACCAAAACTGGACCTATCTATTCTAAACACATATCTGGATATTCCAAAATTCAAAATGTTGACTCTACCGCAGCTTCTGCCCATGTTGGGCAAGAAGGCTTGGCTTGTGACTTTAGATCTAAAAGAGGCATACCTGCATGTCCCAATCAGACAAACATGCAGAAGATACCTCAGATTCAAAGCTGGCTCAATGCACTACCAATTCTCTGCACTGCCCTTTGGCTTATCTACTGTGCCCAGGGTCTTCACAAAGTGTCTGGCACCAGTAATTGCATTTTGCAAACAAAGAGGACTACAAATATATCCTTACTTGGACGACTGCCTTATTCAAGCGGAGAACAAGGACATTCTACTACAGCATTTGGCATTTGTAAAAAGATTACTAACAAGTCTAGGGTACACAGTAAACGAGAAGGAATCAAAACTCGTACCCTCTCAAGAGATAATATTCCTGGGTGCAAGCTTAACTACAACTGCCCAGATGGCTTATCTCACACCATTCAAACACAGACAACTGACTACTTATTTCAAAATGTTGGCAACAAAGACCCAGTTATCTGCAAGAAAAATTCTGCAGGACTTGGGTTTCATGGCATCCTGCATTCTGCTAATTCCATATGCAAGACTGCATATGAGGAAACTTCAGTGGTATCTAAAAAGTGTTTGGACTCAACATTGCCACAGCCTGGAAACAATAATTACCCTCATTCCCTGCCTGCAACAGGAGTTTCGATGGTGGGCAAAAGCCTATCACCACAACACGGGACAGCCATTCACCTTACCCACAGCCAGGCAGACATTGACAACAGATGCATCAGATTATGCCTGGGGGGCCCATATGGCAGGAAGATGTATTCAGGGCACATGGTCCGCAAGTCAAATGCATCTACATATCAATCAAAAAGAGATGCTAGCTGTTCAGACTGCCCTGACAGCCTTCAAGGATCTACTTCATCCAGGACAACTACTAATAAAGACGGACAATACTACAGTCATGTGGTACATAAACAAACAGGGAGGAACACATTTATACCCCCTCTGCAGGCTAGCCATGAACTTGTGGGACACAGCATTGACTTACCAAGTGCATCTGCAAGCACAATTCCTGCCAGGAAGGACAAATACTCTGGCAGACGAACTAAGCAGAAACCTAATGGATCCCCACGAGTGGAAATTGGATCCACAAGTCTTCAGCATGATAGCAAGGACCTGGGGGTGCCAAGACATAGACCTAATTGCCTCCCCTCACAACTACCAACTACAGAGATTCTGCACAAGGACTTATCACAAGCAAGCATGGAAAGTGGATGCTCTATCTTTCAACTGGAAAAATCTAACAGTATATGCCTTTCCTCCTCTGCCTCTCCTCCCCAAGGTACTCCTCAAGGTCAGACAAGAGAAAACAAAAATGATACTGATTGCCCCAGACTGGCTGCGCCAGCACTGGTACCCAATCCTAAAGAGTTTGTCTCAATGCCCAGCTTGGACATTACCTCAAATTCCTCACTTATTGACCCAACAAGACATTCAGATACTGCACAGCCAACTCACGACCTTAAACCTGGCAGCATGGCAGATAATGTAGTCTCTCAAGACACACCTCTCTCTAAAGCAGTGATGGATGTTATTTTGGAGGACAGGAGGCCTAGCACCAGAAAATCTTATGCAGAAAAATGGAAGAGATTCTGTGCTTGGAACACTAGGTGCAAGGTATTGACACGATTTTTCCAAATATTCCTCATATTTTGCAGTACTTAACTGAGATGCTGGATAAAGGCCTTTCCTTTTCATCAATTAAAATTCATGAATCTGCCATTTCAGCTCATTACAATACAGAACCACCTATTTTTTCTCATCCATTACTAAGGCAGTACCTCAAAGGGGCCAAAAACATAAGACCTCCAAGGAGAGCACCAGTACCTGCATGGGACCTCAACTATGTCTTGGAAAAACTCACACTGCCTCCATTTGAGCCAGCCTCTGCAGCTGATATAAAATTCTTATCCTGGAAAATAGCTCTGCTCCTAGCAATAACCTCCACTAGAAGAGTCTCAGAGTTACAGGCACTCATGGCTGTGGAACCTTTTATCATTTTCCATCCTGACAGGGTTTCTCTGAGGACAAACCCTACATTTATGCCTAAGGTAGTGTCCAGTGTGGCCCTTAACCAAACAATTCATTTGCCTACTTTTTATCCAAACCCACAGAATAAGGGTGAGAGAATTCTGCATTCTTTGGACATTCACAGACAGCTATGTTTCTACTTGGACAGAACCAAAGCTTTCAGAAAGACTGAACAACTTCTAGTGGCATATGCTGCAGCATCACAAGGAAAGCCTATCTCAAAACAGACTATTTCAAAGTGGATAGGCCATTGCATTCATTTCTGCTATTCACAGCATGGCAAATCAGTGCATAAGGGCATTAGGCCACATTCAACCAGAGCAGCAGCCACTTCAGCAGCCTTCCTCAGAGGAGTACCAACCAAAGACATCTTAGAGGCTGCAACTTGGAGTTCAGTGCATACTTTTACAAAGCACTGTCACTTACCTCTCTACTCTAAATCCAGGGCAGGCTTTGCCACTGCAGTTCTGCAGGGCCTGATAGCCTCTCCTAATCCTATTTAGCACCAGCCACCCAACCTTAGCTTTGGGATTCAACCCAATTGTAATGACTGCAACAGTGAAACACGATGAACATAGTACAGTTGTGTACTTACCATAAATGTAGATGTTCGAGTGTATTCACTGTTGCAGTCCAGGTTACCCTCCCACCATCCCCCTTTTTTCTTTGCTGGGACCTGTCTGTACTTTTCTACTCTATACAACCTATGTGGTATATAAAACAAAGCGAAATGCAGCTGAAATCCACGGATAGTTTAATCACGAAAAACACTGAGCGCTGAGCGCTTTCACCAACAAACATGCAGGTTTCATCAGAGTGATAATACAATGGAGCAGCTTGTCTTATGTACTTCACTTAAAAACAATTAATCAATTAAAATATCAAAACTCATTGCAACTAATTATAATTTAAAGTCAACCAGACAAAAGTAACCACACTTTTAGTATATAGAGTGTAAAATGCATCAACTACTTCAGTTTTGACCAAACAAATCATGATGTCAATAGCAGGAATTATACAATTAATTGACTAAAATGTATATAAATATAAATACAAACTTACTAAAACTTTTAATAAGCTAATAATTTAATAATTTAATACTAAAAACTTTCATAAATATTTACTAAAATTTATGTTAAAAAATATGTGTTAGAATGACAGTTGATGTTAATTTTAAATAAATAAATGTGTAAATAGTATAAATAATATGCACAACATTAACAGTTAATACAATAAGATTTCTAAAAACTCTATAAAAAATTATTTTTATATACATATTATATATTGTGTGAATTTAATTTTAACTTACTAGTAATAGATATATGCTCATTAATTCCTGGTTTACAACTGGCATTCAATCGTAACTGCCATAAACATTCCTTTAATTCAAGCAATGCATTAATATCCCCTTCTTTAGAAATATTTTGGGGTAATCTATCTATTACAAAAAAGATAAATTTCTTAAAATTTGTACATGTTGTACTATGCACATAAAGCGAGTTTGTTGATTTTTTATTTTTAATGTCTCTATTGTGTTCTGCAATTCTCTCTTTAAGCTTCCTAATTGTCTTCCCAATGTAATATGCTGGACATGATAAACATGTAGCTATATAGACAACCAGTTTGGTGTTACAATTAACATGCCCAGGGCATCTGATAGTGCGATTGTACCCTTTTATAGTAACATATGGTCCATCTCTAATAAATCTACATATTTTACAGAAACCGCATTTTTTCATATTTGAATTTTTGTATCGAGTTTCACTTTCAAAGTAATCTTTTAAATTTTTTCCCCTACTATAAACTATCGTAGGTTTAAGACCTATTTCTTGCAAAATTTCACTCTGGTTGGAAAATACTTTTTCCCACGTTTCTTCAACTATGTTTTTCACAACAAGTGAACTATTACTATAAGGTAGTATCATAGCAGTCGCTTTTGAGTTGGTTTTGTCAATTTTTACATTCTTATTTACTAAACCAAATTTTATTATGGGTGGGTACTCAGTTTTTCTCTTACTTATCACCTCTTCCTTTATATTCAACAACAAATTGTTGGGGTAACCTCTTTCAATCAACATTTCCATTAAGTAATTCATTTCATACTCAAATTTGTTATCTTCACTAATCATCCTTGACAATCTTACCATCTGCCCCTTAACTAGATTTCGTTTCTGAAAGGCCGGATGGCAACTTTGATAATGCAAATATGAGTTTGAAAATGTTTTTTTCCTAAAAATGTTTGACTCTATTTCGCTACCCTTTTTGTATATTTTAATATCCAAATATTCAGCACTTTCTTTATCAATATTATATGTGAATTTAAGAAATGATGTAGTCTTGTTAAGATAATCTACAAATTCATCTATTTCGTCCTGACTACCAGTCCAAAACAGCAATATGTCGTCAAGAAATCTTAAATACAAATCAATATTGGACCAAAAAGCACTATCAAGAACATATTTTTTCTCCCACATAGCAAGGACTAAATTAGCATAAATGGGGGCACACCTTGCCCCCATAGCTACCCCTGAACATTGTTTGTAACACTCACCTCCATGCTTAAAAAAATTGTTATCTAAAACCATTTCCATCATTTCAATCATAATTTTCCGCTTAACTATGTGCATTTTACCATAAAACTCCAAGCTACCTTCAAATAGTTCCAACCCTTCTTTTAAAGGAATAACAGAAAACAAGTTGACTACGTCAATTGTCACAATAAAAATATTGTTTAAATTAGTCTTATTATATTCTTTAAGTTTCTCCAAACAATGCCAAGAATCTTTTATTATGTGTTGTATATTCTCAGTCAATTCACCACAATTAATATCAATATAATGTGCAATTGCTTCTAACTTAGAATACTTGGCAGATACGATCGGTCTAAATGGTGGGTTTGAAATTTCTTTATGTATCTTCGGAATTCCGAATATGGAAGGTGTCACCGGAAATTCAACCAATAAATAGTTATATTCCTCCTCAGATATTGTACCATCTAACCGCAATTCATAAAGTTGCCAGTCAATTTTTGTATATGCCTTTGCAATGTCATAATTTGATATAATAGTGTATGTGTTCTCATCATTCAACATATCAGTCATTTTATTTGTGTAATCTATGTTGTTCATAATAACTACACCTCCCCCTTTGTCTGGTTTCATAACCCTATACTTGTTAGATGTACTGATCTCCTTTAAACAAAATCTTTCAGGAATAGTAAGGTTGTCACTTGTATAGTAACCTTCTTTCCATTTTTTCCTTATTTGTACTTCACAAAACATCTCAAACAAATGTATTATAGGGTTATTTGGGGGAATAAAAGTGCTTGATCTCTTTAAGGTAAACTTCCTGTTACAATCGATTATTTCTTTTCTTCCCTTAAAATACATCTTCAAATTCAATAATCTAATATATACCTTTAGATTTAACAAAATTTTACCCAAATCTGGTTTAAAATGGGGAACAAATTTGAAGCCCTTCTTAAATAATGATAAGTAGTCACCTTGCATACATTTATCTGTATAATTATAAACCGAAAAACCACCTTCGGTAATTATTGTGCAATTCAACTCATCGTTAGGGCTTAACAGAGCAGTATCTGGTTCGTTCGAAAACAATCCAACATCTAGTACATTTTTATCAATTATGCTAGTGCCTATATCAGGCAATATATCAGATTGTACATAATTCCTTATATTATTATGTGCATCATTTTCAGAAATGTTCTCATTGTTTTTCCTACCATCAATGCCTAACAAGAAAACATCAATTTGATTCAATATGCTACTGTTAGTAGCATCGCAGTCACCAGTGTTACTTGTATGTACATTATTATCTACAATAAAAGAACCACAACTAGTAGTGTCCAAAAAATTCTTAAATTCAACAAAATCAGCAACCAGGGGTTGAAAAGTTAATAATAATGGTGTACTGACTTGAATCTCCCTCGGTTGCTGTTTTGGTAACTGTTCTGATGGTAATTGCGACGCTGCTCTTGATCTTGATAACGCTCTTTCAAGCGTTCTGATCTGCGCAAAGTTGGTTCTTCTAAAAAATGTTCTTCCGAGTTGTCATGATTTCCAAACTCCATATTTGGCGTCTGCACGTGCTTATCATATAAAACAGCATCCCTGTAATTTGTTCTAATGTTTGAAACATTTGAGACATTCCTTGTTTGTATACCACAAACTCTTTTATAATCTTTAAAGTGAGCGTATGCACAATTATTAAGGTAATCATTCGAGTCCCTGTTGATTTTCTCATTTTTGTGGTCAAGCCCATTACTAACATATCTATTCATTTCCTGTAATATGTTGTCAATTTTGTATCTACTATGCTCATATAACATGTCATTCTTAATACTTTTGTCCAAAATAGTTAGACTTTCACTTAGTTTAGTCAGTTTGTATTTATTATTTTTAATAATCAATTTAACTAACTGTTTTCCTGTATTATCAAACAATTTAATTAATTCATCAAAACACTCACTGTCTTTTTGAATCCAAATGGTACCTTAAAACCCTCAGCCCCTTTGGTACCTGGTTCAACTCCAACGACCTTTCTAGGCAGCGTTGTCCATTTGTAGTGTTTTATACTTTTTAAGGTGTACTCAAAATCAGTGAGCTGCTTACTCATAGATCCCAAGTCCTGGGCGTTAAATCTTTGATCAAATTTCGGTGCAGAAAGCAATTCCTGAATTTCATACACCCTATTTCCATGTCTACTGGCCATTAGTTCCCTCACCAGCGTTGGAAGCAGAATTCGGCTTTGAGATGACGTGCCCGTTGTTTCCTACTATGGTACGTTCTCCATCTACGCCAATAGAATCCTTCCGACAATGCCTGGCTGTTGGGTGGCTTCTCGAGTGTAATGTGAGAATACGTTCTTCACTATCAGATAAAGAAATGTTAAAGTTGGCGTCTCTTGTAGTACTTTTATCAAGTACCTCCACTCCATTTTGTTCTTTAAGAACAGCTAACATACGCTGCGTTATCTTCAATTGCTGCTGCAACAACTGCTCCATCGTAATGACAGTTCGTTTACTCAATCCAAACAATTAGTTTATTACAAAATCGAAATGGATTAACCACCGCTAACCCCAGTTGCAGATCACCACAGTAACCACGAAAAAAACGACGGAAGTTAAAACTGGTAAATAAAACAAAGCGAAATGCAGCTGAAATCCACGGATAGTTTAATCACGAAAAACACTGAGCGCTGAGCGCTTTCACCAACAAACATGCAGGTTTCATCAGAGTGATAATACAATGGAGCAGCTTGTCTTATGTACTTCACTTAAAAACAATTAATCAATTAAAATATCAAAACTCATTGCAACTAATTATAATTTAAAGTCAACCAGACAAAAGTAACCACACTTTTAGTATATAGAGTGTAAAATGCATCAACTACTTCAGTTTTGACCAAACAAATCATGATGTCAATAGCAGGAATTATACAATTAATTGACTAAAATGTATATAAATATAAATACAAACTTACTAAAACTTTTAATAAGCTAATAATTTAATAATTTAATACTAAAAACTTTCATAAATATTTACTAAAATTTATGTTAAAAAATATGTGTTAGAATGACAGTTGATGTTAATTTTAAATAAATAAATGTGTAAATAGTATAAATAATATGCACAACATTAACAGTTAATACAATAAGATTTCTAAAAACTCTATAAAAAATTATTTTTATATACATATTATATATTGTGTGAATTTAATTTTAACTTACTAGTAATAGATATATGCTCATTAATTCCTGGTTTACAACTGGCATTCAATCGTAACTGCCATAAACATTCCTTTAATTCAAGCAATGCATTAATATCCCCTTCTTTAGAAATATTTTGGGGTAATCTATGTGGTATATTTGCTTGTAGATGAAGGAAAAGTTGTTTTTTGTGCATGCATGCTTATTGGCATAATTTAGCCTACCATTTTAGGGGCACCTGACATCTGGGGCAAGAAAAACTGAAGAAAATGGCGTTGGCTGCATCTTTTATACCCCTGGCACACTGACGTCAGGGAGGAGGTGACCGCAACTGATGCCGGACCTAGACTTTGGAACTCGGCCCGACTGCGGGTAGCCTGCCAGCAGGATAACCCAATTGTAATGACTGCAACAGTGAATACGCTGGAACATCTACATTTATGGTAGGTATATAACTGTACTTTTGTTTTCATTGCATATATATGTGCAGTTTGTTTTCATTGCATATATAATGTGTATTTTTTAAATACACTTATTTCCAAACAGGATTTGTGCTGGCTCTTTTTTCGTTTGTTCCTCTTTAAAAGGAACCTTGACGATTGGATGGGAGAAAGCAAATTCACCCTGGGGATCATGTCAGTCGCCCTGCTAGACGGGTCCAGGGAAGTAAATAGTGTGGGAAGAAATAGCCAGCGAATTGTTTTGGCTAGGCTTGTATAGGCCCTAGGGGCAATAGCCTAGTACCAACCTATGAACCTATAAGTATATATAGGTAATCTCTACAGCCCTTTTCTGGATTAGTATTTTGTTTAGTTTTATCATGACCTTTCTGATGCTGTCTTTGTCTAAAGAAGGTCATGCTTACAGAATCTAGTGGACTTCTTTGAAAAGGTCAGTAAGGCAGTGGATGAGGGGAAAAACTGTGCATACTGCCTACCTAGATATTACCAAATTATTTGCTACAATACCTAACTCAGACAAGTCAACAAATTTACAGAACTAGGTATAAAACCCTCTATTACATACTGGATAGCTGGCTGGCTCACTGATAGTACCCAGGAGGTTAGACTAAGTGTGGCCATCTTCACAAAGAGGCCAGTTACCAGTGGAGTTCCCCAGGGCTCTGTGCTAGGCCCAGTCCACTTTTGCCTCTACTTCTTGGAAGTCAAACCCAATGTCAAAGTCTCTGGCTAACCACATTTCACAGATGACTGCAAACTCAGAGCAGTCATTGAACCCCCACCCCCCCCAAGATGAGAACACCTTCAGGAAGGTCTAACACAGACAAACACGCAGTGTCAAAGCCATGGCTTAAAACTCAGTACTAAGAAATGTATTATACAGTACCTTTTGGGAAGTTGGCCACCCTGGGTAACTATCTTATCAATAAAGTACCCCTAAAATTTGATTCATTAGTCAGGGATATGGGACTTTACATCGATGTTAACCTAGCCTTCAGCCAACATATGTCCAAGGTAGTAAGAAAATCCTTCTATATTGCTGAACTTATAAGCAAGGGCATGGCTTCTAGGTCCAGAGAGGACATCATTCCACTGTAGTCGCCCCTCATCAGACCCATCATAATGCCCCCTTTGATATGTACCTGACCAGATACACATGCAGCAACTGTAATGTCCACAAAAGTTCCTTACAAAAAGAATAGAGAGAATAAACATAAACACAGTGTTCTACCCTGATCTCCTCAAAGCTTTGTCTCTTTAATCAGTATCGTACACTTTTGCGAGGTGATCTTTGCCATGCATTCCTGGACCCTGTTTTGATGAACCTTTCTCATAGCCACAAAAAAGCAGCAGCAGAACTACTAAATTAAAAGATCTAAATTTTGCTTGTGACATAAATAGGACATGTTGGAGGGACAGATGTATTTCTTAGAGAATTCCCATTCTCTGGAACAGACTCCTCATCCATTCAAAGCAGGGTTCCTCCCTGTCCCTGTTTAAGCGCAACTTGGATCAATGGATGGGTAATTGGAAATTCAACCCTGGTCTTGTGCCTATGTCTCTGGTGGACAGAGGCAGTCATTAAATTGCCCCCTATATAAATCAAATTTGTGGATCACATTTGGGTTGCACAGCTAAACTTGTAAGACCTCTAGTGGCTGTTAGTCTAGTGTATACTTATGAACGTATGAAGCTGTATTGTCCTGGATCCAATGTCTGTCTGTCTAACTTCTGAGTACATTAAAATTCTGTAATTCAGCAGAACCCAGCACTGTGTCATGACCCAACTGACCTAAGTTCAGCTAGTGACTCAGGCAATGGAAGAGCCAGGTGGAGAAGAGTGGGAGTGACCTGGTCAGCTCACCATCCTGGGGGCAAGGAACAGTGGTTTCAGTCAGCAATTTTCCACCAAGTGAGTGAAGACTTGCTCAGCAAAATGCCATGACTGTGGATGTGGCTTGGAGATCCCAAATCAATAACAGCAGCCTTCATAATGTGAGGGTGAAGGCATATACAAGCAAAGGGAGGATGTAAGATGCCCTTTGGCATGAGTGCTTATGTCAGAAAATTAGCTGTGATGTAAAGATGGGAAAACGTTATTCTGGAGAGTAATGAGTTTAAAGATAATATAAAATTCTTTCGTAGATTTGTGGATGACCTTTTCTTGGTCTGGGGGGACTCGATTGATGAATTTTTAACTTTTGTAGAATATATTAACACCACTACTAGCTTTTTGAAGTTCACTGCAAACTACTCTTATAGGGAGGAACATTTTCTGGATGTCACTGTACTACAAGATTCATTTGGTTGTTTGAATGTTAAGTTATTTAGGAAGGAATGTCGTGTTAATAACTTTTACGAAGAGACAGCATGCATCCACAGTTCATTTTTAAGAATGTAGCACAAAATCAATTTTTAAGGGTATCCAGATAAAATGCTAATGTTGATGATTTTACTAAAGATCTTAATAAGACAAAAGATGAGCTTGATGAAAGAGGTTATGAACCCTACCTGATTAATCAAGGTATGCAAACTGCAACGAAATTGAGACAGAGCAAAGCTATGCCTTATTTTTCTAAACATAAGGCAGATAAGAAGAGTATGAAATATGCCCAGAATTCGCAACCCCTTAGAATTTGTTTTAGCTACTCTAGGAATGTTAAGTATTACACTAACATTATTAATAAAAATTGGAGTATTTTAACCTCTGATATGCAGATTAATAAGTACATAGGTGCATATCCACAGTTTACTTTTAAGAATCAAAAATCATTACGCAGACAGTTATGTTATCCTAAGGAGCAGTTTACATCAAGTACTATTAAAGGTACTAGACCCTGTGGCAAGTGCAATTTCTGTAGTTCTATTGATACTTGCATACATTTTCAGCATCTGGATACCAGTGAGACTTTTACTTTTACTATTAATGCCAGATGTGACTCTCAACATATAGTTTATCTTGCCACATGTAGAATTTGTAGGAAGTTCTACGTAGGCAAAACTGATAGATTTCTTAGAGATAGGATTAGGGAACACTTGTACCATATAAGGAAAGGTAGTTCATTTAATGCTCTTGCCAGACATATTAAGGATACTAGTATGCGACATATTTTTTCATTTAGGGCCATAGGAAGGATATTTGAAAACATAAGAGGAGGAGATATTAAGACACAAACTGAAGCTTTAGAGGCTAGGTGGATTATCAGGTTAAGGGCAACAAAGGGACATGGCTTAAATTAGCATATTCCCTTAAGGCCCACACTGAAAAATAAACCTTTACATAAATGAATCATTTTTATGTATATATTATAAATGTATTTTTAAATGTGTTTTTTATATATGTGTTTCATACACACATTATATTGTTTTTATGTTTTTCTATATATTATATTTTAAGTATAATATGTCTTTAAAAACTTTTAATTGAAGTAATTGGATGATTAGTATAAATAGAGATGCAAGTACCTTATGTTAGTACACCTGAAGAAGCCTATTTGGTGAAAGCGCTTGTGTCCTGTGTTTTATATTAAGCGTTTGTACAGCCTGGAGCCTTACCTCTGTTTTTTTGCTGAATGCTCCTTCAGGCGGAAAGATTGGTCTGCAGGCCAAAAACTGGGAACTCATTACCCAGGAAAAATGGGTTTTAAATATAGTGTCCCAAGGATACAGATTTCACTTCCACACATTACCAACACCAAGCAGGTGGCCAGATCTACACCTAAACCAGTGGGCAGAGGCCCAAAATCAAGTACTCTCTCTCTTAAATATGGGGGCTATTCAGTTGGTACCAGAAGAGGAAAAGGGACAAGGTTTCTATTCGAGACTTTTCCTGGTACCCAGAAAAGACAATACATGGTGTCCTATCTTGGACCTTTCTACTCTAAACACCTTTCTGGTGATTCCAAAATTCAAGATGCTGACTCTTCACCAGCTGCTTCCTTTGCTAGGCAAGATGCATGGTTAGCAACACTAGACTTAAAAGAAGGATACCTGCACATCCCTATCCGGGAGTCTTGCAGAAGATACCTACACTTCAAAGCAGGCTACATGCACTATCAGTTCGCTGCACTGCCCTTTGGCTTATGTACTGCACCCAGGTTATTCACAAAGTGCCTAGCTCCAGTCATTGCATTTTTCAGGCAAAGAAATATTCAAATATACCCATACCTGGACAATTGTCTAATTCAGGCAGAAAGCCAGGACATTCTTTTGAATCATCTGGCCTTTGTTCAAAGGGTACTGACTTGTCTGGGGTTCACCATAAATGAAAAGAAATCACACCTGGTACCCTGTCAACAAATTATATTCCTGGGAGCAAGCTTGAATACAACTTGCCAGATGGCTTTCCTCACGCCAGCGAAACTGATTCATTTGACAACCTACTTCAAACAAGTGGCCACAAAAACCCAGCTATCTGCAAGGCAAATACTGCAAGCCTTGGGCTTCATGGCCTCCTGCATTCTTCTAATTCCATATGCAAGGCTGCATATGAGGAAACTACAATGGTATCTCAAAAGCCTATGGTGTCAACATTCACAGGACCTAGAAGCAAGGATTCCTATCATACCTTGTCTACGCCTTGAGTTCCTTTGGTGGGCAGAGGCCTGCCACCAAAACAGGGACTACCATTCACATTACCCCCTGCTGCCCAAATCTTAACAACAGATGCATCAGACTATGAATGGGGGGCTCATCTGGCAGGGAAGTGCATTCAGGGCAAATGGAACCCAAGTCAAATACACCTGCACATAAATCAAAAGGAAATGTTAGCTGTACAGAATGTTCTGACAGCCTTCAAGGACCACATTCTTCCAGGACAACTAATGGTAAAGACGGACAGCGCCACTGTCATGTGGTACATAAACAAGCAGGGGGGTACACATTATTACCCCCTCTGCAGACTAGCCATGGCATTGTGGAGCACAGCCTTGAGCTACCAAGTGAATCTACAAGCTCAATTCCTGCCAGGAAAACTAAATACACTGGCAGATGGACTAAGCAGAAACCTCATGGACCCACATGAGTGGAAACTGGAAACAAGGATTTTCAACATGTTGACAAGCAAATGAGGGAGCACAGATATAGACCTGTTTGCCTCCCCCCAAAACCATCAACTGGACAAATTTTGCACAAGGATTCCCCACAAGCTAGCTTGGAAAGTGGATGCTGTATCCTTCAGCAGGAAAAACCTATCAGTATATGCCTTTCCTCCTCTGCTCTCCAAGGTACTGCTAAAGATCAAACAGGACAAGCCAATGACGATTTTAATTGCACCAGACTGGCTTCACCAACACTGGTACCTACTCTTGCACAGTGTGTCACTCTTGGCTCTGTGGCACTTGCCTCAGACTCCTTCTCTGTTGTCTCAGCAGGAGAACCAGATTCTGCACCCTCAGCTGCAAACTCTGAACCTAGCTGCCTAGTTAATTACCTAATCTCTCCTTTACCATCCCTCAGTAAATCAGTGATGGGTATCATTTTAGAGGCAAGGAGGCTTAGTACTAGAAAATCTTATGCTGCAAAATGGAAAAGATTTGGTGTTTGGAACCAATCTCAAGGAATGAACACAGCAGTGCCCAATTTACCAGAGATTCTACAATACTTAACTGAGATGCTTCACAAGGGCCTTTCTTTTTCCTCCATCAAAATTCATACCTCAGCAATTTCAGCTTATTATAGCATAGAGCCTCCTCTCATCTTCTCTCACCCACTGCTCAAGCAGTTCCTCAGAAGGGCCAAAAATGTAAGGCCACCCAGGAGTGCTCCTACTCCAGCCTGGGATCTTAACTTTGTTTTGGAGAAACTCACTCTTCCTCCTTTCGAGCCAGCTGCTACTGCAGATTTCAAATTTCTTTCCTGGAAAACAGCTTTCCTTTTTGCAATCACTTCTGCAAGAAGGGTATCTGAATTACAGGCCCTTATGGCAGTAGAACCTTTCATCATCTTTCATGCGGACAGGGTGTCCCTCAGAACCAATCCCTCCTTCATGCCCAAGGAGGTATCCAGTGTGGCTCTTAATCAGTCCATTCATTTGCCTACCTTCTTTCCTAACCCACAGAATAAAGGGGAGTGGATACTGTACTCTTTAGATGTGCACAGACAGCTTAGATTCTACTTGGACAGGACTAAACCTCAAAGGAAATCTGAACAACTGCTTGTGGCATTTGCTGCAGGGACAGAGGGGAAAGCTATTTCAAAACAAACCATTTCAAAATGGATAGGCCACAGCATTCATTTCTGCTATAAGCAGCATGGAAACCCTATCCCACAGGACATCAGATCCCATTCAACCAGGGCTGCATCTACCTCTACAGCCTTTCTCAGGGGCATCCCTACTAGGGACATCCTAGAAGCTGCTACCTGGTGTTTTGTACATACTTTCACCAAGCATTATCATTTGCCAATTTTCTCTAAATCCAGAGCTGGTTTTTCCTCTGCAGTCTTGCAGGGCCTTATTGCTGGTCGTAATTCTATTTAAATTCCTCCTCCCAACCTTAGCTTTGGGAATATACCCAAAAGTAATGACTGCAACAGTGAAACACGAAGAACATAGTACAGTTGTGTACACTTACCATACATGTAGATGTTTGAGTGTATTCACTGTTGCAGTCCTGGTTACCCTCCCTCCAGCCCCCTTTCTTCTTTTGGCTATACCTCTACTCTCACTTACTATGCTCAAAAAGCTTTTTGGTTTATTTGCTTTTTTGTTGGAGGTATATCCTTGTATTTATAGATTTAATTGCTTCCTATTAGAGGGTCACCTGACATCTGGGGCAAGAAAAACTAATGTAATGGCGTAGGCTGCATGTTTTATACCCCTGATGACCTGATGTCATGGAAGAAGGGACAGCAACCGATGCAGGACCCAAGACTTTGTTAATCAGGCCGAATGAGGGCTACTGCATGCAGATAACCCAAAAGTAATGACTGCAACAGTGAATACACTCGAACATCTACATTTATGGTTAGTGTACGCAACTGTACTTTCTTTTCGTTAAAAGGTTTCTCTCCCTTATTGAAAGAATTGGCTATCTTTTCATCAGGCTGTGGCTTGCTTTGCTGACTTCCTTTCCTGATTTGTTTAACATTGCTTCCTGTGTTTCCTTATAATTCTTAATTGCTGTGTAGTTATCTGGCCTTTGAAGTCACCTCATTGGAGAACATCACTGTTTACCATGCTGTCTGATTTATTGTTTCACATAAAAGCTTGTTGCATCTGCAGTGGCAGTTTGAGCATGCTTCCATTGTTGTTCCAAGCCACCATTATGCCTTCATTTTTGAGGTACTGCTCCATTACACAAAGTTGTGCTCCATTATGGAAGGTCGTGGTCTTGGAATTTAGGCATCTCATGTTTGGTTGACTTTAAGATGAAGATGAACCACACTGAGTTGTGATGTCTGGTTTCAGTTGACTACTACCTTGCAGAAGTGACATGTCCTCTCCTTCATTATGTGAAAACAATAAATCTGGTACTGCTCTTTTTTTGAATGGGTTCTGGTACTACCTGCCTACTTTCACGAGTGATCCTCTTTTTTACTGTGGCTGAAGCAAAGAAACTCCAGTTAAGCTTTGGTTTAATACATTCTTCAGTTATGCTTTCATCTTTCACATTTGGGATGATCTGTACACAACCTTTCTGTAAAAGCTAAGTATTCTGCAATTATCTTTTTGAATTGGAACAAGTATACCAGAAAGTAGCAGGGAGACATGTCTTGAATGCCATTTTGTGGTCTTTCTGAAGCTCATTACTTGTTGTGAAGAAGCTGAATGTTATGAGCTTACAGCTGATTTGAAAAAGTAGGGGCTGTAAATCAATATATAGGCTACAAAGCTACGATTGTGACCAAGACTGGCTCTTAAGGTGGTGGGTCTTTCCTGAGACAGAGAATACAGTATATTAAGGGAAGTGCCAAATCCAGAAACTGGTGGATTCATGTTTAGAAAGTGACTGCTAGTAACAACTGCAGTATCTCATTAAAGCTAAAATCAGATACCTTAAATACACAGATGAGAAGGAATAGGCACCGGAACACAAGAGACAAGCTTCTTCAAGCCAAATCCACAAATCCACAAAGCGATGCTCACCAAACGTTAAAATGATGATCAAAACCTTTTATTTTACCAAAACAAGTTACATGAAACGCTAAACACAATCTAAATCTAAACTAAATCACAATGGTTTTACATTTAAACGTAGACTGGCGGGTAAGCCAGTGTTTGTCTGAAGAAGTTTGGACATTGGTCTAAACGAAAAACGCTGTTTAGCGTTTCACGTAACTTGTTTTGGTAAAATAAAAGGTTTTGATCATCATTTTAACGTTTGGTGAGCATCGCTTTGTGGATTTGTGGATTTGGCTTGAAGAAGCTTGTCTCTTGTGTTCCGGTGCCTATTCCTTCTCATCTGTGTATTTACGGAGTTTGCTGTATTCTTTCAAGTTCCTAAAATCAGATACCTGCCAGAATGCAGAAACATGGCAACATCATCAGCCTATGAGTTTTCATTGTTCCTACTATCCATTGTTATATCTGCTACCATTTTTACAGACTTAAGTTCTATTTTATGAGAGAGAGAAAGAGAGAGAGAGAGAGAGGCTCATAAACTAGTTTCTGTCCTGAAATGAGGGCCTCAGTTTTGCTTGGTGTTTGTACGTGATGGTTTCATCTCCCCCATGTACAGCTCAGAGAACTGGACCAAGTCACTTAGAACAAGCTGCCAGGTATGATTTTATTCAATGCAAATTTTTCTAAGTCCATTACTGTTACTTGTCTCATAAGTCTGACAAGTCTGTAAACTGGTACCCTGCTTTAAACATGGCTGTTGTTAAGGTATGTCTATAATACAGATTTATGGTAGCATTTTAATCAGTAGTAACAAGACAGAAGTTCCATGATATTGGTGCAGTGATTACTGTAACAGTTGTGTAACTCTAGCCCTTCTAATGTGTAGATTACATTAAAAAAGAGCTGTCCTTGCTGTGGCTTAGAGCGAATGAATATTACTTGTATTTTATGGATATGTTACCCTGGCAGTAACAATGTGTTACACAGAGTCCAGCTGAGAAACTGTTATTATAAATACTGAGACCTGCCGGGTTTGAATCTGCTCAGGCAGCCTGCACTGACAGCCTTCCTACAGCTCCCTGCTGAGTGATGTAATCCAGTATTTCCTAATATGCATTTTTACATTTCTTTTAAGATGGTCTATTATTTGACTTTCCAGCTATTTTCTTGGAGAACTTGAGAAGTGCATCGAGGAGCCGGACAGACTAGCCACGCTGTTTATAAAACATGTGAGTTTCTTGGTCCTGTTCATTCAATATCATGATTTTCTCCAACTTTTTTCAAAAAAATCTTGTTTGTTTTTACAGTTAAATGGTTGTCCAATGCTCTCTAACTGAAACATATTTTAGAATTATTAATGGACATTTAACATACATGATGTCAAATACCACATTGATGCAACCTTTTCAATTAAATTACATATGCCTTTTACTTTTTTACCTTGACAGTAACTATGTGTAATGTCTAGTGTTAAAATGCAATCTTATTTGTAAACTATGGGAATATTTTCATCAGAATCTGTTGCATGTTGTTTCAAGTACAGACATCGTACTTAGTTCTAACACCTTTCCTAGGAAAAATATAATGAAACTTTCAGATCATCCTTGGAATTCAGTGAGATGTTCACCACCAGCTCTAATTGGCAAATGCAGATCTGTCAATTAATGTAATGTGATTGTGAGAATCCCCAGTTCAGGTAAAGCTGCTTCTGGGAACATCTCATTAGTAGCTCATTACTATGCCTCTGAAATGAATACTTTAAAATCAGACTTGTCTGTGCTAGTATTCTTCTTACCAGCCAACTCAGTACAGATGCACAGCAAACTCATAACATGCCAGTGCGTACACACACACACACACACACACACACACACGTATATCCATGCAGCTACAAGCAAGCAACTACAGACATGCTCACACTCATGGAACCACTTACTCACACACCCGAATGTGTGCATACACACACAGATTGTCTATACTTACCTCCCACAGTGTTACCACCTAAACATAAGTACACGCATAAATCCATTCAGCCAAATTCATGGCCCTACAGACATGCATAAATACAACCATACATGCATAGACAGACATGCCCACAGCTTCACCAAATATAGCTATAGTCACAGTACAAGCTATGACAATTCCATAGTGCTGACTGAGTGTATGACACCAAAAGACTGCATACACTTTTTTCCATGTGAAAAAATGACTCCACTGAGCTATCCTGCTGCTGCCACCATTTCTGGGGAGAGCACGTTGCTAATTTTCATTAGCCCTCCCACATCCCGCCACATTTGCATGCAGATTCACCAGAGAGACCACTCTCTACGCTGTGCCACTTCCAGAGTAAAGCTGCAGTGGGATAGCAGTCTGTTAATTCCTTGGGCTTTCCATGATGTGGAAGCTTTCCACGGAGAGGCTTCTGCAGCACAACTAATCTTTCTGAATCCCAGGATGCATCCCTTATGAAACCAACAATTAAGAAATCAGAGGTCATCTTTGAGTCAGGGTCTCTGTCATTGTGGTAAAAAATAGTGGTGGGCCATCTAGTCACACCAGCTACGTGTAAGCCATCTCTGCTTTCAGTGTTGCTTTCTGTGGCAGGACATTTCTTGCAGAACAAGAGTAGAAGTTCTCCTCATTCTAAGCTAGTCATTCTGGATTTAGTTATACACTGGTTTAAGAACCTTCACTGTACAGGTTTGCTTACTTTATTAGTCTGAAACTAATTAGGGCGTCACTGTAATGGAATAAAGGAGGGCTAAGGAAGGGAATAACTAAGAGGAAGCTTAACACTTTGATGTTAACACATTTCCTGAGCGTTACTGGTAAAAGGAATGACACGTGCAGTAACACGTTTGGCAGAGCTGTGATGGCTGGCTGTTTCCCTGGGCAATCCCACAATGGATGCTCCTCTCCAGAGTTGAGGACCATAACAAACAAGTTGAGAACCAAACTAACAAAATCTTCCAGCTCTAGTCAAAGAACTACTGTGTTGTAGCTAGCTCGTTGCTGCATTTACTAACACATATGTAGCAGGCAGTGTTTAGATGATATAAATGATTACCAGCAATCAAGATCACTTGGCAGGAGACGATCAGCACCTCTTCTACTTTGACAATCACACTCCCTAACAGCTTATGTCTTTGACCTTTGAAATTTGGTACCAAAGAAGGTTTTTCAGGGGAGGGTGCCTTCAGTATACTAACCAGTTAACTTCTGAAACACAGCATTCGTTAACAAAAACTCTTTTGTGTATTTCCCTTTGTTACTTAGAATAATACCATTTCTGTTGTCACTAACAAAATGAGTTTGATGGTACTCTGCCCAGATCTTGTTTAACAGAATTAGAAAACAATTAAAAACTAACTGTGTTTCTAGCAGGAAAGACAGCTGTGGGTTTTACTGTGTAGGTATAATCCACTTAAAATGTGGTTTAAGAATCTGAATTATGTCTGCATGAAAAAAATGGCAGACTTGGCTGAAATTGGGGCAAGCCCTCTGTACCTCCTTACTTAATGCAACATGGTTACGCAGTCTTAGGAAAAGCTAAAAAAATAATTGTTTAAATTGCTTAACTATGTTTTGGACACAGTACAATGCACAAACACTTCAGATACCATTGGAGTCTGGTTCATTAAACAATATCTTTGCCACTGAAAATGAAGATTGGACTCAAGTTGTACTGCTCTGGAAGGGAGATGCTTTAACATAATACTGTAATGTTATAGCAGTCTTAATAAGTGCATACTGTTATGAATATTAAGTGCATACTGTTATGAATATTATCAGTGATAAAGGGACTAAAAGATAAAGGTAAAATCCAAGTAATACTGTCCTTGTGTGGCATATGAAAGCCAGGTATAGTCCTAACTCTAGAAGTATGAGTGAAATCCATTACAAGACTTGACAAATTGGGGAGTGCCCACATTTATACAAAAATCTAGTGTAGACCTATGCCTAATATCTTGAGAGTGCACACATCATAAAGACTCCCAAGGGATTTTTTTCCAGCTTCTCTGATACATTTTAAAATATGGGAAATCTTGAGATGAAGAATGAAGAAACCTGCATTTGATAGACATTGTTTTGTTTTGATAAGGTTTAAAATGGGTACAGGCTGAACAACTGCTTACCCCCTCCCCATGCACATGCTAAGGATAAATAAGCAGCAGCATTCCTTCACATTGTAGTAAACAAATGGGAATGTTAACAAAGGCAAAGAATTTTTCTTAGAATACTAGTTGAAAGCATTATTGTTCATTGGAAAACAGATTATACCATGAAAATGTTTTTTAGCTGCTTTAAAATTATAGAAGACATTATAAGTACACATCTAAAACTGTTTATAGACATACACAGCTGGTAATATTATGGAGCACTTTCTTTTAAGTAAAATCCAATATTGGCTGAGGAGGCAGGAACATTTTTATCATTGGGTAGCTAATGTCCCATAACATTTTCAAACGTGGCTGCTTTTAACCTGTTTTCTAGCTGTGTGTATGCATGTGTAGTTAAGCAGTGCATTGCAGGTCATGTTTGACTTTTGTGTCTGAGATTAAAAGCCCCTCTTCAGAAGACTGTTCATTTGTTCACTTCTCGGGGTACTTATAGTATGACAGACTGCATGACTGATGCCATTTTCTATCTGATAAAGTCATCAGTGCTGTGGCTTCATTGGATGTGACTGTGATGTGATAGCTAATCAGGAAGAGCCAGTACACAGTATCCTGACCAATCACATGTGCCATGTAACAATACTACTGACAATGCTGTACACTTAGGTTTGAACATTGCCCTGCAAGGTGTTGCCTCACATAGCCAGGATTTTACTGTTACATGGGAAATCTTTTATTTTAGGGCAATCTGTACCCTTGGAATTAGCTACATAGACACCCACCATTGACCAACCCATTATAGACCCCACTTACTCTTATCTCATGAGGTTCAGTCTTCAGGGGGACCCAAACACTTTTTCTCTCCATCATCAGTTATTATTAGGATTGGTAACACCATCTGATGCTGATGTGTATGAAACTTAAGTCTCACTTTGATGCTGTAACCTGGGGATGGTGTAGTGCTTTTTGTAACAATACATAGTGAGAAAGAGCGGAAGTCATGGGATATGGTTAAGCCCCTGTCAGAAAATGCATTTCAAAGTGTTATTTTCAAAGCCATTTGGAATGCTGGGTGTACTTTATTAAGTTTCAAACACATGAGCATCTGGTGAGTGCTCCTTTACTTTATAGTAGAGTATTCCCTGGGCCAGGACCTTTCCCTTCAGGAAATGTGATCTGACAACCATTAGGTGAGGTAGCTTATGGACTTTAGCCTAAGTCCCAGTAATGCCCAACATTCAAAGCAGTGATCTGAGGCTAAAACCTAGAGGAAAAGCTCACATCCATTTTTCCCTGCTTTGGACAGGGGTGTGTCAAGTGATGATACTTGTTCCTACCCATTCCCTATGATCTAATCCTGTCAGGCATGTACAATGGCATGTTATAAGGTCACTGGCAAAAAAGATATTATCAGCCTGCCTCCCCATACAACCCACACAACCACACGCACATACCAGACCCTTCCACGCAAACTCAGCCATTTCAAGGTGCTTGAATCGTCTCTGCTCCACCCAGCTCTCTCACTTAACCATTCTCAAACCTATGTCAGCATTGTAAACAGAAGTACAACCTCTTCACTAGTGCACCATACTACAGAGGAAAGTCCTTAGAGACAAAAAGGGACCAAGAGGTAGGTGCAAACTAAAAAGTTACTGTGAGTCATCTCTTAAGCATTTGTTTTCTGCCCTTCATTTCAATATCGATGAATAAAAATGTTTTATTGAGTGGCACTCATTATTTGGCTGACTTCAACAAGAATTGAATATAAATGTTTGGAAAGTAAGTTTTTTTTTTTTTAAGTTTCCTTCCTTGTGCCTGTTGTAACTGTCATTCTTAGATGGGACAACAAACTCTGCAGTAGCAAAGTACTATTAAGTTATGTTTCCTAGACTCAGGAGGGATATTGATAGGTGCACCATCAGACTTGATGCTAACAGGGCCAGAGTTCTAGTTCCTCATGAAATAAAAAGGTTCCAGGTAAGGGGTAAAATTGGGTCCCTCTGCCAGATGTCATGTGGGCATGCTTATTGATTGCTTCTTACTTGCTGCCACAGTCAGTTAGATGAAGCAGTGCTGAACTTAATGTGAGTATGGGATCAATAAAGGCCTAAAATGTCTGGGGATTAGTAATGATGTATTAAGTACTAAAATGGCTAAAGCAACCAAGGGAATCTAGAAAACAAGTGATTCACTGAACTTTTTGTGCGCAGTGGAAAACAATTTAGCAAATAAATGTGTTTTTCCCTCCCTGAAGACAGCAATATATGTATTTGTGTATTTGCAGGAGCGACGATTGCACATGTACGTGGTTTACTGTCAGAACAAACCCAAGTCTGAACACATCGTGTCAGAGTACATTGATACCTACTTTGAAGTAAGTAAACATTAAACTTCTCTTTTGTCAGGTGGGACATTTTCTGTGACTATCTGTGAGGTGCATAAAATAGTGCTAGTGCAGGAGAAAAAGACGGAAGGTTTTTAACTGCTTAAACTGAAACATGAGCCCAATTTATAACATTCTGCACTTAAATAGATGTGCTCTAAAATTATCCCAGTTTGAATGAGTATATACAAAAGTTCCTTATCTATATTCAGAGAAGTTAATTCTCAGCTGTAGTTATCTTTTCTTTAAATGGATGTCTCTCAGTGTTTTATACATGGAATGTACCTGCACAGAGAAAAAAATTAAATAAGATTACGTGAAGTAATTTCACATGTGTTGCAGCCTGCAGAGCTGGACATAGTACCCTGAACTACTTCCTGCGTACTGCATGTCACTTAACTCTGCCTGTTGTTGTTTGTCTTTCGGCTTTTTCCCGGTAAGGGGTCGCCACAGCGGAACTCCGGTCCGCCAATGATTCGCAATAGATTTTTATGAAACGCCGAGGTGCCAGCTCGACGCCCAACCTTCAACGAAGGCACGCCCATTCACGCACGCATGTCTTTCGAACGCTACCCAACTGCGGGGAGGACATGCAGACTCCACACTAGAAATAGTTATGTCTAATTGTTCCTACCTAGTTAAATAAAATGAAATAAATGAATAAAAATGTGTGTGCAGAGAGAGAACCAGAATATATAAACCATATTGATGAAGATAGCATTGGTATGTCTTTTATCACCTCTGGGTAAGATACAGAAGTACAGGCATTGGATGGAATGTTGATTTTGGATTATGGAAATAAATGGTATTGTGAAGTGGTGACATTTAGTTTTTGTCATAGGTGTCAGGAATTCTCATGTCTACATTTTTGTATTGGGTGTTGGAAGGTGACAGGGTCACTGCTTTACAGCCATCATAAAAGTGAAAGGATAATATTATTTCTTCTTCTGGGACTCAAATCCAAGACCTCCAGCACACCATGCTGGTAACTCTGTCACTGAACTAACAAGAGCTTCTGGAGAGAGAGGTCTTGAGTTTAACCCCTAAGAGACTTATCCTTCCAGCTATGCCCCCCCCCCTCCTAGCATTGTGATCAAGGTCAAATTACAGCACACATACACTCACACATGCATCCTTTCACTTTTGTGATTCTAACAGTACTTAAGCAGAGAGTTAGTGTGTGCATGTCTAGGAACTGATTTCATTATTCAGTCATTTCCAGGGCTCTTCTGTCTCTGTTTTACAATGGAAGGACTGATGGCAGTGTAAAGATGCTCAAATATCATTTAAAATGCTTTTACTAAATCTTTAACCACTTCATCATATGGAATTGTTAAAATCTTCCGATACTTGTCACTTTTGACCAGTGGTATAACATTATCATTGTACCTCTCAACTGTCAAGATTTTTACAGAATGTCCAGGTTTTGCCTAATATTTTTGGTCTGTTCCTCAAAACAAATGTGGGTTTTCTGAAAAATTATTGAGGATTGAAATCAGAAAATAATTGCTAATACCTGAGTTTAAGACTTAATACCCTCCAGAAAAAAAATGTGCTGATGCAAAACCTGTTGTTCTATTAACTTTCTAAGTTTGTAAGAGCAGTATTTAAAAAAATGTCCCTATTTTTGTGCCTTTGTCCACTCCCCATTGTTTATGTCTTTGCCCAGATTAGTTTTTGCTAATGGGTTAAGAGGTATGATGCAAAAATCTTAACAATTATCCAAGTGAAATTGAAAGTATGCAATTATTTTGCATACACAAGTATATGTGTGCACATAAACTGTAATGTGCATAAAGATACAACATCAAATTTAGGCATATACACACACATGCAGATATGCACAACTGTATGCATACACAGTCACCTGTATGTGCATACACAGACTCAGATATACCCAGAGATAAACTAACTTGCATGCATATACACTCATGCACATTCACAGACACAAATAATCTGGCAAGGGATTATTACCTAGAAAAATAATAAGCCAGTCAATGCAAGATATACCAGTGAAACAGTCCCAATAACTGCTTTTCTCCAGCACAAGACTACAGTAAAATACCACCACACAGGATGCTTCAGTGCTGGCAAGAACACAATCATACACAACAAAATCTGACTTTGATGTATGGGAGACTGGCATATCCATCACACTACCATGGTCGGCCATCAAATAAGTAAGTGAATGATAAGTAAGTGAATCACTTTCAACATATGCTTAGTCATGCAAACCCATCCCCACACTATTGGATTAACAGCTCAGTCTGTTAATCACATGACTTACCAGTAGATAATCTGTTTCCTGGTTACTTAGATGCCGAACATTCCTAGGACTTCTTTGAGTTGTCATAACTGATGCCTTAAAAAGGAGTTAATGAATTTATAAAGTACAAAATTAGTGACGTTTTTCATTTTACTTGACTGTTTTTGGATATGTAAGGAAACTTCTGTAGATTGAATAGTCTTAAAAATTCTGTTTATTTCAATATATTAAGACTACTGTCTCTACAAGTGTCACAGTTTTAACATTATATTGAGTATTTGTGTGTTTATTTTATCATTTTTCAACAGAGTAAGTGGGCTTGTCCTTTAATCCTTTACAGCCCTGGCACAAATCACAAAGAACAAAGTTAAGTACAAGATATTAATCTGGGCAATTTTGTGTAGTCAGCCAAATGGGATTTTTTCGGGGGGAGGGGTGGACTGGCGTAACCAGACAAAAGTATCATAGACATGGTGAAAATGTCGATGCCACACACATTTACTAAAGCTCATAAATGAACCACAAGTCTTAGAGCTGTAAGGTAGAGATTTTAATGAGCCCCAGTGCTGCCAAGAATGAATTATTAAATACAGTAAATTTCCACAGATGTAAAAGTAATCATATTACTTGGTATCAAGAGTCAAAAGGCATATAGAAAACAGGAAAAATGAATCAGTGGGTCTGTGATTAAACATCAAAAACAACTTTCATTACACTCCTTCATTTCAAAGAAAAATAATGAGTCTCACATCATCAGATTCAGTAAAATACTTAACGGCATTTTTTGCAGGAACAAGCAACATCTCTAGTAAGTCTGAGATCACAAAACATGTGTGTTAAAGAGAAACTGCCCTACTTCACTGTGATCTTGGTAAAACAATATGTATTTTTTGATGAATACAAAAACTGATAAAATAAATGTGAAACTTGCCTGTTTCAATGTTGACAAAAATCGAGTTGATGAACAAGATGTTTACAACTAAGAGCAAAGATTCATAGGTGTTTACTAGACTAACCGTGACAGGGACCTTTATAAGCCTAGCTATGCGTCCTAAGTATATCCAACAAATTTTGGTCCCCTAGATGTTATTTGAAGGGATATATGTAAATTAGGGCATGGGTGGTCAAGCAGTTAGAGGCTGCCTCTGTCCCTTGCTCTGTTTACTGTCATGAGCTTAAAATAGACCAAGATGGTAACGGTATGCAGCAATTTTAACTTTTACATAAAATGTGTGTTGAAAAATGATTTAGCAAACTGTGCTTAGCCCTCTTATGAACTGTGCTGGAGCAAGGAAGAGGGAATTAGAAAGTAAAATGGAGGAGGAGGAGGATGTTGTCAGCTGAATAACAGCAGATGTGTGGTTTATTCAGGGGAATCACTGAAAAAATTATTGCTTCGCCTTGCATATTAATAAGGGAAACAAGCGTAGCTACAGCAGTCTGTGGTATGAATGTACTCAGCTGGTTTTATGATATTTTGGGCAAGGTGTCTCTTGTCACAGTTGGAATAACAGCAATGATTTCTCACTAAAAAATCAAGGGCCTAAATTATAAAAACTATGCAGACCATTGCATAGTCTTGTCCTTCTTTTCAGTGTCATACAGGCTACTAAGGGGTGGCCTCTGCATTGTGTACAGAGCTTCAACAGACCCTCTTCTGTCAGACCTGTTACACATTGTCCTGTTCCACTTCAATAAACACACAACACCGAATGACATTTGACGACCTTTATTAAACTTTCATAACATGATTGTTAGCCAATAATTATAACTTTCGATCAAAACATGACACAGGTGATAATAACATCCATAAATGAAAACATAAAATAACCAATAAGGGCAGCATAACCACTCACCCTTGATAAGCAGTATCCCCCACCTGCTCACTTATCTTTGCACTAACAAGGCAGCATTACCCTGCTCACCTGCGATTTATTAAATTACACCACCATCCAAATAGGCAGCTCAGCGTGCTTGTTAACTTATCCAACAGAGCAAACGCTCACTTTTCCTTCCCAACTTATTGAATTGCACATCCAACACCAGAGGGGGAACAGAACAGGGCAAGCATGCCCCTCTTCTCTGCCCACCAGCCTGACCAGGATGTTCCCCTTCTCACCGACCAAACTACCCAAAACCTAACCACCATTAAAGGCATAAAGCCAAATATCATTTGGTGTACCCATCTTGCCTAACCAAATTGTATCCATTCCATCAACTCTCAAAGTCCCATCATCCAAACAAAATTATTCTGTTACCTAAACAGCTAAAAGTAAACCACCAATCCCTCTCCAATGCTAAAGTAACCACCATGGACTCCTAACCTAGCATGCCCATACTCAGTTACCCAACTACCTACCAATAAACACTCATAATTACTCTCTGGTCCAAACAACGAACCCACTGTCAGCTGAAACCATGCAGCGGCAAATGCGTACCTTCAAGACAGATTGCAACCCCATTTACTGCCCAATGAAATAATAATTACATGAAATCTCTTTTGAAAACCCATTTTATAGCCATCTTGCTATCACACCAACTGCCCAATATCACAGTAATAAACTTAAACCACCATCATGACCTCTAGCACAATGCCCAGTGGAATACACCAACCCATTAAACCTTGCCCAATGACGTTCGATAAAGAGAGAAACCATCAACCCACCAAGCAAATCATTTGAACTGCTTAACAAACATTTTAACTGAAGAGCTACAAACATTCATTAACCCATCCTTGTCCCTAGCTGTCAACAGTGATAACTGTCAAAGCATCAAAGCCCCAGATCCACCCATCATCCCATCCTTACTCAAAGAAGTAAAACCCCACTAATATGCCCCCAAAGCATACCTCAAACACATGCTACAGTAACTTCGTCCCTTTATGGACAACCCCACCTCCCCTTAAACATCGTCAAGCCTGCTTCACCCTGCCTGTAACTTACTTTGGTTATCTTCCCCCCACCATGCACCAAGCCTGACATGTCCAAATGAGTACTTACCCAAGTAGGATGACATGTAACCACATTACACACAAATCCAGAATCCAAGACTACCACTGCAACAGCAACAATCACCTTCTAAGAGCACTTCCTATGGTCCACCAATTGATACCCTTCTGTGCTTCCGATCTGCAAAATAAAAGACAAAGTAAGCTGTAGACACTGTCAGGGGCCACCTTGCCCATCAGTTGCACAGCCTCTCCTAAAGAGCCCACCAAAAAATATTGCACACACAAAACACACTCCACCACCTGGACATGTGTACCAGCCAGTCAAAATCCTGGAGTACTAGTCTACGCTACCCCGTGAAATCTTGAAAGAAAAGTAGAATGCACCACATCTAGCCAATCTAAAAGCTAGACAAACCAAACTTAAATCACTGCAATCTGATCCATGAAACCACGGCAGGCACCCCAGTACTCTCAACGTCTCCTTCAGCCCCTTACTGCCCAATGCCCACTATGTTCTAGTCACCTACGTGTCCAGTGTTCAAATCCGAACTTCAATGACGAGCCACTGTTTGGCTAAACCCTGCACCTTGTGTTAGTTAAGGTCAGCACTTAATCATTATGCCAGCCCCTAAAAGACACTTAATCAAGCAATCTGGGCAATCCTGTAACTATTGGAAAACCAAGGCCCACAATTAAGAACCCCTTCAACCCTGCCCATACAAATCCAGCAAGGTGATACAGCAACTGGCTGTTCCAAAGCATGACTTACTTTAAAGTTATAATCCCCGGGACTCCCATAGTCATCACTATCCTCTGACCTCTGCCCTCAAAACCTGTCTGTAAATAGGCTAAAATCCCAAGTTAGAAAGAACCTGAATGCCCACCCTGGTCATTCTGTAGGCTGTAAAAGGGGTTATCCATTAAGTCACATATTTAATGAATATCTAAATCTATGTAAACTGATTGAAAGGAAAACAGTGAGACAATGGCCCATAATGGGGCTGCCTTAGTTTGGATTTTTTTTTAGGGTATACAGACAGAATCCGATTCCTGCCATTAGTTCCTAACTTGCATCTTACTGTTATATCAATAATTTGCCAGGAAACCACACTTATGAAAAACAGACCAACACCATCATTCACTAATGTTAGTCCCTAATGAGTAGCCAGTCATTTGCCAGAAACCACCATTCCATGAAACGGACCAAACATCTGCGACAAATATAAATATGCTGCAAAATCCGAACAGTGCTTCCTTCAACAGTTAAGCTGCTATGTAACTTTGGCAAGCGAAAACCTTCCCAGCTGAAAATCAGTACGACTGAGATGTATGAAGCAAGCTCTCCCCCTGACCCAACCAACCGTCACCATCGCATTGGAAGTGCAGTTAAATTTAGTGATAACTTTTCCATGGAAAAGGTTATAAAATTTTATAAATTCCTCAGCCATTTGCCCCTGTTCCCTTCACAACAAATTTCCCATAAAAGCGCAACTCAAATTAGAAAGGACCAAACTATGAGGTGAAGTCCAGACCTTCCAGCCACCAAAATGTGCACTCCACCTCCACATCTCCCCCAACCACCAGTCATGTGAGGCAAAGCCCACGGAGAAGGTCCTGTAAAACCAAAGCTATACAGCCAAGATTCGAATGCCCAGCACAGATGAGTAGAGTAGCAAGGCATCACTTGCCTCCCACCCCCCCAGAACAAAAATCTGGACAAAGCCACAAACAATGCAGTACAACTGCTCAAAACAGGGATCCCTTCCAGTCACCGCTCCTACGAAATTGAGAAACTGATAGAGCAACTGGCCCGACTCCCTGCAACTCCCTGTTGCCACTCTGACCTCAGCCCTCAATGCTCTGCCACCAGGAAACCACGACCCTATGAAAAAGATCAAAACTGTGAGGCAAAATCTGGACATTCTGCCAAATCTACACAGTTGAGAGGCATGCACACTGGAAAAGGAAGCTAACTCTCTGCCAAACTTCCAACAAATTTAAACAAAAATTATTCCAACTAAATCATTTTACCTCTCTAAGTGATCCAGAAAGGCCTTCACAAACTTGTCATCTCCAAACATCGAAGTGGCAAACCAACTTTTAATCCCAACATTCTCCCCCAATTGAAATGTGATTGAAAACACCAAGCCCACAGGAGCAACATGCCCAAAACCCACAGAAGCATACCCTGAAACACCACTGCCCAATCCTCCACTCTCTCCACTGTCATCCAACCGGGCCTGCCACTTCTTCTCTTCAACAAAGCTGGCAGCCGCATCCAGCATGAATCCAGGAAAGTGATACATAACAATTTTCATCCAATCCCTGCAAAATATGATATTGTTATCAATAGAAACACAAAAGGCCAAAATTGCAAGCCTTTCCAAATTCAATACAACTGAAAGAATGTCACTTGCTCCGCACAAGGCTGTGGACGGTCCAGCAACATCCAATGCCTCCACAAACATACCACTTCAAGAACATCGCAGACCAACTGTGAATCTTTACCACAGACTACCAATGAAAGTGATTATCCCCGAAGTGGGAATGTAATTGAAAATCTGAACTTCGGAAAAAATCAAATCTGATCACGGGAAATGGAGTCAGTCTTTGTTTGAGCGACTGATATCCCCAGCCCCTGATATAACATAAAACAATCTGGGCAAGCAGCAATAATGGGGGAAGGGCAAAGGACCATTTCCAATCTTACCCCTAACAACTTAGAAAGTTAACGGAATAGCAGGTTCCACCTTAGCACAGACTTCCTGGGGAGCTACAAATGAAACTCAGATGTCTACCATTACTGAATTGTCAAGGCCACAGCTGTAAATGCACCAAGTGTGACCATTATTCGGTGCTTCTCAACCCAGGAACTGCCAGTGCTGCCTGCTCCCCTGTTAGCCCACATCGTCTCCTGGACTGAAAGAAAGAACAAATCTATACCAAGTGAAATTGATATGCCCTGACCATCAGAAACCAAACCCCTAAAGGAAAACCTTAAAACCATATATTACTGTATAAACATTAAAACCATCTCAGGGGAAGGTTATTAAAAGGACACCGACTCACGGACTCACCGCCTCCTTCCGTCACTCGGCTCACTGTTCAAAGACCATACCAACTTTCTCAGATGTTACTCTTTATTCGCAGCAACCAAACTGAAAAGTTAATACCTTCATTCTTTTGAAGAACACCGAGACTCTGTTGCATCTGGCACCAAAATCATTTCAAAGAACATACCATCAACACCGTTCTATATGACAAGTGAATGAGTCATCTGTAGCACTTCAACAGATGCTGTCACAGGGAAACGAAGCCATGATATCTACCCCACCAATGAAGTAACCGCCAAAAACCACCAACGATCACATCTTGCTTATACTACCAGCAAAATCAGAAACACCGCCCGGCAACATGCAGGCCACATTCACCACATGCCCCCAGTAACAAACCACACTGTCTACCACTGTGAACATAAATGGAAAGATTTTACACAACCAACTAGCTCAATCCAATACACTGGGCCAGCTCTCCCATTATTAATATGTACAGAGGACAACATATTAATGGTCCGAATAAAATTAATGCTATTTAGTTAGCTTAGAAAATGTATCCCCACCCCTTGCTGAAAAAAAAACCTGTACCACCATTATTAACCTCATCATTTGTATTTTTCATACTACTTGTAACCCAAGACCTACCTGACCACCAAGTGCCTACAGGTCATCCTGGACGTAATCTTGCCAGTAGCAAGTTCACGCCAAATATGTGACTCCTACCTCAGTTACACTTGACAAAACCCTCTAAGCCCCTCCCTACCCTTACCTCATTTCCTCCTAAATATCCCTCCATCCCATTTAACCCTATCCTCCCCTTATTCTCTTAATACCTGCTAACCTATGTATCTAACCCCACTTGAAGATGTGCCAGGACAAAATAGTCTGTTGCAAACCTCATTTCTCAAGTCCAGTGGTAACACAAACCATCTGCTGACGGGATCTCAAGCTCTTTTGCAATACAAACAGAGCATGTAGGAAGGATAGGTTTGTATCACAGAGGATGCCACTTCTACAGAGCAGTCTTCCACTCCATATTAAGCAAAGTGTGTTTCTTACTGTGTTCAAATGCAGTTTGGATGAATGGATGGGTACTCACAAATTTACCCCTTGTCCCTCATCAATAGGGTAACATGTAAATGTCTCACCATATCCTTGTTCGGCCCATGTCTGAGTTGTTTGTCTAAAATGTGCCATGGGAATGTAGGGCAAGGCTTCATAAGACCTTCACAGATCAATAGCTTAGTAAGTACCTACAAGAAAAGTATCAGGAATGATAAGTACTGGACATTGTTCTGATACTGATGTTATGTCTTTAAAATGTCTGCTTCTGGGTTCATCTGAATTGTATTAATCATAAGAGTGTTATAGTGTCTATGAAGTAATCTGTGTACTTAATATGAAAGAATCGTGAACATTGCTTGCACTGTCCAGTGAGGGCTACAGGTAATCCAGATTGATCCTTTGTTAACACTACTTGACTTACGCCTGATGCACAGAGTCTAACAAATGTAGAAATGCCATCTGCAGATGCACGTATACTAAAGTGCACTCACACTTTTCCCCTTACTGAATGTCATTGTTTTCCCCTGCTTTCACTAAAGTGACTGCTAATCTACTTTAGTGCTTTTTTTCATGTTTATTAAATTAATGATAAAGTGACTTTCTACCCAGCAAACAACTAACAAGACATTATGTGATGAAATGTTTTTCAATCGATTAATATGTTAATTAAGTACAATGTGCACCACTTGCTGGAACACAGGAATACAGTTTTTACTGGTTCTCCCAGTTTGAGAAGTCTGGATATTTCATATGATGACTATAATGGCTGTATCTTTCAAAATTTATGTTCTACATTTTCAACACGCATAAGGTAGCTCATGAACAATCCACTAAAGTTGTATAATTTTCGGTTACTATGTCAAATCATGCTCTGCATGATTTGACCAGTTGTACGAGTACATTTCACAAAGAAGGTCTAAAAAATATACTGTGTTTCAAATATTAAGCAAAAAAATGTTAGTGAGGTTAGCATACATTCAATGTAATGATTGTATAAACATAATTTTCACAATTTCAATTATTTTTATGTAAAACATGCAGTATCCTATTTCATGTGCAATGTTGTATGTCCAACAGCAGTCCAATTTGAAAATCAAGCAAAAATAGGCTGTTAATGACTCAAAAAATGTTCTAGTGCATTCTACAGGTACTTTTATAAAGTAATTTTTTTTTTTTTTTTTTTTTTTTTTACATTTGTTTACCAGGATTATCCACTGGGCTGAGAATAATTAGCCCCTTTTCAGAGGAGGCCTGGAGAGAAAAGCTCCACAATTAACATGACAAACAATAAAAATGTCAAAAATAAAAATAAAACAATACAGAATAAGTACACATAACCTCAGCCTAAAACTTACTAGTAATAGAGTAAATAATATATACAAAATGTTTGAAGACATGCAGTAAGGGAAAAGAAAAAAAAAAAACAGTAAAGTACCAGTGTACAAAAAATACAACAGTTGTATGATGTCATGTACACTATCATCTACATACACTTTTTAAGTACATAAAAAGTATATATGCCAGATTTGTAAGTGCAGTTAGGTACCTAGAGATGTGTGTGCCAGATGCATCTAATATGAATTTAAGAACTAAATGCTCTTGGCCAATTGCCTAATTCTTGTTTACATTCTAGATTACGTATCAGAAATACCTGCTGCAACCCCCTTGTGTATTTCTGTTTGAATAAATGCTCCTATGCCATTAAGTAATTAGGCAATCATGTCAGCCTAGAAAAGACAAGGAGTCCTGTCAACTTACCATTACTGCAGGAGGTGTGGATTTTATTTTCTTTTGGATATGGGATTATTTGTGTTTGTTAATGTACCTAGTACTAAACTATTTGTGCTTTTCTATAGCCCTTCTTAATTTGTAATTACTTTTTATCTTTTATTATTAATCACAGAACCACAGGTAGATTGTAGTAAGTGTGCTTCACTTAAAGCTTGCATAATACAAAATGCTTATAGTTTACTTCATCGGACTTCATGAGGTATGTGTCTCATATTGACTCTCGTGGTACAACTTTGCAGAGAAGGTCTGTCTTATATTGCCATTCATTTTTAGTTTATTACTTATTTATGTTTTATGGCAACCAAACGCATGCAACTGTTATTTAAAAGAAAAACAACTTGAATCACCTGAAACTAGGGCAATGTTCTTAGTAAATGGCTCTGCATTGTGACCTGCCCTGGACTGATAAGCCGAGTTGTGCTGCAGTGCCATTCATCAGTTCACGGTCATCCATATTCTCAAAAGGGCAACATCTCTACTAGACCATAAACTGTGTTTCTGTACAGATGAAACAACTAAACACGTGAATGCCTAACAACTGTGCTGCTATGTATTGTACACACCGGGCATTAAACCCCAGTCCAAAGAGTGAGATACACACACACACACACACACACACACACACACACACACACACACACACACACACTAGTCCTCATAGTAGCCATTCACATGCAGACATTCACAGACTTACTCACATACTGTGCTGGTGTTCACACACACACACACACACACACACACACACACACACACACACACACACACACACACACAAAAACACACTAGCACTCATAGTAGCCATTTATATGCAGACATTCACAGACTTACTCACATACTGTACTGGTGTTCTCACACACACACACACACACACACACACACACACACACACACACACACACACACACTAGCACTCATAGTAGCCATTTATATGCAGACATTCACAGACTTACTCACATACTGTACTGGTGTTCTCTCACACACACACACACACACACACACACACACACACACACACACACACACACACACACACACACACACACACACACAAAACATACTCTAGCACTCACAGTAGCCATTCACATGCAGACATTCATAGACCTACTCACATACAGTGCCGGTGTTCACACACAAATGCACTCGCTCCCGTTCACACATAGCATGATTTACCCATAGATGAGTAATGCAGGAATGCCATGCACACTTGTGCCTTTGTATCCATGCCCTGCCTAGTAGTTGTGCAGATTGGGTATTTATCACGTACTATACAAGTCCCCTAATTGGTCAGTGTTCTGGCATGGTTATTTATATACATGTTCTCACAGACTACCATATTAGCATGTGGCTCTCGGAACATCACTGACTAAATCTCACAGTAGCTGTTCTGAGCTGCGATGGAGGAGAGGATTTGAACTGAAGGCCCTTATAAAGTATGCAAGGCTGTTTGTGCTTGTTATACCTACCTTGCAACCTAATATGAATACCAGCCTTATTGTCTTTAATATTTTTGATTGTTTCATGTGAGAAAACTCAGAATAATATAGGTCCAGTCAATAACTTATTTGGGTTTCATAGTTAAGTTGAAATTGCAGTATTCAATGTATGCATGCAATTAGTAGCAGAAATGTGTGTTTCTGTTACTAAGTTTTTATTGAAAAATTACTCAGTAATTCAACATCAGTCAGTAAAGATTGTGAGTGATCCTGGACTCAAAGGTCTGAAATAAGTTTTAAGTGGAGGATTTTTTATTTTTTTTTTTTTTTTGCTTTTAGTGAATAATAATGCTGCATATTCATTATTATGTATCTCCCTATTAGATAACCTGTGAATACCTTAACGGTGGTTATCTAAAATTCGTAAAGGTATCATATCCTTCATAAGCTGTTACAGTAATTAGATATGTCAACATCACACAATGTACAGAGTAGAGATATCATCTTACATTAGTGATGTACTGAAAAGAAAGTACTTCTATTCCTCTTAAACTGAGCAAAACTATTCTAATTCACTGGACGACGCAGTGGTGCTGCGGTAGTGTTGTTGCCTCACAGCAAGAGGTTCTCCAGTTTGATTATTGGCTGGAGTGCCTTCTGTGTGGAGTCTGCATATCCTCCCTGCCTTCATGTTCATTTCCTCTGGGTGCTCCAGTTTCCTCCTACGTTCAAAGATATGCATCTGGAGCATTTCTCCCTGGGCCTCCACTGAAAATTGGCTGGAAATTCAGACTTTTCCAGTTAACAAATGTTAAATAAATAAAATAAAAATATCTGAAAATATTATTAGATGTATAAGTGGGATTTGTCATGTGGAGTCAGTTACATATAATATACCTTAGGAAGATTGGAATGCTTTGGAAGGTCATTTGCATTAGAAAGAATGAATCTTGAAACTGTCAGAGGTATTTCTTTCTTGCAGCAATTTATGTGAAAATCTTTGTTCTTGGATGTAGGTCACCACAGTCTCAGTAGGTTAGCATTAGTTACAAATGAAAAGCATCTGAAAACTGTGCCACTTTCCTTTCTGTTAGTTAAAACAAGCAGTTTGATTTGTTCCCAAAAGGTAGATAGAAGATGACAAAAATGTTTTATTAAGTAGGTAAGAATCCATATATGTTCATAAGTTTGTAGTTTTTACTAGACTAATGACCACTATGGCCCTTACAAGTCTAACCTTACATCCCAAACCCATTTGGATTCTGAGTGTTATACCCTACATCCCAAACCCATTTGGATTCTGAGTATTATACCCTACATCCCAAACCCATTTAGATTCTGAGTATTATACCCTACATCCCAAACCCATTTGGATTCTGAGTATTATGGGAATTTATGTGAGTAGTGAGGAAACTAAAGAATTTGTGGGAGGGCTGTTAGGATAAGATTTTTCTCATTGACAGCCTCTGTCCATAAGGGACGTGGGTCCAGACCTGGGATACATTTACGGTTCCCCATCCAGTTATCAAGGTTTAATTTGAATAGGGTCAGGACGGAACTCTGTTTTACATGGATGGGATGCCTATTCCATAGCCAGGTGATCCTTTGGGACATACATCTTTCTCTCTAGAGCATGCTATTTATGTTACAAGGGAAGTTCAGATACCTGGATCTAGTGTTTCTGGTGCTGTTTGTTTTGTGCATGTGCAACAGATCCATCAGGGCTGAGTCTGAGGAAGCCCTGTAAGCAAGACAAGGATTCCTTCTCAGCAGCCTGTAGGAGACTGAATACACTTACAGAGGCTTTAGGTGATTAGTGTAGGACAGGGTATTCATGCCCTGAATTCTTCTGGTGTGAAACCTTTGTGGGCATTCCAACTGTTGCAAGTATCTGGTTAGACACCTTACAAAGGGGGCATTGTACTCAATGATAGGGCTGATAAGGGCCAAGTTTTGTGGTACTGTAAATTCCTTAGACCTTGGTGCCATACGCTTACCTATAAGTTGGGTGGTATAGAATGATTTTCTTACTATCTTAGAAATATGTTGGTCAAAGGCCAGATTGCTGTCTACATATGTTCTCTGGTCCCTCACTACTTGGTCAATTCTAAGGGGTGTTTTATTGATGGAGTAGTTAGCTTGGGTTGACAGTTTCCTAAAGGGCGTTATAATGCATTTTTTTACATTGAGTTTTAGGCCGTGGCTTTAGCATCAGTCATTTGTGTATGCTCCTTCATTTTTGCTGTTTTTACTGCTGTGACTGTTTTTTTTCTGCACTTTGAATTTCTAGTACTTCTGCATTTCATAGCATAGGTTATATTCAGATTTGCTGTTTGGTATTACTTGAGCACTAAAACCAGCCATCCTACATTGAGGGCCCTCCTGCACCCTTGTGGCAGAAGTGTGTTGCCCACGACCCATCTGAGTTGGGGACTGCTGAAAAAAGTCTCAGTTTTGGTTATTTGTGTTAAAACTGTTTAATTTTGTTTATGTTTAAGCCCCACATTTGAGCATAGCTGTGCACCACACTGTGTCATTTAGAGCTGAAGTCTATAGACACAAACACTTAGAAACACAATTTCCCTTAATATTTGCTAGAAAACACTCCTTAGCTCTACTGCCTCTCTGTGCACAACACAGTTGAACATTGCTACCTAGCGGGCAACTCAGTTCCACATTATGAAGCGTTGACACAGTCTTCCACCCTTAACCCTCTACAGAATAGCTGCCGTTGTTAGTCTGACAAGCAAACCCTGGCCCATCTAGCCAGTCCCCACTAGTTAAAACAATATATACCTGCCATAATGGATGGACAGTTTCCACCATTTCTCCAGCCAACCTGATTGACATGGGCATCCTGAGGCAATGTAGTAATTGCCTCATGTATATTGACAACTAGTTGCTCCTAAAGCAAACACAGGCATGTGAGAGATATAACTATACAGTAAAATTAGAGTCAGTCCTCTCACATAACAATATACAAGACGTACAACAAGTTGTCAGCACACACAACTCCCCTCAAAGACACATAAACCCACATATGTGGAGGTACTAAGAGTCCACCAAAAGACCAAAGATCTCCCATGTGCAAACAACATGCACATACTGGTACACAAATAGAATTCACCACTACACATAACAACACACATATCAGTGTCTCCACAATCAGCCCCTAAGACCTCAAAACCTAATGTTTTGGTCATAGGTGACTCAATAGTGAGACACACAGATGTCCCCCTCACCAGGCTGACCAAGGAGAAGGTCACTGTCACAATCCCAGATCTGTCAAATCATGCATGCAGTCAAGCTGCTCAGCAGCAAGTACCATTATGACTCTGTCATAGTACATGTTGGTGTAAATGGCTTGGGACGTACTTCTCTGGACTATATGAAGAGAGACATGACAAAACTCTCCAGGTGTGTCCCTAGCCCTAAGCAGCATTCTACCTTCATCTAGGTTGATGCCACAATATAGACAAAAAATGACTTATTTCAGTAATTGGCTTAGCTTCTGGTGTCACTCCAGGGGGATCCAGTATCTCTCTGCCTGGGAAGACATAGTCGACAGAACACACTGATTTGCCAGAGATGGCCTTCATCTGTCCCCTCAAGGCTTTCAGATACTGACAAAGATGCTTGCCTCCCCCATAGTGCCTTTATTAGGCAAACAAAACTTCCAATGTAAAGAAATCCACTAAAGACAAACCCAAGGTTGTGCTGCTTAATGCTAGGAGCTTAAACAGCAAACTGCACTCCCTGGAAGCACTCCTCACCTTGGAAGATGCTGATGTTTGTGCAGTCACTGAGACTTGGTACAAGGCCACTGGGAGCACCACAGCCATTCAAGGCCACAATGTCTTTCACATGTTCAGACCCCAAAATGAGAGTGAAAGAACCAGAGGTGGAGGTGTATCCATCTTCATTAAATCCAAATACACCTCAAGACTGGTGAAACAGTACAACTATCTTGAGCTACTCCAGGTCCAATTAACTATAGGTAAAATACCCCTCCACATCATCGTTAGCTACAAGTCCCCTACCATGAACAAGGAGAAGCACAAGGCCTACCTGGACTTTCTAGAGTCAGTCAGTATATAGCCAAATACCTTGGTCATGGGAGATTTCCACTCTCCTTCCAGCGATTGGGTGACTTAAATGACGCACAAACATTATGTCTACAAGGTTCTTGGACTTTCTTAATTCAAATGCCTTGAAACAGTTGGTTCACACTCCCACAAGGGGCTCAAATGTCCTGCACCTAGTGTTCACCAACATGGGGGAGTCACTACATTACCCCAAGTGTGTTGTCCTCCCAGGTAAGCTCAGACTGTACATCTGTCTCAGCTGAAGTAAAGATCAAACCTGACACCCCCACAGGAGTAAATAAACTGAAACATTTCTCCAAAGCAAACTATTGCCTACTAAGCAATGGTATAAAAAGTTTCAAAGCCCTTGCAAACATAGCCAACAATGACTCCTATGCAGAGGAATACACAAATGCATTGAGTCAGCTGTACCCAACAGGAACAAAAACCAGGTCTTCTCAAAAAAAAAAAAAAAAAACAAGCCACCCTGGTGGACTGTAAGTATAAACAAGCTATACAACAAAAAAAAGAAACTGATATCTAAGAACAGGACAGAACTTATTCAACAGAGGAAGAATACCCTCCACAGCTTGAACAAGCAAATCAGATATCTTATTTTAAGTCCTCTAAGGCTAGCTAAAAGTCTAAATCAGGATCCCTAGCTAAAGCCAATCAAAAGGCATTTTTAGCTATGACCGAAACCTAAAAGGGAATGCCAAGCTGTGTGTCAAAGTTATAGTGGATGGTACCACTCATACTGAACCCGAGGAAATTGCCAACCTGCTAGCCAACAGATTTGGCAATAACTTCACTCCCCTGACCCCACCAAACTTACCCCAAAGCAGTCCTCTACCGATCATCTCCAAAGAAAAGGTCATACAGGCACTCTCCTACGTCACAAACAAGACCTCTGTGGGGCGTGATAACATCCCAGGCTGCTTACTAAACAATCTAAAACAAAACCACTTGGCAGTCTGTTTAACCGTAGCCTGAGAACTGGCTTTGTCCCGATAGAGTGAAGAACAGCTAAAGTAATCCCCTTGCACAAATGGGGTCCATCAATTGACCCTGTGAACTATTCACCCATAAGCCTAACCAGCCTTATCTGCAAGGCCATAGAAAGAATTATCATGGACCTTATCCACAAGGACATAGGTGACCTTCAAACCCTTGATCTGACCCAGTTTGGTTTTGTCAAGAGTAGATCTTGCTTATTAAACCTAGTGGACCTCTTTGAGAATGTCACCAAAGCCCTGGATGAGGGCAAAACAGTACATACCACTTATCTTGATGTAGACAAGGCCTTTGACACAATCCCCCATTCAGGTATCATAGAGAAACTCTCCCAACTGGGGTTAACCCATACATTACTAGATGGGTAGCAAACTGGCTCACCAAGAGAACACACACTGTCAAAGTTGGGGAGTCCAACTCTACCAGTAGACCAGTTATGAGTAAGGTACCACAAGGATTTGTACTGGGCCCTCTACTCTTTGGCATCTATTTTTCTGAAGTGAAGGTAGTGGGCCTGTGGCTTACCAAGTTTGCAGATGACTGTAAACTGGGTGCAATCAAGAGTCCTCCAACAATGTTAACATATTACAGAAAGGGGTGATACAGGCAAATGATTGATGCCAAACTCACAGACTAAAGCTTAATGCAAAAAATGCCTCATTATCCCCTTTGGCAAAAAATAGCCCCTGCTAATTATGATTAGATAGCACCTCTCTAAGCTCAAACTTAGTGGTGTGAGATTTGGGAACACAGGTTGATAGCAATCTAAACTTCAATTACTGTGTGTCCGTAGTGGTAAGAAAAGCATTCTACATTGTACATCTCATAAATAAGGGCATTGCATCCAAGACCAGGGAGGTTACAGCTCCACTGTACTCAACTCTTATCAGACCACTAACTGAGTACAGTGTTCCCTTCTGTATGTGTCTCACCAGACACCTGCAGCAACTGGAGAGACCACAGAGGTTTCTAACCAAGAGAATCCAGGGCTTCCAAGACATGACATACATGAAAAGACTGAAAGTCTTGTCACTGTACTCTGTATCATACAGGCTGCTGAGAGGCAACATGTGCCTGGCCTACAGAGCAGCCTTGGACCCTGCACAACAGCAAATCAAATGGGGCAAGAATCACTAGCTCCAGGGATCTCAACCTAGCCTGTGACATTAACAGAACATGCTGGAGAGACAAATAGATCACCCAGTGATTACTGCTGTTCTGGAATAAACTCCCACTCCATGGGAAGCAGAGCTCCTCAACGACCCTGTTTAAGAGCAACCTTTACAACTGGATGGGTGACCATAAATTCATCCCGGGAGTGGCACCTATGTCCCTCAATGACAAAGGCAGTTGGTGCTGATCACTAAATTGCTCTGTTAACAATGACCATTTAACCATGGTCAGTAAGGGTGCTCTGGTTATTACATGGCTTGGCTTGTAAAGGCCCTAGGGCCATTACCCTAGTAACATCCTTTGAACCTATGAAACCCCCTTGCAAGATGTAATATCTCCCATTTTAGAATCATCTGTGAACTTTGTGAGACAGAGGCCTTGATTGTTAGCCTTGACTTCCAATGTACTAATGGTGTTTTGTCAGGTGGAGATATTCAATTGCAGTCCATTACAGGAATTCTAACAAAGGTTGCAGGAACTTTTGTGTTAGGGAATAAATGAAGGTATTCTAAAAGACAATCTGTTTAAAGCAATCTACAGTGAAAATGTTGCCTTTCCTGTTTTCATTGTCAATCTAAAACTCACAAAAGTTTAGTCTCACCACTGAGTGGGACCCACTGCTAATACTAGTATTTATTCTTTGTATTTTTTACCCATGTAAAGCTATAAATAAGCTATTGCAGTCAGTGGTATGCAGCACTCCTTATTATATTAATGGCCTGGAATATCTTTTACAAAATGTAAGTAGTATAGTCTGAGACACAACTTACTTTTGAATAAAACTATACTGTACAGATTTATATAGTTCAAATAGATATTAGCAAGGCTTTATCTCTTTGAACAAGCAATTAAAATGTATTCCAAAAATATATATTTAATGAAGTTAATAAAATAAATGCTTGGAGAAAATGTTCTTTTTTTCTTTTTCAGTTGGGATTTCTGCATACTAAGTAAACATACCATGACAGGGGTATCTTTTGTCCCCAGATTTGCCAATGTGTGTATGATGGATTTTGAAAAATAGTTTTTTATTGAGAGTGCCCTTTTTAAAAAAATAGAATTTAATTATAAGAACAGTGAGCAAGACTTTAGGAATTATTTTCATGAGCTAATTTGTATTATAAAAGCTCTTATGAAAGCCAAGTCTTTAAATTAAGCGGTAGCTTTGGGGCTGATACCTGTTTGGACAAATTGGGAGAGTAGGAAAGAGTGGTCAACAAAATCAAAAACTCACATGAAATAAATGAAGAGCACTCCATCTTTAGCAGGGTTCATAGAGCATTGTTGTGATTCTACTTGGCCAAAAAAATAAGTTGCATTTGTAAAAGGAGGTGATATTGTTGTAAGGAGGATGGCAGTTGCTTGTAAGAAATTTTCTCTAGAATTTTCCTAATGCTGATAAAATTGAGATTGGGTAGGAGTGAACTGTTTTAGTGGGCTTTTCAGATTTCCATGTCTTAGGCATAAAGTTTAATGTGAGACATAGAGTATACCTGTGAAGCAAAGGACTGATTGTGAATTTTCTGCAGGGGTGTAAGAATTGGGGATCTAAGTTATCTGAGCCTTGCAGGACATCAGTAGGAATCTTTTCTACTTGGTTTTCAATTTCAGAGGGGAAACCATTATCCACTGTTAGTCCCTTGCATGAAACCTGATCTTAACAGCACTTAGGAGTGTGCTTAACAAGCCTCTATTAAGCACCTGTAAGTGCTGTTAAGATCAGATTTTGCACTAAGGATGTGCTTAACAACTCTACCTTTTTCCCCAATTGCGGACTGTAATCATGGTGTTCTATAAATTACAGTGCTGTTAACATTATGCACCTGTGAATAAACAAGACAATGTTAATTATGAGTTCCTTTTCAGCACCCTGATGGGAGAATTGTTTTAATGAGAAAGAAATAAAATAGCCAACTATTTTGATACTGCCTGCATTTACAGCCAAACATATTTTAATTCCGTCACCGAATAAAGGTGCCTTGCATACGCCTCAAATTAGGAAGTCAGTGAACTTGGTATGGGAGTGTTAAACAAATTTTGATGTATGTACTTTTATTACCACTACACCTTATCATTTTAGCAAGTAGTTATTCTGTGTAGCTTTACTGAATTAAACTAATATGCTTTGAAAAACATTAGGTAAAATCAAAAGCAAAAAAAAAAGAAAAAAGGAAAAAAAAGATTAAGCTACTGTACAGCAAATATCAACATTGCTCTAAACTGAGTCAATATAACTTATTCCAGTGTCATAGAAAAGCAGAAAAAAATAAATAGCATTACAATTCTTTTGGGAATTCAGTTGCATTCCTTTCAGCATACTTAAAGTTCTTAGTACTCATTTCAGCCACAGTCTAGTGCATTCTAAAATAAGAACTCTTTATGTCCCCTTAACTTACTCTTCAGCTGGGCCGTAAGCAACAGAAAATGGAAAATTCCATTGAATGTCAATGTCTGTCTGGTGAGTTCTCAGCATCCCGAGCAGCAAATCTAACACTGTGTTAAATCATTTTGAGCACATTCAGAAGTCAGTTTGCAGCAGCAACTAACACATTATTTACCCACAATCTGGTCAAGGGTACAAATAGCAAAAATCCTTTCTTTATCCATGCTTGTCTCTGCCTTCCTAATGAACGTTTGATAAGCATGAAGAATTTTTATAGATTGCACTTATGACAGTCACATAAAATGAGCAAGTCAGGAATTACCAAATAGTCTAAGGCTATCTTCTCAGATTTTTCTTTTCTTGACATCAAATGATTGTGCACTATACATGTATATCTATATCTAACTATATATATATATATATATATATATATATATATATATATATATATAGGACTGTTGAATGAAACCTCAACATCCCGAATGCAAAATAACCGAACACACTTTAACAAAAGCGCTTTCACCGAAAAAAGCACTTTCGTTAAAGTGTGTTACAAAAAAAGCAATACAATAAATCTACTTTTATGCAAGGGGGCTAGCCCCCCTGCAACCCCCAACCCACCCCCTACTTTAATATTCTCACTCCGAAGTTGCACTACAGTGGGGAAAAGGGAATTTTCCCTTATCTGCACCATAGTGCAACCGGCACAACAACCATACTTATCTGAAAGTGCTGCTTCGATGAACAGCACTTTCGGTTAAGTATGTTAGTTGAGAAAGTGCCGTCAGGGTTCAGTATGAATCCCATATAGATATATGTATATGTGTGTGTGTGTGTGTGTGTGTGTGTGTGTGTGTGTGTGTATACACACACACACACACACACACCTCACTTTCAGTAATCTCTAAATTATTCTTTGTGACATTTTCTTGCATAATATGTACTGTAGGAGCTGAGATTTGATGCTAAGTTACCTCAGCATTTTCCTCCAACTGCTTGAATTTAACCACTCTTCCATCAATAAGTTCAGTCTTTCATTATGCCTTGTTCACCCAATCTGCCATTTCTGTTCTGGAAGGCTGGCAAAGGTACTCACGATCTGTGCTCAAACACTCAACAAGACATACTGTCCCAGTTACACCCAAGTATTATGTGCATTCTTTTCTCTCTCTCTTTCTCTCTCACCCTTTCCCCCTCTCCCAGACATTTTTAACACCCCAAGACAATGTAACATTTGCAAAATGTTGACATTAGGCAATCCAATATTTCTTTGGCTTTACAAAAATATGTACCACTTTACAAAACCTCAAATCACATAGTTAACAAAAAAGCAGGAGTGGTAATACTGACACAGCTCAGTCTTATCAATGCTGCTAAGTTTCACATTTTACTGCCTCAGGCTTTGTTGACCAGGTGTATGTGAACACGCTGAACAGAAAAAAAAAACAGTGGTCCACAAGGCCTGCCTGCTTGTTAAAACTAACTACTTTGCAATTGAAATCTGACCAACACAAGGAAAGCTAGGCTATGACAGTTGTAACCAAAATGTTAAACTTACATTGATAAGCACTTTTATCCTACTTATAGTAAAACTTCATCTGATGAAATTTTACTATAAGTAGGGTGAAAGCGCTTTTCAATTAAAGTTTAAAATTTTGGTTACAATTGTCATAGCCTAGCTTTCCTTTTGTTCGTCAGATCTTATTTTGTACCATTTTTTCATATTTACTTTACAATTGACTATGTCTTCACCTTTACCTTTATGGCTTTCATCAATCACTAATCATTTTATCACCTGAAATAATCAACATTTCACTTTCATTGGCATTTGTCAATTAATTCTAGAGCTTGTCCTCCCATTCTTAAAAAAAATAGAAAAGTAATACTTCCTTAAGTAAAACTGAGCCTTCTAGCTGGCACCTCTGCCCTCTTTTTTTTCTTTCTTTTACAACCTTCTGCCTTTTTTTCACACTGGAGTTTCAGCCCCAGCATTTTGTCTCACTGGTCCTCCTTTACAAATTAGCAACCAGTTTGGAATTATTTTCTTTGCAATGTCCAACAAATACTTATATCTGCACATTTCTTTTGCCATTCTTTGCCCCTGCTACCTGTCAGCCATCAGTTCCCTCATGACCCTTGGACCTATTCATTTCACTAGGGTGAGAGCCAGCTGAGACAGGCCATCATTTAGGGATACATTGGAGTGGTTCCACTTATTTTTTACTTGGTGACCATAACACCCTACATGCACTCAGCAAAGTGCCTGGGGAAGTCATGCAAAGGGCTGTCCGCTGAGGCTATTCACTCAGTACTACAAGGGGCATTCCCACGAAGTAACCCTGACAATTGCAAACTTAACAGTTATTCTCCTCGGTCTCCAGCATGGAAATTGCACCTCTTCTATGTGCCCTAAGTTGTGTGCAATTCTCTCCATTCCCCAGGAGAGGCAAGCAGGCCACACCCTTTCACTTCTCCCCCTCTCCTTTCTTCTTGGCTCCTCTAAGAAAACTGTGGTTGCTTTGGTCACAGTAAGGGTTCCATGCTGTACCGCTGAGCCAGGTTCATTCCTGTGGCATTATTTTTGTTTGGAACATAGGAGTAAGAATATATACCTCCCTTAAGGCTTACCTTTCTTTGAAATATGCAAACCAGCATCATAAACAGAAATAAGAAAAATTAAAAACAGGAAATGTATAGTGCATTTTTGGGGACTCACATAGACAGTAATCTAGTCTTTGACCATCACATGTCTACAGTAGTGAGGAAATCATTCTTTGTTGCGCAGCTTGTAAACAAATTATGGCATCTAGGTCCAAGGATGTTATTGTTCCACTGTATTCAGCATTCATCAGACTTGTCAGTGAGTGCATATGCCCCTTTTGGTATGTACTTAACCAGGCACATCCAACAATTGGAATGTCAATAGAGGTTCTTCACTAAAAGAATACAGAGCATAAGTTATGTGTCCTACGTAGACTGCCTCAAAGCTCTATCCTTGTATTCTGTCCCCTTCAAGCTGTTGAGGGGAGATCTATGCCTGGTATACAAGGCATTGTTAGACCTCAACACTTATGGATGTCCTGCATTTCTGCAAAACAAACAACACCAGAAATACCCATTCTAAAGGCTTAAATAGAACCTGCTGGAGATATAGGGATGTATCCCAGAGACTACCCCTTCTCTGGAACAGGCTGTCCATCCATGTGAAGCAGAGTTTCTCCCTAGCCCAATTCAAGTACAAGTTGAACAATTTATTTTATATTTATTTTATTTATTTAACTTTTTTTAACCGGGAAAGTCTGACTTGGAGCGAAGCCAATTTTCAGCGGTGGCCCGGGGAGAAATGCTCCAGATGCATGTCTTTGTAACGTGGGAGGAAACCCACACAAACATAGGGAGAACATGCAGACTCCACACAGAAGGAACCCCAGCTGAGAATCAAACCGGAGAACCTCTTGCTGTGAGGCAACAACACTACCGCTGCATGGGGAACTGGAAATTCATCCCTTGTTTGGCACCAAAGTCTCTAATGGACACAGACGGCCTATAAATATTTCATCTCCCAGGACCCTGCTTGTGAATGTTTCATCTCCCAAGCCCCTGCTTACACTTATCAAGTGTACTAGAACTTCTAAGAGATTTGGGATGCATGACTAGGCTTAACAAGGCCCCAGTGGCTGTTAACCTAGTACAGATTTATGAATCTAGCATGTCATTCTTTGTAGCTCTATCACACCATGAGACATTCATGAGATTAGGTGCAACAGTCCTGTCATAGGAGATGATTTTCACCATTTCCTTAACAAGATGACTATGTATACCACAGTTATTGTGAAGACATATTTTTTTTCAGCAAATTGTATGCTCCACGTCTTTATAAATGTTTACAAGCATCATAATAATGACTATCACTGGTAAACAGAAATAAGAAAAAATAAAAGCAGGAAATGAATAGAGCAGTTTGTCACGTTACACTCTATAAATTTTAGAGAGCTTAATTCTCACTTTCTGGAAATAGATGCCTTGTTCCCTGAATATATAAGACAGTCGTTGTCCTTCTGCTATCTATATATATATATATATATATATATATATATATATATATATATATATATATATATATATATACACACACACACACACACACACACACACACACACACACACACTGTAATTTAGAAACAATATATCAGACAGCTTTAGATTTATGCAAATACGAGATTACTGGAGAAGCAGACAGAAATTTTACACAGAAAAAGATAAGTATTTCTTTTGCTTGTATTAATGTGAAAATGTTGGTTCTTGGATGCATACCACCACAGTTTCAGTATGTTAGCATTAGTTACAAATGAACAGCATCTGAAAACAGTGCCACTTTATTTTCTGTTAGTCAAAACAAATTGATTCGTTCTCACAAAGCACATATAAGATGATCAAAAATGTTTTATTAAGTAAATAAGGCGACTTAAGTTTTCCCCTCAGCAACCACCAGACTTTACTATGGTATGTGTAATTATTAGAAAATATATATTTAACCATTAACTGTCAACATTTGTCTTTCCAGTCATAGAATGATTAAAATTATGCTAATTTTTCTTCAACTTCTGTTCAAGTAACATTGTGAATGTTAGTAGGTTACTGTTTGTTCCATGTGTAGAACATGAAATGGGTACTACCACACTAGTAAATTAAACTAATTAACAAAACTAACAAAGCCAGGGATCATCGCATAGATACTCTTGCAATGTCAGAAACCTGGTTTAGACTTCACATATCCAACCAGCTCAAAACAAATTATCACTGCCTTAGGAGAGGGAGACCACATACCAAACAAATGGAGAAAAAGTTATTTTTTGATGCTACTCTTAGATATAATGTGCACTGTATAAGCCTAGTGTGTAGAAATGTGGTGGTATGTATTTCCAACACAGTAACACAGCAGGGCTGTAGAAGTGATATGGCACTGCACATGAAGCATGTAGTTGTTGCCCAGAATATGCACAGCTTCGCTATGAGGTATGAAAAACAATATTAATACAGTTCAGATAGCACTATACTGCATACCAAAGCTGAGATATGTAAAATAACATATTGTTTGTTTGCATAAGCATTCCTTCACAAACATCAAACAGCACTTACAACAGGAATGGAAATCAAACCAGAAGTGGATAAAAATCAGGCAGCAACCGAATGTGCCAAAAAACAAAAGAAAGAATATAAGGTGAAGGACCAGGTGAGAAGGCAAGAAATATGGAAAAAGCATAAATATAGTTGCAAGTATAGAAAACTTTTGGAAGAACCTTATGTTGATCAGGAATGAATGCAGGAATGGTTAAGGAGAGGCGAATTCAAACCAAGAGATGAAAGGTTAATATTGGCAACCTAAGATAGTGGGCTAAGTACATGTTGGTTTCCAAAGTCCATTGAACATGTGGGAGAAACAGACAAATGTAGGTTTTGTAAAACCAAATTGGAAACAGTTGCACACCTTGTTGCAGGTTGCGACATACTAATGGCAGAAGGACTGTATACTGAAAGGCATAATAATGTGGCAAGATTGTTGCACTGGGGATTGTGCAAACATTATGGTATTGAAGTGGGTGATAAACACTGGAAACATGAGCCACAAAGTGTCATAGAAGATGATGAAGTTTATATCACATGGGACCACCCATTACCAACAGTTCAAAAAATAGATGCTAGAAAACCAGATATAGTGGTCCATGAAAAGAAGAAATGAGTAGCATTGATCATTGAAATCGCCATCCCCAGTGACTGCAGTGTCTTTGGTATAGAGCGACACAAAGTCATAAAATCAGGCCGAAACAAGAGCAATGTGGAAGAAAGATACCTAGACAGTTCCAGTAGTAGTAGGAGCAATAGGTCTTATAAAAAAGCATCTACAGTCTCATTTAGATATGTTACCAGTCCATGTAACTTTGTATGAATTGCAGAAGGAGTCATTACTGGGCACATTGCGGGTGCTCCGAAGAGCACTTTTGGCTAACATCAAATATTGAAACAATACTAATTTCATGAACTTTAATCGTACTTTGACTTAGGGTTGGGGTCCATTCCCATCATGGTATTAGAAAACCAAAGACTTGGAGAAATTAAATGAGGGGGTCCTAATAATGAGATGAAAAGTCAGTAAGAAAAGGAGAGTAGTAGTGCTGAAATTTAATTCATCCTCAAGTCTTGGTGAGTACCTTCAGGAGGTTGACCCTGTTTTTCACAAAATCTCACCAAGGTGACACTGATATGTAGACTGTATTTATGTAGCATATATCATGGACAGATGTAAGTCAAAAATAAAAAAAGATAGCTGGATGCACAAGACCCAGAGTACAAAAGTGCCCAATCCTGGTAGGCGCACTGGTGTCAGGAAAAAATTACAGTATAGAATCCTCAAAATACGGAAACATTCTTACAATGGGCCCAGGCCAGGCCCAGGGGGAGGATGCCCCCCCCCCCCCCATTGTAGAAGGAAGTAGCAGTCCACAAAAATCACAAAAACTGATAGGCGAAAGAAGAGCCATAAAGATGATAGAGTGGACTATTGAGGATAAGAAAAGATTATGTATTGTTATTATTATGCAAAAAGCAAAGAATTTCCAGACAGAGGGTATACAAAAAGATTAAGAGATAAATTAGAGGAAAGAAAAATAGTTCCACAGGAAAAACTGTCAGAAGCTTCAAATGAAAATTTGCATTCATTAATACAACCGATTTTTGAAAAACAGTATATAGATCAAGAAACTTTGATCTGCTTGGAAAATGAAGCATCGGTGGAAGTGCGAAAATGTAAACAACAAAACCTAGATATTTTTGAAAAGTATAAAAAAGAAATATGGACATGGGAAAGAGAGAGATTTGATATGGTACAATATTTAAGCAAAGGAGAAAGCCAAATTAATCAATATAAAGAAGGCAGCCCCAAAGATATTCAAAGAGAAATACAGGCAAAGACATCCAGATATGGAAAATTTTGCAATAACAAAATATCACAAAGATGGAATGTAGAAAAGAATATTCGTGAGGCTGAAGTTATGGAGTGCCTACGAAGTGAAGGATTTAATGTAGAAAGTCTAACACAGATTCCATCACAGCATGATGGAGTGGGTCCCCAAAGTAAGGAGAAGCAGGAAGATCAGGAGACATCTGACAAAGAAATATGGACGTGGAAAATGAAAAGAGATTTAATATGGTGTAATATTTAGGCAATGAGAAAGCAAAACTAACCAATTCAAAAAGAGCAGCATTAAAGTTATCTGAAGAGAAATACAAACAAAGGAATCTGGATATGGAAAATTTTACAATACAAAAAAATAAGAAGACAGAGCAAAAGTAGAAAAGGAGACTAATAGTGGAGAAGTTAAAAAAATAGAAATTGAGGTTATGGAGCACCTGCAAAGTGAAGGATTCAGTGTAGAAAATCTAAGGCTAAGAAAAGCTAAGTAAAGAGAAGAGTTGTTTGATTTAATAGTTATAGATAGATATATTATGATCAATGAAAGAAATAGACTACAGAAGATCAATAAAACCCCAAAAGTTAGAAGTCTGATAAAACAAATGAATACAGTAAGTAGGACTGTCCATAGAGATCCATGCGATATAACAGAAGTAAACAGGATATATTACTGTGCAGCTAAACTAATAACTGATAAAGTTGTAACACAAGAAGACAGGGTAGTGAAGGAAAGGAAGGGGAGAAATCGAATACCATCATGGAAGTATCGAATAGAGAAAAAATATAAAGCAATTAAGACAAGAAGTGTCACTGTTAGAAGACTATAGAAGAGGGAATAGATCAACAAAAATACTAAGAAAGACAGATGTGATAAAAATGTGCAATATTAGAACAGACAGGGTCTATCGTGCACTATCACAAATAAATTAAAAATTTCAGCACAGGTGGAAAAACTTAAAAGATACGGAGATAAATATAAAGGAAAAGTACAAAATAAGCAATTTATTGATGACCCAAAAAAGTTTTATAGTGAACTGGAAAACAAGGTAAAAGGAATTGAAAGACTGTCAAAAAAAGAAGAAATAGATGCATTTTGGATAAGTATCGATGGAGTTCCTGTGGAACATAACAAAGATGCTAAATGGGTAAAAGAAGTAAAAGAAAGAATAAGAAGTTTAAATGTACAGGATATAAAATGGGATGAAGTAACAGTTAGAGAGACTGAAACAAAGTTAAGAAAAGCCTCTATTTGAAACCCCAGGCCTAGATGCAGTAACTAACCTTTGGTTAAAAGTATTAACATCTTTGCATGAAGATTTAGCTATGAGTAAGAACTATTTATATGTGAACCCCAAACAGACACCAACCTGGCTAACAACAGGTAAAACAGTGCTCCTACTTAAGAGTGAACCTGCAAGCTACTCCAGAAATTATAGACCAATAATTTGCCTTCCGGCGACTTACAAACTATACACTGGGCTTGATGCCGACAGAGTTTATAGTCATTTAGAAGAAAACTCAATTATGGCAGTAGAACAAAAGGGCAATAAAAGAAAGTCATATGGAACAAAGGATCATTTCTTGTTAAAGTCATAGTGAAGAATTGTAAAAAGGGGGAGAATCTAAGTATGGGATGGAATGACTACAAAAAAGCATTTGATAGTATCCCACATTCATGAATAAAAGAGTGCTTAAAAAATGTATAAGATGCAGCCTACACAGATCGACTACATTACAGTAACCATGAAACAGTGGCAGACCACTTTGCAATTAAGCCATGATAAAGGACAAATTATTATCCCAGGGATAAAAATTCAAAGGGGGGTAGTCCAGGGTGACTCTCTGTCACCGTTGCTATTCTGCCTTGCTGTTAACCCATTAAGCTGTCTACTTAACAGCTTAGGGCATGGCTATAATTTGGCTCCTACAAAACAACAAAGTCTAAGTCTTCTCTCTCTTGATGATTTAAAACTGTATACCTCATCAGATGAGGAAGTGAAAGCACAGCTGCAGGTTGTCAAAACTTTTTTGGATGATATTAGAATGTTATTTTGTCTTGATAAATGTGCAAATGCAACCTTTAAAACAGGAAAACTGCAGTACCAGGAAAACATCAGTTTGGGACAAGAATGTGATGTAAAAGAAATTGAGCAAGAGGGAGTGTACAAATATGTGGGAACTGATGAAGGATCAGCAATAAAACATGAACAAATGCGAGTAAAACTTAGTAAGGAATACTTTAGAAGACTTAAATTAATCCTGAAAACAGTGCTGATATCTAGGAACAAAATCCAAACTATAAACCATGTTGCTTTTCCTGTCCTAACTTACAGTTTTGGAGTGAATGACCCCAAAATGTGTTAGGTATATTAGATATTAAAACAAGAAGGATGCTTCATGCTCATCAAATGATCTATAAAAAATCAGTGCATACCAAGATTATATACTCCCCGTTCCGGAGGAGGGATGGGCCTCCTTGAAATTGATTACATGTATACATTAGATCTGCAATCATGGGACTCCACACATATCTGCTGACCTCACAAGACCCAAATGTAGTGAATGTTTTGAAACATGAGGAGAATAAATATAAGATGACTTCTCTGCCTAGCCTAGCAGAAGTATATCTGTGTCAAGCAGGAATGGAAATCAAACCAGAAGCAGATAAAAATCAGGAAGCAACTGAATGTGCCAAACAACAAAAGAAAGCATATAAGGTGAAGGACTAGATGAAAAGGTAAGAAATGTGGAAGATGCATAAATATAGTTATAGTGTAGAAAACTTCTGGAAGAACCTCATGTTGATCAGGAATGAATGCAGAAATGGTTAAAGAGAGGTGAATTCAAACCAAGAGATGAAAGGTTAATATTGGTGGCCTAAGATAGTGGGCTACGTACATGCTGGCTTACAAAGTCCATTGAACATGTGGGAGTAGGCAAATGTAGGTTTTGTAAAGCCGAATTGGAAACAGTCATACACCCCATTGCTGGTTGTGACATACTAATGGCAGAAGGACTGTATACTGAAAGGCATAATAATGTGTGGCAAGACTGTTGCACTGGGGATTGTGCAAACATTATGGCACTGAAGTGGCTGAAAAACACTGGAAACATGAGCCACAAAGCTTTCTAGAAAAGGATGAAGTCTACATCACACGGGATCATCCATTACCAATAGTTCAAAAGATAGATGCTAGAAAACCGGATATAGTGGTCCAAGGAAAGAAGACAAAAATAGCATTGATCATTGAAATCGCCACACCCAGTGACTACAGTGTCTTGCGTACAGAGAGATACAAAGTTATAAAATATCAGGATTTGCAAGCAGAAATGAAAACAATGTGGAAGAAAGATACCCAGATAGTTCCAATAGTAGTAGGAGCAATTGGTCTTATAAAAAAGAGTTTACTATCAGATTTAGACATGCTACCAATACATGTAACTCCATACGAATAGCAGAAGGAGTCATTACTGGGCATGTTGTGGGTGCTGTAAAAAGCACTTTTGGCTGACATCAAAGAGTGAAACAATACTAATTTCCTGCACTTTAATTGTGCTTGGGGTCCATTCCCATCATGGTATTAAAAACCCAAAAGATTTGGAGAAATTAAAAAGTGAATATTTAATATATATTTAGTGAAAGGCATGATAATTCAGCAAGTCTGTTGCACTCGGGATTGTGCAAACACTACAGTGTTGAAGTAGCTGAGAAGTACTGGAAACATGAACCACAAAGTGTTATATAGAATGATGAAGCATGTATTATATGGGAGCACCCATTACTAAGAGTTAAAGGAAATAGATGCAAGAAAACCAGATATAGTAGTCCATGAAGAGAAGACAAAAGTAGCATTCATCATTGAAATTGCTACACCCACTGATTACAGTGTCTTACATACAGAGAGACACAATGTGAGAAACTGGGTCTATATTAGAAGACCAAAAGTTTAAAATCACGAACACTCTAAAGAGTGAAAATGCCAGACCTTGAAGTGCTTTTTTTGAGATCGCAGTACGGTGAAGATTGGAATATTTGCCCTTTCCTCACTGTAGTGCGATCTCAGAGTTGGAATATATATTTAGCGGGGGGGGGGGGCACAGCCCTCCACAATAATGATTTTGAGGTCTGGCATTTTCGCTCTTTAGAACGTTCGCAATTTTAAACTTTCGATCTTCTAATGTAGATCGTGAGAAAATACCAGGATTTGCAGGCAGAAATGAGAGCAACGTGGAAGAAAGATGCTCAGACATTTCCAATAATAGTAGGAATAATGGGTCAAGCAAAAAAGAATTTACAATTATACTTAGAAGAGCTACCGATACATATAACTCTGTATGAATTACAGGAAGAGTCAATTCAGAGCTCATTGCGGATAATGAGAAGAGCACTGTTGACTAACATCAAAGATTGACACAAAACTAAATTCATGAACAATAATTGTACCTTGACTTAGGAATGGAGGACATTCCTGACATGGAATTAGAAGCAAACAGGAACAAAAAAATCAGAGCCAGCAAACGGTGACTATGTAAAAAATTGTATTAGACAAAAATCACAGCATGTTACAAAAACAAACCGGTTTCGGCTGGCAAAGCACAGCCTTCTTCAGTGTACAAAAAAGTTAATGTGAAAAACAATGGCTGCATATATACAGATAGCAAAAATCCTATTGGCTGAGTATTATAGATGTTCATTAAGTCCAGGTGGGAACAAGCCACCCAGTCTAATTATCCATTTCTTTTCTTTTGCATTTAATATGGAGTGCCATTGAGATTTATTAGCCATATTACCAGAAATCATATCAATGATGATAAAGTTAAATTTGCTGGTGGAATGTGCTAAAGTGTGTTTATACAGAGCATTGTGTGTCTTTTTTTGTTTAATATTACTTTGGTGCTCAGAAATACGAATTCTGAGAGGTCTGGACGTTTGTCCAACATAGAAAGCACCACAGCTGCAAGAAGCTAAATAAATAATCCAGTCACTGGAACAGTTGGAAAAAAATCGCAAATCAAAAACTTGTGAACAATTGTGAGTAGAGAATTGTTTAGACTTTTGAATATATTTGCAATTGTTGCAATGTCCACATGGAAAACAGCCCTGTAATGGTTCTCCTGTCAATGTCGTTTGTGTCAAATCAAGTGATTGATTATCCCTATGTTTATAATGATTGAAGAAAGAGTTAAGATTCTTCCCTTTCCTATAGGAAAAAAGACAATTTTCAGGTATAATGCTGTTGATCTCCATGTCACATTGTAAGATATTCCAATGTCTCCTTACACTTTGAATAAGGCGATTTGAGTTGCGGGCAAATGTGGTTGTAAATCTGAGAGGTTGACCAGTTGAGTCAGTATGTGTCTTGTATGTTAATAAATCACTTCTGTTCAAGGAACTAACCCTATTACTGGCCATAGCAATGTGGCCACTTTTATAACCACGAGATCTGAATCTGTTGGTTATGTCTGATTTGTATTTCAAATAAGTGCTTTCCTCAGAACAAATACGTTTAGCACGTATGAATTGTGACTTGGGGATGTTGCGTGCTATGTGGGGTGGATGGTAACTAGAGGCATGCAAAATTGTATTATATTCCGGAAGCGTCCTATATATCTCAGTAGATAATGTGTGATCAGGTGCCCTCTGAATTAGGACATCCAAAAATGTAATAGTTTCCTTGTCATAATTGATGGTGAAATGCAAGCCCCATTCATTATTATTTAAATATGTCACAAAATCCAATAATGAACTTTCATCCCCCCTCCATACCAACCAGACATCATCAAGATACCGTCTCCATATATCAATTCCTGTCAAGAATGTGTTCCTCTGTTCATCATAGATTATGTGTTTCTCAACAAACGCCATAAAGAGATCAGCATATATGGGGGCAAAGGATGCCCCCATAGCTGTTCCTTTGGTTTGCCAAAAGCATTGTTCTTTATAATAAAAAACATTGCTAGTAAGGACATATTGTGCCAAATCCACCAGAAATTTGTTGAAGTCAGAACTATATAAGTTAGAGACTTCAAGCCAATAAGCCAAGGCATGTAGCCCATCCTGGTGTGGAATATTGGTATATAGGGCACTTACGTCTAAGGAACATAAAAGCCAATCTGGATCAAGCTGTGTGTCAGAGACAATCTGTAAAAAGTTTGTTGTATCTTGTAGGCGTGATCGAATGTTAGAAAGCAAGGGCTTCAAATACTTGGTCAAAAATAAAGAAAGAGGTTCTGTGATGTATCCCTTACCCGATACAATGGGTCTGCCAGGTGGATGAGAAAGATCTTTGTGAATTTTTGGCAAGAAATATATGTATTGGTTGATGGGGTCATGAACTAAAAGTTGATTCATGATATCATCAGTGATGATAGCCTCATCCCTTGCCTGTTTTAAATATGTCTCAATTTGTTTCCTGAACATATGAGTAGGGTCAATAACCATGTGTGAATAGTATCTTTGGTCATTAAGTTGTCGCAATGCTTCCTTATCATAATCAGCCCAGTCTAATACAACCACAGCACCACCTTTGTCAGCTGAAATTATCACAATTTCCCTGTTGTTTTGAAGTTCAAAAATGGCTTGTCTTTCATCAGAAGATAGATTATTATGTTGTAATGAGATATCAGAACCTGGGGGACAGTGCGAACACGCAGTGTCCCCCATGTTACCAATGCGGATGAGGAACTCAATTCAAAATGGAACAAAATACAACAAGAAGCAACCATGGCTTTTGTTGTTGAACTGTTTAAGTTCCATGACAGGGCTATTGACAAAGAATTAGAGGAAATTAATACTCTAGTCAACAAATTGGAAATTTATGAGAAAGAACCATTTTTTAAGATTTTATTAAACAAGGTGGCTTCTGATTTACGCAAGTTTGACACTGAACTAAAATCCAGAAAAACCAAAATATTTACCAGGGACCAGGAAGATTATAGGAGGGGGAATCCATTTATGTCTAACTCTAAACATGTTAGGTTTTCACCCATTCCTTTTAAATCTACTAATAAAAGGAAACGACCTAGATCCATATTAAAAAGGCAGGAGATTGAGACTACATCCTCTTTTGAGGATACTTCATCATGCACAGAAAATGAAGCCACAACAGTCTCAGAGTCACCGACCCCAAAAAAGAATACCAAGGTTAACCCCTTTAGGCCCAAAACCAGGCAGGGAGGACGGAAACATCGTAGAAATAGAGAACATTCAGGGTCTTCTGAACATTGCTCTGGCGAAATGACAACCCCATGTTACAATGTTCTAAATTTATCACGTTTCGAACTTTCTCCCATTCATTTAAGAATGTTGAATAAAGGCCTTTCTTTTATTCCAGGCTTTACTGTGTCAGAGGAATCTTTTGCACAGGATGTTGTGAATTTTTGTCGTCTGTTAAATTTGAAGTTGTTTTTTGGTGATAGTGATGTTACTTATGATCATGATAGATTCATATATCATAGATCTAACTTTTCTCCACTTATGCATCAGATGGTTTTGCAGTTTCAGAATAGTGTACTTAAGGACTTGCACTTTTTGGGTTCTGATATCTCATTACAACATAATAATCTATCTTCTGATGAAAGACAAGCCATTTTTGAACTTCAAAACAACAGGGAAATTGTGATAATTTCAGCCGACAAAGGTGGTGCTGTGGTTGTATTAGACTGGGCTGATTATGATAAGGAAGCATTGTGACAACTTAATGACCAAATATACTATTCACACATGGTTATTGACCCTACTCATATGTTCAGGAAACAAATTGAGACATATTTAAAACAGGCAAGGGATGAGGCTATCATCACTTATTATATCATGAATCAACTTTTAGTTCATGACCCCATCAACCAATACATATATTTCTTGCCAAAAATTCACAAAGATCTTTCTCATCCACCTAGCAGACCCATTGTACTGGGTAAGGGATACATCACAGAACCTCTTTCTTTATTTTTGACCAAGTATTTGAAGCCCTTGCTTTCTAACATTCGATCACGCCTACAAGATACAACAAACTTTTTACAGATTGTCTCTGACACACAGCTTGATCCAGATTGGCTTTTATGTTCCTTAGACGTAAGTGCCCTATATACCAATATTCCACACCAGGATGGGCTACATGCCTTGGCTTATTGGCTTGAAGTCTCTAACTTATATAGTTCTGACTTCAACAAATTTCTGGTGGATTTGGCACAATATGTCCTTACTAGCAATGTTTTTTATTATAAAGAACAATGCTTTTGGCAAACCAAAGGAACAGCTATGGGGGCATCCTTTGCCCCCATATATGCTGATCTCTTTATGGCGTTTGTTGAGAAACACATAATCTATGATGAACAGAGGAACACATTCTTGACAGGAATTGATATATGGAGACGGTATCTTGATGATGTCTGGTTGGTATGGAGGGGGGATGAAAGTTCATTATTGGATTTTGTGACATATTTAAATAATAATGAATGGGGCTTGCATTTCACCATCAATTATGACAAGGAAACTATTACATTTTTGGATGTCCTAATTCAGAGGGCACCTGATCACACATTATCTACTGAGATATATAGGAATTTTCCGGAATATAATACAATTTTGCATGCCTCTAGTTACCATCCACCCCACATAGCACGCAACATCCCCAAGTCACAATTCATACGTGCTAAACGTATTTGTTCTGAGGAAAGCACTTATTTGAAACACAAATCAGACATAACCAACAGATTCAGATCTCGTGGTTATAAAAGTGGCCACATTGCTATGGCCAGTAATAGGGTTAGTTCCTTGAACAGAAGTGATTTATTAACATACAAGACACATACTGACTCAACTGGTCAACCTCTCAGATTTACAACCACATTTGCCCGCAACTCAAATCGCCTTATTCAAAGTGTAAGGAGACATTGGAATATCTTACAATGTGACATGGAAATCAACAGCATTATATCTGAAAACTGTCTTTTTTCCTATAGGAAAGGGAAGAATCTTAACTCTTTCTTCAATCATTATAAACATAGGGATAATCAATCACTTGATTTGACACAAACGACATTGACAGGAGAACCATTACAGGGCTGTTTTCCATGTGGACATTGCAACAATTGCAAATATATTCAAAAGTCTAAACAATTCTCTACTCGCAATTGTTCACAAGTTTTTGATTTGCGATTTTTTTCCAACTGTTCCAGTGACTGGATTATTTATTTAGCTTCTTGCAGCTGTGGTGCTTTCTATGTTGGACAAACGTCCAGACCTCTCAGAATTCGTATTTCTGAGCACCAAAGTAATATTAAACAAAAAAAGACACACAATGCTCTGTATAAACACACTTTAGCACATTCCACCAGCAAATTTAACTTTATCATCATTGATATGATTTCTGGTAATATGGCTAATAAATCTCAATGGCACTCCATATTAAATGCAAAAGAAAAGAAATGGATAATTAGACTGGGTGGCTTGTTCCCACCTGGACTTAATGAACATCTATAATACTCAGCCAATAGGATTTTTGCTATCTGTATATATGCAGCCATTGTTTTTCACATTAACTTTTTTGTACACTGAAGAAGGCTGTGCTTTGCCAGCCGAAACTGGTTTGTTTTTGTAACATGCTGTGATTTTTGTCTAATACAATTTTTTACATAGTCACCGTTTGCTGGCTCTGATTTTTTTGTTCCTGTTTGCTGATGTTCCTTGAGCCTTGCAGTTGCTGCCGTGCAGGAGGTTTTCTTTTCATATGGAATTAGAAGCCCAAAAGACTTGGAGAAATTAAACCATGAGTACTCTTCTTATATTTGATTGTTGGGTTTTGGTTGTTTGATGTTTGTGGTGTTGTTAATTTCGGTTAGCGTTGTCGCCTCACAGCAAGAGGTTCTCCGGTTCAATCCTCAGCTGGGGTGCCTTCTGTGTGGAGTCTGCATGTCCTCCCTGTGGTCTCGTGGGTTTCCTCCAGGTGCTCCGGTTTCCTCTCACATCCCAAAAGACATGCTGTAGGTGGATTGGACACTCTAAATTGGCCCTAGGCATGACTGCGTGCATGTGTGTGCCTTCCATGGAAGGTTGGGCACTGGGCTGGCAACTCAACACTGTAAAACTCTACTGCCAAACAGCGGACAGGTGATCCGCTGTGGCAACCCCTAACCGGGAAAAGCCGAAAGAAGAAGAAAGAAGGTGTTGTTAATTTAAATTGCGTTTGTGTGTGGGACTGCTAGAGGTTTTGATATAATTTTAATATTTGGAACTGCCTGTGTAGTTCAACTATTTTGATTTTAGTAGTGGAATGGTGCAGCAACTGAATGTGCCAAACAACAAAAGAAAGCATATAAGGTGAAGGACTAGATGAAAAGGCAAGAAATGTGGAAAACGCATAAGTATGTACATCACACAGGATTTGTTCTCAAGGTGTTTGCTGTGTCTGTCCCATTTCCAAACCTTTGCAACCATGGTATTAGCCTATTTAAATAATATTCAGTCATGGATCTGATGTGAAAGTGCACTGCAATACATTTACAAAGAATCAATTAAAGGTCATCCGCCACTGTAGTGCTATGAAGGTACAACTACAGAATTCATCAGTACTGCAATTTCCATTTCTAGACATACAGACACACACACAACACACATTTAAAAGCTTCATTGTAGAATAAATATAATGTAGCACAAGTATAAAAAATAAAAAAATACTTAAATATACCTTATAAAAAGTTATAAACACTTGTCTCACAAAAGCTTTTAATCTCAATAAACAAGCAATAGAGCAGTGGTCATTAAGATGTGGCTAGCTGCTCACATTTAAAAATAATTGCCAATACAATTCTTTTCTTTCAAGGTGGATTGCCCATGGGCCTTCCCTACAGTTCGTTTATTTTTTCTAAAACAACAAATTTAAACCAGTGTTTCTCGTTATCCAAAATGTGCTTAGCTAGAGCAGTTGTCATTTTGCCTTTTTTAATATCATAACAATGTTCATAAATACGTTCTTTTAGCATTCACTCCATTTTCCCACTGTAAAAGGCTTCACATAACTGGCATGAAGCTGTATAAACTATGCCATTAGCTGGGCAATGAAGTCTGCCTTGCAATTCGAACTTCCACTCTTTAATATAAAAATATTCACATGTAAAAATATATTTACAAAAATGGCAGCACCCACAACTCTGCATTCTTCTAGCTGTACCTGATGTAAATGTTTTATTACGTAAGGGTCTCTCCAGAATATTCTTTAAACTTAGACTTTTCCTATAGACAATACACGGACATTCATCAATTCTATCCCTCTGGGTTATATCATCTTTTAAAACACTCCAGTTCTTATACATAACCTTTTTTTATCATCCCACTTTCTAAGTTAAACGTTGTCACACAAGAATGCCTGAAGATTTTTTTGTTCAACCTCCCTACTAGTATTATCTATTGTATTATTTATTTGTTTTAAGATTGAACTAACATAATTAATTTCTGTCTTATGAACAACTTCTTTTTACAAGTTGTTAACAATTTCAGTTAGATAACCTCTTTTAAGAAACATAGAACTTAAATTCTCATATTCTAACAGAAAGTCCGCATCCCTAGTGACCATTCTGGCTTTACGCACAAATTGCCCTTTAACTACTGATTTTTTCTGTGATAGAAGGTACACACTAGTAAAATGTAACAATGTGTTGGAAAGGATGCCAGTGAGGGAGAAGGCTACACTGGGATTAATGTAGGTGGGGTCTACCCTAGTCTTAGCACAGCTGTCTGAAGTAAAAACACCAGAGTTACAAATAGGTTCTGTAGTTGTCTGTTTCACCTTCATCTTTATACAAGCCAAGTTACTTTTAAAATAACTTTCTAATTAGCAGATGTTTTTTAAAGCTAACGTGTTTCATCACTGACAAAGTGATATGAAGAGACTTGTTATACAGAATCTGTCAGATGACTGAGGGGGAGGGACATATTAGAAAGGGTGCTCCTTTACTGACTTGGCAAGAATGTGCAGGTTGTTGGCCTTTGAAGTTTTCCTTTTGCGTAAATGATTATATATTGACTAGTCTTTGAAGTTTTCCTTTTGTGTAAATGATTATATATTGACAAAAGTGAGCTGTTTTCCAACTGTTAATGAATGTTTATGCTGTATTGTTGCACAAGTCGAAACTAAATGAAGTAATTAAGTATTAATATGCATACCAGGGCTGTGCTATTGTTTAATACTCCATTAGCATACAGGAATATATAGCAAAGGTAGGACACAATAAAGTGAATTTTTTGGGGGGGAACAAAGCGACTTCTCTGCATAACTAGATGGAAGCGTGTAGTTCTGTCACAATAAAGTATTTTGAATTTTTTTATTTATTTGTTTTGTTTTGTTAAACAGTTCAGTTCCACTGGGCTAGTGACCTATTTGCAGGGTAGACCAGAGTTGGTATTTATACTAACAGGGGAGAATTGACCAAGGCATCAGGAATTTCTCCTACCTTCTTCAGTAGATGTCATGGGATCTTTTACATTCACCTGTGCTGCCATCAACTCAAGTAGATAGGAACTCAGTTTAACATCTTATCCAAAGGGCAACATCCTCAGAGGTGCAACATCCCTGTAGTACTGCACTTTGAACAGTCCAATCACCTGAAGTGGAAATAGAACCACAGACTTCAAGCCTTTCAGGTGAGTGTGCTACCTGGTGCACCACTGACATTGGTGAGTGTGGAGATGCTGAAATGTTGGACAAAACAATGCAGTACCAGGTAGTTAATGTTTGTCATGTGAGCAGTTCCAGGAAAGTGTTTAGCACATCTTCATTTTCTCTGAGAATAACTTGAGGTTGGGTTCTGAGCATAGATCTGAAGGGATGGAGATATACCTTTTAACCTTAAAGCACAAGAAATCTGGACAAAGCCAAAAATAATTGGGGGGGGGTGACAAACGCCCAAAATCAGTGGCAAATTTTAAATGTGCTCTTATAAACTTAGAAAGTTGCTAGAGTAACAGGGTAACATATTTTGCGCTAAAATGCATTTTCTGAGACAAATGAAGTCTGAAACTGAAATGTATGCCATTAAGTTGTGACTTCAGTCTTCAACAATTTGAAAGAAACCACACATTTTATATGGAACAGACCAAAATATATGAGGCAAAAATCTAGGTATTCTACAGAAATCTAGAAAGTTGAGAAATATGAATGGAGGTACATAGTTTAGCAGCATATTCTGAATAAAGGAAGTCACAAAGTGATTGTTAGATTTTGTTGTAAGCATTTGAATTTGATTTTGTAACCTAATTTGTTTCAGCAGGTTATATTTTTGTGCAGCGCTGGTTAGTTTTGGACATTTATTTGGTTTGCATAGGATGTCTGTTGTTAAGGCATTTTGAAGTTACAGCCAACTAGTTCTTTGCAGAGCTGTGCAATGGTGAGTTTTATTTAGTAAGTCAGTGGGAAATATAGCAATTTCATTGGAAGTCTTTCCTAGTTCATGTGCATGTGTTTCACTATTAGTAAGAATTACTGAAACATGTACATGGGTTTGTAGTAAGAGACTATGGACTGTTACTGGTTGTGCTTGCTCTGTTAGATTAGGTTTAAATTTGTATAGTCTGCCACGTTTCTGACTAATTTTTAATTCAACATAACTGACGTGCTGGGCAAATGTTAGGTTGTGGTCCATGATGATTTCTTGTAGTTTGGTTTCAGAAACTGTTTTGACAGTTTTCTGTAAAGGTGTGACCTGGAAGTCTGTGTCAAGTGGCAGATTAGTATTGGAGCTGAAAACAACACATTTAATTTTCTTGGAATTTATTATTAAATAAGAGTTTGTTAGCCAATGCTCTAGTTTATTGAAAAAATATTGTATCGATATTTGCAGATGATGCAGAATATCTCCAGCAAATATAAAAGTCAAATCAGCTCTGTGTTGGAATAATGTGGCTTTATCTATAATATCACTTATATTTAAAATGTATGTATGTGTGTGTGTGTGTGTGTGTGTGTGTGTGTGTGTGTGTATATATATATATATATATCTGTGTGTGTGTGAGTGTGCATGTATATATTCGTTATTTCCATTCAATATACATCATGATTGCAATTTAAATGGCAGATCTAAAGAAGGGTTGATTGGAACCCAAAAGCACTTATCGTGTTTATATCTGTTTTATTTGTTTTATTAAAGTTTGGTTTTATGCTCCACAGCTTGGTGATCGCATTAGTTTTTATCATGCTGTTGTTTATTTTACTTATTTTACTATTGTGTGGATCTTTGACTGCACCTCCATACTTATTTGGATATTCATACATATATACACACACACACACACACACACATACAGACATACAGATTTACATTTTTTGGACTATTACACATTGCTGTGGTGAGGTGACTGTCTATGTCTCTGTGGGAGGTTTGAATAATGTTTTATGTCTGTGAGGTTCTGTTTTTCTTGACCTTATGGCTTCTTGACATACAGGTAAGACTTCTTTTGGTGTAGTCTTCAGAACCTCTGTATCTGTAGTGGTAGTGGTGATGGAGGGGATGCACACATGCATGCATTCTCATAGAGTGGGCTTGCTGCTAAGAGTTCAGCCTCAGTACTTTGGCTGTACTTGAATATTTCACATTTATTTAATGTTATGTCACTAGAGTTATCTTTTGTGAGCATAAGGCAGTTCTTACACTGCCTAAAATAGCAGTTTATTTATCATATATTTGAAATTAGCTGCTGCAGTTCTTCCATATGTAATATAAAAAGTCTTCCCATGTAAAAATATAATTTAAATAAACGTGTATCACTAGCTCACTCTTATGCCTGTACTACATGGGAAGGAGGGGAATGGGGGATAAAATGTGCTGCTTTGCATCTTTTATAATCGTATGCAATGCCCTTGGCAGAGGTGGTCCCACAACTGACCAGGAGCTAATGCTGCATGGTGAGGGCCATGTGTTTTTTTTACCACCTTCATTAACTTCAGATATTACACAGTACCAAGTTTACACATACAGTTATAAAATAGAAATTAAGCAGTTACAAAGATTTTTCCTTTTCATGCATTATATATATGGTTGCTTTCTTAATAATAATTATTCAATTTAACATTTTATAGTTGCTCAAGTCCTACCTTCCTTGAAATTGCACTTATCCACCTCAACATTATACTTCATGTTTTGTTCCCACAGATTTAATGTATTTATATGTTGATTGCTCCTTTTCTAAAGATTCTGCCTCCCAATTATTTTATCTCCTTTTTAACATTCAGTGATTCTGTTTTGGTTGATTTATTTCTATTTTCTAGTAGTTGCTTTTGGCAGACAACAGCATTAAACTTAGTAGGGCCTTACTATGGGTAAGCAGTTTCTTTTTACCATCTCAAAATAATCATTTCCTTAGTTATAATAATTTGTTCCTCCAGAATTTCTGACAAAGTATCTTGCAGGGAATTTGTAAAATTTGCTAACTGACTGCATTCCCAAAAAGCATGTCCCAAAGTACCCCTCTCTTTCCCATCATACCCCCAGCAATTGCTGCCTATCTGTGGAAAAAAAAATCTCTGAAGTCTTCTTGAGGTTTTAAAGTTAACAATGCAAACACTTCTATGCAAAACTCCCAAACCTTCTAGATTTTATTGCAAACTTGGGAGCTATGCAAATATCTTCCCATTGTTCCTTTGTATATTACTTTTCCATTCACATTTCCTAGTCTGTTCTAATTTCTTCTGATTCTTATAATTATCGTACATTATTTTAACTGACCTCCTAATTATCCCTTTTAATGTCAGCTTCTGTACTAGGCTCAATTATAAACTCAACCACACCTGGGATTTCCCTTAAAACTCTCCTTCCCTTTTATGTTTGCCTCTACTCTGTTATCGTTTGCTGGTAGGGAAGGCAGTCTCTAAACTGCAGTCCAGACTTCTGCTGCACCTCATACCACTGTATGATTTTTCTCTTCTTAATTGTTTTTCTCAGCACATTGGTCCTTTGCTAATTTATTCAATAAATTCTAGTTCCTTCTTGTCTATTTTTATAGCCCTACTTGCAATAATCATATTGGTAAAATCTCTTTTCTCCTTTCCCATGTTGGTTTAGTTCTCAAAATACTTTCTGCTACAATATATTAGGGATTGGAGGCAAAAAATTAAAGTGAGGGGGGTTCCTCTCTGATAATTTCTGGTTAAGGAGAGCAACCAGGCAGGGTTGTCCTATTTCCCCTTTGTTATTTGCATTATATTTAGAACCACTGGCAAAGAAAATAAGGGACTCAGAAATTCAAGGATATAATTGGTAAGGTATTCAATTGAAGCTGGCTTTATATGCAGATGATAGTATTTTATACCTGATAAAACCAGAAAAGGACATTTCAGTCTTGTGGAACATTTTGAGGCAGTTTCTTATCTTTATGAGATACAAAATTAATGAAGCTGAAACAAAGACAATAGCTGTAAATTATATACCCGCATACAAATTGGTTCAGCAATATAAAAAGTGAAACGTAACTGAAAAGCACTGATATCTTTATTACAAACAACACTGAGCGCTTTCACCCACCACAATACAGGTTTCTTCAGAGTAATTACATAATGAAGCAGCTTATCTTATATAATCATGTTTAACCTATAATATCCACTCAACAATAAATTGATTAATTAATAAATGTTACAATTCCATTTAAAGTCACCAATACAAGGATAAATAGCAGATGTACTGTGTGTAACATACCATACTACTTTAATAATTTAACCTTAAAAATCATATATACTATTCTTTTTAAAAAGTTTTGTGCAATGCTTTTATATATCTATTAACAAATAAATATATAACCTAACCAATGTAAAGTTACACCTATAATGACAACAGTTGTATCCTTATAATAAAATAAAATAAATTAAATATGTATATATAGTGTTGTTTAAAATAAGTTAATATTAAAATGTGTTAAAAACATCAATTTTGTTTGTGTTAATTTATGAATGTACTTAATATATATATTTAATAAGTTGTGCTTGTTTACGTATATATTTCATATAAAATTTGTTAAATATATAATTATATGTTGTGTGAATTTAATTTTAACTTACTAACAATAGATATGTGTTCGTTAATTCCTGGTTTACTACATGCATTCAATCTTAACTGCCATAAACATTCCTTCAACTCTAACAGTGCATTAACATCCCCTTCTTTTGTAGTGGTTTGAGGTAACCTATCTATAACAAAAAAGAGAAATTTCTTAAAATCCGGGCAAGTTAAACTGTGTACAAATAATGAATTTGTTAATTTTTTTTTATTTTTAATGTCCCTATTATGTTCTGCTATTCTTTCTTTGTTTCCTAATTGTCTTTCCAATGTAGAATGCCTGACATGACAGGCATATGGCTACATAAATGACTAATTTTGTATTACAATTTACATGCCCTGGGCACCTAATGGTACGATTGTGACCTTTAATTGTAACATAAGGTCCATCTCTAATAAATCTGCATGACCTACAAAAACATTTTTTCATCTGTGAGTCTCTAAATCTGGTCTCACTTTCAAAATAATCCTTAAGATTTTTACCCCTACTAAAGACTATTGTGGGGTTTAGACCTATTTCTTGTAAAATGTCACTTTGATTAATAAATACTTTATCCCAAGCTTCAATAATTATGTCTTTTATTAAAGGTGCACTATTACTATATGGTAATATCATAGCATTTGATTTGTGATTAACATTACCTTGTTGTGTACTTCTATTTGACAAACCATATTTTAATATGGGTTGGTAATCAATTTCTCTCTTTTTTTGTCACCTCATTCCTGATGTTTAGCATCAACTTGTTAGGATATCCTCTCTCAGTCAACATATCAATTAAATAGTTGATTTCATTTTCAAAAATGTTGTCTTCACTAATCATCCTAGAAAGTCTTACCATCTGTCCTTTAACCAGACAACGTTTCTGAAAGGCTGGGTGGCAACTTTTGTAATGCAGATATGAGTTTGAGAATGTTTTTTTCCTATAAATATTTGACTCTAGTTCGTTACCCTTTTTATATAATTTAATATCCAAATATTCACCACATTCTTTATTAATACTGTATGTAAACTTCAGGAATGAGGTAGTGTTGTTGAGATATTCTATGAATTCTTTTATTTCGTCCTGACTACCCTTCCAAAACAACAAGATATCGTCAAGGAATCTTAAATATAAATCAATTTTAGACCAGTGTTTACATCCAAAAACATATTTCTTTTCCCACATAGCCAAAACTAGATTGGCATAAATGGGGGCACATCTTGCCCCCATAGCTACACCTGAACATTGTTTATAATGCTCACCTCCATGTCTAAAAAAATTATTATCCAGTACCATCTCCATCATTTCTAGCATAGTTTTCCTCTTAACTGTGTGCATTTTACTATAACATTCCAGACTTCCTTCAAAAAGTTGCAAGCCTTCATTTAGGGGAATGACTGAAAATAAATTAACAACATCAATTGTGACTATATAAATAGTATCTAAGTTGCTTTTATTATAGTCTTTAAGTTTTTCTAAGCAATGCCAAGAGTCCTTTACTATGTGGTGAATGTTCTTAATTACTTCACCACAATTAATGTCGATATAATGTGCAATTGCTTCCAACTTGGAATACTTTGCAGACACAATCGGTCTAAATGGGGGATTTGATACATTTTTATGTATCTTTGGTATCCCGAAAATTGATGGTGTCACTGAAAATTCTACTAATAAATGATCATATTCTTTGTCCGATATTGTGCCATCCATAAGAAATTCATACAATTGCCAATCAATTTTTGTGTACGCTTTTATAATTTGTGGATATTATAGGTTAAACATGATTATATAAGATAAGCTGCTTCATTTTGTAATTCATTATGTAATTACTCTGAAGAAACCTGCATTGTGGTGGGTGAAAGCGCTCAGTGTTGTTTGTAATAAAGATATCTGTGCTTTTCAGTTACGTTTCACTTTTTATTTTTTACTGGTTCAGCAACATCCATATTTATGGGAACGTAGTAAAATGAACTTCTTAGATGTATGGATTAAAAAGGGTTCTGGTGTGGCAGCTAAGGATATGTGGAAAGAGAATAAACAAAAGATAATACAAAAACTGAGAAATTGGAAGCTTTTGTTATATAGATATAGAAAACAAGATACAAGCAGTTAAAATGCTTTTAGTCCTTTTAGTTTATAAACAGGTCAGGCATATTTTTATCAACCAGAGGAAAAGTTGTGGACATCAGTTAATAAAGAGCTGAAGGATTTTATCTGGGAGGATAAGTTGGCAAGAGTCAAGTGGGATAAGCTGATTCTTCCAACAGAACAAGGTGGTTTGGAATTACCTGATTTGAAGGGATATTTCAGAGCTACACAGTTAAGGCCACTATACATAGCACAAGCAGAAACTTATAATTCAAAATGGAAAGGGATGAGGACAAAACGGGAGATGACAAAAAGAGAGACTGGGATTTTGGATGCAGACTTTTAAGGAGAATAATAATGATTATACAGAATATTATATTTATAAAGTAGCAGAAAGTATTCTAAGAACTAAGCCAACGCAGTAATGGAGAAAGGAGATTATCCTGATAGGGATGACTACAATTTGGGATAGAGAAAATAGGCAGTTGTAATTTATAAATGAAATTAGCACAATCATACCGGAGGCTGCCTGCATTCAATATGCAGACGACTCCACCTTGATTTGTTCTGCCACCAACCCAACAAATCTTGCCACAATAACCCAAGACACCTTTAACTTGGTTGAAAAATGACTACTAAACCAACATCTAATCCTAAATCCCAACAAAACTAAGTTACTCCTCTTCGCCCCTACGCATAGGTCCACCCCACCAACCTTCAGTACAACAGCTAGTAATGGGACCATTATCTCCCCAGATACAAAAACTAAACTCTTGGGTGTCACAATTGATAACAATCTAAGGTTCGACGTGCATATCAATCAAACTATAAAAAACATCAGTAAAAAACTTGGCTCTCTCTATAGGAGCAAATCATACCTCACCCCACCTGCAAGAATTGCAATCACCCACTCCCATCTACTAGCTACACTTCTCTATGCCTCTCCTCTTTTCTCTTACCTGAGCAAAACTGATCTCAATAAATTATCATCTTGTTACAACCATATCGCCAGATTTGTTACTAGCACACCCTACCGAGCCCACCACTGCCACAACCTAAATCTCTTAGGCTGGCTCGAACTACCTCACCTTCTACAACTCAGCCAGCTTATAGTTGCCCATAAAATCCTCCACCAGCCAGAAAATACCCCTGCCCTAAAAAATTTGATCTGCCCCTACAGCATCAGTTGACCACTCCGCTCCTCCACCAAACTCCTAGTTCAAACAGTAAACTCCAGCCATGCTGCTGGTGACTCTCTTTTTGCTAACTCTGTCGGAAAGATATGGAACTCACTACTAGTACGAAATATAGCTGCAACACGCGAGATGAACCAGGTGTTAGTCAGGGTTCGGGCAGGGACATATCCAGTGTGATTTAAAGTAATATTTGATCTTGGTTTTGAATACGGTTAGTGAAGGTTCTGGGATCAGGTCTGGTGGTAGTGAGTTCCATGACACGCCAACAAGCAGGTAGTGGACTCAGACTAGTAAGAAATATAGCTGCAACAAACAAACCAGATAGTATCCTTCTCTTCAAGCGGTTCAAACAGTTCTGTTTTCAGAACAATTAAGAATATGAATCGCCAAGATGTAGAATTGCAATACTGATTTAATAAAAAGTTCCAGCCAAGTAAAAACAAGTTAAACAAGTTGTAGAAAGTCAGAAAATTCCCTTGCAAGACACATAATGGAACAACCGGGACACACATTTAAGTTTCGAGCAATACACCAGATTAGATCAGATGGGAGAGGTGGACCTGATAGCCTTTTATTAGAGAGGCTAGAACTAGTGTGGCAACTATGCACAAATGCCTGCCTATATCCAGGAATAAATGAAATTTATTCTATTTTGTGCATATTGAGATTAAAGAGTTTAAATAGGTGCACTTAATGTAAACACAGCATATATATAAATACAAAATATATGAGGTATAGTTAACTAAAAATGTTTTTTATTTATGTATATATATATATATATATATATATATATATATATATATATATATATATATACTTTGTTCCATGTATGCAAGTACAGCGATCCAATTCATTTGGGAATGTTGTATAAACTCGTTGTTCAATTTATTATGTAAATTTTAAAGTATTTTAAATACTGAATAGACTGGGTTGTAAGTATCGTGTGACTTAGTAGGAGGGTATTTAAAATGGGGTAGTAGAAATGTTTAGTCATCTGAAGAAGTCTTTATACTTGGAAGACAAAAATCGCTTAATTCAACTTGTTTAACTTGTTTTTACTTGGCTGGAACTTTTTTATTAAATCAGTATTGCAATTCTACAACTTGGCGATTCGTATTCTTAATTGTTTTAAAAACAGAACTGTTTGAACCACTTGAAGAGAAGGATACTATCTGGTTTGTTTGTTGCAGCTATATTTCTTACTAGTCTGAGTCCACTACCTGCTTGTTGGCGTGTCATGGAACTCACTACCACTAGACCTGATCCCAGAACCTTCACTAACCGTATTCAAAACCAAGATCAAATATTACTTTAAATCACACTGGATATGTCCCTGCCCCAACCCTGACTAACAACTGGTTCATCTCACATGCCTCTCCTCTATAAGTGTCCTCTCTTCAGCCACCCCTCTCTGTATCACAATGGCTAAAACCATAACTACAACTACTCATTATATTCTTAATCCTGAAGGTAATATGCTGTTACTACCTGTTTACACATTCTTACATTGATATGTGGTGTTGTATTGCTTTGTTTTGTAACCTATGAGTAAATGTAACTTGGGTGTATATGCCATACACCAACTGTTCTGATAATTGTATTGTGTGCATGTACCTTGGAGCTTTTCTCCCCAGGCCTCCGCTAAAAATGGACATTAATCCAGTTGGACCATCCCAGTTAACAAGTGTAAAATAAATAAATAAACAAACAATTGGAGGCTGTTATTGGAGAAAACTGACAAAAGAACCAAGATATTGGGAGCAAATAATTAGCGGGGAAAGATAATAGAATGGGAAGACACAAAGAATTAATTTGGACTGCAGGCTAGAGATTGCCTTCCTTATCAAGGATTGATATCAGAGTATAGGCAAAAACAAAGAAATAGGGGGATCCTAAAGGAATGACCATCACTGGAAGTATGTTTAGTAGCATTTAGAATAGAACTTGCTGTTAACAAATAAATAATTAGTACAGTATGTATAATATTCCATGATGATTGTAAGAATCAATCAGAGGAGGTTAGAAAGGGTTAGGAAGAGAAACTGAATAAGTGATTCACAAAGCATCATTGGGGATTGGGGAATATATGTGTGTCTCCCAAATATGCAGCAAAGTTTAGAAGATTTAGGATCTTTGCTTGGAAGTGTCTACGTAGGTATTTTTATTCCCCAAGTAGACTCCAAAGAATTCTTCCTGGGGTAGACAGCAAATGTTGAAGGTGTGATGGGGAAGAAAGAGGTAATTGGGAATATATTTTCTGGGAGTGTAAAGAGTTGGCAGACTTTAAAGATTCCCTGCAGACAACTCTGTCAGAGATACTGGGTGAAGAAATTGGTATAACTAGGGAAAATATTTTTGAGCTGTGATACAGAATGGGAATTGCCTAAACATAGTAAGGTCTTGTTGAGTCTAATTATGGTGGCTGACAAAAAAGCAATTAGTAGAAAATGGAAATCAAAGTCTAAAGCAGTTGTATTAGACGTAGTGAATATAGTAACAGAGATAAAACAGCTGTAATTGGGATCTTTAGAAGAGGGTAGGAGCAAATTGCATAGAAAAGTTGTGGGAATAATACATGCAGAGGAGGAATGAGGTTTAAAAGAAGGCAGGATCTGAATGAACTATGTAATGTTTAACTGACAATGACTGACTAGATTATAAGTGGTACATAATGCATGCTGCTAAAATTGTGCCAGTATGGTTTGTGATGTATAATGTTTGCAACTACTGTCTCTTTATTTCATGACCCCCACATTTCAGCATCATTTTTTTCCACTTTGATTTGTATTCTTCTGCTTGTATTACATCTGTGAGCCTTAACTGAGTAGCTGTAAGTTATCCCTTTGAATCTATTCATTCTAAACCATCTTGCTCTGTTAGGAGAAACAACTTATCCTGCTTAATGTATCCCTTCTTTCCCTACCAAATAAATTCCTTTGTTCCTGTATTAATTATGGTCCACAGCTTCTTCACTGGTTGATAAAAGTATGCCTGACCTGTATATAATTTTGCAAGGACTAAGAACATTTTCACTGTTTGCACCTTGCAATCTATATTCTTAGTCAAGAGCTTCCAACTTGCCAAATTTGCTATTTTATTTTGTTTAGTCTCTTCTTGCATATCCTTAGCTGCCATGATAGAATCATTTTTAATTCAAATACGTAAATACTTAATCTTATAAATTCCCCATAAATATGGATATTGCTGAAACAGAGTCTACTGCTATATTTTTATTTTGCAACCTGAATAAACTTGAAACTGTCTCAAAGTGTTCTACAGCACTGGTATATCCTTTTACTGTATCTAGCAAGTACAAAATAATGTTTGCAATTTTTTTATAATAAGGGTTATAGGCAGGTAATTTACTAGTAAGTAGTGCCTTCACTGAAAGGAAATACTTTTCATAAAATACTTTATGCACAAAACTTAGTTGTAACTGCAAGACTTTATTCATAAGGGATGTCCAATATACGATATTAACCTCCTGCCATTGGTTGGTATGTATTGCAAAATTTGTGTAAAATGTGGCTATTTTTTCCAAGGTACTATATCCCCTTATCTGTCAGCAGTCAGCCACTCTCCTGGTTTGTTGCCCATTTGTTCTCCATGTCTTGGGTGCCACATCCCACATCAGCCCATGGGAAATCTGCATTCTCCATCACCACTGCCTATATACTGTAGCAAGTAGACTACGATTGGGTTCTCATCTGGCAACTTTGTATGTATGGGAGTCCCAAAATACCAGCTTGGTGGCCTGTTTATACTTTCATGTAGGAGTCCAGTGGTGGCTGCTGTACATGTACAGCTTGATGGATACTTACAGCTTCAAGCTGTACTTTTGCATGCAGCAAAACTTTTTGTAATCACTCTTGGGACCACTGCCATTGACTTTGAGCCAAGTCTCAACCTATAGTCCTGATTCTCCTTAATCCCATCCTGGTATCTCTGCAGTGTGCTCTATACAAGGAGGTTCTCCCTTCCAGAAGAGTACCTCTTTTTCCATATACAAGCTCATGGTATGAGATAAGGCAGGCAGAAACTGCCATACTGCAGATCATAATTTTTTTTTCTCTAGCCTAACATCTTTCCCTCCCAAGTTAACATTATAACATGAGGCTGTGTGGGCAGTGGAGAGTAGCCTTGAGTGTATGCCCTGCCTCATGTCCATAGGCTGGATACACCTTCTCCATCCTCCTAGCCCCATCCTGTCATCTTCTGTTTGCAAACTGGCTCTGCCAGAGTTCCTCTAGAAAAACACCCAGCATGCACCTCCCCAGCCCCAGGTAGGGACACCCATTCTCCTTGCCTGCATTGTCAATCATGTAAGCCTTTAATTGACAAAGGTGACCTTGGCCATAGTCAGGGCTTTATACTTCTGTGGCATAAGCACAGATTTGTGCTGCAACATTTTTCTTACACTGGTTGTGTTGGTCATACAGCTGTTCAGACTGCTTCTCAGAGTACCTAGACTACTAACCGATTATTAGTTATTCTGATGTCAGGGTTGAATTTGCATATTTTTATAGAGTTTGACATGTGAATATGAAAGCCAGATTATAAGCTAGGGTACTTCTTGATTACATGATGTTACAGGTGACTTGTAGGATTTCATCATCTAAAGAGCATGTTTAGATAACAGTTGATCTATCTGCAGTGTTTGTACTTGGGATAAATATTTGATATTCTTTATTGATTAATTGATTATATTTGATTTCGGGGAAAGTCTGACTGGGCAAAAAAAAAACCTTTTCAGTGGAGGCCCAGTAAGAAAAGCTCCAACTGGCAAATGTGTGCCCATAAGATACATACAGTATAGATACATCAAAATCTCAGCTAATACAAAAGAAATAAAATTCACAGTTACATACAATGTACAGGATTGCATTCACATTGCAATCTTCAGTATAGAGAGTCTCATTGTCATCGCATTATACCACTAACAGTGATGGATATCTGTGTGTGTAAACTTCACTTAGACTCAAGAAGTTACTACAATACAATCATTCAAAAATATTCAGGATTGCATTTGTGTTGCACTTTACAAAGTTACTTCTAATTACAACATTTAACAGTGGTGGATATGTGTCTGCAGACTTCACTTTTAGATTCACATAGTTTTAGAAGTGTTTATTAGGAGGACTGGCTCCTTTAACCAGTTGTGATGTGAATTAAGTGGGGGCTGTAACTTAAACAATAAAAGAAGCTCCTGCAGTTACTTCTCAGCTGACAAACCACCAACAAATAAATATACCGTAAATGCTGTTTCTGAGATACCAGAAACCACACTTCAAAATCTTAGTAAGCTCTTTTGTTAAATGACTTATTCAGACTGTGACTATATTGCACAATAAAGCAATTAAATAGTTTATAAAACCATTGTAGGTTCATAGATAAGTACTAGGCTAGCTGCTCTTGTGGATCATTTTAAGCCTCGCCAATTTGTCCTTGGTGAGAATCAAACCCTATACCTCTTTACTGTGAGGTAAACACCTTAACCGTGATGCCAGCCCCCAACCCTGTGATCCAGCATGACCTAAGAGCAATGTAACATCACACAATACAATGCCTGACATAATTTTAATGAAAACACAAATATAACAATCAGTGTTTTAACTTCTTAGTCTTTAAGGCAGGTTTAAAATTTGCTACTTCATTAATACCCAGAGGACAAGTCGAATATAACATAACTATACATTTTCTGTATCCTAAAATGTCTTCAATATTACCAACCCTTTGCATTGTGTACCACAGAATCAGTCACTAAAAACAAACACTTTTTCAAAAAAAAAACAGTTTAAGTACCTGTTCAATATATTATTTACATTATTACATCTAATGACATATTCATGTTTATAAATTCTAGTCTGTAGGTATCTTGTTGTCTTGCCTACATAAAACACAAGACAAGCTTGACAAATTGGCTACATGTACCACATATCTTTTTGTACCACGAAAGGTACCTGGAACATTTAATTGACATCTTGTGATAAAAAGACTCCCACCTTTATTAATAAAACATTGATGGCAACTACCACGTGACCGTTCCCTTGATCAACGTATTATTTATCCTTGAGTCTTGATTCTAAAAGCTTCAGATTACTACCACTGGCAAACAGTTCCTTTAGGTTTTTCTTCTTTCTTGTTTAGTAAGGCTATAATTGCCTGTTACAAAATTAGTCTTTACTATACTGTAGCATATGCTATCACCACTGTTAAAGTTTTGTCTTTTGGCTGTAAACCACCATAGTATCCTATATGCCATACCCACATTTCATCCATCTGATAAGTTTTATATACAGTATGTCTTTTTTATGGCACTTCCTTGATCTTATTTTCTACCATAACACTGAAATATCCTGTCACAAAAAAAGAAACTTGAGATGTATTTTCCTAGTCAGTTTGCCATCATTCTTAAAAACAGTAATACTGTATGTTACATATTTCACAGTATTTGCAAGTAAAGAGACCATTTTGGTAATGTCGTTGTCCCAATCTAAAATAACCAGTGGTTCCCCGCTTTGTCAGTCAAAGATACTTTGGTACTGGAATTGTTATTAAGTATTTGAATATTGTGTTCATCTTTAGTCGTATCACAACATGTATACGTGGAAGTGAGTTTCAGTAGTTTCCTGAATTCTTATCACACAGCTTCCCAAATGCCCCAAATTCAGGAGTGAGTGGTGGGTTAGTACTTGGTTTATTCAGTGCCCTGACTTCACTGTTTCCTCTGACCCATTCCTTATTAAAGATATAACGCAGGATCAGTTTATATGTTTTTAAATAAATTGTTGCTGTCGTGTTGGTTCTGCTCAAGGGTTCAAAACTCCATCCCTTGCTCAGTACTAATGCTTTTTCCTTTGCTAGTCATTTTATGAGACAAATTTAACTATTTTAAACCCATAATTGTCTTTTACCTTTTGTGCTTTTTTAGCCTCCATTGTACCTCTGCTGCTGTGTCTGCAGTTTTAGTAAAAACACCAGATGTCCAGTATGTACTACTGACTAGGTCCTTGCTTGTTTAAGCTGATGTTGTAAAAACCCTCCACCCTCTGTTGAAATTAACTCTTGCCTTGTGGAGGTTTGTAAGTATTGTTACAACCACCTTGTCTTCCCCATTGTAATTTTGTACTTTGATTCTGAAGAACAGTTGTCAAAGACCAACTTCAAGCAGCATTCAAAGAAACTCCTCCTTCCACGTGATTTGAATATTGCTGAATCACTGTATCCTAATTGACAATAATGCTGTGTCTTCTGAAATGGGACACTTAATAAACATTACCATTCTCAGATAGTCTTTAAAATATTTCACATTTTTTTCATGAGCCAGCCTATTTTGCAAAAGTAAAACTTTAGTTTCAAAATGAGTTGCTGAGGTCGTAACTTTAAGAACCTGCCTTTGTTTTACTCACTTAGTATATTTCAATTTTATTAAGATCAGTCACTAATTTTAAATATGGCAAACTGATCTTATGTTTTAGATCTTTCTACTTATACACCAAAACAGTAAGGTAATTCTTTCACCCATGTGGAGTACTAAAACATGTAGGAAGTCACCCTCACTTGTTGACTGACAGTATATCTTAAATTGCACTGCTGTCTCATGATAAAGCACAGCCTGTGTGGGTGTTATTATACAAGCCTCATCTTCTCCCCTGCCTCGGAGCTAAATGGTATCCACTATCAAGTCATAAAGAGAATTTATATGTAGTATGTATAGATGTTTGTGCATAATCCAGACTACAGCTAATTTAACCTGACTCGAGTACACTTGGAATCCATTACGGTGTTAGTTTGTCAGCATTTGATAACTTCTTAAGACCCACTAAGCAGTATTTGATTTCACAGGAGGTGTTTGAAGAAGTGTTGTCTGGGTAAGTTAATTGACTGAGGTTTCAAATTATGCAAAAGAAGGTTATGGGAATCAAACATGAGTTTCTTCTTTCGGCTGCTCCCATTAGGCGTCGACACAGTGGATCATTTGTTTCCATTTCTTCCTGTCCTCTACATCTTGCTCTGTCACACCAACCACCTTCATGTCCTCTCTCACCACATCCATGAGCCTTATCTTAGGCCTTCCTCTTTTCCTGTTACCTGGCAGCTTCATCCTTAGCATCTTTTTCCCAATATACTCTGCATCCCTCCTCAGCACATGCCCAAACCAACATATAATCTTGCTTCTCTGGATTTGTCTCCAAACCTTCCAATCTGGGCTGACCCTCTAATATACTTATTCCTAATCCTGTCCATCCTTGTCACACCCAGTGCAAATCTTAACATCTTTAACTCTGCCATGTCCAGCTCTGACTCCCACCTTTTTGTCAATGCCACTGCCTCCAACCCATATAACATAGCTGGTCACACTACCCTCTTGTAGACCTTTCATTTCACTCTTACTGGTACTCATCTGTCACACATCACTCCTGACACTCTTCTCCACCACTCCATCCTGTCTGTACTCTCTTCTTCACCTCTCTTCCACACTCACCATTACTCTGAACTGTTGATCCCAAGTATTTAAACTCATCCACTTTCGCCACCTCTACTCCCTGCATCCTCACCATTCCTCTATCCTCTCTCTCATTCACACACATATATTCTGTCTTAGTCCTGCTGACCTTCATTCCTCTTCTCTCTAGAGCATATCTCCACCTCTCCAGAGTCTCCTCCACCTGTTCCCTACTCTCACTACAGATCACAATGTCATCTGCAAACATCATAGTCCACGGGGACTCCTGTCTGATCTCGTCTGTCAACCTGTCCATCACCATTGCAAATAAGAAAGAGCTGATCCTTGATGCAATCCCACCTTCACCTTAAACGCATGTGTCACTCCCACTGCAGACCTCAGCGCTGTCACACTACCCTCATACATATCCTGTACCACTCCTATATACTTCTCTGACACTCCCGACTTCCTCATAAATACCATGACTCCTCTTTAGGCACCCTGTCGTATGCTTTCTCTAAGTTCACAAAGACACAATGCAACTCCTTGTGACCTTCTCTTTTCTTTTCCATAAACACTCTCAGATCAAACATTGCATCTGTAGTGCTTTCTCCTGGCATGAAACCATACTGCTGATCACTAATCATCACCTCCCTTCTTAACGTAGCTTCCACTACTTTTTCCCATAACTTCATGCTGTGACTGATCAGTTTAATCCCTCTGTAGTTACTACAGCTCTGCACATCACCCTTATTCTTAAAAATCGGTACCAAAACACTTTTTCTGCATGCCTCAGGCATCCTCTCACTTTCCAAGATTTCATTAATCTAATCATAGCAATCTAGTTAAAAACTCCACTGCCATTTCACCTAAGCACCTCCATGCTTCCACGGGTATGTCATCTGGACCAACAGCCTTTCCATTCTTCATTCTCTTCATAGCTATCCTTACTTCCTCCTTGCTAATCCCTGCACTTCATGATTCACTATCTGCACATCATCCAACCTTCTATCCCTCTCATTCTCTTCATTCAGAATCAAACATGAGTTTGCAGGATACAATTCAGGATCTTAACTGTTGTGACATGCTGTCAGTCATTTAGGTACCCTCTGTAAAAGGATTATTTCAGGGGATGATGTTTGTGAGGAAAAATATTTAGGGAATATTAATTCCGGCATTTTTCTCCATATAGTTAGAGATGAGTATGCAAAGGACAGTATATGCAAAGCTCCCAATCAGACCTTGTCAACTGTCTCTGTTTTGGAGGAACTCTCCTATTTTCACACCTGATTTACCCCTGCACAGGATGTCCCTATTTTTGGAGGTACATCCCTGTTTTCATGCTTGATTTACCCATTCACACAGTTTTTGAATCCCCCATCACATGTGATTTTTTTGAAGTTGTCTAGTACATAAAAATGTACTAGTGGCAACAATAAGTTAAAGAAAGAGGACACACATCTCATATCTTCCTGTTTCTGAAGCAAAAAAAAAAAAAAACTTTTTGTGGTAGAATTTTGCAATACAGTTGCACTGTGTTTTACATTTTACATTATCTTTTTGATAATATGCTTATATTTTTCCATTATTTTTGTTCCTTGCTGTTTTTAAATGTTTCTCTGACATATATCCCACAATCCACTCTGCTACAGGCCCCATGAAGGCTCAGTGTCTCTCCAACCTAACACCACTCTTAAGTATTCAACTGCGGTACCACCTTTAACATTCTTGTAAGAAAAGCGCAGTCTGGGTCTGAACTGTCTGCAAACAGCTACAGTTAACTTTGAACCTAACACCACTCTTAAGTATTCAACTGCGGTACCACCTTTAACATTCTTTTAAGTAAAGCGCAGTCCAGGTCTGAACTGTCTGCAAACAGCTACAGTTAACTTTGAACCTAACACCACTCTTAAGTATTCAACTGCGGTACCACCTTTAACATTCTTGTAAGAAAAGCGCAGTCCGGGTCTGAACTGTCTGCAAACAGCTACAGTTAACTTTGAGTATGTGTCTACCTGTTTGAGCCAATATTCATTTTCCCCTGGAGAACACTCTGCTTTGGCTTGTAAGCAGCAGCACCCCCCCCCCCATCACCACACACACACACACACATCTTCCACTTTCTCTTATTGCCTTCTGTTAGCAAATAGTATCCATAACTGATCAATACTGTGTGTTTGTTAATTTAAACTATGACCACAGTAGCCTACTGATACAAGGTTATCCTGTTTTTCCACCTGAGAAATTAAGAAATGACTTACAGTTTCAGAGCAGTCATTGGTCAATTGTGATTGTTTCTTAACACATACTTGTCTTTGCTTTGTGATTGTTTCAAGCCCCCTCATACGAGCAACTAACAGGGTCACTACCCGCTTCGCTCCCCACCCTGCCATCTATTCCCTCCCACCCCCAGTGGTCCCATCTTTATTGCACTCAAACCCCTCCCATCTTTCCAATAGCCAGCCACAGCGCTAAACCAACACTACCTCCTCCATCTTCCCACTACTATCACACCTCCTTAACTAACATGTACAAGCATACCTTTCCTATTCTCACTGCATGCATTCAACTTGCATATCTCACATCCTACCAAAGCTCCATCATTCCCCCACTCAACCACTACCACTGTACTACTACTCACACCACCAGTCATGTCTCACCCACACTCAGCTCCCCTCCCACCAGCTCAAGAACCATCCCTATGCACCCCCCACATATTCTACCAACTATATTACTCAAACATAAAGCATCCCTACAACTTAACATAGTAACCCTCCCACCATACCTATTACCCACAGAGCACAATCATAAAGTTTCCCTTATAAACAAACACATTCAAAAACTGAGAAAACTAATAATCTCATGCATATCAAAACTAGCCCTAAGTGGAGACATCCACCCCAACCCTGGCCCTACCATCTCCAACCCCAATCCTCATAATCAGACTAGAAACCACAACTTCTCCCATATTACAACCAATAGAAAGCCAAGTGACTTCCTTCTACTAAGCCTAAATATTAGAAGTATATCCAACAAAGTCCATGAACTCCATGCCACCATAGACTTGTACTCCCCAGATATAGTCATCCTGACAGAAACCTGGCTAAAACCTCACATTACCAGTGAGCAAATACTCCCTACAGGTTAGGGCATGCTAAGAGTAGACCGGCTAAACAAAAAAGGAGGTGGTGTAGCTATAATATTTAAACAGCATCTAAACATCCATATCTTAAAATCATCAGTTCCACAAATAGGCAATGAATAAATAATATATACCAACCTCAAAATTAACCAAAACAAAACCATCAACATAATTGGATGCTACTTCCCATGTGGCCAAAACATCCCTCCACTAGAAAACCTCATCAGCTGGTCTACCCACCATCTCCCCCAAGAAACTATCATCTTAGGTGATTTCAATATTGACTGGCAATCCTGTTCTGGCAACAATCCAACCCATCATGTACACCTTCATGGCTTCACCCAACTAGTCCAGTCACCAACCAGGATAAATAAAAACTCCAGCAAGCACACTACCCTGGATTGGATACTAGTCAGTAAGAGCCCTCAGTCATATATAACAGGCTGCTTATCAGATAGCCTCAGTGATCACTCCCCAACATTCCTACTAAAAAAAAATATACCTATACCAAGCTAAACCTGTCATCTACCGTCAAATACGTAAAAAACTAAACTTTAACCCACTCACATTCATCTCATCCCTCAAAGAATGTAACTGGCATCCTCTAAAGTACCTCAATCTAGATGACGCAGTTGAATTTTTTAATACTACCTTCCTGAACATCCTTAATTACCATGCCCCCATAAGATTTTCCAGAACCAAAGCACAACCCTCCCCATGGCTACAGAAAACCACTAAGTCAGAAATGAAAAACAGGGATAAAGCCTGGGAGCACTGGCGCAAAACCAAAACCCCCTCAGCTAGACAGAAATTCCTAAAACTACACAATAGAGTCAAAAAGCTAATAAAACAGGACAAATTCCAATACCACCAGTCTGCCCTAGACTCCTCAAAACACAGCCCCAAACAATTCTGGTCCCCCATAAACTCCATCCTCCACCCAGGTAAAGTCAGTACCCCTCCTCCTAACATCCCTCACTCCTCAGAAAATATTGCTACCTCATTCAACGCACACTTCACCCAAACCATACTATCACTAGCTAAACAACACAACCCCCCCTCCCCTTCAACCCACACCTTCAACTAGTAATCTCCCCACTGCCTTCTCTTTTTCTCCTGTACCTACCTCCAACATAAAAAACTCTTAGCTAAACTTAAACCCACCAAATTAGCAGCAGACAACCTCCCAAGTGAATACCTACAAATCGCAGCTGATGCTCTGGCCTACCCAGTATCCATCTTGATTAACCGATCTCTGTCAGAAAGTTACGTTCCCACACTGTGGAAAGTATCACATACAATTCCCCTCCACAAAGGTGGACCCTCCCCAGAACTAACCAATTACTGCCCCATAGCTATTCTCGCTCCACTCTCCAAAATACTAGAGATATGCATACACTCTCAGGTCTCAGGCTGCCTCCTTACTAACAACATCCTTTCCAGTACTCAGCATGGTTTCCGACCAAACCATAGCACCACCACTGCCTTACTCTCCTTTGCTAATACTATCCTTCAGCATAAAAACAATGGCTATCTCTCCTCTGCTACTTTCCTAGACCTGTCTAAAGCATTTGACATGGTCCCACACAAACCACTTATCTCTGACCTCAATAACCTATCCTTCTCACAATCAGTCACCAGCTGGTTTCAGAGTTACCTGTTTGACTGCCAACAGTCCGTTGTATGGCAGAATGACATATCTCCCCAACTACCTGTCTCCACAGGGGTTCCCCAAGGATCCATCCTTGGACCCCTACTGTTCTCTGTTTACACCAATAATCTAGCCTCTTCCACCAAACATGGCACACTCATACAATACGCAGATGACTCGACCATCATCTGCTCAGCCCAGTCCCTACCCAAACTGCAAAAAATCACACAGGAAGCCTTTTCCTCTGTTGAAACATGGTTATCCGATGCCCAGTTAATACTCAACCCAAACAAAACTAAACTACTCATCTTCCAACCCACCAAACATACTCAAAACAACTCTCACTTTAACATCACAGCAAAAGACAACACCACTATATACCCAACTGAACACACCAAATTGCTAGGAGTGGAAATAGACAATAAACTAAAATTTGACATTCACATATCCATGACCATAAAAAAAGTCCACAAAAAACTAGGAGCATTATACAGAAATAAGCAATTTCTCACCAAAGCAGCAAAGATTTCAATAGCAAATTCCAACCTTATCTCCACCCTACTTTATGCCTCTCCAATATATACCAACCTAAGGCAATGTGATCTAAACAAGCTAGAGACCTGCTACAACAAAATCGCCAAATTCGCCACAGGGCATCCTACCGTAGTCACCACTCTCTCTCACTTGCTGAACTGGGCTGGCTTGAACTCCCTCACCTCCTTCAATGGTATCAACTCTCACTCACCCACAAATTAGTAAACCATCCACTAAATGTCCCATCCCTCCAGAATCTACTCCAACCCTATCGCACCACCAGACCACTAAGGTCCAGCAACAAAAATCACTTGCAGATCACTAAAGCCAATAACTCTGCTGGTGAAGCACTATTCTCTTGCGCCATAGCCAAATTATGGAACACACTCCCACCCACAATTACCTCCGTACCATCATGCACCCACTTCAAAACTTTACTAAAAGTGCACCTAAAAACATGCTGGCTATGCCCTTGCAACTCCCACTCTAATATCATCCACCCCATCCAACTACTACCTTTCTTTCCACTCCACTAACTACCTTGATGATAGCAAGCTCAGATGCTCATAAGCCTAGTACTTAACATACAGCAGGAACTTCTCATTGTAACATTTGTTAATGTCTGTTATGTACTTCACAGATAAAGATTCTAGTTATCTACTGATGTACTATGTTCTTCATCTGTAAATATGTTGTAAGTAATTGCTATGTTAAATTGTTAATCACTATGTAATCCAATGTAACTACTGTCTGTTTATTTTACTGTGGAGCTTTTCTCCCCGGGCCTCCGCTGAAAATGGACCTACATCCAGTTGGACACTCCCGGTCAACAAATTTAAATAAATAAATAAATAAATAAATAAATAAAATAAATAAATAAAATTCCTACTGAAAGTAGGAAAAGTTATGTGTTATTTGGTATTCAGATGTTATGCTAATTAGATTCCCAGTTTTTAGCTGATTGCTCTTAGATTTCAGGGGCCTTTGTTCCTGTTTATAATGTCTGCAGTTTGAAAGGTATGCACCCAATCCCTTTTTCATAAGTCAGAGATATAGGTTATAAAAAATAAATGCTGCATGGAGAAAGGACATGTGCAGTCTTGATGTACACTTAGATGACTGCTAGGAGAACAACCTTAGAACTATTCCTGAATTAGCTCATGGCAGTTGCTTTAATATTTGGCAGTATTACCTACATTTTTCTCCCCATAATTTTGTAGCAAAGTACAACTTTACTGAGGCGCACACAAAATGTTGAGTCAGAGACAGCTTAAAGGTGTATTTATAGTGTGAACACGCATAAGGCATATTCCATTTAAAGGTATGTTTTTAGTGTCGCTACACTGCCACCAAAAATTCTCAAAAAAATGTGTTGCTCTTTAAGACTTGATCTGAGGCAGAATACTTCTTTTCATACAGATATCCAAGTATGCTAATCTATTTTTTAATGTCTACCCAGAGATTAGTTTCTTGTTGATTGTGCTGTATAAGATAGCTGACCACAAGTGATTATTCAAACAATACTGATGATATGATTTCATTTAAAATAATGACTTATGCTATTTCTGCCTGCCAAACATAGATTTTATATAGTTTATTTTATATGAATATGTTCTGCTGTAGTAAGTTAGTGTTTTATTGACATTTCTATTTGCATCACAACATAAAATGAATTATGTACCTCAGAGCATTTTGTACTTGATCTCTCATAATATATTTGGGCTGTTGTTTAATAAAAAGTTTTGTAAACTTTTTATTAAGCCATTTCCAAAATCCCTAATGTCAGGCTAGGGTTAGCATCTGGGTGCATCTGTGGGCTTTAATGGATGCATCCTGTGCATGTGTAGACATGTGTCCATTCATGTATATAGATGCATCCCTTCACTATGACTACAGTGATGTCACTGAGGAATACACTAAATTCATGTGGTCTGTTTTCAATCATGAGTTTATGAAGCTTTTTGTTAAGAAATCAGCCACTTAAATTAGGAACGTGGTGGAGGAAAGTGCTTTGTGGTGTGTAAACAGTCATATGCTATGGTGCATAAAAGTAGGTAACAGACATGAATAGAGCACTTAAACATGTAACAAGGACAGAAGTGCAAAGTGCTGTACCCACATTTTAAAAGAATGTGCAGGAGACCGTGTTTCCCATCATCTGTTTTGGATAATGCTGCAGTGATTACAGAATTATTTGCGCATCTGAGACTTTCTTCTGTATTATCTTCATTATTGGTACATAGTAATTTAACCTACTACTTTACTGACATTAAGGAATGTGATAGAATGCTGTATCTTATTTAATTGTTTCCTTATTTAAAATGTTTTATTCAGTTTCTTGAGTCTGATCAGTTTGTCTTAAACACCAACTAATGTTTACTGTTATTGCTTTTTCCAGGAGCTGAAACAGCAGCTAGGCCACAGACTGCAGCTCAACGATTTGCTTATCAAGCCAGTGCAGAGGATTATGAAGTACCAGTTACTTTTAAAAGTGCGTACGTATGTTCCTCATCTGCCTTGTCAGCTTTCTCCCAGCAGTGCATCATCTTTTGACATTTGTTAACTTTCATGGTTTTACTGTGTTCTCCCATGTGTCCTATGGGTGACTTATCAGAGGTGTGTGTGTTGTCCAGCAACCTTCAACTGCAGCCAGTCTGGTCACATAGTCTTAGAGCTTGTGAAGATATGTATCATGACCTTCCTTCAGTGATGTACAGCAGAACAACAATGTAGTTAAGATATAAGAATAACCTACATTTTGCAGATTTGAGTTTGAAGCTCACAATATCTGTTTGCATACTGCATTAGCTAAGCACATAGAAGAAAGCCGAGCAAATAACGACTGAATTTAGAAGTTCAGTAGTCTACCTTTACCAAGGCCTTCACTCCTGTAACAGTGGAACTGCTTCAGAAAAAGAAGTTCCAAAGAAGGCTCTGAATTACTTGGTCAAACTCAACTGCACAAAGTAGCTACACCAACACTGTAGTAGTTTACTCTGTAGACAGAACAGGCTTTGTCTACCAGGAATATCAGTGGGCAAAACTAATAGACAAGAGAGTCAGACCTGCAGCTGAAGTTTGAAGAAACTGCTCTCTTTGACTCTTGAAGCCTGTTTGAGTCATGCACTAATTGTAAGCAATTTACGCAGAGTTGCAGGATGTTTATACTTAGCATCCCTTTTGGTGAATTACTGGCAGCCATTTTAGTTTACAATTGCTTATAACTACTGTTTGTGGCTAAACTCACTGTCCCATTACTAACTGTTGTGATTTCCTGCCTGCAGGAGGCTGAAGCTGGCCTGAATACATTTCCTCTCGGCCAAGCAGCTGCCTTCCCTTTATTGCCAGGATGTTGGTAGCATACGTAGTCATCCTTCTCCACCTACAAGTCTTCCCAGCTATAGTCTGATGAACATCTCACACAGTATCTTTGTGTCCTCAGTCTTTTGGGAACATTTTTTTCTGTAGTATTATAATTTTTAGATATCAGAGAAAATAACTGTTGTAAGTGTGGGAAACAAATTCCAGACTGAAATTTCCAGTTGTTTTCCCTTTTTGCCTGGGTCCAGAGCTTAACATGCCCAACTGTCCCCAATGTACATACTTTAACCAAATAATTATTAAGTGTATGGGTCAGTCTTTAAAAAAGTACTTGCATCAGAGGTGGCATGGTTGGCATAGGCCTGAGATGGGTTCCTCTGTTCCAAACTTCCTAAGAAATAGGAGGGGAAGCATATGAAGGAGAAAAATACTTGAGAGGCTGGCAACTCTGTTTCAGTGTCTGAGAGCCCCATTAGCTTAAAGTCATGTATAGCACTAAAGCACTTTTGCATCTCCTGCATTTGATGAATTGTGCAGGTGAGGTTTCTGGTGTGACCTCTCTGGAGATTGCCACATCTTTAGTAAGACAGGAGGTTGTGGAGGACAAGACTCAGGTTGTGGACACCTGCTGAGTGAGGGAGGCTTCTATGATCTACTGCTATACACTGCTTGTAGGTGGAGGCTTCAAACAGACCTTCACACACAGACTTCAGCAGTGCCTCTCTCTCTTGGTCATCCAGACCTTGTGCTTGTTTCAGCCTCAGCTGTCTTGGTTCTCACCCTGGTACAGGATTTTATGGATTTACAGGAGTTCAGAGGTCAAGCCAGGATTTTAATGAGCTTACTTGAGGGACTTCCTTAAAGGAGCAAACCATCTCCCAGGAGAAAAGATAAAAGGTGCTCCAGATTCAGTGATTAGCCTATAAAAGCCTATGCATCCCAGTGTCCCTCATCCCCTAAGAGACTCAGATTTTGAAGATATCCACCTGGACTCAGATTTTGAAGATGACCTCCTTCCCTCAATTCCCCTGAAAGATCGTCCCTCTCCTTCTGAATCCAGATAGAAGTGTTATATCAACCTCAGCATCATCACTTGGCTTAGAATTGAATCAGGTATAGGGAGCTTTAAGAAGGAATCCTTCTGGAATTGAATTGGATGATGTATATCTGATGGGAATCAGGAACCCCATCCCATTCATGAATCTCCAACCCATGCCTTCTGTAATCCCCATTCTTGGGAATCTCCCCATCTGTAGAAGATCTGTGTGAGAAGCAGTCTGTGCAGTCTTGAATTCCAGTGAGTCCAGTGCCTCTTCTTCCAGAATGAGTGAGTAAATTGGAATCCTGAAGAAAGGAAAAAGGACCAAGAAGAAACACTGTACACACAAGACACATTGGGTTGCAGGGCACTTTCAGTGAATTAGCTACTATAGTAGAAAAGCTTACATGCATCCACACTTAAGGCTAAGTGGCTAAACAACTCACAGTTGCCAACAGAATTAGCAAGACTTAGCCAACAGTGGATTTTAGAAAAGAAGGCATAGTATGAAGCATGCATTAGGGCACACATTAGGGGCATGCTAATGCAGCTAAAAGAAATGTAGAAATGCCTGGTTTAAGGCATTATATCAGGCAGAGCTAGTCATGCAGGGAACCTAGAGGAGGGTAATGCAAGGAAACATGCCTATACTGAAAGGGATGAGAATTTAGAGTATTGATAGGCTGAGCCCCAGATGAATTAAAAAAAAAATTTCATGGAGCTCCTAGATTTTTGTAAAGATAGAAATATATTTAAACCAAATTACCAAAGATATATAAAAATCTATTACCAGAAAGCACAGAAAGCTAAAAAAAAATATTTACACTAAAGTTACTAAAAGCTGCAAAGGGAGTACTTAGAAAAGTGCTGTGGCCCAGTAAAGGACTAACAGGGACCAGACCCACTCCCCATCTCCCAACTCTTCCTTCCCCCTCAAGACATCTCATCCCATCCCTTCTATAGCATTGACTCTAAATAAAAAAAGTGCAAATAATCATGTAGTAGAGATAATATATCCTTGTGATATTCAAAAATAGCATTGTTTAATTTTTAGTAGGAATGGCCTTTAGTCTTGGCATTGAATAAGTATACGGTGACACCAGGGGCCTGGACATTAGTCTTGGCATTGCCTACAGATACAGACGGGAGGGACAGGGGCTCTCCTGAGGTACTGCTTTGGTGACTCTGGTATGCTGACAGGGAAGGTCTCACCAATCCTAACTTTTGGTCCCAGTTTCCTTTATTTGTCAACCCATTGAATTGGTTATATAGTATTATTGATTTAGTTTGTCAACAATACCTGAATGGGGTATTGTATCAAACATCTTAGCCAGGTCTTTGTAGGTGGTATGCATGCAGGTTTGTTTCGATGATCTTGTAGTGGACACCTCTCAAAGAAATCTTGCAGGTTAAGTAGGATGATCTTCCTTCGAAATCTAAAAGGGGATGGGTGATAGTTAGTAAGTTGCCAATGTCTTTGTTTGGATGGGTCCCAAATGTATTAATTCCATGTTTTTAAGATTTCCAAGATCAGACTAAAGGGTTTGTAGTTTCTGGGAGTCAGATGATGGTACACCTTTATGAATAGGGATAACCATTGCAGTCCTCCTCATAGGGGTACATAGCCAGTTTTGGATTCCGTTTTAAGCTGGATGGGGTAAATCCTGACTAAGTGGTGCTGTTTAGGAGGGTCCCAAGAAGCTGTTAGTGCATCCCCAAAGATTGGAGAATGACCTGCTGGCCTTAGCATAGTGCTACAATGACCTGCTTCCTTGAGGTTGCTAGGGAGTGTTAGTAGGGGAAGGGAGTAAAGAGGTGAAAAGGAGGTTAAGTTAGTAATAATTTTTTGTCATTGTAACAGTTTTCACTCGTCCTGTACCTGCTAAGAAGCTGAAATTTTACCACCAGTCACCACTGCGGCTGTTGTGCTGCGTTAAGAGGGTTCAGATAAGTCGTAGAAGGTCTAGGTTGTGGTCTTAGCCCTAGGAGGCTATTTTGTCATTTATTCAGATTAGTTGCATTTATTTTATTTAGGTTTCTGCTTAGTTATATAGTGAGGTCTTGTTATTACTATGAGTTGGAGTTTTTTGATTTTGGCCATGACTTTTTTGCTGCTCTGTCTGAGTTGGGTTAGGTTTTGTTTTGTGTGGTTTTTTTTTTGGATTTATTCTTGGGAGCACAGCAGCAGCAGGCAACAGCCATGTACATGTTTGTACATGTGAACAATAATTCTTTAGTCTGCAGCTCTGCTATCGGGTTCGGAGTCTGGAGAGACATTCAGTTTTTAACAGGATATAGTATACAGTTGATATAGATATGTTTAAGCTAGTTCCTGTGTTTTGCAGGGTTTGCTATGATTTTTTTGATCAAAGGGGACAGCTAGGTGATCTGACTTCAGCTTTTCTGAGGAGGACAGGGTACAGGGGATCACAGCTCTCTCCCATATAGAGTACTAGGTCCATCCATTATGTTTTTGATGTTTGAGTTGTGTATATACTATAATATCAAGGGTATTTGTGTTAATAAAGTTGAGGAAATGTGCAAGTTGGAGGCTATGTATGTTTCCCAGTCTATAAAGGTCAATTGAATTCACTCACCTACAGTAGGTATGGTTGGTTGGTCCCTCCAGTCCAGTAGTAAGTCTAGGTACGAGTTATGGCATCCTTGGGACATAGATGGTGACCTACAGTTAACTAGAATATGGTAAAGGACTTTAACTATAGTAGTTTGCATGTGGATAAACTCCAGAACATCATCTTGTTTAACCAACCCAGAGGTATACTTATTGCTAATGTAGATCGAGGCATCTCCACCTTTAATCACTGTCTGTGGTCTAAATGGATAAAATGTGATGGTGATGCACTGCTGTTCGCTTCTGCAGTTTTTACTTTCTGCATGGATAATATCTATGATATATCTATACCAGATCATACTGTCCAGAGGAGATCTTGATTGTAGGTGAATTTCTTGTAAAGGCTCCTAGCATTGAGGAGTAAACTACCTTTCCTTCCTTTGTTATTTATTTATAGAGTAAATGGTTTTTCCAGTTGGCATTAAAGGGTGTAAGGGTAAGGGGTGGATTTTAGCCAATATCCAAAAGCCCAGATGGGGGAGGTGCAGATCATCCTTGACAAAGAACATGGTCTGTTAACCATGTCCTCCCATACTGACAAATATTGAATCCCCTGGAATGACACCAGAAACTAAGCCAACTGTTAAAGGCAATCATTTTTTTTGTACTGTGGCATCATCCTTGGTGAAGGTAGAATGCTGTTCAATGCAAGGCACATACCTTTCTGGGACACATATTTAGAGAGCTCCATAATGTCTTTCTTCATATAGTCCATTGAGGTACATTTACACCCACATGGACTATGATAGGCTAATGCTGGTGCCTGTGGTGCATTGACTTGACTGCACATGTAACATGGCAGGACTGGGATACAAATGTAACATGGCAGATCCTGGCTCCTGGTAAGCAACAAACCATTATCCTCCCCTTGCCAGTCTTGTAAGTGAGGCACCTGTATGTCATACATTGGAGTCCCCTATGATAAGAGTCCTGGGGGAAGTGTTTGTTTGCCTTATGGGCTTCGTTCTTGTGGGCCCATTGGGTGTTGGCATATGTGTAGTGCTTTGTGTTGCTTTTGGTGTAGACATTAGAGTTTGCTGAGGATAGACATTGCTATGTATAGGCTTAGGAGGCCTGTGATGTTTGGGAAAATTGTATTTTAGTGCTTCAGCATAAGATGATCTATACGTGGGGTAAACGCTATGTGGGTGAATGTAGTGTGTGTGTGTTCTTAACAACTTTGTTTTTAAGAGACCTTTTTGCATCTGAATAAATTGTGCATGTACATCTCTCACATACTGTGTTATTTTATTTATTTTTATTTATTTTACATTTGTTTACTGGGATAGTCTGACTGGATACATGTCCATTTTCAGAGGACTCGGGAGAAAAGCTCCACATAGTCATACTTACATAGATTACTCAGAAGTTAGAAAACAATACTAAAAAGGTGATTATATACAGTGGCTTATGCAGAAGTTAGGAAACATTTATAAAAAACAAAGTGATTATGTACAAGGCTTAGTAGTGTCCCCAAGCAGGGACTCACAGTTCTCATGGACAGACATAATTAAAAGTAAGAGACATCAGATTAGAAGCAGAGCTTGGTGACGTAGTTACATGTTATGATAATTTTAGATTATGGTATAAGTTTATAACTTAATCAGGGTTGGTACATGGGCATAGCCAATTCACTTTGAGATACTGTTTGAGGTTTGTTTTGAAGAGACTTTTGCAGGATTGTAGAGTTATATAGCTTGGCAATGAATTTCAGGTTTTGCCGATGAAGTTAGCAAACAGGGATTCACCAGCAGAGTTATTAGCTTTGTGGGTTTGGACCAGTAGTTTATCATCTGACTGTAGGGATCTCAGGTTGCTATATGGCTTAATAATATTTTTAAGTGAGGGGGTCTCCTCAGGGTAGTACAGAATTTTGTGAGCTATTAAGAGTTGATTGAAATGAATTAAGTCAGGCAGTTCTAGCCACTCTAGTTGTTTAAGGTTCTGGCAGTGGTGGGTTCTCTAGGTGGAGCCAGTGGCGAATCTGGCAATATGATTGTAGCTATGGGACAGCATATCTAGTTCAGATTTGTTGAGGTTTGAGAGTAAAGGCAAGGCATATAAAAGAGTAGAGAGTAGGTGTGATCAGGCGATTGCAGTCCTGGCTAGTGGGGTTAAAAATGTCTTGTTTCTATATAGTGAGCCAAGCTTCTTATTGATGGTCTATATGGTTTTTGTTGACATGTAGGTAAAATTTGAGATTATTGTCTATGATAACCCCTAGCAGTTTGGTGTGATGATCTGGAGAAATAGAGGTGCCATTATTAGATGTGACAGAGAATGAAAGTGTGGTAGATCTACTAGTGGCGGAGAAGAGTAGAGGAGTTTAGTTTTATAGGGGTTCAGTAGTAGTCGTTGGTTGATGAGCCAGTTCTCGATAATGCTGAATGTATTTTGGGTTAAGCTTTGCAGTTCGGGTGGGGAGGCGGCTGAGCAGATCAGAGTGGAATCATCTGCATATTGAATACATGTAGCTTTAGGGATAGCAGTGTGAAGGTTGTTGATAAAAATAGAGAATAGTAGTGGACCTAGTATGGACCCTTGAGGACTAATCATTACATTATGGCACTTCCAGGCCAGTCTGCTCAGAACTAAGGGTCTGATTGTTTTTTCCTCCAACCCACCCTGTTGGCATTGTGTTCTTAAACCAAGTGTACCTAATGTTGCCTGTCTGTTATGATAATTTGGCAACATAGTTTCCTGTCTTTCCTCCTGTTGAGTGACTGTTGCAGTAAGCACATAAGCATCATTTGCAAAGACTCTTCCCCTTAAACTATTCACCAGGCTAAAAAACCTTTGATAAAATTGCTTGATATTGAGTGCGCTGATTTTGCTTGCACTGATTTTAGTATTAAATTAGTGAGATTTTAATATAATAAATTTGCTAGTTCCTGCTGGTGGCAGAAGAAAGTTTCCTGGTTAATTGTTTTGTGTAGAACAGTAAATAAGCAGTAGCAAGTCCAACCAGGCATTATCCTAAGAGCCCACTCCAAGCAGTTATAGTTATATTTGCCACCAGAGTTATTCCTGTCAGTATCATGGACCAGCACTTTGCTCCAACTTCTCTAGCCAGCCTGATTGAGATGGGTGTCTTGAGTGTAAGAACTGTCTCGTGCTGTCTGATGATCATCCATTACTCCAACAGCATAACACTGTGTGTGCGATGTAAATATGTAATGCCCTTGGAGGCAAACAACTCACACACAGTAAACTCAGACACCAAAATTGTCAGCATTACACCACATATCACAACTCTCCAAGGCCAACACAATACACATAATCCATTATATGGTAAGGTTCTAAAGATAAACTTGCCTAAACCTCAAAGACCTCCAAAACACAACATAGACACAAAGTACAATCAACAACTTAAGTCTACCCTCTCACATAGCACAAGGAGTCCCAAAGTTATGGGTGCTGAGCAAGTAAGGCAAAAACTGACCTAGCCAAGCATTATTGTTATAGGTGACTCCATTGTACGACTTACAGATGTACCTGTTACCAGGCTGAGTAAGGAAAGAGTGATGGGAAGTTGCTTGATTGTTGCCAGAATCCATCAGATCACCATAGACTCAAGTCCTTGAATAACAAATACTAGTGTAACTGTCATAATTCATGGCGGTGTCAGTGACTTGTGGTGTACCTTTGTAGACTATATGAAGAGAGACACGATGGAGCTCTCTGACTGTGTGTCCAAGGCAGGTATGAGCCTAGAACAGAGCAGCATTCTACCTTCTCCAAGTATTTTGCTGCAATGTATGCAAAAAGAAATAATTGACTTTAATAATAAGCTTAGTTTTTGGTCCCATTTAAAGGGGTTCAGTATTTGTCAGCCAGGGAGAATATGATCAACAGACCACACTGGTTCTCTAGGGATGGTCTGCATCTGTTCCTTCTAGGTTTTTAATTACTGACATAGACATTTTCCATCCCATAGTGCTTTTCTTCTGCGATGCCAACCTGATAAACTTAGCAATGTAACAAAACAAGCAAAGGAAAATATGAAAGTGTTACTGATCAGTGCTAGGAGCCTACTCTGTACAAGCCCTTCTCGCCCTGGAGGACAATGATATCTGTGTACTGAGTGAGACAGAGAGCACTGCAGCTGTGTAGGGCTGTAATGCCTTCCACATGTTTAGACCCGCTACTACGCATGAGGAAAAAAAAAGTGGAAGTGTCTCCGTCTTCATCCAGAAGAGACTCACATCAAGGCTAGTAAAGCAGCATGATGCACTAGAGTGTCATGTCCAAATAACCATCAGAAAGGTCCAGTACCATATATTAGTGTCCTATAGAATTTCCTTTATGACCCAAGAAAATCACAATTCCTATATACAGCAACTAAAATCGCTCAATATTAAACCCAATACCATTTTCCTAGCTGATTTAAACTATCTAGCTGTAGACTGGGAAACCTACACCACCAGCAGAGAGATTCTTGAATATGTCAATACAAATGCCCTGGAACAATTAGTCAGAAAACCCACTAGGGAATATAAACATCTTGGATCTTGTCCTTATTAACATGGAGGCATCTTGTACCATCCCTTGCATATCTTTGTTACTTGTTAGGTTTGACCAGAGAGCCATCTCCTTTGAAATAAAATTGAAAACAGAGATCACTTCCAACCAAGGTACATTTAGAAATTTTTTTAAGACAACTACCTTATCCTAAATGATTCATTGGCAAGCTGCAAATCTCCAACAAACCCAGTTAACTCCACTGAGTATGAGAAAATGTATGTCACCACATTATACCAGCATATAAACAGCATAGATGCAGCTGTACACTGTAGGAACAAGTACAGGGAAACCCCCAGAAACAAATCCACATGTTGGAACCATAATATCAACACGAATTACAATAAAAGGAAAAAGATGTGACCAAAAGTAAGAGGAAAGATTCCGAAAATTGTACAGTCCCCGTTATTGAAATAAACAAATGACACAGGAGCTTAATAAAATCCAGCAAAGCCAAGTTTGAGTTTAAATAAAAGAGCTACCCAAGCCAAAGACAATTACAAGGCCTTTTTTAGTTATTTTCCTAATCTCAAAAAGTATAAAACAGCAATGCACTGAGCTGATTGTGAACAATATTACCTACACTGTGGCTGAAGATGTAGCAAACCTACTGACAGATAAATTTAGCTCAAACTTTAATGCTCTCTTCCCCCCATGATGTACCTGAAACTGACTTGCCACCAAATCACCATCGTCATCATCATCAATTGACACCAAATCCTAAAAGTGCTAAAAATACTGAATTGGTGGGATCTGACAATATCCCAGGATGCATCTTAAATAACATGAAGCACATTTTAGCAACACCTCTAACAACACTGTTCAACCTCCGCCCCCGTACAGGTTTTGTATCTAGCAAATGGAGACTATCGACACTTATTCCTCTGCATAGGGAAGGACCTTCCACAGGCCTAGGTAATTATAGACCCATAAGTCTGACTAGTTTCATATGAAAAGCTATGGAAAGACTTATCATGGAACTTATCAATAATGACATAAGGAACTTCCAAACACTGGACCTGTCTCAGTTTGGGTTCATCAGGCGCAAATGATGCTTACTCAACCTAGTGGACATTTTTGAAACATTCACCAAAGCAATGGAGGAAGGCAAAATGGTAAACGCAAAATATTTCAACTTAGCCAACATTTTTGATACAATCCCCATTCAGGCATAGTAAACAAGCTAAATAAACTTGGCAGAAACACCCTGTGTCACCCACAGGATTGCCAACTGGCTTACAGTAGGGTGCAGGTTATTAAAATAGGGGAAATTATCTCTACGTAGAGACCACTCCCCACTGGGGTCACCCAAGGTTCTATGCTGGGACCTCTCCTGTTTTGCATCTACTTTTCTGAAGTGAAAACCATTACCAAAGGGCTCCGGCTGACTAAGTTTGCAGATGTCTGCAAGGTAGGAGCAGTCATTGAAGCTAAAAACAACTTAACCATCCTGCAGGAAGGCTTGACCCAAATAAACTAGTGCCAAAGTCATGGAATGAAACTGAATGCCAAAAATACATTATTGTGTCTTTTGGGAAGTCATCTGCCCCAGGGAAATACCACATTGACAATATACCCCTAAGAGTTGACCCAATTGCTTGGGATTTGTGAACTTATGTGAACAGTGACCTAACTTTCTTATGACAATGAACACATGTTGGTTGAAAGTCCTTCTATATTGCACAGCTTATAAAAAATAGGGATTGTGTCTAGATCTAGAAATGTCATTGTACTCCTTTATTCATGCCTCATTAGTCCAGTCATTGAGTATAATGCCCCTTTTGGCATGTATCTGTCCGGACACATGCAACCGCTGGAATGCCCACAAAGATACTTTACTAAAATGATACAAGACCTAAAGAATATGTCCTACATGGACTGATTCAAAGTTTTGTCACTGTATTTGGTGTCCTGACTGCTAAGAGATGACCTGTGTCTAGCATTCAAGGCATCCTCTGACCCAGTACTGATGGATTTACTGCATGTCAGCAAGTCAAATGTCATCAGAAATATTTGATCTAGGGTTCTAAACTTCTTATGCAACATTGGCAGAATGTTATAGAGGAACAGGTGTATCTCTCAGAGGATACCGTTGCTTTGGAACAGATTTCCCATCCATGTAAAACAAAGCTCATCCTTATCCTTATTCAAGCACGTCTTGGATCTATGGATGGGAAACAGAAAATCTACTCCAGGGCTGCCCACTGTTCTACTAATGGACAGAGGCAGCTCCTAAATTCTTTATCCTATGCATGCCTTCCCCTCAAATTATCTATGGTATGATTCCAGTTATTCTTATTATGGGTGATATATAATGATTGACCATGGAATGGGTAAGGCCAATCTAACACCAAATGGAATAGAGAAATTTAAGCACCAAAAGGGAAATTGGCTAGACTTAAAATGGCCCACAAGGGCATCTAGTCTAGTACTTTCTGATAAACATGTGAAATGGTTCATAGATGCATAGGTGATTACTAGGCTAATGGCACAAGAGCCTTTACAAGCCTAGCCAGTAGTACCCAGATATGCAGTGTTATATCTTAATTCCCCAGATATGGGCTGGGGTAGTATCAGGGTAGTGGGTCTTTGGGTGTTAGAACGCTAAGTCATTTTACAGTCATTTTTGCAGTCTGACTCTATCTATGAGGGACATGGGCAGTACCCTGGGAGTGAATTTACGGTTCCCCATCCATTTATCCAAATTTGTTTTGAAGAGGGTGAGGAATGGGCTTTGTTTTATGAAGATGGGAAGTTTATTTCATAGATAAGGTAGCCTTTGGGATATGAATCTCTCTCTCCAGCAAGTTCTGTTAGAGTCATAGATAAGGTTCAGGTCCATGAAACGTGTAACCCTCGTATAATTCTTCTTGTTAATATGTAACATTTTCATCAGAGCTGGATCAGAGAATGCCTTGTAGGTCAGGCATAAGTCCCCTCTCAATAAATGATATGAGACAGAGTAAAGGGATGGGACCTGCGTAAGACATGTGTGTTATGCTTTGTATTTTTTTTAGTGTGAAACCTCTAGGACTTCTCCATTTGGTGTAAGTGCCTGGTTAGGTACTTGCAGAAGGCGGCGGTGTACTGAATAATGGGCCTGATAAGGGCCATGTACAGTGGTATTATGACTTCCTTTTGATCTTGATGCCTTGCCTTTACTTATAAGTTCAACCACACAGAAGGATTTTCTCACTACCGTAGCTACCTGGTGGTCAAAGTTTAGGTTAGTATCTGTGTTCCTAGGTCCCTCACCACTGGGTCTACTTTTAGGGTGTGCTATCAATATTATAATTTGCAGGGATATCTGATTTGCTGAAGGGTATGATTATGCATTTTTTAGTTTTTAGTCTTTGACCATGTTTTCTGGCACCAGTCATGTGTCATTTTTATGCCTGTCTGTACAATGTCAGCATCATTTGGGGATTCAGTGATTGCTCCCAGCTTAAAGTTGTCAGCAAACTGGTTGAGCCAGAGGCCCCCAACATTGGCCTTCACTTCAGACAAGTGTATACCAAACAGGAGAGGTCCCACCACTAAGCCCTGTGGGACACCACTAGTAATAGGTTTCTTAATGGAAGTGTATTCACCTATTCAGACAACTTGTGTCCTGTCAGTCAGCCAGTTGGCTGTCCATCTGATGATGTAGGGGTTTATGCCTAACTCAGTAAGTTTATCTATGACCCCCCCCCCCCAAATATGGGATTGTGTTGAAAGCTTTGGCCAGGTCTAGGTAAACACTGATACCTTACAACAACAGAAGAATAAGTGAGGGATATAGTTTTCACAGGTTACATTACAGAATTCTGCTCTCCTTGAGTCACAAGATCAATCTTAAGAACTCTTAAAAAGCCATCTCCAGGCAGCTGTTCTGATTCAACTACATTCGCAGTCTTGAGCTATTCAGCCAGCATTCCCTTTGGACATACATAAAGGTTTTTTATTCAAAATAGTCCCTGTTACCAAAATAAAAGAACAGCAGATGATTATTCCATATTTTAACAAACTCAGACAACTTCAAGTTTAATACACTGACCCTTCATGCTATTCTTAAGCAGAATAATTATTTGGTAACCTTGGGTATTTATTGTCTGTACTACCTTATAATGAATTCTTAAGAATTCATAGGTTGTGCAGTGCTGATGAAATTTTTAATAAGGAAATCTTGGAAGCTGAAAAAAATGTTCATCATCAGAGGTTATAGTGTTAATGAAGTTATGGAGGCTAAATTTAAAATAATGGCATTGAGGCAGCAACATTACATGGGCAGAAGTGGACCTAATACTAAGACCAGGAGGGCTAATTATGTTAAAAATACATCTATTCTTAGGAGAAGTCCTGCACTGGAAGAAGGTTAACAAAAGAGAAGTTTATTTTGTTACCACCTTTAATGTACTAACTGAACTTGTCAGGAATGTAAGACAATTTTGGCCTATGTTATTAAAGGATAAGGACTTAAGATGTGTGTTACTTAGATTAATATTTCCTACAGGAGGGCTAGAAACCTGGCAGACATGATTGTGCATGACCATTTTATTCCACCAGAGGCCAGTATGAATAGGAATGTTGTTGCTTGTGGAGGTACTATTCCTTGTAAAAATTGTTCAATCTGTACATATTTGGTTAATTTCTTTCCATATATTAATGGATTTAGATTTATCTTAAAGAATAACTTTACATGTAGTGCAGAAGGAATTGTTTATGCTCTGAAATGTACTTGTGATTTGTTCTACATAGGGGAAACTTATAGAAGTTTCAGACTCTGCCTTCAAGAATATATCAGAGATATTAAAAACAAAGAATTGGATAGCCCCTTAGGGAGTCATGTTTTGCATCATCATAACTCCAATCCTGATAACCTGAAAGGCTGTCTTTTTAGAAAAAGTTAAGGTATGTTTGGGAGAATGCACAAGTTGGAAAGACAAACTTCTTAAAAAGGAAGCACTTTTTATTTTGAAATTTGGTACCTTGGAACCCTTTGGGCTTAACAAGGAGTGCAATTGGAAGTTTGTAATTTAATTATTGAATAATTGTGTGATTGTATAATTTTTTGTAGTGATTTCTAGTGTATTTAAAGCTGGTTTGAAATGTACTTGTTACTCTTGGAAGGCTGTGTAAGCTGAGGCGCTAATTGTTTTAATAAACCTGTGACATTCCTTGGATTAGTAGCCTTTATGTTATTCTTTATATATTTATCTTTACCTGGACGATTGCCTGATAAGCATCTAATCTCTACAGACATTCCAGCTTTGGGTTTCTCTAAATTAATACACATCAGTCTTACTTACTACTCATGGCAAAGAGATTTCTAGGAATAAATCTGGACACCAAGTCCCGCATTGCTTACCTCTATCAGGATGGGATTCAGTTGATGATAGCATTCTTCCCTCTTATTTTTCAGTATGAACTTTAAGCAAAGATTTTCTTTAAAGGTCCCAAAGAACATAACCTCAATCATCTTTTTGTTACCCATTTTTACATGAGTTATGTGCAAGGGAATCTGCAAAATCTTTGGAGCTGGAGTGAGCAATCTTTCGAGTTCACTATTCAGCTGATTGCAGCTTTGTTGAAAGAGCTGAACAGTTGCACATTCAGACTGTCATCACCATAATAGCTCATACTACAGATTACATTTGGGAAGCTCAAGTCCCAGACCTAAAAGTTCAGAGCCAGTGGTGTATATCTCAAAGCAAATTCAAAGAGCCAGTGGTGTATATCTCAAACCAAATTCAAAGAGATGTTACCTCTTCACCTATCTCTGACAGCCTTTTGATCAGCTTTAAAGCCAGAAACTCCATAGATGGTGACAGGGAAACAACTGTAATGAGGTATATAACCTGAGAAGGCTTCCTGTGATCCTTTGGGAATGAACTATTCAGATAAATCTCATTCTTTGCACAGTTTACATTCCAAGCCAAGAATACACAATAGCAGACAACCTAGAATGGGCAGGCCTCAATCCCTGAATGGCAATGGACAACAGCCTTCCCAATGTTGATAGTGACGTGTTTATTCCAAAGTGATTCTTTTTTTTGCCTGTTATGAGACTTACAACCTTGTTCTTGTCTAATCAGACCTTCCTTGTGCACAAACAATGAACAACAGCACTTCTTCCGTCAGTAGGAATCTGTGACTAATATATGCTTTCCACCCCTAAGAGTGATGTTAAAGGTAAAAACAGAAAATGGGAAAACAAAGGCTTAGACTCTTCTGCTTGTAGAGTTACTCTGTTCATTGAAAAATTTACTTCCTGTTTCTACACTGGCATGGTCTAATCATCCACAGAGAAGCACTTACCTGTTGTTTCAGCCTGTGTTCTCCAGCATATTTTACTAATTGCTGAGTAAGTACCTGTTGTGGAAACAACCACCTCACTCATTGTCAGTACCTACTACCACCTGCTTTGGATGTATACCATTGACTATAATAAATTGACCTAACTTTGAGCCTATCTTAAGCGCCTTTTTCCTGGAAAGACCTCCTCTTTGTAAGCAGTTACTTAAGCCTGGAAAATTTCTGAGCTGCAGGCATTAATATGTAAAGATTCATGCATAGTTTTCCATAAGGAGAGGGTGTCATTAAGTCACTCCTTTATGCCTCTGAAGCTACTATGGTTTAACTGAACCAATCTTTTCAATTGCCTGCCTTATTTCCTAAATACACAAAACTGACTGTTTGGTACTATAAGGAATTCCTGAAGCATTCATCCTTGTGATGAATGTACTACAGTTGCAATCATACACACATCATAACAAACGACATTTAAATAGTAGGATCAGTGCTACAGAACAGACGCTTTCCCTCCATTGTGCTGGTACTTTACCAAAAAGTAGTTTTCATGGAGGTAGCCCAATGACCTGCTAGTGAACACCAAAAGTGAAAGAAGCTGTAAGTATAAAGAAAGAGGGTTAGAGGATGTCATTCATGTCACCTCAAAGAAGTTCAAGCAAATGATCCAGTGATTCATGAAGGAGACAATTGAAATTACTTAGGATATTCTCCACAAGGATGCAAATGCTGATCTTGGCTAAGAACATTTTCAAGAAGTGGAAGATTCACTTTAAGGAACTTCTAAATGCAGTTGACATGGCTTTGTCTGGGTGAGGCAGAACCAGATTTAGACAGCAGAAATTCTGAAAAAGCATTGTAAATTGTTGTGACACTGAAGTTAATACTCATTTTGAGTGTTGTGTGGAGTGTTCAGATGGTACGCTTGGACTGGCAAATTGAAGTAATTGTCCCCATTTTCAAAAAGGGAGCAGTACAGTGTTCTCCATTTATGGAAGTCTTGGCCTCCTCAGTATCCCAAAACATGCATATGTTAGAGTGCTAAAAAGGAGCCTTCATCCAATGGTCAGGCTATTGGTTCAGGAGGAGTGTGACTGATTTTTGTCCCATCCCTGAAACAGTAGGTGCACAGACAGAGGTGTGTCCGTATTCTTAGCATCACGTCAAACACATCCACGGTGGATGAAGGAGTCTACCAACAGTGAGTCTTATCTTCCTAAGCCATAACTAGGACATAGTGAAGGGGGTGAATGCTCTGGCTGCAAACAGTTAAGGGGTATGATTTAAAGTTGCCAATAGAGCACAAGTACAGTTCCGTCCTTCATTTAAGAAGCTGCTAGTGATGTCATGGCATTCTTACATGAATGCTAAGCTTGTATTTGCACTTGCAATACTGTATAGCTAATATCGGGAGCAAGTAAAGGATTTTGTTACAGTGGTACAAGGAGATTGTCGCAATTACAGCAGTTATAGAATACCTTGTTTTGGTCCACAACTTTGGGGTGGGGATGACAGGGCACTAGGTGGCTTATCTATGACTCTGCTGTCTTCCACATCATCCATTTTGTGTATGTGAGGATTCTGTCTTTGTTGTCTGTGGAAAACATTCTCATCTAAGCCTTTAGTAACTGCGCTGCCCACCATGCACTGGTGTGAGCCACCAATGAGCATGAAGCAAATGCTGTGAGCACTGGTGTGATCCACCAATGAGCATGAAGCAAATGCTATGAAGATCCACACCTGCAAATCAGAGGTCATAGTTGTCCTTGAAAAAGTGCATTGCTGTCTATAGTTGAGGTGAGTTGGAGAACAAGTATCTCCAGTGGAGGAGTTTAACTCTGGTTTTATTCACAAGTGACGGTAGAAGGGATAAGAATATTGACCAGAGGTCTGGTGTGTGAAAACAGTACAGAATGTGCTGTAATCAAGTATGGTGGTGAAATGAGAACTGAGTCATACAGTAAAGCTCCCATTTTACCAGTCAGTCTATGGCCCCATCATCATCAATAGTTATGAGATTTGGATAGTGATTGAAAGGATGACATCACAGATACAAGTAGTTGAAATGAGGTTCCCTCACAGGGCAGCTGGGCTTACTACCCATCATAGACTGGGAGAATATAATGATGCAGCAACTGCTCCTTTGTGTTAACAGTAGTCAGCTGAAGTAGTTTAAGAACCTTAGAAGAATGTCCATGGGTGTCTTATATGGGAGGTATACCAGACATAGCCCAGGGGGAGCAGACCCAGGGCACATTGGAGAGACTGTAGATTTCACCTGCCAAGAAATGCCTGGGGAACACAATGGATGAGTTCAAGACTCCTACTATAGCTGAGGAAGTGTGGTTCTCAGTGCTTGGTTTACTACCACCATAACACTCAACAATACAGGTGGTTTATAAAATGAATTAATATTGAATGGATGTCTGTATATTTCAAATGTAATTTCTAAAGTCAACAGTACTGTAAAATGACAGAAACATTTTTATTCTTCAATCTGGTTTAAGATGTTGACCTGGAGAAATGATTAATAAACAGGTCAAAATTACTAGAATGACCATTTGCTTGGATGGCAAAAAATAAATGAATGGAGGTGGTAGTATAGCTTCCCTTTCATATCCAAACAGTATTTAATGACCACTGCATGACCCAGTGGGCATTGACTGCAAGAAATGATCTGATAGGAGGTTTGATAATCCTTCTTCAGCTTTATCCCAGTCATATGAATTCTTGCATCTTTGATTTTTCTGATGAGAATTTAAATTTTCCATCAAAACAAGTAGTTGGCAGTAATGAGTCCTCTGTTGATTACTGGTTTTAAAAGAAAGTGTAATGCTGCCAAAATACACAAAATGTTTTCAAAAGATATAATTTAAAGCATATTTGAAACATTTTTCATCTTTTAAAAATAGGATTTCCTCAAGTACTTCAGAAAAGCAGGAATGGATACAGATGAGTTAGAGGTAATACTTTTACTTCTCTTTGTTTTTATATTGCCATTTTGCATTTCTGTTTGTAACTATTTTTTTTGTTAGTTTTTTTTTTTAGGGTGGGGGACTTATCTTCAGCCAAGATTTTGTATAATTTGTGTAAAAGAATAATCACATCCTGAAAAAAATCAGTTTCAAATTCTGATATATGTGATTTTACTAATTATGTTAAAATTCATCAGCAATCTTAGAAGATGTTCCTGTCACCATGTAAAGACAGAGCTTGGCCTACAATTGACTCTGGGTCCTTCTTACTCATCAACTAGAAGTTGCAGCCTGTGATGTTATGGCTGACCTGGAGAACTGCTATATGATGCAGTAATGTAACGGAGCAGAACTACAATTGCTGATATGTAGGAATATAGACTAGGCTTTACAGCTCAGGTCTTAATCCCTGTTTAAAAAACATATAAAAAACAACGGAGCTAATTATGTGCCAGTAATAAAATGCAACAGGTCTCTTAAACTTCATTATTATGTTCTGCCTAGTCCTTTTTTGTTTCTGGCCATATATGGTAACTGAAAAATTAATTTTGGTCTTGTGTTTTAACATTAAAAAAAAAAGTAAGCATTACCCTGCATTCCTTCAGAATGTAATGAACTTAATGCATCTTTGACAGTAAAGCAGTGACAGTAATTTTGCTGTGCATTTTTGTACCTCAAGCTGCTTGTTTATGGTCATTCAATGGGTACACTTTCCTGTCACTTGTTAAGTGATAAGCATAATGGTTAGGAAAAACTTGGTATAAAAGCTGTTTATTAAAATGTACATGCTTTGTGACCAGTTAACTTTGTTGTGTTGAAAATAAATACATACTCTTTTATGCCCTCTGACTGGCATGATAGTTCCTGTGAATATATTATCTCTGTGTGTAACACCAAATGATATGTTTACTCTGCTTTGTCTCTGGGTTATTTCTGTTTACCTTATAATTTTCACTACATTTTATTTTATAGCAGTTTAGCTAGAGGGGCTGCTTTTATATGATTTGTTCTATTTGTCCATCATATTTTCATAAATGCTGTCTCAGAAAGGGTCATCAGGAACAGCAGAGAAAATTTGCACCTGTCCTATTTTTAGTCTTAAGAATATAAATAAATGTGCTTCAATAAAACAATCAGAAAAGTCTGTTCCTTAGCATAATAGTCACAGTCCAAAAAACATCTGAAGAGTCCGTTCTTTGGTACCATAGTCAATGTCCACAGAACAGCAATAACAGCAAAATTGTCACCATAGACCCCTGTATTGTCCATCTGTCTGTAATGTGCTTCTATCTGGAAAAAGTAATTCAGGATCTGCTGATAAATGGTCAGCTGGTAAAACTAGTTGAGTATTTACTTTTGTAAGGTCCAGGGGGTAAGTTTAGTGCAGAGGTGCGTGAATGCAGTTTCCATAATGTAGTGTAAAAACCTTTTGCATACAGCTATTAGGCTGTTCTTTTATTGGGATGTTTTGCCTCAAACCACACACATATCCCCCATGCAGGGGGCTTCACATCTGCAGACTCTTATTAAATATGATCAGCTATGAGGTCACTGCACCCTGCGGAAGAGGATTTCTGTCATGCAGCTCAAACTCACTGTTCAAACAAGGACAGTCATTGCACACTTGTCTGTCAGACAGGTCTCTTTGTATATCGGTTTGTCCAATTGCTGTTCTGCTCCTATTTTTCTGTGGAAGTGATTCTGTAGCCTTTTGTTTCCTTATTATAAAAGTTATGTATTATTTTTTATAGTTGTTATTTTTGGTGCATTCATCTGTCTAGTGCTATGATTAGCACATCATTAACTTGTCCAGTGAAACTGAATAAGTGTCAGTTTCATGAAAAGCAACAACATCCCTTCATGTTTTGTATGTGCCCTTTTGGTGGTGTTAGCAGGTAGACATTTCCTTTCTGTGCATGATTCCTGCATTGTTTTGTTGCCTAGCAGCAGTAGCACTCATTTATTATGTCAGGGAATGGTTGGAGGCTTCATCTAAATGATTCGTTAAGAAGATAGCTGGATGGCTTGTAAGCTGATGCAGGAAACTGAATCCCAAGATGAATATTCAGAAATCAAACACTAAGCTAGTAACATTTCAGCAAAACACTATTAAAAAGGTTACTAGACATGATTTAAATGTATATCATATACATTTAGGCTGTAGCATGACTAAACTTTACGCAGTTCTTCAAAAAATACTTCACCTTTTATGTGTGTAGTGGTTGTTGGTGGCACATGGGTCTGAAAATATATGTGTGGATGTAGCATAGATCATGAAAGGAAGAAAGGCACTCTAATGAAACAGTCACAATCTAAGGACTTTGAAGCATAGAGGTTTGAATAGAAATGACAAAAACCTACTTTACGTAATGTACATACAAACATACATTATACTGCTAGTAGAACAAACAGTGCATAATAAGTGGGCTGTTTCTCTGTCCATGATGGCACTCACACCTCACTAGGCACATATTAACAAATCGTTATACTTTTGCTTCAGTAAAATGTGAAGTTTTTGATTATTTTGCAATTGCTAATTGCCAGAGTTATCAGCTGCTTTCTCCCTGGACCCATTCTCCCTGAAATTAGATCATATTTTCATCATTAAAATGTGACTTCCTGATGTCGAATATTTGGCTCATCACCACATTAACCCTCATATTCATAAACATAATGCACAGTGACCTAAGTGTGACTTGCATGTCCAGTAGCATTTGGGGTCCAGACCTGTGTGCATGTAATAAAGGACACCCATGCTTCAGTCTGTCGTGTGTAAAGCCACTCCACTGCTGATGAATGTCGCTCCACATTGTACAGCAAAGCATCACCAGTGTACGCGGGACCAAAAATAGTGGCCTGTAGCAGCACACAGGAGAGCTTTTGTTTTGTTTCACTTAACCATCAGGACTACCGATGAGTACAAAATAAGTCTAGACAGCTTGGTGCATATGCATGGATAGTGCAGACATCCTAATTGTTTACCACTGACCACTGTTTTCTGCAGCAGTGTAGTAATCATCCAAAAGACATAGCATTCTTTTAGCACATAATCGACACATGCTGCTTTTAGTATTGTTTACATTTGTTTATTTCATTGGGTAGATTGTGTTGTATCTTCATCGTATTTTTGAATGCACCAATGACAGATCAAGCATTTTCAGGAACTGTTATGGATTACCTGCCTTTCAATACTTCCCAACCAGCAGATGTGCCTGTGTCAGCCTTTCCGGCCATGACAAAGCTGTTTTTATTCCGGTATTAACATTGCCTGCTGGAGTTGCAGCTATGACATTACCAAACTCAAGCTTTATCAGTACTGCTGAGATGGGACTTCACTTCCTGACCTTGGGCCCCCATCTCCAAGCAGGATACTTACACTTACTGTACTGTAAAGCAAAGAGCTTGAAAAGGGAATGCAGCAGGTGGCTAGATGCAGGTAACTTGCAGTACCATGCCATGTTCAGTAGCCCATGTGTCAAACCAGTGTACCTAGTAGCATATACAGTCTGATGTCTTAGAATAGAGATGAATGCACAGCATGTTATGAGGCATTTACTTTACATCGTTTCCCTAAATGTATTACAGTGGATTAGTGCATGGTGTAAGTGCAGGTTGTGTACCACACCTAATGTAATTGCACTGGTTTATTTTTTCCTTTGGGATTGTGGTACAGTGGTATGTGATGTTCCACAGTCACGGCTACCTGTGATTTTTAAACATGTACACCTATATGGCCCTGTTTGTGGAGCATATCTTATTTGCATATATTATAAAATCAGAGATCTGGTTCCAGGAATATTCCTGTAGGTGCAGTATACATCATTATGATGTGTGCAATACAAGAAGTTCTTGTGATAACAGGCTTTTCAGCATGGAACTCTGCTACTGTATGCAGCAGTGTTCCTTTGTTGTGTATATAGATGTTTGAGCAGTTTTTATATGTATATGTTGATAGTTCTGTCGTGTTCGGTCACACAGAGCAGCACATCAGCCTTTCAAGTGAGCATGGTGGTTCTGTGTTACATCAGTGTAGGTAGTCCATAATTATGTTTCCAAAAGTTATGCCTTCATTGGAAGTCTGACCCCGTCCATTTCCTGTTTCCTAATTAATGTATTTGCTGTGTACCTGGAATGTTCTAAGCATAGGATTTCATGAATTGCATAGGACAGAGAATGTGGGTTGTACTGCATACAAGGCCTATACAGTTGTGGACTATGTACCCAAAATCTTTTGATACAGAGACATGTAGCATGGTGCCCACTTACTGATAGTGATGACAAAGAAAGCACTGCATTACAGGGGAAGGTTTTTCTTTTTCTTTTTCTTTTTTCTTTTGTCTCTCTTTTTTTTGGCACGAGAAGTCTACAATATCTCAACATGTCATGCCACTGATGTTTGATTTAGATATATTACTTTATGTAGGCATTTCCTAGCAATTTTATTTTTTAAAAGAATAATGTTTTAAGATATGGTGGTTTTTCACTGAAGTATTCTTAGACTTATATGTATAAACAGTGAAGGTATTATTGATGGGTGCTGTAGATCACAAGCACTGACGGAAAAGCTGTGGGATAAGTTCCAAGTCAGTAAACAAACTGTCTCCATTTGAATATTTAAAAGCCTTACCAGTTTCAAGGTCTTTATTTAGACAAATGAACATAGGTTTAACAATACAAGTGTAACTTTAAGTAATATAATTGCTGGCTGAATAGAAAGCATTTGTATTAGATGGGCTTTTGATTCAGTGGATAATTTTCATGTTTGAGAAGGTGGCTATAATTGTAAATCAAGATAATTAAGAGCTCTGATATTATACATTTACTAATACCTTACTATCTGGAAAAGACAAAAAATGTTTGTATGCTGCCAACCTAATGCTTGCATTAAGTTAAGTTTAGCCGCTTGTTTCTCTGTGAATTGTAGTAGTGTTTACTGTTTGGGATGTTGGTGCATAGCATGAAAACCCTATACAGTGTAGCTTTGTTTTAAAAATAAGATAAAGGTTCAGTGTCTGTCCTTATGTAGATTGACCAGACAGGACAAGGCATAATGAGGGTTTATTAACAGATGGAGTAATACAGGGAAAGATCGACAGAGAAAAGGATGAAGTCACGGGAAGAAGCAAAAATGAAGTAACAAAAAAGTGCAAAAGTCTGTCCAAAGTAAGAAAAAGAATGTGGAACAACATCAAGCTAAGTAGTAGAGAGATAAGGGAAAGAAGAGCAATAGGTTGGGGAAACCTAAATGAACAGTAAAGCCTAGGCCTCAGAGGTATAAGTTAGATGGTGAGATCAGCCCAGAAGGCAATAAAGGAGAGGTGGCAATCTAAAAATGAAATAGGAGGTGAGGCAAAATGGATGGTTAAAAAGGTAGGTCACCAAAGAAAGAAGAGTGTAATAGAAAGCAAGAATCTTAATGTGACATCATTTGGTGCTCGCAGAGCTACTGAATAAAGTGGGTAAATTTGCTTGAAGTATTTTCAAATGGGTGTGATAATATAATGGTTGATGACACCAGGTATATTCACTCCAAGTCTGATGTACCTCTGTGTATTGTATTTGTGTGTGGGCGTGCATATATAAAGACTTGTGGCGCCAGTTTTTAGCATCTGTTATTCTTCTTCCCTGTTATTTTATTTTTATTTTATTTTGCCTTTGTTTATTGGGTTTGTCGGTTGGGTTTAGTCAAAACCCCTTTTCAGTGGAGGGTCAGAGAGAGAAGCTTCAATATATTACAACCGTTTTAAACAGACATTTAGCAATATACATGAACAGACATTAAGTAATATACATTAACAATTGCATAATCATTTGCCTATTAGATTGATTACATTAATATGAAGTAAAGACAACTATTACCGTATAAAGTACATTTTTGCATTAGTACATGTCAAACACAGCATCTGATGAGGTGTGTTAGTGGGTTTGTCATATAAATAATAGATCATGTGATTAATGCTTATAAATACAAAGAAGTATAGGAAAAGGAAATGGGGGAGTGGGAAGGAACTAGGTAGGGCAGAAAATGTAATATTGTAATAAAGAGGTGAGGTATACAACAGGTTCATAGATAATTATATATATGTATATGTATATATGTGTGTGTGTATATATATGCGCATATATATATATATATATATATATATGGGTCTACCTGATGACGCCGAAAGCTGAAAATGCCGACGAGGAGATCACCGACACCAGAAGATCGACAACGGAGATGACCGACAGTTGAAAAGCCCAACGCTGAGAACACCGACATGTTAAGGTAAGTGTGCGATAGTGACAGATTTTAGGGTTGGGGCAGGTTAAGTGAGTTAGGGTTAGGGTGCAGGTAAGGTAAGTGTGCAGTAGTGACAGACTTTAGGGTTAGGAGCAGGTTAAGTGAGTTAGGGTTAGGGCACGGGTTAGGTGAGTGTGCGATAGTGACAGACCTTAGGGTTAGGGTTTGGATTAAGGTTAGTGCATAGATAGTTGTGTATGTAAGGTTTAGTGTAGCTTTGTAAGGTTTTTGGTGTGCTTGTGTTGTGTGTGCGTTTTTCGGAAAAGGTATTTGTTTTGTTTTGTTAATTGTCAGGATTGTGGTTTGTCGGGCATATGAAGTTTTGTGCTTTTGAACTGTCGGTTTTGAGGTGTTAGTTATCTTGTTGTTGGTGTTTTGGCGTGTCAGTGTTTTCAGGTAGACACATATATATATATATATATATATATATATATATATATATATATATATATAGATAGCTATAGTAAGGTTTATATTAGAAGTTCAGAGGTGGTGGTGAGCAGTGTCATAAAAGGGAGATGCTGGTAAAAATGTTCAAGTACTGGTGATGATGAATGTTGACACTTTTAATAACTTTTTTTATCAGGTGACTGTGCACCAAAATGATACATTTGAAATGGAATCACTTAAGGAAGGGATTTTTAGTTTAGAAAATAATCTTTTTAAATTAAATTGTTTACTTTTGGATAACCTATATCTAAAGAATGTATTAAAATGGAGGTTGTCCCCCAAGGTTTCCATATTTATAAATTTCCTAACGGATTTGATTTTAACAACCAAACCTGTAGAGAATTTCACTTTGCTTTTTGACCACCATGGCTTTGAATTAATGGAACCTCATTATTAAGCACAACAATGTCAAAATTGATTTTTGAAAGAAGCTGACTGAATGGCAAAATTCACAGTACTTTACTGTTTGATAAATATAGAGACATGTATGAGAGCACATTCTGTAAGGTAAATATAAAGTGTGAGGATGTTATTAAATGGAAACAAAGGAAACTTACCAGAGATTTAGAACAATATGGAGACAGGACTGCTTATCCTTTAAAAACAAGACCAACAACACAGGGAATTCCACAGTGGGGCCCCCCTACCCTCAGCATACAGTAGAGGATGTAGGTTCTAACACAACCCATGGCCACCCATCTGGGAAAGGGTTGAAGGACCAGGGAAGGGAAGATCCCCCCCCCCCATACTTCCACAGGCAGTACAGACAACCAGACTGAAGATGTGGATTTTTTCAGCATGGGGGAACAGAAAAAATCAAGGGAAAACAAAAAGAATTGGAAATGATAATTATTAGAACAGACCAAAGTGGGGCTGTTCACAGCTTAAAAGGCTACAACATTTACATCTATAGCAGCCTCGACATAGCTGTGGAACAGCTTTCTGTTTTTGAAAAAGGTTTAAAATGTATTCCCACAAAAAGGTTCAACATATCAAACACCTTAGTAGAATTTAAGATTTTCACTAGGAAGCTTAATTTAGCCCTTATACGTTGAGCTGGCACCTCGGCGTTCGTGAAAATCTACTGCCAATCATTAGCGGATCGGAGTTCTGCTGTGGCGACCTAACCGGGAAAAGCCGAAAGAAAAACAACAACAACTTGAAGATGAAAACAAAGCCCTGAAAATAGAAACAGACAAAGAATTGGTAAAGAAGAGAAGAAGTCCACATAATTCTCCCCCCTTCGCCCTCCTAACCCTCGACCAAGCATGCATGCAGGACCTATACTTAATAGGTAGTAACAAGACACTTTATAATGAATATAGGATGATGGAAAAGGAAAGAATATTATTAGAAGGCCTAATTAGAAACTCCAGTATCAGGATTATGAAACCTGATAAGGATTGGGGGAGCTGTTCTTTTTGATTTATACTCATATGAGATGTTGCAAATCTTACAGGATGTTAACACATACCTACCTATTTTTTAGGAATTAAATTAATTTAGCATCCCACAGAATTGACTTACCATTGGAAGATATATTAATTGAGGAGAGAGTGGCTGTAGGGGTTACCATTTTCTTAAAGTTGAAAAACCTCTTGTCCTTACCATTTTAGGGATCCCTAAAATACATAAAGAGTATTGAAAATCCACCATTTAGGCCAATTGCGGCAGACAGGGGTTCTAAGACTCACGCTATACTGTTTTCATCGACAGACCCTTGAAATTCATTTTGAGAACAAGAACTCATATGCTGAGGGACTTCTGGGACTTTTTAGCCAGACTCACGCCCAGTCTAGCCAGACCTTCAGTCACCTTCATAAATATTGACATAGTACATTTATTCTTCTGTTCCACTTAGTGAAGGTTTAAGACTTTTCCAGGATAGTCTCTCTACCTTCAACACTTTAAGGGCTGAGCAAATCAAACTTATTGTGGACTTGACTTCCATAGTGTTAGAGAACAATTTTTTGGACTTCGAAGGAGAAGCCTTTAGACATGTTAAGGGGTAGCGATGGGTGCCACTTGCTTCCTCATTTATGTCAACCTGGTCTTGTTAGCATGGGAAAAAGATTGGTTCAGAATTTAACAAACATCTTAATCTTTACGTAAGATTTTTGTACGATATCTACATCGTTTGGGACGTTCCAGAAAACAACATCTCTAGATTTATAGAACATTTAAACAAGAGCACTTCTTTTCTGAATTTCACTTACCATTTCAATAGAATAGCTATTCACTACTTAGACACCACCATTGTGTTGACAGAGAAGGGTTTTAAATCAAAAATCTATCGAAAACTCGCCTTTAACAGCTCATACCTTCCATTTGTTAGTGCTCACCCTTTCAAACAAAAAAGTTTAGTCAAGGGCCAGTGTATAAGGGTGGCCAGGATGACCTCTAACAAAGATGATCTAGCACCCAAGTTAGAGAACATTGCACACATGTTCCTTGACAGAGGATATCCACAATGGTTATTACAAGATACCCTAGGGAAAGTCCTCAGCGTATGGGGTAGGAAGTATATACCCTTGCTAGGTATGAGGACTGATGGTGAGAGCCTTTTTAACAAAGAAAAAAACAGTAACAAGGATTTTGAAACCGCTGTGGTGGTTGAATTTAATTATGCACCCCCCAACAGAGTTAAGGAGATTATTAGCAAAAATTGGAATATGCTTAACATTCCCCTAAAGTTTGTGAAGATTGTGGGACTCGGTCCAAAATTTATTTTTAAAATGTGTTGGAACTTGAAAAGCCTCCATGAGAAGAATTCAGACCCCAAGCCTAGGAGTGGCCTTGGAATCAAAAAATGTGCATCATGTAACCAGTGTACACATATTTTAGAGGCTGAGCACCTAACCCTTGACAACGCTTTAAAAGCTGCACTTCAAAAGAGGAAATTGTGGGAGTAAGGGACTTGTTTACTTAGCTGCATGCACAAAATGTAATAAATTCTATGTAGGAAAAACTGAAAGAATACTAAGAAAACAAATTTACGAGCATTGTCACAGCATCAAGAGAAAAAATGTAAACACTGCCCCTTTTAAACACACCTTACTGGATTTGACACACACTGAATTTAAATTTCAAATTTTAGAACTAGTCGACACTGATATCAGAGGAGGGGACTGGGAAAGCCAGTTGGATTGTAAAGATCTTCTGTAGCAATTTCAAATCAGTGTCTTTACCCCCAGGTTTGAATGACAGTACTATTACTAAGCTTGTATTGAATTGCATAAGGTTGTATTGTAAAATAAAAAAAAATGTTTTCTTAACAACAGAATGCTTAACACCTTGTGGTTTCTTTTGACTTGATATGGTTTTGTCTGTACATATTATTTCCCTCTTGAATTTTTTTTCAGCTAGGTGGGATGCCCACAAAAAGTTTAAGATCTTGAATAGTTTAAACCTCTGTCATGTATGCAAACAGTCATTTAGTAGTAGTTCTTTAAGAAGAGTAGTTAGTGAGGTTTAATTAAACTAGTTAGTATTAGCCAATAAGCAAGTGATGTATGGTTTGAAAATAGTATTTAACTGTCTCTTAGGTCTGTTTTAACTTATTCTGATGATGTTCTTAACTTGTAAGGACAGAAGCGCTTAATCTGATTTTGTAAGTAAAAACTTATTTGTTTCATCTTTGTTTGGATTCCTACTTGGATTTGGAGACTAGCACTGCTCACTACACTAGTCCCCACTTCTTCAATTTATTTGCAGACTGTTTGGTGACTGTTGACCCCAGTTTCTCTTTCTTAACTTGACTCATTCCTCCTGCAGTCTTTCCAGAGAATGCATCACTCCAATTAATTTTACACAGAGACTGTTCTACTTCCATATAGTTTGTGGTTAATCTTATGTGCATTGGTTTAGGTTTCAGTTTGGCAGAATTATCTAACAGCAGTTTAACCTTTATGACTCCATACTAAGTGTACATCAGCGGTGGTAAAACTTGACTTGAAGTAGCTGTCATTTCCTTAGGAACACCAAGAATGTCTGTTTGTAATGAACCGGTCCTTAGCAAGTAACGAATATTGAAATCTGTCCCGGTTTGTTTCTTGAATAGAAATATTTAGTTTTTGTTACATGGTAAAAGCAGACATGAGGTCTGATTTTTCCACATTTACTAATATGAATATAATTTTAAAAGAAATGAGTGATGTACGTAGGAATACTTTTTCTTATGTTTCTGTAAATGTGCAAAAATTTTAACAAAATAAATTTTCAGGTAATTCACTTGCTGACTGTTCCTTCTCAAATACATACATTTCTTACAAGTGAAGGACTTCATCAGAGTAAGTTAAAACAAGCATAAAAGACAACTAAATACTACTTTCAAACCAGACATCACTTGCTTATTGGCTGATACCAAATCACATCCCTAGTGAAGGCAGGTTGACAAAATTAAATAACTGGGGAAAAGAGGGTGATGATTTTTTTGTGTGCGCCGTAAGATCTTGTACTGATGCAGCTTACTTGACCACAAGCCTCTGTAGTCCAAATAAAAATTACATCTATCTCCATGACCTCAGATGTATCACATGTGATTACATATATGAATCACAAAAGGAAGAATTCCATCTGGTCAGATACAAAACAATGCTCACACAGATCATTATCTACTCAAGTGAAGACAAGGCATATTGTCAAAAGTAAAGCAAATACATGTCTTCAAATTTGAAAGGAAAATTAAGAGTTAAAACTTAGTCAAATGTATTCCTGTTTGTGTTGCAAATGGGGCTTTACCCCCATTACCCCCCCCACATCTGCCAACAGTATATACTGTCTCCAAGGTTCCTCCATCTCTAAGACAAGATAAAGTGAGTGTATACTATTACATAGAGTTTCAATATATGTCCAAAGTGGTTTAAAATTGGAGTTTATAGATCGCTAGATAGAAAGATATATAGACAGTTAAACAGACAGGGGCAGATTCCCCCACATTTGGAAGAACATGGTAGTGAATCCCCTGCAGGATCATTGTATTAAAGTGTTACATCTGTTTAAGCATAGATAAGTACAATTTCCTTCATAAAGTATGGATAAATCTTTTAGTTTGTTTTATCTGTTCATATTTTCATTTAATCCTAGGCATTTGATAAATTAAGAGGCATCGGCTGCTGCTAAGCTTACCTCACGTTGTTATTTAACTTTTCACAATTCCACACACTGTATCATACTTTTAAAGGATAAACCATGCTTTTAATGTTAAACACAAACCTAATGTGTTGTTATTTATATATATGTGTGTACTGTTGTATCAGACGTCTGTTAGCTATGCACAGAGCTACACCTGACATTCTTTTTGAGTCATTCCTTCAAATACCTTTATTCTGCAAAAAGATCATCACTGCCTGAACTAAATTAGGTAAAATAGTCTGCTTTAAACAAGTAGCTATTATTGTACTTTTAACATACCTGATATTAAAATACAAACAGCAGGTATAACATAATATGACAAAGAAGATTGTGTACAGTTGTTTAGAAAGAGATTCTATAGTTTGTTTCTTAAGTTTGATGTGCTGCTACAAGGCTAAAGAAAGTAAGCTGCATGTATTGTGTTTTTATGTTAACTCAACATTCTGCAATTTTTGGCATTCAAAGTCATTTGTCTGATATTATATTTGGTTAGATGTGTGTATGCTCAAACTTTGTCTTAGTTAAACAGAAGATTTGAGTGACTGCTTAGTCGCCTGCTGAATGTGTTGATTTGTGCTGTAATTGAATCTTGTTTAGCTGACTGTAACTTTTTAATGTGCAATTTCTTTATTCCTTTATTTATGTATTTTTTTGTTGTTGTTAACCAGGCAAGTGAGCTGGTATGTGGACCCCTTTAGGTTACAACCTGGGCTGTAATGGCAAAGACAACAATAACAATGATATACAAGAGCCAGTAAAGTGACAAAATATGACAAACTGGAAAGCCAAGAAGCTTAGTAAATTGAACTGCTGAAGTAATAGGATTATATAACTATGCAGTCATTGTAAAATAAGGTACATAATGATGTAAAGGGAGTAAGCAATGTATACCTATAAATGCAATATTTTCAGAGCAGTAAGCTATTATACACACAAAAGAGAAGGGCTGAATACAATATAGGTAATATACTGAGCTCCCTGCACTAATTGTTTGGCATATGTTCAGATCGTAAAGAGGGTAGTGTTTATACAGACAAATAGTAAGTTGGGATGTGAAATGTAGTATTGTTTAGCCTGTATTATGAAACCATATTTTATGTGAAGCTTCAATTTGGGATTTGTTATGTTCTTGAAGGAAAGAGTTTGATGAAATGGGAATCCTAAGTACCTTTGAAGATTTGTTGAAGGAAGTTGATTTCTGCAAGAATGAGTAATACTGGGAGCATTTAGACTGTGCTGTTTGCAAAGTGTTCCAAGTAACATAAGTGTGTGTGTGTGTGTGTGTGTGTGTGTGTGTGTGTGTGTGTGTGTGTGTGTGTGTGTGTGTGTGTGTGTGTGTGCTTTAGCAGTGAATTTATTACTACAAAGTGAGTTACATATTGCTCTGACATTATTTTATACTACATTGTTAAGAATGTTGAATTTAGTACAGGTTTCAGTAATAACAATTTCATCCACTTATAGGATACAGTTGATCTGAGACAGGTCCCAGAGGAAATCATTTATAAAAATGGGGAAGAGAAGGGGACCATGACAGAGGAATGCTTTTGTTAATAGTGCCTGAAACAGAGGAGATGCCAGGAGAAAGTAATCAAAAGGCACAGCTGGTTAGAAAGCTTTGAAGCCAATAACCGAGGTGTAGTGAAAGGCCTAAGCTTTTACTTTGTCAAGTAACAGAGGAGGTTCAGCTGTAACAAAACCCTTTTTCGTGTCCAGAAATGTGGTGCGTGTAAGTTTTCCTTGTTCCATGTTAGAACAGATATGGTCAGTAACTGACCAAAAAAGTGTAGCTTAGTCAGAAGCCAGCAATGCTGTCCATTAATAAGAATGTCACACTTGGTCATATACTTCAATATTTGATCATAGATAATATTTCTTAATATTTTAGTGAGAGGTCACAGATTTGTGATTGGTTGAAAGTCTCTGGCTGTGGAAGGGGTAGAAACTTTGGCAAGAAATTTATTGAAAAGGGTCATATTGAAAATGAAGAAAACATGCTTGCAGTATAAGGAACTGTCTAGTTTATAGCTGGCAGAATGTGGTGGAAAAAAGCATTATAATCACAGTCTATGTCATTGTTAATGTAAAGAAAATAAATTTCCCATGTAATGCATTTGTTGTTTTCTTACAAAATAATCACACCAAGCCAGTTTGGCAAAATTAAATATGAGGTGACAAAGGAAGAAGTAATGGAAATGCAGATTTGGTGGGACAGCTTTGAAACTGCTAACAGCTTCTAGCTAAAAGCCTTACTGTCAGGACAACTTTTCTCTTGAGCACACTTACATTCAAGCTCCTACACAACAAATACAATCCCTAATTGCTCAAACGTATCAAAAGCACAATCTACTCACTCACAAACTATGACTGCTTTCAATTTCTTAGGCCATCTTACACACTAGCTACCTTTTAAAAAATAACAGCAGCCACCTGGAATAGCCTACCAAACAAATTACCTACATTCAAGTAGAAAAGCTGTAGAAGAAAAAGCTCTGACCCCCCGTGTAAACACACATTTATTTGTTTAATTTACATAGAGGTCTGAAATAGGAAGCAAGTCTTGGACAGCAGAAAGTAGTACAATCTTTCTCTTTTTCAAATGTAAGTAGGTGTGTGGTTGAGTTGTTTTAATTTTAGTTTACTATTTTGTTTGAGTGCAAATATGAAAAAGAGACGTAGTAAAGTTTGATTAGTTTTGCTGTGTATTCTTGATTGCTTATGCAATGTGGTGTGATGTTGATGTGCTTACTGTTCCATGAGCTTGACTCACTGATCTGTCTTTTGCTGTTTTTTTAATAATGTTCCCCCTTCCACTACAATCATACATACAGACAGATGTATAAATTGTTTCTAAGGGTAGTTTTGGAGATTGTGGTCCCTGGCTGAGTGTACTAGTCATTATGCAACCTTCTTGGGCATTTGAGATTGAGACCTTTGCTCTGCATTGGTTTAGATGGGTGTAGAAATAATAGGGATTTATATTTATGTGTGTGTTTACTAGCCTTATTAATTGGGTCAGCTAGGGAGTAATTCTGAATTTCTTCAGGCCATCAGACAAAGATATTTGGTTGACATTGAAGTAATCGTGCAGGATACTAGTAATTTGAGGGAAAATATGGGAGACTGATGATCAGATTTGATCAGGGAAGGAATGACACTAAACAATAAAATAAAAAGTAAAACACAAAGAAAGTGAAGAACACCAACTGCAGAAGCATAAAATCCAAAGTTGTTTAATACTCCAGCGCCTCGGCTAACAAGCCTTTCACAAAGTTAACATCACAATAGCACAAGCTACACTTAAATAACAAATATCACATAATTAATCAGTTAACTAAAACAATTAAACACAAACTAACACTTAATGCAGAAAAGCCTTCCACTCAAGTTCTTTGTGACTTTAGTAGGGGTACAGACTGAGACGACATTTTGTATGGATGCGGTTAAGTATGTTGTCACCTCTGGTGGGAACTTGCACTATATGATCTAGGGAGCTGGTACTGATAAAATAAAAGAACCTCTGAACATAAATATTATTTTTGTATTAAGATTTCAAGTTAATGGGTGGCTAGTTAAATTCATCCAGGATTAGAGTTTTGGAATTAATGTATGTACAGAATTCAGCTTATTAAGGAAGTCATTGTGGTCATCAGGAGAACATTGACAGATGTCCTTCAAGGATGCATCTGCAGTCCTAACATATGGGTTGTCCTGCCTCAGGCAGCCCTTCGGTCGGCCGGATTCCAAAGTCTGGGTCTGGCCTCGGCTGATGTCGCACTTCACCCGACGTCATAGCTGCTGTGAATTGGGTATAAAGGCATCAGCCGGCGCCATTTTCCTCAGTCTTTCTTGCCGCGCGGTGCCCGAAGCAGAAGCTGTTCGCAAGTGCCGGTCGGTCAGATCCAGAGATTACTACTACCGAAGACTTCTAAAAAGCTAAGTACCCCGTTGGGGACTCTTTCTTGCCTCAGCCGATGTCAGAAAAAGTAAATAACTGTTTAACTTGTGGGAAACAAATACCTCATAAGGATTTCCACTCTTACCGCCTTCCTTGCTTAGGCCGAGACCACGACGTAGCAGCTTGTCTAGCCTGTGCTTCCTTCAACCGACGGACACTTAGACATCGGTCGGAGTTTGCAGAGGAGTTTTTTGGTCCCGCTTTTGCTTACAAAATGCCGTCGGAGACTCCGACTTCACAATTAGTTAAAAAGCGTAAGGAAAAGGACCGACACTTGCGGTCCGCGATTTCGGCCGAAACCACGGTTAAGCCAACCGCGAGTGTCTCGGTTTTGGCTGAAACCGAGTCCACGGTTCTTCCTTCGGCCGAAAGCATGCCTCCTATAGCCGAGGCCTCACACAGCATGGCTGAATCTGCTACTGAAATTTCCACTGCTGTTGCAGGTACCCAGGATTTATCAAATACTATTCCTTTAGACATATCTACTCCTGCACGTGGAGCTGCTAGGCCCCCTGCATCTATGTCTATCAAGGCTTTTTCTAGGGCTAAAGCAGCTAAATCTTCTAAGGCCTTGCCTGCTAAAACCCCCTCACACAGGCCTACCTCTAGTTCCCAAATGCTCAGCCTGGCTGAGGATCTCATTTCTTTGATCAGGGGATCCCAACCTCACCCTGACAGGGCCTCTCAACCCCCTCCAGAGAAGAGGCCTAGAGCAGAGCCCCCCGATCCAGTTTCTACAGACTAAAATGGATGGGAGATCGCAGATATACCCCAGGGATTACCTCAGTGTCACTGCTCAACAGAGGCACAGCAAAATAATGGGTATAGTTCCCCATACTAAAGGGGGGTAAAGCCACAAAACTATGGGCTAGGCTTGTAAATGCCCTCGGGCAGATAGCCTAGTATGAACCTATGAACCTATGATTCTGAAAACTCAGAACCTCCAGAAGGCCCATATTCCCCTTATGAGGATTCTGATGCAGAAGACTCCATTCCTTCTGCCTCTCCTCCTGAGGAATTTTCTTTTGGGGAAACTTTACATGCTATGAGAGAGCATTTTCAATGGCAGGGCCAGGATTTTTCAGATTCAAGGAAAAGGCTAAGGACCTTTTTACATTTACCACAACATAGGCCTTTAGCCATTCCTCCAGTACTAACAGTTGTTGATGATGCATATAATGATGCTTGTACTGCCCCTGACTCTCTTCCCCCGGCCCCTGCCAAGCCCGATAGATATTACAGGGTCCCGGACACTCACTTTCACTTGTATAAGGCTCCTATTGCAGATCCTGAAACCATTTCACAGGGCCCCAAAGCTGTAGCAGCTGCCTCTGCCAGAAACCCCCTCCCCTCTGAAAGAGAATCTAGAGCATTAGAGAGATGGGGTAAAAAAGTTTATACTTCTGCTACTCTTTCGGCTAGGGCCTTAAACTGTCAATTCCACATGATTCAGTATCAGGAATTTTGTTAGACCAGCTAAATAAAAAACTGTCCTCTCCTGAACCTATAGACCGTAAGTCCCTTCAGGATTTGGTACATAACACTCAGCAGGTCAGTAATCATTCCTTAAAATGCGGCTATGATGCACTGGAGGCTTCCTTTAGATCAGCTATGACTGGAACAGTGATTAGAAGGCATGCATGGTTAAAAGAACAATCCTTACCAGACCATGTAAAGTCAAAACTCCTAGATGCTCCCATGGAGAAACAAAGTTTGTTTGGTTCCCCTGCACAGCAAGTGCTAAAGAAGGTGGAAGAAAAAGCAAAATCTGTCCAAACAGTCAAGGATTTCTTACAGGTCCAGCCTCCAAGGTTTAGTAGAAATTGGCCTTCGAAGAATTGGTCCTTTCCAGACACCTCCAGAGCACAGAGAGGCAGAAATAGGTGCCCAAGAGGCAGAGGTCAATCCAGAGGTGCCTACAGGGGACGTCAGTGGCAGCCTAACAACCAGAGAAGTACTGCCACAGATCCAGCTACGACCACTTCCACAGGACAGACACAATGACTTGGCTCTGATACCGCCTACCAGGGAACAACTGGAAGCACCCTTAGGTGGAAAGCTAGCCTTATTTTCTGTAAACTGGCATTACATTACAGGAGACAAATTGATTTTACAGACAATAGACAAAGGCTACAGGTTTCACTTCCACACTCTACCAAAAAAGAGAGGAATGCCAAACCTACCACCAAACCAAAAAACGAACGCTCTAGAACAAATCAACCACCTACTAAGGATGAGAGCTATAGAAAAGGTACCTTCCATGGAACAAGGGCAAGGATTTTACTCCAGACTTTTCCTGGTACCAAGAAAAGAAAACCAATGGAGGCCTATTATCGACCTGTCCGCTCTGAACACATATCTCATTGTTCCAAAATTCAAAATGCTGACCCTACAGCAACTTCTTCCCATGCTGGGCAAGGAGTCTTGGCTGGTGACTCTAGATCTCAAGGAGGCATACCTGCACGTCCCTATATGACCAGATTGCAGAAGATACCTCAGATTTCTTGCAGGATCAGAGCATTATCAATTCTCAGCATTGCCCTTTGGCTTATCTACTGCGCCCAGAGTATTCACAAAATGCCTGGCATCAGTAATTGCTCATTGCAGGCTTCAGGGAATTCAGATTTACCCATACCTGGACGACTGCCTAATACAAGCGGACAACAAGACCAAATTAACAAAAGATTTGGAAAAGGTTATACAACTACTGCAAGCCCTGGGATACACAGTCAACATGAAAAAGTCAAGGCTGGTACCATCCCAAAGGATAACATTCTTGGGTGCAGAACTGGACACATCAAATCAGATGGCATTTCTCACAGCAGAAAAGCAAAAGCAACTACCACTCTATTTCATGGCATTAACAACACAGAACCAGCTTACAGCAAGGAAAATCCTGCAAGCCCTGGGTTATATGGCATCCTGCATAATATTGATACCACATGCCAGACTGCATATGAGGAAGTTGCAATGGTACCTAAGGAATGTATGGTCTCAACACAAGGTGGGCTCAGGCCTGTCAGATGAACAGAGGACTGCCTTTCCACAAACCTCACCCAAGCCAGACTATCACCACGGACGCCTCAGACCTAGGCTGGGGGGCACACATGGTGGACAAGTGTATACAAGGCCTATGGACACAAGACCAGCTGAACCTTCACATAAATCTAAAAGAGATGCTGGCAGTGAAACAGGCACTACAGACATTCAGACCTTTTCTTCAACAGGGTCATTTGCTGATAAGGACGGACAACACCACAGTCATGTGGTATATCAACAAACAAGGAGGAACACACTCATATCCTCTATGCCGGACGGCAATGGACCTGTGGAATGTAGCCCTGAACCTCAACATTCAACTCCAGGCAAAATTTGTGCCAGGAAAAGAAAATATACTAGCAGACACCTTAAGCAGAACTACCACGGATGCCCACGAATGGATGCTGCATCCAGACATCTTCAAAACCATTACAAAGAAATGGGGACTATCAGAAATAGACCTGTTCGCATCCCCACACAACCACCAATTGAGGAAATTCTGCACAAGGACATACCACCCTCTTGCTTGGAAGGTGGACTCCCTATCCTTCAGATGGGAAAACCTGACAGCGTATGCATTCCTACCTCTTCCTTTGATGCACAAAGTGCTACTGAAGATCAAAGAAGATCACCCAAGGATCATCCTGATAGCTCCAGACTGGCCGAGGCAGCATTGGTACCCGCTACTGAGGAGTATGTCTCGGACACACGCATGGCCTCTACCTCTAGTTCCTTTACTGCTAACACAGAACAACTACAAGATCCTACATCCAAACTTGAACACACTGCAGCTAGCTGCCTGGAACATTACATAAAACAAAATAACCCAGATTTATCTCAGAGGGTTAAGGACACTATCCTGGACCCTCCACAAGGAAGACTTATTCAGCCAAATGGAAAAGATACCTCATTTGGAGTGCAGCAAAAGGAGAAAATGTATCATTAGCAAACATAGCTAACATCCTGGAATACTTAGCAGAACTTTTCCATAATGAATGGCCTGTCTTACTCCTCCATTAAGATTCATGCATCAGCAATTTCAGCAGAATACAACATGGATCCTCCAGTCTTCTCTCATCCTCTACTCAGGCAGTTTCTGAGAGGAATTAAAAACATAAAGCCTCCAAGGAAGCCACCTTTGCCTACATGGGACCTTAACTTTGTGCTGGAAAAGTTAACACTTCCCCCTTTCGAGCCAGCAGCAACAGCAGAATTACAGTTCTTATCTTGGAAAACTGCTTTCCTGCTTGCAATCACTTCAGCAAGAAGGGTTTCTGAATTACAGGCATTAATGGCAGTACAGCCCTTCCTTATCCTCCATCAGGATAGAGTGTCCTTGAGAACCAATCCTACTTTTATGCCAAAAGTGGTCTCCAGGGTATCATTGAACCAAGCAATCCACCTACCAGCATTCTTCCCCAACCCACAGAACAGGGGGGAAAGATTACTACATACCTTGGATGTGCACAGGCAATTGCGCTACTATCTGGACAGAACCAAGACCAACAGAAAAACTGACCAGCTTCTGGTAGCATATGCAACAGGAATGGAAGGGAAAGCAATTTCAAAACAGACAATCTCAAAATGGATAGGAAATTGCATTAGATTTTGTTACTCTTTTCATGGAAAGGCAACTCCAGAAAACATCAGACCTCACTCCACAAGGGCTACAGCCACTACTACAGCTTTCCTATGAGGAGTGGCTACCAAAGACATTTTAGAAGCTGCTACTTGGAGCTCTGTGCATACATTTGCCAAGCATTATAATCTACCTTTATGCTCCAGATCCCGAGCAGGTTTTGCAACTGTTGTTTTGCAAGGGATCTTAACTACACCATAATCATCTTAGTGCCTCCTCCCCCAGTTTGGCTATGGTATTCTACCCATATGTTAGGACTGCAGATGCATCCTTGAAGGACATAGTACAGTTTTGTACCTACCATAAATGTAGATGTCCGAGAGGTATGCATCTGCAGTCAGGATTACCCACCCTCCTTCTACTCTGTGGTACTCCTAGGGTATTTGCCCATCTTGTAGCTAGCTGGGGGAATCTATTATGGTGTATTTGTTTGTATATATGTACATACATGCTTATATTGTTTGCTCTCTACTATTTGGAATCTTTTGCATTTATCCAAATTTAGCCTTCCTAGAGGGCACCTGGCATCTAGGGCAAGAAACACTGAGGAAAATGGCGTCGGCTGATGCCTTTATACCCAATTCACAGCAGCTATGACGTCAGGTGAAGTGCGACATCAGCCGAGGCCAGACCCAGACTTTGGAATCCGGCCAACCGAAGGGCTGCCTGAGGCAGGACAACCCATATGTTAGGACTGCAGATGCATACCTCTCGGACATCTACATTTATGGTAGGTACAAAACTGTACTTTATCTGTAGTTGGCAATAATGTGGTAATTGTGTAACTAAGGTGAAAGGAGTTCCAAACCAGTAAGAGGTAATGGGAGAGTAGATAAATATAGATACTCTTCGCAGTTCCTAGATGTTCTGGAGTGATAGGAGCAGTGTCATGGTATGGAATGAGTACCAGCAGTACATTAACAAAAACATTGTGACTACATGAGTTTGCATCTCAGGAAAGCATGAAGGTTAGGAAATGTTTGTTCAGACTTCTGTCACTAAACAGTGCCAATTTAATGTAGGATGGATTGGAATTTGCTAGGTTAGAATATCCAAGAGGTGTACCATACCTGTAAAAGGCACAGTTGGGGCAAAAGAAAATCTTAGCCAGTATGTGGAATGAAAAAAATGCAGGCCATCTCTGGCAAAATAGTTTGGTCTCTGTCATCACCTCTAATGCTGATGCATATAAGGTTCCCCCTGTAATGACACAGTTAATTAGCTAATTGTTGAAGCTAGTTATTTTGTTTTAAAATTGTGGCATCTTGTCGGAGATAGCCAGATAGGGTTAAAGACAAGTGTTTTTCTTGCCTTGGACACTTGCATAGACAGCTCGGTCATGTCTCTCTGCATCTATTCTAGGGTGGAGCATCTATGATCATTCACCTCCACAAGCCAACTAAAAGGGCTATACTCACATTTGGGGTGAAAGTATTTAATTACATCCTGGAGCCAGAAAGACAGTTGACAGTCCCTTATATTTGCTTAGTGTTTTATGTGGCACATAAATGCATTTGACTGTGGCATCACCTGTTACTAGTACATTGCCAGGTGTGACCATGTCCTGTGGACCCAGACTGACTTTTGTTAGATGTGGGTGAAGGTGTATTTGTGGGTGCGGTACTAGGTGGCTGAGGTTTGTCTAAGCAGTGCCTAGAAGGCTTAGGTTGTGATTTCTTTACAACTTCAGCATAAGTAGGTGTAAAGATGAGTGGTTGTGGTAGTAAACTGTTTATTGACATGTGGGGTATGTGATGGTAGTAAGCAGCTTTCTAATGTGTGGGGTATGTGATGGTAGTAAGCAGCTTACTAATGTGGGGTATATGATGGTAGTAAGCAGCTTACTAACGTGTGGGGTATGTGATGGTAGTAAGCAGCCTACTAGCATGGGGTATGTGATGGTAGTATGCTGCTTACTGATATGCTAGGTATATGATAGTAGTAAGCTGCTTACTGACATGTGAGGTATGTGATGGTAGTAAGCAGCTTACTAACGTGGGGTATGTGATGGTAGTAAGCTGCTTACTGACATGTGGGGTATGTGATGGTAGTAAGCTGCTTACTGACATGTGGGGTATGTGATGGTAGTAAGCTGCTTACTGACATGTGGGGTATGTGATAGTAAGTTGCTTACTGGCATGGGGTATGTGATAGTAGTAAGCTGTTTACTGACATGTGGGGTATGTGATGGTAGTAAGATGCTTACTGACGTGGGGTGTGTGATGGTAGTAAGCTGCTTACTGAGGTAGGGTATGTGACAGTAAGCTGCTTACTGATGTGGGGTATGTGATGGTAGTAAGCTGCTTACTGATGTGGGGTATGTGATGGTAGTAAGCAGCTTACTGACGTGGGGTATGTGATGGTAGTAAACAGCTTACTAATGTGGGGTGTGTGATGGTAGTAAACTGCTTACGGGTATGTGATGGTAGTAAGCAGCTTACTGACATGTGGGGTGTGTGATGGTAGTAAGCAGCTTACTGACCTGTAGGGTATGTGATTTTATTAAGCTGCTTACTGTCGTGTAGGGTATGTGAAGGCAGTAAGCAGTTTACTGACATGTAGGGTATGTGATGGTAGTAAACAGCTTACTGATGTGGGTTATGTGATGGTAGTGATGGTAGTAAGCTGCTTACTGACATGGGGTATACGACAGTAAGCTGCTTACTGAATTGGGGTATGTGATAATAAGCTGCTTACTGGCATGTGGGGTATGTGATAGTAGTTAGTTGCTTCTGACATGGGGTATATGATAGTAGTAAGCTGCTTACTGACATGTGGGATATGTGATAGTAGTAAGCTGCTTACTGGTGTGGCATTTACTTACATGTGAGATAGCCTGATGTCTGGCCAGGGTACCAAAGCCAAAAAACGTCAAATGTATGACCTAAGCCTGCTGGTGTAAGTAAGTGGACATATGAGCATAATCCTGCCCAGTCAGATTTGAACATACTCACTGAGGTTTTGCAGGAACCCATGGTATGCCCGATTACCTCTGAGGCTTCAGCTATAGTGACCTTGATGCAGGTCTGGATGTTATCTATTTCTCATGTGCTCTGTATGACTGATCATATTGATATGGTTGAGAAGGGGAAAACAAGGCTCATTATCTCAGTGGGACAGGAGAGCATACCTCAAATCCTAGTTGGAGAAAAGGTATCTGGATCATTAATTGAGCTCCACCCAGATTCTGATCCGCCTTGCTTTGTGAAAGCAGATGTCACACCCAGGGAAAGAAACAAAAAGGCAAAGAACATTTCTCTTTCTCAGACACCTCAAGAAAGGAATGAATGGAATTCCCACAGACCTATACAAGGCCATTTTGTCTCTCAGACCTCCTTACTTTTTTTCTGCTTCCTCTCTGTCTAGCCCTTCTCAGAAGAGACAGCATGAATCTTCTTCCAAGGAGGAAGAATCTGAGTCTGATGAACACTCGGCTTATTCATCTGAAATTTATTGACAGCCTAGATGTTTTTTGATCATGAAGAAACACTATCTCCCGATTCTCCTGTTGGGGAAATTTCCTTTGGGGAAACCATCACAATAATTAGGCATCATTGTACTAGAAATATAGAAAAGTTTCTGATGTGCAGAGGAGATATTGTGGTTTATTAGAGATAGGAGCTCCTATGCCGGGCCACTGTCCCTCCAGTTTTTCATGCCTTTCTGTATGCATTTAATTCCACTTCTACCCCCTCCTGATTTCCCAGCCCCCCCCCCAGCTCCTAACAGGCCTAATAGGTTCTACAAAGTTCCAGGGGATCCAAGATTTCTCTATAAAAATCCTTTGGTGGATCCTTCTGTGTTTTCTGTGTTCACTGAAAGCCTTCCAAACATTTATCAGTTCTTAATGTTTTACCTTCAGACAGAGACAGTAGGGTCATGTGCAGAAACAGAAAGAAGGTTTACACTTCTGCCACTCTGGCCTTCAGGACATTAAATTATCGGACCCAAATGACTAAGTAACTGTTGTTTATTCTTGGTGAATTGTATAAGACTGACTAACTTTGTGGTTTCTGAAACTAAGCAGCAGGCTATTTGTGTCAGGCTACTCAGATGGCTGGACATCCCATTAAATGTAGTTATGGTGCAGTGGAGGCTTCTTCCTGGACGGCTGTTCCTGGATCTGCCATCATGTGATATGTGTAGCTTCATTCTCAGTATCTCCTGAGGATATTAAAGCTAAGTTGTTAGACCCACTTCCTCACAGGGATTTCCTTTTGGTCCTGTTACCACAGACCTGTTCAAGTCTTTGCAAGAAAAATTTAAAAGTATTCAAGAATTTAGGCAATTTTTTCCTCACCTCATTTCCCTTGTATGAAAGGAACTAGCTGGCTAAGCTCACTTTCTTTTCTTGTATGAACCCAAAAATCTGCTCCCAAAGGCAGGAAGTTACTTAGAAGAATATTTCAAGACATACTACAAGGATTCTAATTCAAGGAAACCTCCCTTCCAACCAAATCAGCGTAATTACTCTTTTTCTTCTCTCTTTCCTTCGTGATCCACATGTCCTCTAGTCCAAAAGACCAGTCTCCTGGTCACCAGCTTGGCGACTCATGACTTCTGACAAGTGGGTCTTGTCTATCATTCAGTACAGCTACAAAATGACTTGGAAGTACATTCCAGTCTTATGAGACATTCCTCCCCTCCATCCAACCAGGTGAACCTTCTTCCTTGTACTTACAAGGTCTTTGCAGCCATGGTAACATGTACCACCACAACATCTAGGAATGAGCTGTTATTCCAGACTTTTCCTGGTACCTAGAAAAGCAGAAGATTGGATAGCCATTGTAGATTTGTCTCATCTCAGTGCCTTTTTGAGTGTATCTTTTTCAAACTGCTTTCCCTTCAAACTCTTCACCCCTTTATTTTACCCCAAACTTTTCTGGTATCCTTGGATTTGAAGGATGCTTGCCCCCATATTCCCATTCATCCTTCTTACAAGAAACTCCTCAAATTCTCAGCTTGTTCATCACACATTCAGCTCTCTGCTGTACCCTTTGGGTTATCCACAGCCCCCAGGGTTGTTACAAAATACCTAACCCCTGTTGTCACCTTTTGCAGGACTCACTGAATATAAATATTCCCATACCTCAACAGCCTTCTTATACAGGCAACTTCTCAGGAAGACTCTTCAAGGCATCTCAACTATGCTATCGCCCTTCTGCAGAGGCTGGGCTTCACAATCAGTCTAAAAAAGGCAATGCATTGACCCCTACCCAGATCTAGTCTTTCTGGGTTGCAGGCTGAACACATGTTTAATGATAGCTTTTCTCCCAAAAGAGAAAGTTCAGACTTTCGCCTTGCATTTTCAGCCCCTCTTCCTTTACAATCTTGCACTGCAAGGGAAATTCTAAAGGCTTTGGGGTTCATGGCAGCTTCTACCCCTATGAGCCCCTTTGCCAAACTCCAAACGAGAAAGATCCAATAGTAGCTCTCTAGCCCAACAGTGTTACCCATTACACACTAGGATTCCACTGTTACCTTTTCTAAAGAAAGTTAAATTGTTGGATCTGTCGGTTGCAGCTGAATCCAAGACCAGTTGTTATCACTCAGGAACTTCACACAGATGCATCAGATCTAGTTTGGGGTGTTTAGTCAGGATCCTTAGTAGATCAGGGTCAGTGAACCCTCAAGCAAAGGAAGGAGTACATCAGTGTGAAAGTGATGAAGGCACTCATTCAATCTCTACAAGTATTTTCTCACAAGTGGAATCCAGAACCCCTCAGTATTTTCACAGACAACACTACAGTCATGTGATATATAAACACACTATCAGCTGCACAGACTGGCTTTTCTGGCAGGGGACCAAGCTATAAAAAATAAATCTGTCTCTACAAGCCGTTAACATTTCTTCCCAGGACATTGTTCTTGTGGATTCATTAAGCAGGTCTCTGAAAGACCTTCATGCATGAATGTTGAACAGGGAGGTCTTCCTGGACATAGTCCAAAAATGGGGTATCCATCAGATTGACCTATTTGCTGCCACTCACAGCCGGCAGCTCAGGCTATTTTGCTCAAGGATCCCTTGTCCTCAGGCTTGCAGCATGGACACAATGTCTTCTTCTTGGGAGGGGAAGTTCCTTTATGCCTTCCCTCCACTTCTGCTAATGTTGAAGTGTCTGTTAAAGATTCTAAGGGACAGAACAAAATATTGCTGGGGATTCCTTGGTCCAGGCAGCATTGGTTACCCCTTCTTCATCATCTGGCTAGGAGTCATCATCATAAGTTACCCGATACAATGGACTTGCTCACACAGAAAATGGGTTCTTTGCTTCATCCTGGCTTGCTGGCCCTCTATCTGATATTGTGAATGATAGAATTCTACTCCCTTTCAGACACCAATTTTCTAAGGACATGCTTCAAGTTCTCCAGGAGTAGAAAAAAACTACCACTAAAAGATGTTATATATCCAAATGGAAAAAGATTTTCTGTCTGGTGTCACAAAACAAACAGAATCCCTCATAAACAGGGTTTAGGGCTGTGCCTTCTCACTTGTGTTAGCCCTTAGTAGCAGGTCTAGCCTATTTTTTTATCAAGGGACACCTATCTGCCCTTTCTGCAGGTATGTCTCTTATCTGCCCTTTCTACAGGTATGGCCTCTTGATCCTCCCCTGGTTTTTTAGAACTGAGGTAAAGCAATTTCTCAAAGGTGTCTTTCATTTGCACCCACCAAGGGGGCTATTACCCCTCCATAGAACTTTAATTTTGTGCTGCAAAAGCTTAATCAGCCACCTTTTGAACCAGCTTCTTCAGCAGTCCTAAAATTTTGTACTTGGAAAACCATTTTGCTGGTAACCGTTATTTCTACCAGTAGGGTTTCCGAGTTTCAAACCATAATGGCCTCCCATCCCTTCCTTGTTTTCCATAAGGATAGAGTGTCTCTTAGGGCCAATTCTTCCGTCATGCCTAAAGTGGTTAATGAATTGTCTCTCAGCCTATTAATCTGTCTGCTTTCTTTTCAAACCCTCAAAACAAGGGTGAAAGACTTTTACATTCCTTGGATATACTCATACATTTGAGATCCTATCTGGATAAGACTAAGGACATTATGAAGATAGATGAGCTGTGTGTTTCCTTCCAGGAAGCCAAGTTAGTTAATCCTGTCTCCAAGCAAACAATTGCCAACTGGATTTCAAAGTCCATTTCCTTTTGTTCCTCCCACCATGGTAAGTCCTTATCCTTTCCAGTTAAGGCTCATTCCACTGGAGCAGTTTTTCCTCTTCGGCCTTTTGCAAAGGAACTGATTCCAGGGCTGTTTTAGAGGCAACCTTTTGTCATCTGTGCATATTTTCAGAAAACACTACAAGTAGAGGCTTTCTCTAGATCTAGAGCTATTTTTGCTAGGTCCGTACTGTCTGAATTGATAGACAGCTGTCCATTTCCTGGTCTATCTACCCTTTCTAATTCATAAGCTTTGGGAATCACTCAACAGTGTTGGAATACTGCAATGGTGATCTAAGGAAGGACATTATACAATTATGTAAGAGCTTACCGTAACAGTAGATGTCCTACTTATCACTGTTGCAGTATTACTTCCAACTCTCATACCCCCGTTCTAATATTTATCTTGTTAGTTCTCATGGACTGAGAAAGGACCATCTTTGGGCTCATTCTCCTCTTAGCTGACCTTAATTCTTTTTGCTAGTTCTTTTCCTCTGGTGTCTCCAGGTCTTTGGGCTTAGATAATCTGAGAATTTTATGTTTATATGTCCGCTTATAAACCCTTAAACCCACAGACCTAGGTCACACATCAGAAGTACAACTATATGGAATGGTTTTTGGCTTTGTACCCAGGCCAGATGACAAGTTACCTCAGTGAGATACCCCAACTGTATTGGAATTTTGCAACAATGATCAGTAGGATGTCCATTGCTATGGTAAGTTCTTACACAAATGTAATTTGTTTCAGAGGCTATCACGATGTGCACCTCTCACTTATCATATCAGTGCAAGCTAAAACTAAAGTATTGCTAGTAAACATGAGGCAATTGCTACACTATTTTACAGTCCCTAACACGAGAGGGCTGCTTCTAGTCTTATCTTGTTTGATTAATTGGGTAGTTTTTAAGTGGCTCATCACAATAACATACAGTTGTGGATAATGATCTAAAGTGAAGACACTCCCACTGAAATGGCAAACAGACCAGTCAGGAAAGTCACACACATACTGCCCAATCAGAGACAGCTAGAAATCACATTCCCACTGCTCTTTCTTTCAACGAGAGCAAAAAAAGTACATTCATCCCAGACCGTTTCCTGATAAGTCATTTGCAAGCTCTCTGGTGATCTGTAGTCTCATCCCTGAAGTTGCAGATTTTAAAACTAGACTGGAAAATGGGGTTCATGGTTTAGGTATTGAAATGTACACCTAGTGGGAGGGAAGATATGAAACAAGAAGAATGTAGAAAAATTCAAAATAGTTACAAAGCAACTTTTGCTGGCAGATTAAACCTTGTCCTATTCAGATTACCATAAACAAAAGTGCTGCTTTTCAGATCCTTCCACAGTTCAAACAGAGTTAATCCTATCGCAGTTAAAGAATGCAACAAAAAAATTTGTTAAACGGCCCTAACCAAGAACTTTCTTTTAAAAGTCCTTGAAAAAACAAAACAAATCAAATTTAAAATAAAAAGTTTGAAGTATAAGAGGCTGCAGTTGAATGAGAGCAAAAAGCAAGAAGAAATACAAGCACGCAAATCATAAACCAGAGTTGGCAGGTTTCACAGATCCTTGAGCTGCAGTGGCTTTTTGCACCATAGAACATGGACTCCTGATGGAGCAGTTGTAGCTTCATACAGCTTATCTCTCACTGTGCTCATCTGATCTGCTTTTTACCTTGTGGGGTAGATGCAGAGGCTTATCTCAGGAATTTATTCTTCCTTGAGCATTTGTTTGATGGCCGACCTTCTCAGGGATCCATCTTGAGACACTTACTGATAATATTCTTGGAAAACTTATTATTGATAGTACCCTTGGGACACTTGTTATTGATAATATATATGGCTCTTCTTGGAAACATGAGTCAGAGGAGATGCTTGATGTACCACTATTACAATAGTGATACCCAGCTTTACCTCTCCTTCCCATAGGAATACACTATAGCTTTAACTACTCAGTCTGAATACCATCCTTGTTTGAAAGAGAAACGATCACTTTTAGGTTGAACCACTGAAGACTGAGACAGTGGTATTGCTGCAAATTTGAGGTCCTCCACAACTCATAGTCTTTCCCCATAATTGTCTGCAGTGAGGACAAGCTCAAGTCTGTGAAGTGGGTGAGGAACTGGTATAAACCTTAATAGGAAGCAGTCACGTAGGCATTGCACAGGAATGTTATTAAATGTTATCACCTGATGATGATTCCCCAGGTAAAACAATTTATTACATCAGAGAATCCTGCTATGATTGAGTATACTTTCATTTCTGCATGACTAGAAAACTACAATACTTTCCATGTAGGGCTTTCTGCTGTGGACTCTTGAGGGACTTCAGTAGATGTAGAAGTCAGTAATCCTATCAAGGAGTACTTATCCGTATGAAATTGCTAAGTGTTACAAGGTGTTTGCACTGACTGCTGGTTGCCTCAGTCTGCCTGTGAGGTTTTAGCTCTTAATTTATTTGGCATATAATTTTATACCTACCTATTAAAGCGTTACTGCTCCACTAGGCATGTAGGGTCATATGGTCAGGTAGCAAGCATCTACTAGAGATCATGTCTGCAAGGTTCTGAGATTAATTTCTTTTCCCTTAATAGGCGCTGCTTCTGTTGAAGTTGCTGCTCTGACAGCCTAGAAATATTTGCACTGTGAGTAGCTTTAAGAAGTCCTTGAAGATGTACCTTTTCTCCTGGGCTTGTTTAACCTAATTTAAATTACTTCACTTTATGTGCCTCTAGTCTCTGTTTTTAATTTTGTGACCATTTTTGGTATTTATTTTCTGGAATTATGTGCTTTGTAATTTTGCACTTGTAAGTTAGACAGACTTTCTCGCATTAATATATTGTGATTTATTGATCATACACTGCACAAACCAGATGTGTATTGCATGAGTCAGTCGTTTAATCAGTCGTGCTGTTTCATACTGAACTCAGTAAACTACGATTTTACTTCCACTCCAGATACAATATATTCTGGTTTCTATCAAAATCGCACCCCCCCCCCCCATCCCATCTGGGATAGGTTGACTTCTGACTGATGAAACAAAAACACATTTGCTGTGTTGTATATCTTTTTTTGGTTTTATTCAGTAAGGTTCAAGGATTTTATTTTGTTTCATAGGGTGACTTCTGTCATGCTTCATTTGTACCATGTCCCACCTTGGCAAATCATTTCTGAACTTTCATTTCTCACCATATCCCCATTCAGTTCTGCCTACATGGACTTAAGATAGTTATTCATAGAAAGCTGGTGTGTGTCTTGTTAAAGTGATCTGCTGATAGCTATTCAGAGAAAGCCGGGGTGTGTCTTGTTAAAGTGATCTGCTGACAGAGAAAAAAATTACAAAGAGCAGACCTCTGTGTATCTTTGCCTGTACAACTAAATGGCTTTCCACAATAATTCTTAATGGAACATCTGTCAAATTAAATATTACTCACCTTTCAAAAGTTGCATTTTCATCTGCTTATCCTGCAGAACATAGTGTCAGGGGACCGTAAGACTTTACAACCTTTTTGCAGTGTAATGGCACAAGCTTGTATCTTTCATTGAAAGTATTAAAAAACATCTTGGAGAGGATAGAGAATTATATCCACACACCATGAAAGAGACCGTTATACACACACTACAGTAGTTTTGTTCACCATTTGTGATACATATTGTAAATGTATGCCAATAGCTTGCGCTGTCATTGTAAATAATAAAATAGTGTTCCTTCTTTCTCTACAGTAACAGTCATCATAGAAATGCCGTCCAGCTGTTGTTTCTACTTACGTGCTTCCGTTAAACACTATAGAGTGTCAGGCATATTTGTTGAAACTAATGATGTGCAGATGAGATCTAAGTAGCACGGTTAAAACACATTAGTTGCTGTGATAACCCTAGATCATGTCTGTTTCATACTTGCTGGGTGCAGTCTTTGCAGTTTCCACAGGCTTCTCTCTGTGCAGCATGACAGGCCCTCCTGCTGGTATATGTCAGCCATTACAGTTGTCATACTAGAACAGAAGGCAACAGCAGCGTGTTTTCACTGGTCATTACTCTGATTTCTTGGTGGGAATCAGGACATTTAGCTGTTTAAAAAATAATAATTGTGTTGCTGATATTTCCCTTCAGTTATGTTTATAATGCTAAAATTCTCATCTTTCCTTCATTTAATGATTTGCCAGAATGTCATGCTATTAGACAAGCTAAGAACAAGTTAGCTGTCACTGTTGTTATTGGTGTTTGCTAATAACCATGCTGGTAATGATTAAGGGGCTCTGATGTAATTGCTTAGTAATAACTAAGGAAATCCCATGGTATCAAACACAAACTATTTTTGGTAGTAAACTAAGTGCTATAATTTATAATGTGCAACTCCCCCACCCTTATGATTGCATAGGTGTTTAAGAGCACTTGACCTATATTTTTAAGGCATGGTTGAGAGGGTGGTTGAGGAATGAGACATTTTTAGCAGTAAAACCAGTTGTACCAGTGACATTATCTCTGTGAGTAGTAGGAGTTCCTAATGGAAAACTGCTGTGAAAAAGTAAAGACCAACCATTTTAGACCTGATACAGTCAGACATAAATGTTGCTTCTTAGACCACATTTGCAAGCTTGTCTGGTCTCAGCAACTGTGGGAGATGAACATTGTTTTAAGCATTTCTTTCACAAGCAGCCCCTTGCTGAAAGGCTGGGGTGGTTCCACACTCCTATGTCTAATAAGTGAAAATTTCCGGGGTGTTTGGTAAAAAAAAGAGGTCCATTGTTCTAGCATCTTTCAGTTTAAATGTAGATTGTGGCTGAAAACGAGCATGCATAAAAGAGTTATCTTAGTTATTGGCTGATCTACATTGTATTTGTCCACATATTATGGCTCTATAGCTTGGGAAGTTCCACTCAGAAAGAGTGACCATCTGATCTCCTCCCACCTTCAAACCATAGCATGATGCAAATGGCCTTCTGTTGGAAGATATGATATTTATAAATGGGACTACTACAGTTAGTAAGGGCTGAAACAGGAGTTGCTTAACTGTCATTAGCTCTTTAATAATTTTAGGCGGGCAGCATGTTTTCCATTAGTCTCTAGTGTATAGTCTGTAATCAGATCATTCACCCTGCTATAGCATAGACAGGTTTTTAGAAGACTTAAACTACCATCTTCTCCTTCAACAGCTGTACTTTTTGGAGACAGTGATATACAAGGACACACTGAGTAATGAAAGTAACTAATTTATTTTGAGGGTCTTTGTCTAGAAAGGACAGTAAGTTGTAATATTGTTTATTGGTCTTTGTATAAAAATGATAGTTTTTTCATTCTTCTGAGAGAAGAAAGAGGGAATCAGAGCAACGTAGCTTTCAGACTCTGTAACCAACGTGTGTGTCTTGGTAAGCAGGCTGTGTTTTATAGGGAATAACCAGCTTGCAGCATAACATTCGGACTCACTACAGGAGGTCAGTGACCTGACTATAGTCATGGTCATAACTAGTCATAACAGGAAATGCCCTCATACGAGATCCACACCTTTACAGACTGTTAGTTGTTTAAAGTATCAGTGTCTTGGCTATAGATATTTCCCACTGTCATCTAATCACTTTTGTACAGCATATTTAATTTTTATACTTTGACAACTTTGTTGGGATATTGAGTAACAATCTACTGATTTTTCACCAGGTATGACTCTGTTGGATACATTTCATAACTGACTAATCATTTGTTCATTAATTTATTTGCAGAAAGCTGTAGACGTCATGTGTTTTGTACCAAAACGTTGCAATGATATGATGAATGTTGGACGCTTACAAGGATTTGAGGTATGATCTTTGAACATTTGAGTTTCCATGACTGCTTTAATGATACATCACTAAAGTATGACATTATAAATGTTTTATTAATACATTAAGGTTATTTTGTAATGTAGTCACTGTGCACTATGCTGTATGAGATTTCCTTTAACTTGCCTTCCCTTCCACTGAAGTAACTTCTGCCTTCACCAGCCAGGCTCCCAATATCACTCCTATTTTTATTTGCATTGTGTCTGAAAGAGCAGGAATTGGCCACATTAAGACCAAGCCTTACTCCTGCAGGGGTTCCAGACAAATGTCATAAAGTAGACAGTGGCTTATCTCAGGACTCAAGTATAGTTGGGCAGTTGCCACAGGGGATTAACACTCCAAACTGTTAATAAGCTGTTTCCATATCCACAGGTACAGGGTTTGGTTCCTTCCATCTCCATTTGTCTACTCTGTCACTATTAACAAATCTCTATCCTAACAGTGTTCCTAGGTTATCCCTGAAAAGAGACACATATGTCCAGTGGGCTTACACAATTAAAATTTGTATAAAATACAGTACAATAATGTATTATGCTGGTATGTTGAGCCACCATGGTGCTACATGAAGGTTAAGAGTACAACTAAATACAAAACAAAATGAAAATAAAAAAAGAGTACAACTAAATATGTACTTTTAGGACAAAACCAGTAGTGGTTGTTTTAGTTCTTATCAGAATCTGTCTATTATGAAACAGAATATTAGCAGATCACATGCTTAAATTATGACCATGGCTAATCTGCTAGTGTAGATAACTGTCTGAGATCTTTTACTAGTTGTCTGTACAGCGCATACCTGTCAACTGTCCCTGATTTTGACCCAAATTTTAACTGTGTTCCTCTTAATCCCTCCTAAAACTAGTGACTTGTCAAGAAAGGTGAATAATTGTACTTAAAAAAATGACAGTAATTAGAGTTTTAGGCTTCTCTTACTTCAGAAAATGTATATTAATTCACATTTTTTTATCCTGACAATGTCTCAAATTAATAGTACTAATATTTTAAAAGTGTCCCTGATTGTCCTTGATTATTTCTGGATTTGTCCCTGATTCTGTTGAGATTTGTACCTGATTGGTTGAGACTTGTGCATGGAGGGGGCCACTTGCCTATGATGCAAATGTTAACCTACTTTGATAGCTAGAGAAATGCATTATAGGACAGTTAGGGATGCATGGTATTGAGCAGAGCTTGGTTTTGATTTAGGAAGCAGTGATGACACACAGAGGAAACCAAATGATGGAGAGGTAATTGAAAGCATATTAAAATAACCAGATATTAATTGCAGAAAAGTACAGTTGTGTACATTTACCATAAATGTAGATGTTCGAGTATATTCACTGTTGCAGTCATTACATTTGGGTTATCCGCTTGCAGTAGACCTCATTCGGCCTGATTAACAAAGTCTTGGGTCCTACGTTGGTTGCTGTCTCTTCTTCCATGATCTCAGGTAGTCAGGAGTATAAAACATGCAGCTGATGTCATTACATCAGTTTTTCTTGCCCCAGATGTCAGGTGCTCCCCTAATGGGAAGCATTTAAATCTATAAATATACAAGGTTATACCTCAAACAAAAAGCAAATATACCAAAAAGATTGTAAGCATTGAAAAAGAGAGGAGGTATAGCCAAAAAAAAAAAAAAATCAGGGGGCTGGAGGGAGGGTAACCAGGACTGCAACAGTGAATACACTCTAACATCTACATTTATGGTAAGTGTACACAACTGTACTATGTTCTTCGTGTTTCACAGTTGCAGTCATTACATTTGGGTAGATTCCTAAAGCTAAGGATGGGAGGAGGAATTTAGATAGCATTAGGACCAGCTATAAGGCCTTGCAAAACTGCAGTGGCAAAGCCAGCTCTGGATTTAGAGAAAATTGGCAAATGGTAATGCTTGGTGAAAGTATGTACAGAACTCCAGGTAGCAGCTTCTAGGATGTCCCTGGTAGGTACGCTTCTGAGAAAAGCTGTAGAGGTAGATGGAGCCCTGGTTGAGTGGGGTCTGATCCCCTGTGGGATAGGTTTTACATAGTGCTTATAGCAGAAATGAATGCAATGGCCTATCTATTTGGAAATGTTTTGGTTTGAAATAGCCTTCCCCTCTGTCCCTGCAGCAATTGCCACCAGCAGTTGTTCAGATTTCCTTTGAAGTTTAGTCCTGTCCAAGTAGAATCTAAGTTGTCTGTGCACATCTAAGGAGTGCAGTATCCGTTCCCCTTTGTTCTGTGGATTAGGAAAGAAGGTTGGCAAATGAATGGACTGATTAAAGGCCACACTGGATACCACCTTTGGCATGAAAGAGGGATTGGTCCTGAGGGGCACCCTGTCCGCATGAAAGATGATGAAAGGCTCCACTGCCATAAGGGCCTGTAATTCAGATACCCTTCTTGCTGAAGTGATGGCTAAAAGGGAAGCCATTTTCCAAGAAAGGAATTTTAAATCTGCAGTAGCAGCTGGCTCGAAAGGAGGAAGGATGAGTTTCTCCAATACAAAGTTAAGGTCCCAGGCTGGAGTCGGATCTCTGCTGGGTGGTCTTATATTTTTGGCCCCTCTGAGGAACTGCTTGAGCAGTGGATGAGAGAAGAGGGGAGGTTTTGTGTTATAATGAGCTGAAATATCTGAGGCGTGAATTTTTATTGAGGAAAAAGACAGGCCCTTGTGAAGCATCTCAGTTAAGTATTGTAAAATCTGAGGTAAATTGGGCACTGCTGTGCTCATCCCTTGAGATTAGTTCCAGGCACAGAATCTTTTCCATTTTTCAGCATAAGATTTTCTAGAAGTAAGCCCCCTTGCCTCTAAAATGACATCCATCACTGGTTTACTGAGGGATGGTAAAGGAGAGCTTAGGTAATTAGGCAGGCTGCTAGGTTCAGTATTTGAAGCTGAGGGTGTGGAATCTGGTTCTCCTGCTGAGACAGCAGGATAGGAGTCTGAAGCAGGTGCCATGGGGCCAACAGTGACACACTGCACAGGAGGGGGTACCACTGTTGGTGTGGCCAGGCTGGTGCAATCAAAATCATCCTTGGTTTGTCTTGTTTGATCTTTAGTACTACTTTGGAGAGCAGAGGCAGAGGAGGAATGGCATAAAGTGATAGTTTTTTCCAGCTGAAGGACAGAGCATACACCTTCCAAGCTTGTCTGTGGGGAGTCCTTGTGCAAAATTTTTCCAATTGATAGTACTGGGGGGAGGCAAACAGGTGTATATATGGGCTCCCCCATTTACTTGTCAACATGTTGAAAATCCTTGGTTCCAGTTTCCACTCATGTGGGTCCATGAGGTTTCTGCTTACTCCGTCTGCCAGTGTATTTAGTTTTCCTGGCAGGAATTGAGCTTGTAGATGCACTTGGTAGCTCAAGGCTGTGTTCCACATGCCATGGCTAGTCTGCAGAGGGGGTAAGAATGTGTACCCCCCTGCTTGTTTATGTACCACATAACAGTAGTGTTGTCCATCTTTACCATTAATTGTCCTGGAAGAATGTAGTCCTTGAAGGCTGTCAGAGCATTCTGTATAACTAACATTTCTTTATGATTGATGTGAAGGTGCATTTGAATTGGGTTCCATTTGCCCTGAGTGCACTTCCCTGCCAGGTGCACCCCCCATGCATAGTCTGATATGTCTGTTGTTAGGGTTTGGGCAACAGGGGTTAGTGTGAATGGTAGTCCCTTGTTTTGGTGGCAGGCTTCTGCCCACCAAAGGAACTCTAGGTGTAGACAAGGAATGATAGGAATCATTGCTTCTAGATCCTGAGAATGTTGACACCATAGGCTTTTTAGATACCATTGTAGTTTCCTCATATGCAGTCTTGCATATGGAATTAGAAGAATGCAGGAGAACCCCAAGGTTTGTAGTATTTGCCTTGCAGATAGCAGGATTTTTGTGGCCACTTGTTTAAAGTAGGTTGTCAAGTGAATTTGTTTTTCTGGCGTGAGGAAAGCCATCTGGGAAGTTATATTCAAGCTTGCTCCCAGGAATATAATTTGTTGACATGGTACCAGGTGTGATTTTTTTTCATTTATGGTGTACCCCAGACAAGTTAGCACCCTTTGTACAAAAGCCAGATGATTCAAAAGTGTGTCCTGGTTTTCTGCCTGAATTAGACAATCATCCAGGTATTGGTATATTTGAATATTTCTTTGTCTGCAAAATGCAATGACTGGAGCTAGGCACTTTGTGAATACCCTGGGTGCAGTAGATAAGCCAAAGTGCTGTGCAGAGAACTGATTGTGCATGTAGCCTGATTTGAAGTGTAGGTATCTTCTGCAAGATTCCCTTATTGGGATGTGCAGGTATGCTTCTTTTAAATTTAGTGTTGTCAACCAGGCATCTTTGCTTAGCATAGGAAGCAACTGGTGAATTTTGGAATCACCAAAAAGTTGTTTATAGTAAGCAGGTCCAGGATAGGACATCATGAATTGCCTTTTCTGGGTACCGAGTAGAAACCTTTTCCCTTTTCTTCTTCTGGTACCAACTGAATATCCCCTATGCTTAAGAGAGAGAGAGAGAGAGTACTTGCTTTTGGGCCTCTGCCCACTGATTTGGAGGTAGATCCGGCCAGCTGCTTGGAGTTGGTAATGTGTGGAAGTGAAATCTGTATCCTTGGGACACTGTATTTTAAACCCATTTGTCCTGGGTAATGAGTCCCCAGTTTTTTGCATGAAGTTCAATCTTTCCCCCCCAAAGGGGAAGTCAGTTGAGAAGTGCTTGGAAGTTTTAAAAAGAAGTCACAGAGACAGTTTACCATAGGGGGGAGTTTTATTACTCCTAGATTTGGAAGTGGAAGCCCCCCCACTGCTTAGTCCTGTGTGTCCCCTGGGACTGAAGCCTGGGTGCTATGCTGGATCTGTGTTTGGACTGAGAAGGTCTAGAAGAGGCAGGAAAGGACCAGTTCTTAGAAGGCCAATGCCTACTAAATCTTGAAGGTTGTACGTGTAAAAAATTTTAACAGTTTGCATAGATTTAGCTTTTTCCTCCATCTTTTTAAGAACTTCTTCTGCCCTGTTGCCAAACAGGCGGTCTTGATTTGAGGGAGCATCCAACATTTTCGCTTTAACATGATCTGGCAAGGATTGCTCCTTATGCCAAGCATGCCTTCTAAGTACAGACCCAGTTACCGCAGCCCTACAAGATGCCTCTAGTGAATCAAAACCACAATGTATGTTTACCAACTTGTTCAGCAGAATGCATTAAATCCTGTAAATCCTTATTTTCAGCACAATCGGGAAACAACATAATTTTCTGTTTAAGCAATCCAATAATATGCAGCTGATAGATTAATATATGAAACTGGCAATTCAAGGCTCTAATGGCCAAAGTTGCAGAAGTGTATACCTTCTTACCCCATCTATCCAGTGCCCTGGAGTCTCTTCAAAGGGGGTAGGATTTTTGGCAGTAGTAGCTTTAATGCCTTTGGGTCCCTGTGAAATGGTTGCAGGATCCGCAGTAGGATTTTTGAAAAGGAACTTGTTGAAAGTCAGGAACCCTGTAATATCTATCAGGTTTTCTGGAAGGAGGAGGTAAAGAGGTAGGGGCCATGCTAGATTCCGAAAAGGCATCATCAACAATGTCCAGTACAGGAGGTATAGCTAAAGGCCTGTGCTGGGGCAGGAGTAAGAAATCCCTAATCCTCTTTTTAGAATCAGAGAAATCCTGACTTTCTCAGTGAAAATGCCTGAGAGTATGCAAGGTTTCACCAAAAGAGAAATCCTCTGGGGGGGAAGCAGAGGGGATAGAGTCCTCAGCATCAGAATCCTCATAGGTAGATAAACGTAAATCCTGGTCATCAGAGGAAACAGAAATTTCAGAATCCTGGTCAGAAGTATTATAAGCAAACTCAGTCCTAGGTCTCTTAGAGGGGGAAGGTTGGCTTCCCCTGATTAAAGTAATAAGATCTTCAGTCATTCTTATCATTCGTTTTTTAGGCATAGAGGCCTGACCATGTGGTCTGGGCATCAGTTTTCTAGGCATGGTTCGAGTTTTAGGCCTTGAAGAAGAAGATGGTGTCAATTTAATATGTAAGTCAGTAGGCCTGAATACACCCTCAGAAGCCGGTGCCTGCACAGCGGCTCCGGACCCATCCAAGGTAGAGACATCTGCAGGTTCCACAGCTGAAGCATCTCGCGGCATACCGGACTCTGAATGGGTCTCAGTAGAGGCCTGCAAATCTGAAGTAGCAGGTATTAGGGGCTGTGAAAGCACCTCACTGAGTACTGGCGAACTGGGTGGACTGTCTCTGTCTTTATCTTTGTGTTTTTTCAGAATGTCGGTAGTCAAATGGCTTACCAAAGACATACCAAAAAATTTAGAAGCGCAAATATACAGACGGATAGTTCATGGTTTAAATAAGGCACAAAACTGACAGTGAGGTACATCATGGTCAGGGCCTAGGCAAGGAATACAGTATGAATGAAAATCTTTATGAGGTATTTGCTTTCCACAAGAAGTGCAATTACTTACTTTTACTGACATCGGTTTAGAGCAAGAAAAAGTTTCCCCAACGGGGTACTTAGCTTTTAGTTGAAGACTTCAGTTCTTCTTCTTCTTTCGGCTTTTTTCCTGGTTAGGGGTTGCCACAGTGGATCACTTGTCCGCTCATGATTGGCAGTGGAGTTTTACAGTGTCGAGTTCCCAGACCGGCGCCCAACCTTCCACTGAAACTCAAAAACAAAAATTTCAGGAGTTGGCCAACAGGCACTTGTGAACTGCTTTTGCTTCAGGCACCGCACGGAAAGAAAGACTGATGTAATGACATTGGCTGCATGTTTTATACCCCTGACGTCATGGAAGAAGAGACAGCAACCGACATAGGACCCAAGACTTTGTTAATCAGGCCGACTTGAGGGCTACTGCAAGCAGATAACCCAAATGTAATGACTGCAACAGTGAAACACGAAGAACATCTTTCAATACTAAAATCTGTGCAAGTCTTAAGTTAGTCCTACCCCTAGCTTGCATTTCTTTCTTTTGTGTAATGAAAGATATCACACAGCTTGCAGTTTGCTTTACGTCTGTCTGTATAAAGAGCAATCGTGGAATTTCCATTTCTAACTTCAGAGGAAAGGTAGGTACATGAAGGGCTTAAATGGCTGCAGTATTTGCAAAGTTCTGTAAACCAAGATAATTTGTTTATGGTTTCTGCTGATTAGTCCTCCATGGCTATAGAGATTAGAGACTTTTATGTTTAGCCCCAGGATAACAGGAAGTGGAAGGCCTAACTGGAATTTTCAGGAATTGTTATACATCTTACATTCTGTTTAGCTTCAATTTCTCTAACTTGCTTTTGATTTCATTTGAAGTTCACACTGCATTTTGTGATTGACATATTTCAGCATAGCTGGAAACATGTGCTCTTCCAAGTAAATAAGCCTGCTTGACCCATGTAAAGCTAAAGTCTAGTTTACTGTGGAAGAAGAGAACCAAATTTGAATGAAACTATTGAAGTTCCATAAGTAAATGAACTTTTGTCCATTTTTTTCATTTAGGGCAAAATCACAGCTCAGGGAAAACTGCTACAGCAGGATACATTTTATGTTGTGGAACAGGATTGTGGATTGCTGTCACGAGGCAAGGAAAGGCGAGTCTTCCTCTTTGAACAAATCGTAATTTTCAGTGATCCCATTGACAAGAAGAAAGGATTTTCACTGCCAGGATATATCTTCAAGAACAGTATCAAGGTACAGACAGATATGCTCTGCCAACACTCAACTGCACTTTTTCACTAAACTGCTTTTTTGCTGTCTTTGTTGCAGATGATACCCTTGGAAATGGGTCATTTGAAGTCCTTCTTGGGGGGCTCACTTGAGCACAAAACTTGGCTAGGCTTGTAAGGGCCCCAGGGCCAATAGCCTAGTAGTTTCCTAAGATTCTATGATCCTGTGACATAGATAGGGTTACAGTGGTTGTCAGTGTGCATATGACATCTTTACTGTTTGCATGCAATGGCTGTGGATCAAACTGTCAGGCTCTGCAACTTCTTCCTTCCAGGATAGATTTATCATATCTAGAAAATTGTGCATGTGTTGAGGTTCATTCATTTTATTCTGGGGTGACTGGTTAATTAAGATGTCTCCATTAATGCCTATTCTGGTTACCTCAACTATCTGTGTGTGGCATTACTCTCAGCTCTGAGTTATCCAGGACAGGCATGTCTTTAAACAAGGGAGGAGGACACACTTTCTCAAGACTTGCTTACCTTGTAGCATGGTGTGGTTTTGATGCAGTTTGTTCCACTGGGCAAAATGAAATAGTCATATAAATGCTCAGTCTTGTACTTTAAATACATATAAGTAGGCGAGTGCAGGGCCTGATTTAGTTGTTCAGTGTTCCCAACAAAACTAATTTATTTTAGGGCTCCCTATGAACTGAAGAACATGGAGCCCTCAACAGGACTACAGAAGCCAATTTCTCCTCTGGCCTCAAAACCAATGAAACTGCAATCTAGCATTTTTGGCTAGATTTTATTTATGTGTGACTGTCTTTGGATCAAGTTCATAAATGTACATTTTTCAGCAAAATGCACGTGTCTGATGTGGACAAAGTAGTTGAAAATTCCCCATCACCACCACCAACAGCAACAACAACACCCTTGGTAGTTATGATAATTAAAGTTAGGGCTGTTACACCTTGGGGGAGGAGGACAGCCCCTGCTGTAAACCCCATCATCTGGCTCAGTTTTAGGGTCATTTGCTGACTCTACACTTCAGAAGGATATATGTATAAGATTTTTTACATAATTTAGTTGATGTTCAGAGATAGGGCAAGATCATTTTACATGTTTCTTGTGCCCCCTCAAACTATGTCCAATGGCACAAAGTTGCCTTTTACAGATTATAGGATCATAAGAGGTTGCTAGGTTAACAGTCCCCCTTACTAGCCTAGTCAGTTTCAACCCATGTTCCCAAGGGTGTCTGGTTCAAGCAGACACTAGGTCCTTTGAGCTAGTGACCCGTGTACTCATTTGACTTGAGAATGTGCAGCATTTTCATTAAAACTGGGTCAGAGATTGCTCTATATGCAAGACACAGGTTGCCTGTGAGCAGTGTGTATGACACTGAGTAAAGTGACAATGATTTCAGTGTGTCCACATAAGACAGATCTTGAAGACCCTGAATTTTCTTTGTAAGGAACCTTTGTGGTCTCTTCAATTAATTGCTGCAGGTGTTTGTAAAGGAACATGCCAAAGGGAGCATTGCACTCTATTATTGGCCTGATGAGGGAGGAGTATGGGGGGGGGGGGGTTGTAACCTCTTTTTTTCTGGAGGCAATGCCCTTACTTATGAGATGAGCAATATAAAATGCCCTTCTTACCACTGTGGAGACATGGTAATTGAAGTTAAGGTTGCTGTCAACCTGTGTGCCCAGATCTCTCACCACTGACTGTGTGCTTAGGGTATTGCTATTGATGTGGTAGTTTGCATGAACATCACCCTTGCTGAAGGGAATGATGCATTTTTTTTTTGCTTTAAGTTTAAGGCCATGACTTTGGCATTAGTCATTAGTCTGTTTAAGACCTTCTTGCAGGATGTTGACATTGCTAGGGGTTTCAATGATAGCTCGCAGTTTGCACTCATCAGCAAACATTCTCAGCCACAGTCCTTTAGTTTTACGCTGTACTTCTGAGAAGTAGATTCCAAACAGTACGGGTCCCAGAGCTAATCCCTGTGGTACACCACTAGTTACGGGTCAGCTGGAGGAGATGGAATCCCCTATTCTGACTGTACGAGTTGTACCAGTGAGCCGGTTTGCAACCCACCTGACAATATATGGGTTGATACCCAGCTGGGTGAGTTTATCCATGATTACTGTAGCTAAGTCTAGGTAGGCCATATGCACAGATTTGCCCTTGTCTAGGGATTTGGTGACTGTCTCAAAGAAGTCCACCATGTTTAACAGGCATGATCTCCCCTTGACAAAGCCAAACTGGGTGGGGTCGAGCATTTGGAGATTTCCTATCTCTCTGTTAATAAGGTCCATGATTTGTTCCATGACGTTGCAGATAAGGCTGGTCAAGCTAATGGGTCTATAGTTCCCGGGGTCTGTGGATGCACTCCTTTGTGCAAAGGGATGATGGTAGCTATTTTCCCTTCTGCAGGAACAAAGCCAGTGCTTAGGCTGAGATTGAAAAGTGTGCTCAATGGTGGTGCTAATTCCTGTTTTAACCCATGTAGAACACAGCCCGGGATGTTGTCTGGTCCTCTAGAGGCTGTAGTTTTGACCTTGGAGAGGGCATTTAAGACCTGTTCCTCGGAGATAATAGACGCGGGACAGGTGTTAGGGATGCTTTGGGGTATATGTGGCGGGAACAGGGGAGTGAAGTTTTCACTGAACCTGTCAGCAAGCAGGTTTGCTATATCCACAGGTTCTGTATATGTAGTACCATTAACTATGAGTTCAGCGCAAATCAGGGATTTACCTTCGAGGTTATGGATGTAACTAAAGAACACCTTGTGGTTTTCCTTAGTTAGGGAGGCTAATTTGGATTCGTAGTTAGCTTTAGAGGACTTCACTAGGAATCTTATTTGCTTGTTTAAGTTGAGGAGGGAGTGTTTCCAGTTTTGAGACTGTTCCTTCCTACTCTTAGACAGCAGTTTCTTTTTCTTATTATGTATTCTATTAATGGCAGTTGCCCACCAGGCAGGTTTGTTCTTCCTTAAAGATCTTGCTTTGGTTCTATCAGGTATGGCAGTCAATGCAATTGTAAAGGTGTTTGTACTTTTGTATAACTTAGCATAGGTGTCTGTTCCTTCAGTGGGAGGAGGGGCTGTGAAGCTATTTATGCTGTCTCATAAGAGGATGTAATTGGCTTTGGAGAAGTTTTTTAGTTTAGTTGTTGCTAAGGGGGGTGGGATCTTGTGTTATAGTTATTTCTAGCATGACTGATTTTTGGTCAGATCTCACCAGGGATGGCCAAACACTGGAGGTGGTGCAGTGGTCCCCCATGTTGGTGAGCACCAGTTTTAGGATGTTTGAGGCCCTTGTGGATGTGTCAACCAGTTGGTCCAGGGCATTGGAGTTAATGAAGTCCAGGAACCTTTGGGCAAGTGAGTTAGAACACTTATAATTTACCCAGTCTATGGATGGGTAATTAAAGTCACTGTTTAACTTTGCCAAACTAGAGGCATATTTATCTTTATTGAATATTGATACACCACCTCCTTTAGTTCTCATGCCTTCACTTTGTGGTCTGAACCAGTGGAAAGAAATGTAACCTGGTATAACTGGGGTGTTCTCCACAGCCTTAAACCAGGTCTCAGTGACTGCACAAATGTCAGCATCTTCCCAGGTGAGGACTGCTTCCGGTGACTGCAGTTTCTGGTTTAGACTCTTAGCATTTAGCAACATACCCTTGAAGTTGTTTTTAGAGGGCATTTTTATGTCGGAAATTTTTTTCTTGTGACATTGCCTAAAAAAGGCACTATGGGGATGGCAAGAGCCTTAACCAGTAACCAAAATCCCAGGGGTGACAGATGTAGACCATCTCTGCCAAAGCATCGAGGTCTGTCAACCATGTCATCCCAGGCTGACAGATACTGGATCCCCTTTGAATAACACCAAAAACTAAGCCAATTGTTGAAGTCAATCATTTTTTTGTTTGTATTAAGGTATCATCCTAGGTGAAGGTAAAATGTTGCTTAAGGCTAGGGACATACCTGTCTGAGACACACAATCAGAGAAGTCAGTCATGTTTCTCTTCATATGGTTCAGTGAGGTACATCTCAAGTCATTCACACCAACATGGACTATGACAGAGTCATAACAGTGCCTGTTGTTGAGAGACTTGAGTGCATGTGTGATGTGGTGGATCCTGGCATCTGACAGACAGCTGACCATGACCTTTTCCTTATCCCAGCTGGTGAGAGGGACATCTGTGTGTCTCACAGTTGAGTCACCTATGACTAAGATGTTTGTTTTTGTGTTATGCCTTAGTGGCTTGACTGGTGAGACACTGATGTGCGATATTTTATGTGTACTGTGTTCTGCACAGGATATATTATGTGAAGCGTGCATGTGTTTATGTTTGGGAGGTCTCTGATGTTTAGGTAAGCTTCTGCTAAGGACCTCTGCATATGTAGTTTTATGTTTTGTTGGTCTGGTAGGTGCAGGAGGTGAGGTGTGCATGCTGACAACCTGCTTAGTATCAGATAGACTGACCGGTGAGTGAGCAAGCCTGGATTCTAGGTTCTTGATATAGATCCATCTCTCACATAATGAATTTGTGTGGACTAGAAGAAGTGGGTTGTCAGTGTACATGAGGCACTTGCTACATTGCCTCAGGATGCCCATGTCGACCAGGCTGGCTTGAGAAACTGTGAGAAATTGCTCACTCATAATGCTAGGTAAGTTGATGTGGTCAGAAAACAGGAAGTGGACAGGAAGGAACAGGTAAAGTAGAGGATAGGAGAAGTGGACAAAAAAATACGAATGGCTAGTGGGTAGGATCTGTGATAATACCTCAGGAGCGTCGCTGAATGTATCACCTGTCACTGAGGGGCAATCACGAGAACTCATCAATGGAGCACCAGCAGAGTACTAGGTGAAAATTTGCAGACAGAAGTGTTTGCGTCTATAACCACCATTGGTGCCCACAGCTGAGCATTAGTGCATGATGCACAAATGCAGTGCTATGTAGCAAACAAGCAAGAACTGAGCTAAACAAATTAACCAATAAAAAAGCTCAAAACTGAGACCTGATCCAGCAACCTTCAATCAGACAATTTCTAACTGCACACTCCTGCACTAGGGTGCAGGGGAGCCTTCTCCAACAAAAGATGGCCTGGTTTAGTGCTCAAGTTATACAGACAGAACTAGATTCAGCAGGTCTGAATGTGGTCTATGCTACAGCAAACAAAGTGCAACAATCTCAGAACAAAGCAGTGATATGCTAAAAATACAGTTCAAAAGTGCAATATACAGTGAAAAATTCTACTTTAGTTTTGCAGAGATGTCTTGGATTTGCTTATAGGAAGTACTGTATGGAGTTTGCTGCAATTGTAAGTAGACAAGTAACAGAGTGAAATTACATTGTTGCCCTTTGATTAGGGACCCCCTCTTAAGCTGTAAACTTACTGTTAATTGCATTTTCTGCTGTGGCCTAACACTGGACATATCTGAGGGTTGACGCACATTCTAGGTGAAGATCTGGTTTGCTGACAGATAATCCTTATTTGAATATTTCTTGCTGTAACAAAATGTGTAAATATTTAAGTTGTAAAATTTTTTTCAGTGTTCTTCAGCTGGCCTCTGGAATTATCGGGAGAAACAACATAGAATGATATGCACTTTTCGGAATTTGTAGGTAGGCACAGGTGCTTCTGTTTCCCACATGAACCCCTCCCCCCTTTGTCCACCTTACTCATCCGCTAATTCTAACCCTGCTCTTGTCCCTAGTCTTAGCCCTGCTTATTCATAGGTTCATACTAGGCTATCTGCCCTAGGGCATTTATAAGCCTAGCCAGAGTGTGTTTGGCTTTCGCAACCCATTTTAAATTAATTTTGCTATGCCCTTTTCCTAGGTTAGTATACTGTGCTTCTGTCTAACAGTGACACAGAAGTGATACCTGGGGTAAACCTACTATCTCCCATCCACTCATCAAGATTCCTCTTGAAGAGAGTCAATGAGGTACTCTGCCTAACCTGGACTGGGATTTTATTCCAGAGTGAAGGGAGCTTCTGGGTATGAATTTGTCCCTCCAGCATGTCCTGTTTATTTCAGTGCTGAGGTTCAAGTCTCTCGAGCGCGTAGCTCGATGGGATTTGGATTTTCTGAGGTGCAGCATGTCCATTAATTCCGGGGTGGACATGGCTTTATACGTCAGGCACAGATTGCCTCTGAGCAGGCGGTATGCCACTGAGTAGAGCTGGAGTTTCTTTAACCGGGCAGCATATGGCATCTGTTTGAGCCCTTTGATCCTCTTGGTGAGGTACTTTTGGGGTCTTTCCAGTTGCTGCAGGTGTCTGGTAAGGTACATCCCAAAAGGGGCATTGTACTCAATTATGGGCCTGATGAGGGATGAGTAAAGAGGCACAATGATCTCCCCTGTTCTAGATGTGAATCCCTTCATGATTAGGTGGGCTATATAAAATGTTTTTCTAACCACTTGGCCACGTGGTTGTCAAATGAGAGATTGCTATTAACTTGGGTCCCCAAGTCCCTAATTACTTCTTCCGTACTTAATGGATTAATTTACAAAAACCCTTTTATCTAACAACACCATAATTCAGACAAATTTGTTCTGGAGGTACTGTTAGGGTCTGGGTTACTTGATTAGAAAAGGAAGCTATTGGTTTTTCGTTTTCAGTTGTCTGGGTTTTGATGTTTGACTTATTTGGGTAAGTGTGTTTTCAAACTGCCAGCATCAGTATATTGCATTCTGATGCTTGTCTGCTTCTGTGCACTGTCATGTAATCCTATATGTACACATAGTTTACCTCTACTGCATTCACTTACACTTAGTCAAAAGAAATGGTAATTCTGCATGCTATCAGCTTACTATTTTATCCTTTTTTTCACAAAGCCATGAAACTGTAGTGTAGTTAAGTTGTATGCTGTTTATGAGACTTTGGAGTTAGAGGGCACTTGGAAATGGTGTCTGTGTTGTGCAGTTTTGAAGTAGGTATATTTAAAGGTGTGGAGCTGTACATTTTATTATTTATTTATTTTTATTTTATTTTACATTTGTTAACCAGGGGTGTCTGACTGAGCCGAAAAGGCCCTTTTTCAGCAGAGGCCCGGGGAGAAAAGCTCCACAAAGAAAAATTACAGAAACCTTTAGTTATTTAGACATAATCAGTATACACACAAATTACAAGAGACATGTTTTTACAGTGGTATGCGGCACAAACAGTTACAGTGGAGAGAACAATCAAAAAAGATATTAATTTTAAAAATAAAGGTAAGTAATAGATTTGTGGTGTACAGCTGAACTTTGGAAAGTAGGTAGAATACATACATAGTACACAGGTACAGTACATACATTGTAGATTAGCCAGTGTTTGTGAGTAAGACTGAAAAACTATTATAAATTGCTCTAGATTTAGTATGCATATGTTATCCGCTTTCACTAACCTGGGGAGCAATCATGGCACTGCCAACTTTGCTTGAGATGTTGCCTGATGAGGTCTTTAAAGGAGGCTTTGGATGATGTGTTTTGAATGCTAGTAGGGACAGAGTTCCATTTTTTAGCCACTGAACTACTATATAGTTGTAGGATATAGCTGCTGGAGGCTTGTTGCCCTGCAAAAACACTTATTTTGGTTGTTTTGATGAATTAGGATTTAATGTAGGTTTTGATACATCAGCTCCCAAGTATTTATGAATAATGTGCCAGATGCTCATGTGTGTGTGTGTGTGTGTGTGTGTGTGTGTGTGTGTGTGTGTGTGTGTGTGTGTGTGTGTGTGTGTGTGTGTGTGTGTGTGTGTATATATATATATATATATATATATATATATATATATATATATATATATATATATATATATATATATATATGTGTGTGTGTGTGTGTATATATATATATATATATATATATATACACACACACACACACACACACACACACACACATATGGATCTATGTCAGAAGCTTGAATTTTCAGCAACTAAAAATTCATATTGTCAAGATAATGTGATCAAATTTCTGACAACCCAAACTTTAAAAAACAACAAAAATCTACATTTTTTCTATGTTTTTGTAGGAGGGCAATCCCTCCTGCACCCCTCACACCCCCTGCATTTCATATGTACCAACTCTGAGATTGCACTACAGTGGGGAAAAGGGTAAATTTTCTGGTCCTCACTGTACCGTGATCTCCATTTAAAAGCTTTGAGTTTCCAGAAAGTTGATCATATGGTCTCCACTATATCAATTTCGAGTTTCTGAAATCTCGATTTTGTGTACCATGATTGCAGTACATTGCTGTTTGCTATTTGGGAGATCATGATGCACTGTTGTAAGGCTGTTTCTTGTGTTCCCCATTTTTGTGTGATCTCTCATACAGTGCACTTAAACCCTCACAGGTCTTTCAAGCGTATTCAAATAAGGGACTAACCTCTAAGCTTTGCAAATGGCTCCTTGTTTTTCCATCACCCAGATTTTCCTCCAATCAGCTTCCATGAATCCTCCCACCACTGTCTGTAACTGCCTTTAAATAACTGACCTGTTGAATGTAATGTATTAAAACAAGAACAGCGTAACTGAACAAACTGCTGGAAACTTAAATAAGGGGTCTTTATTCCTCTCACAGGGAGGGTATCAGAGAGAGAGACAGAGTCTCCTAGATCTCCTAGCTAAAGTGATTATATCTGCACTAATCCTTTTGTTATGTTCTTATGTTTGAAGAATCAGGATTTGTAGTTTTGGGTTTATTGCATCATGTCCTGATCAAATGTGTATTTGATGCTAACACCATATACTCCTGTACATTTAGATATGTATATGTATGTGTCTATCTGTGTGTGTGTGTGTGTGTGTGTGTGTGTGTGTGTGTGTGTGTGTGTGTGTGTGTGTCTATCTATACAGCTCTCTATATACAAATATTTATGTGTACACACGTGTGTATATGTATGTGTGTACATATATATATATATATATATATGTATATATATATTTATTTTATTTTATTTAACATTTGTTGACCGGGAAAGTCCACAGAGCCTGTTTTCAGCGGAGGCTCAGGGAGAAACCACGCAAACGCAGGGAGAACATGCAAACTCCGCACAGAAGGCACCCCAGCCAAGAATCGAACCGGAGAACCTCCTGCTGTGAGGCGACAACATTAACCGCTGCACCACTGCAGCGCCCTATATGTGTGTGTATACACACATATATATATATATATATATATATATATATATATATATATATATATATATATATATACATACATACATACATATACACACACACATACACACATATATTCATATATTTTATTTTTTTAGATGTGTTAACCGGGTTAGTCTGACTAGGCCCAGAGAGCCCTTTTTCATCAGAAACCTGAGGAGAAAAGCTCCGGAGAAGTAATTAAAAAAAATAAGAAAAAACTAACAATTCAAGTTGTAAGATACTTAACAGTAGAAAAACAAAGGAGGAGAAGTATACAACATTAAATATTTACAAGGCAAAAGTACAGTATTTTGAGAATGCAGTAGCAATATGTTCGAGAAATTTGGTTAGCATTAAGTTCTATACAAGGAATATAGCAATGCCTAAGATAAAAATATGTAATATACAATTCTGAGTAACATCATGACATAGTACAACAAAGGTTCGTTTAGTAGCATAGCTGCAATGAGAGTAATATGTGTAGACAGTTTAGATAGCTGATACCAGGCAGAGATGTTGGTTAAGAGAAGACAAAAATTCATTACGTCATTACCCGACAAGTATAGATGATGGTTAAGAGAAGACAAAAATTCATTACGTCATTACCCGACAAGTACAGATCACATATATATATATATATATATATATATATATATATATATCTGCATATGTGTGAGTATTTATATATGCATGTTTACGTGTATATCAAAAAGTAAGTCCAGCACTCTGCAGATAACTTGCCTTTGATGATAATCGCAACTCAAAAAAAACCAGCCCAGACCAGTTTTCCCTTTGGCTTCATCAGAGTGTGAGCAAAACAGTCAGGAATTTATATAGTGGATTTAAATTATCATATAACCAGCTTAAGCAACTGGCAGCTCACAGCAACTGAGAAGATATAGAATAACACAAATATTGCAACTTAATATGATTATTATAACAAATGCAGTCGATGAAAGTTGATGCCACAATTAGCATGATATGAAAACACATAAAAGGAAGTTATGTAACACTGTGCATAAGTACACTAACTACTAGTTGATATTCAGTAAAAGAAAATGGTTTATTAGCACATTCTAGTGGAGAAAGAAAAAATAATTACCTTCAAAGTACATATTTCTCCCATTTCCTCAGGAACTTTCTAGATGGGTTTACTACTCTCACTTCCTGAATCCAGTTGATCCTTCCATTCTCTGAGAGGACGATGCCGAGCATTCCATAGGCTAAGCAGGACGTCTGCAGCCTATTTGCTCCTCTCTGTGAATCCCTGTCCATAGATCCATTCCACCAGTGGCTGTAATCAGACAGCCGAAAGGCTGTGAGTGGTGTGCACATCCCTCCTCTAGGCTGACAAATACAGGATGATGAGCCAACATAACGTCAGAAGACAGGAAGTGCACTTTGTCACCATTAGATGTTACAAATGCTGTGGGCCTAGCACCCTTCCTCCCCTCCTAGGATGACCAAGCTGGCATCAACCTCTCAAGCTCATCTCCTGTCTGTTCCATTAGGTGATTATCTTGCTAATCGTATACTGGTCATCTGTTCTGTTGTCAGGTATGGGCCAAATAATGCTTCTAACAGTAAAACTGTCTTGTTTCTGCTTAGTGTACAAGTCATTTATATTTTGCCTAGTTTCATTTTTGCCTTTTTATACAAGGTTAATTTATTTTATAGTTATCTTATTTGTGTATATTTCACTTCCTACTAGTTTTCTTTTAATTTTGAAAGCTGCCGTCATATCTGTGGACTATTTCTTTAATTTATGTATTTATTTGTATGTGTGACAAACTGTAGCATAACCCTTGCAGTACTAATAAAACAATACCAAAAAATTACAAACAATGTTTGAAAAATATAACAATTTACCTCTGAATTCAGAGTACAAAGCCACCCATGAGACATAAAAATCAATGTAACCTATGTAATGTAAAAAGTTGTATAACATATGTAAACCCTGTTCAACAGGCAACTGCCACAGTTACTACTCCAACTTAGCTGAAAGGTAAACAGTAATAAAAAAACTAAAACTACAGGAAAAAAATGGATAAATGCAGTATGTTGGGGGTTTCCTGAGTGATAAATTCAGTATCTTGTATGATAATATCAGAGGACACTGTGACTCTTTTGCCATTTGTCAGAAAACTTGTTCCCTAAACCTACAATATAAGATGTTTAATTTGGTCTGTATTAGTTCACCGAAAGAAATTTTCAGTGAACACCTCTTCATTGACACCTAACTGTCAAAAATCACTTCCATGATTTGAAGAATTTTCCCAGGGCAATGAAGTAGTTGGCCAACCACACAACTTTGCCCTTTTTCCACTGTAGTGTAATCTTAGAGTTGGTATATATAGTTGGGTAGGTGTAGGGGTCGCAGCCTCCCACATTGAGGGGGTGTGAAGCTCCCCACTCGGGTGAGTTTGTTTTAGTGCCTTGTGTATTCTGTTGTGTTGCGGAGCAGTTGTTTCATTGCCCTGGGAAAATTCTGTGAATCTTTAGCAACCATAGTAGCCAATGGAATGTAGAAAAAAAGCAATATTAAGATGCCTAGTTCTTCAGTCGTCCAGACCTCAGCACAGGTTTGAGGGGGACATTATCATTGAGGGCCATGGCCTGATGTGCACCCAACCTCAGTATCCATTCCAATTCAGCTACTTTGTGCAATTCACCACATCCCCTTCACGTATACTATTATATACTACATGTAGAACTTGAAATAAAAAAGAATGAGTCATATCTGTCTGTAATATATGCTTAGCTAAAGCACTATAGTCATGATCATTACGGATACAATAAAGATGGTCCCTGATTCTCTCTTTGAGACTCCTGTTGGTTTTCCCCACATAAAACTTGAAACACCTTTGGCACTGGGCTAAGTAAGCAACTTATCTGAGCTTAAAGGTGAATTTATATCCAGGGGATATAATGAAACAGAATTGGAAGCAGCATGTTGGAAAGTTCGGAGTGTGAGGAAAGGGAGGGGTAGACCCTATTTTGCTAAAAATAACTGCAATAGTGGCATGCACTGCTAATCATGTGTGTCCACCTATTGTGCTCCCATTTGCGATAGGAATAGATGAAGTAAAGAATATTAACAAAGGGAATAGGCACATTTTGGAGACAGACAGTAGGTTTTCAGATATTTTAAATAATGGTACCAGATTTGATTATAGTAACATGAGGAACTTGAAACAAAGGCTGTGTCTTCAGAGAATGAAGATATTTTGTCTCATGAGTATTGATGGTACATCTAAATGCAACAATTGTAACTATTGTCAATACAGTGATGAATCGAGATTTTTTCAGGCATCCTGAAACACGTTATTTATGGAGCATCAAGGCTAATGCTGATTGTTGCACTAAAAATGTTGTTTACTTAGCCCATTGCCAAAGGTGTTTCAAGTTTTATGTGGGGAAAACCAACAGGAGTCTTAAAGAGAGAATCAGGGACCATCTTTATTGTATCCGTAAAGGTCATGACTTTAGTGCTTTAGCTAAGCATATATTACAGACAGATATGATCCATTCTTTTTTATTTCAAGTTCTACATGTTGTATATAATAGTATGCGTGGAGGGGATGTGGTGAATCACACAGAGGTAGCTGAACTGGAATGGATACTGAGGTTGGGTGCACATCAGGCCATGGGCCTCAGAGATAATGCCCCCTCAAACCTGTGCTGAGGTCTGGACGACTGAAGTACTAAGCATCTTAATATTGCTTTTTTTCTACATTCCATTGGCTACTATGGTTGCTAAAGGGTTTGTGTGCTTCATGACCACCATATTTATGATGCCATTTCAGGTTTTATGTTGCTATTGTATTTCTATATTGTATTTGTATTTCTACATGAGGTGGAAGCTAGTAAGATCACTAATTATTAGTGATTTGTAATAACTTTTAATATTTATTACTTGTTAATATTTATTTGTTACCATTTTTCACTTTACATATGTATTGTTGAATGTATTGCTTCATATGCATGAGTGAGTATTTTATAATGGATATGTCACTTTAAAAATATATAATGGTGAATGTCATGTGATGTGTCTTTTAAAGTTTAAATAGGTTCTCTTTGATATTTGAAATTGGCTGAGGAAGCGGTCTTTTGGAACCGTGAAATCGCTTACGTGTCTGTGTGATAATAAATTGCTGAGCTTTCTATACTTGAGAGCTTGATTTTTCTTCGTTATATGCCTCTGCCAGCTACTGGGATTTAGTTTTTATATTTTTAAATAGCATGATATTTTCAGTGATAAGGTACAGAACACAATTTTGTTTGCAAAAAACAAAATATATGACTCAGTAGGTTACAAGTAATGGGCTGAAGTAGATGAAAGCAACAGAGCCATGCTTCCGTAGAGTGGTTTCTTCAATGTGAGTTTTGTAGGTAATGGAATCAGGTTGTTTATGATACATAGGTAGATAATAAGGCACAACAGGAAGTGTCATTTATTGTGGAATAGTAGTCCTTGTTTATACTGGACCTGAAGTTGTCAGTGAGTGCCTCAAATATGTGAGAGCTGCCATTATTTCCATGTGGGGCATTCGGTCTTACTGATTCTTACTTAAGATTGAAAAGGGTGATCCAGTATATTTTATGTATGTTTCAATTAATGCTGATTTCAGTCAGGCCATTGTGCTGTAGTGTGGTGCATCTCACTGTTCTCAGTAATAGCTCCCTGAAGGTTACCATTGTCCAGCCAGGATGTCAGATGAGTAGTTTTATAATTAATAATGTAAACATCTGGGACATACCAGTTTCCAAACACTAAGTGAAAATCAGCTACAAAAAATGAGTGATCAGTACTGAGAAGAAATAAATGGGTTATCATTTTATAGCAATAACATGCCACACCAGGCACATAACTGGTTTTACCACAAGTGCTTCAACAGGGCTGTGACACTACTGCCTATATAAGGTAACACACTCTCACGGCTGAAATAATTATTTTTATATAAAGATAGTTCTGTTTTAATTGTGTTTTTTTACTATTTGATGTTAGCCAAGGTGCTAAGTGGTAAATGTTGGCGATGGAATAAACACTGTATGGATTGTGGGGTCTTTTTTAGTCATTTCATGGTACAGAGTATACACATATTGCAATTTGTTATAGATGTTATGTATGTGCATAACTCTTACCACAAGAATTGATTAGCTTTTATATTTGATGAACTGAGAACATTAAGCATGGAATAGGTGAATGAGTTAATAGGCTGTGCAAAATGTAAAACAGGGCTGTTCACAATTCTGTTATTTTGGGTAATGGCATACTTTAAGCAGGATGGAGGCTTTTACCTCATGACAATTGACATTAATATACATACAGGTGTCTTTTTCCTGCATTTATAACATGTATCCTCTGACTTTAAACATTATTTTTTGCCTGGACTATTATGCTTCAATAAATGCCATTCTAATGGTTATTTTTTACTAGTCGTATTAATCAATCTTTATGTCCATTTCCTAAATCAAATATTGCATATTTGTACTTCTATGGCTTGTATTTTTGCTGTAACTTAACCTCTGAAGTAGCTAGAGTTTGTAAAATGTAATATTATTCTATATCTTGACTTTTGCAGAACAGTAGTATCTATGCCTCTGATTTAACTGGAAGTAGTATATTTGTATACATTTATAGTATTTCTGTTGCGTCTAGTTTATTAACAAGTTTCTCCCCTTCCTCAGGTCAGTAGTCTAGGATTTGAAGATTGTGTTGATGGTGACCCTTGTAAATTTGCACTAACATCACGTGGGGCAGACAGAAGTATTGTAAGATACATCCTACAGACATCCACACCAGAAATACGGATGGCCTGGATTGCAGATATCAGCCAGATTTTAGAAACACAACGCAACTTCCTGAATGGTATTTATGTATTTATTTGTTTGTTTGTCTGTTTGTTCATTCATTTATTTAATTTATTTAGACCACGTTTTCATCTTTTTTCCCATCTGCACAGCGTCCCATCCTTCTTATCTGCTTGCTTTGTTAAACGTCATGTGTGTGTTTTTTATGCTTTCCTAAGGGATATTTTACTGGGCAGTTATCTAAGGGCTAAGTCCACTCCTGAGTGAATACTGGTATGTGCACTTACTTATTTACCAGCTGTGCGAGTGAACTGAGTGAGCGTCTGAATGCAGGAACCTGTGACTTATCCTGTTATGTGCACCAGTTATTAGAAAAGAGTCTGTGGCATTTCAGATGAACTGTTTTCTGAAACCAAGTTAAGATTCCAGAGACCCAAACGAATGTTTGAACATATTGTAGTTTTGTTTTCTTGACTTACAAGTACCACTGTTACTAAACTGAATGGAGAAAATTAACTTTTGTTTAGAAGTTGACATGTAATCTCTGCATGAAGTCAAAATAAAGTAAAACATCTGCATCCACTGGAGTATGGGAGAACAGAAAAAGACAAGGTCATCTGCATGCAATAAGGCATGAAGACATTCAGCATACTAGGTGAAATTGCTCATAAAGTGGGATGATAGCAGGAGCCAAAGACAGAGCACTGGGACACCCCCAATATATGTGTGCATGCGTGCAAGTGTGTGTGTGTGTGTGTGTGTGTGTGTGTGTGTGTGTGTGTGTGTGTGTGTGTGTGTGCGTGTGCGCGCGTTTATGTAGATACATGTATGTATATATGTGGGTTTTTATATATATATATATATATATATATATATATATATATATATATATATGGTTCCCCTTCACATTGTCAAATGCACAGAACACTGACTCACAAAATAGAGAGTCAACAACATTGAAAGTTTAAAAGAGCAAACTCCTGGAATGGTGACTTTCATATCCAGGAAACTAAACACTTGGCCACCACTGATGAAAAAAAATACTAAACAAATTAAACCCACGGAAGTGGGGGGGGCTTCACCGCACCCCCCCTACTTAATATACCAACTCTGAAATCGCACTACAGTGGAGAAAAGGGCAGAGGTTGTGAGCGGTGGCCAAGGAGTTAATTTCCCAGAAACAAAATTTGCCATTCTGGGAGTTTGCTCTTGTAAACTTTCAATGTTGTCGACTCACAGAGCAGCGAGTCAATGTTATGTGCATTCAACGATTTCAAGGGGAACCATGTGTGTGTGTGTGTGTGTGTGTGTGTGTGTGTGTGTGTGTGTGTGTGTGTGTATATGTATATATATATATATATATATATATATATATATATATATATATATATATATAAAAACATTTGAAATGTTGGGTCCTGCTAGAGTGATCCCCAAAACATGGGACACTGAATGGCCAAAAAGCGGACTTACCAAGTCTGAGATGGCCATTTCTCAGGAGATTCCCTTTTCTTTGAGGTATGCAATGTTGGAGTTAGTATATATATATATATATATATATATATATATATATATATATATATGTGTGTGTTCAGGGGTGTGCGGGATTGTCCCCTGCAAAAAAAAAGTTTAAAGAGGAAGAGCTAATTTCCTGGATTTTCTTTTGGCTTGTTGGCACTCAGTATTTCAAGTGATGACATTTCAATAGGGAGCATATATAAATATGTATATATATATATATATATATATATATATATATACATATCTGTGTGTGTGTGTGTGTGTGTGTGTGTGTGTGTGTGTGTGTGTGACCATGCGCGCTCGCGGATGTAAGAGAGAGAGAGGTGAAGGTGTAAACAGAACCTTTCTGTGTTTTATTGTCATGTATCTGTCTGTCAGGTAATTCCAGAACCAAGAAACAGGTCCACATCCAAATGTCAGCTTCTAAAATGTGTTCAACAGCATTGATTCATTGAGTCAAAAGCTTTCACTTTTTGTACACAGAATTCCCTTAGAACTAGAGCACCAGTTTTGCCTTTTACAATGGAATAGTTGAAGCACCTTGTGACTGTCATACTCCTGAAACCTGATCTAATGCCACATTGGTCATGAAAAGACTGTTGTAATAAAGTAGATATTCAAGAATCTGATGTTGAACTTCTCTTTCTAGTACTTTTGCTAAGATGTGCAATGTCAGTCTATGTCAGTTTCTTATAAGCTCTGAATGGTTACCAGTCTTCAGAACACATGGTAATAATGTAAATTTCCACTCATCTGAGATATTCCCAGCATAGAGTAATGGGGAGTAGCCGTGCATCTGGTATTTTCAACTCCTGTTAAAAATAACCAGAGGTGTAGTACTTTCACAGATATAAGCTGGAAATCCATTTAACAGCTTTTTAACCTGCTTTCTGTTATATTTCTGCTGTTTCCTTTTTAACACTAAAAAATACATGGATATCTTATTTTACTGTTCTTAACTTGATCCTGAAGAGTAAACATATCCGAACGTCTTGTTTTAACTTTTGAGTTAGTTCCTATCAGTTATGAATAGTAATAGTTCAAATCAGTTAAAAAATCTTTTTTTATTTATTTTTACTAAGTAAGACTGCATCCTCTCAGAATGAAGACAAGGAATGAGAAACTCTTTTATGATATCACATTAGGGTTTTGAAGGCTGTCTTGGCAAATGGTGATGAGCCATTCAGTGACATAGTGAGAGAGAAGTTCTTTTTGACCTAGGCTTGAACTATGTGGCCCTGTTTACCAGTCAGATGAGTGCAAACTTACTGAGTTCTCTTCAGCAATACTCCATTTCTAGTGACAGACAGACTATATCTCCCAAAGAGACCATCTTTTATTTTTGACTCAAACTATAACTGTTGCTGGACTTCCAAGATGGCCGAACATTGAGTAACAGCATAATTCTAGCTCTCCCAATGTGAAAACAGAAACATAGCAGAGAAAGCCTGTGAACACTTCCTGGATTCCAAGAAAAAAAGAAATACAGAGAACCTGAATGAAAATCAGCTACAAAAGGTGAGGGAAAAAAACATTGACTAAGAAAAGTACTGCAGCTGTTCAACAAAATGCAGTGCAAACTTCAGATATGACTTCCAGTAACCTAGTGGAAAGTATAAGACAACTACACACAGAGCTGATTAAAGTAAACAAAACACTGATGGAGTACATCAACGCAAACAACTAAAGACTGGAAAAAATGGAAGACGCTTTAATCAGATTTTCAGATGAGGTGGTAAAACTGCAAAATTCAGAGGTCAGAATGAAGAAAAGGCTGGCTGAATATGAGACTGTACAAGAAGAGATGTTTCAAAAAAATAATAGAATTAGAGGACAGAACACATGGGGAAAACCAGAGATTTTCTTCCGTACCAGAGAAGCTGGATGGAACAGACTGTGTTAATTTTATGAAAGCGCAAATAAGCAACTGGACTGGTATTCCACAACAGGAATTGTTAATTGAAAGGGCACATCATTTGTATGTTCCAAACCTGGCTATGAGAAAATAACCTAGACCTTTAATAGTAAAGATGCAATCTTACCAGCAGAAGGAGCTGATTCTGACAAAACTGTGACAGAAGGACAAAATATGAAAAATGGGAGACAGGAGAGAGTTTGTGGAGAATGACTACTCCTAGTACACCAGGCAGAAGATGAGTAAATGTGTTTCATTATTCAGGGAATGTCGAGAAGCAGGCGTGAAATTCAAACTGCTGTATCTAGCTATCTTCAAAATCTTTTCCCGGAGTGACAAAATCATATTTTGATGAAGTACATGCTAAGGAGGAAGTACAAAATTTTATCCATAAAATGTGAGCTGTGAAACAGAAGGGCATTCTGCTTATTGCTCTTCTGGTAATAAAGAACACAGAAAGGCTATGCCAGTGAAATCTTTTCCAGTGTTTCAACAGAAAATGCTTGAGAGAAGGAAAAAAAACACAAGAGTCGACTAGAAGAATTGAGAGTACATTGGAAATGAAGCAGAAACAGGATTTGTGAGATGGACAGGTGTAAAACAAGTAAGTTGGAAACTGACAAGTGTGGGATTACAAAGCAGTAATTATATTTGTAAAACGTAACAGAACACACAAATTGGAAATAATGGACATTTTGGGGCTTTGTTAAACTTGTAGGGATTCTAAAGCATATGCCCAGCTTCATGTTGTGAATGTTCGGAAAAATACTTAGGAGAGGGGAAGAGGCGGGAGAAAGTTAACTGTTAGTAAAACAATGAATTTCTTAATGGTACTGTTTTAATAGTGCACGGTTTTCTTTGCATGCTATAAAGTAAAGCTTTTTCAGATATTTTTAAGTGTAATGGGGATACTAATGTAAATAGGAGTGCCTGTTTTTTTTTTCTTTCTCCCTTCTTCTCTTTCTCCTTGTTCAGTTTTAAGAAATGTAGGCACTGCAGTATAAAAAAGAAGAAGAAAAATCTGGTTAAAAAAACACTACAAAAGACAAATTAGTGTGCTTTTCTAATTCTTGCATAGGGGAATGACTAGATTAAGGCCATTAGCTTGATGCAGTAACAAGTATTAAGACAAAGCAAGTAGATGAAAAAGAATATTGAATATTATAAGGCTTTTTTCTGGTAAATAAACGTATGCTTAGTAATTTTCTATCTGGTTCTTATATCTCTAGGAGACAATCTGATAAAGATAAATTTCTAGGAGATAATGTTCTCTGAGAGCTGTAAAGGTAAGACAAATACAGGCAGCATAGGTTCATAGGTTCATAGGTTAGTACTAGGCTAACTGCCCTTATGAGCCATTGTAAGCCTAGCCAGTTATCCCTTGTGAGACTCAAACCCTGCACCTTGCGTTTGTAAGGCAAACACCTTAACCATTAAGCCACCCTCCCAACCCTTAGTAGCACTTAGCACTTAGTAGAGGTACAGGCTACACCATATGTCTTAGCATAGATAGCCTTTCTTTTAGGTTAACTCAAGTCTGTGATTGTGGCTGTCAGTTTGGAACATTCATTCTTATTTGGAGGGTAAAACTTCAGTATTTGAAGATGTACATATTTTGTGTGTTATCATAAGTTAATAGGTTTTAGGGGGATTATTGGGGTGTGTTTTTGAGGGCTTTCAGTAAAACAAAAAGTTTCGTAAGATGTGACATAGGCTCAAATGAATATGACAGGAAGCAGCTATATAAAAGATCAACCTGCCAAACACTCCTTGCATATAACACAAAAGCTGGAACTAGACATTTAACCAAAAAGCTGTTGTACATAAAAGGTGGGAGTAATAACTTTTTAAGACAATGATGCTTTATGTAATGTCTTTAAATGTCAATGGTCTCACAGATAAATTCAAAAAAGAAAGAGTAGTGAACTATATTAAAAAATGTAGAGTGCAAAGACTTATGCTACAGGAGAGAGAATTGGAAAGAACTAAACATGTGAATTTGATTAAGAAAGGATTTCATGATGGTTATTCAGCAGAATGTCTAAGGAAAAGGAAAAGAGAAATACAAATATTACTTGCAAGAGGAGCTCCAGTAGTGATAGAGGGTGATAAAAAGGATAAAATGGTAGATTTGTAGTACTAAGAGGCTGCTGAGAGGAGGATTACATTGGCATGTATTTATATTCCACCTAAAACTGCTGTTATGGAGCTTAAGAAAATTCTGGGAGAAATAATCATCTTTCAGCAGGGACTATTACTTGTAGGTAGGGACTGGAATTTGATTTTCAGCAGTGAATATGTGTCTGGGGGGGGGGCAAGAAAAAAATATAACAAAGGAGGGTAGATTTTTGAAGAAATTTATGAAAATATTTGGCATGGAATATGTGAATTCAGTACTAGGAGTTAGGAGTGAATTTACATATTATTCCACAAGATACAAAAACTGGGCTAGGGTAGACAGAATTTGCATTTTACAGGAACATATGCATTTAATTGAAGGTCTTGATACACACCCAATACCTATTTCAGATTGCACTCCAATAATAACTAAAATAAAAATGCAGGGTAACGAAATAAAAATTAGACATTGATGCTTTCCCACCTATCTTTTCGAAAGAGAGGAATTTAAGGAATGGGTAGTGGAAATTATTCAGTATTAGAGAAGATAGAAATTCTTCTGAAAAATATAGCTAAGGAGTGGGATACAATTAAAGAGTTTAAAAATAAGATGGAAATAAAAGAAAGTGAGATATGGTTAAGAGGTAACAAGAATTATTTAGAGGGACTGACAAATGTTAAAATATTGCAGAATAGGGGGAATCTTGCAGAACAAGAAGAGGAGCAACTTTAGAATGCTAAACAGAAAATAAGGGATTACCTCAATAATATGTATGAATTTAGAAAGGTTGCTATTAAGCAACTGTTTTTGATGATAATTCTAGAGCACAAAAACTTTCAGCATAACTACTCAGGCAACAGAAAATAGAAAGGGCTGTTGCCAAGCTTAGGGAGCCTATAACAAGGAAGATAAGAGATCCTGTAGAAGTATTGGAAATATTTTGTAAATTCTATGAAAGTTTGTGTAAAGCAGAGATATATAAAATCAAGAAAAGGTGCAAATGGAAATGCTTTTGGAAGAATTAAATATGCCAAGGTTAGAGGTAGATGAGGCATAATTACTAACAAGCTAGGAGGAGTGAGATAAAAATGGTGATGTATAATCAATCTACAGGAAAGTCCCCGGGAATAGATGGTATTCCTGTGGACGTTTGGAAGCTAGGAGGGGGAAAACTGATAAAGATCTGGAAGGTTTTGTTTAACAGTATTTTAAGAGGAGGAGAAGTATCGACTTCCTGGCAGATAGCAGTGATAGCTGTAATATCTAAAGAGGATAAAGATTCATCAGATACAGCTTCATACAGGCTCATTTCAATACTTAACCATGATTATAAAGTGTTCATGTCTATAATGGCTAAAAGAATAGCAAAAGTAATGCCAAAACTAATAGATATGTATCAGTGTTGTTTTCTGGAGGGGAGGCAAACATTTGACAGCATTAACAGAACATTGATGATCCCGAGAGAAGCGGAATGTAAGAAAATACCACTGTTGTTGGTGGGTCTTGATGCAGAAAAAGTATTTCACAGAATAATCTGGGACTTTATGAGCAGGGCAATGGAAGCATTTGCATTCCCTTATGAAATGATAACTTTGATTAGGAGGATATATGAGGGATCAGAGGTGGACATTAAAGTGGGTGGGTTCCTCTCTGATAATTTCTGCTTGAACAGAGGAACCAGGCAGGGGTGTCCTCTTTCCCTTTTGTTATTTGAATTATATTTAGAACCACTGGCAAAAATATAAGGGACTCAGAAATTCAAGGATATAATAGGTATGGTAGTCAAGAAAAGCTGGCTCTGTTTGCAGATAATATTATTTTATGCCTGACTAAATAAGAAAAAGACATTGCAGTGTTGTGGAACATTTTGAGAAAGTTTCAGATCTTTTCAGGATACAAAATTAATGAAAACAAAGGCAATAACTGTAAATTATGTACCACACATGAATTGGTCCAGCAATATCCATATTTATGTGGATATGATAAAACAAAGTATTTAGGAGTATGGATTAAAATGATTCTAATGTGGCAGCTAAGGATATGTGGGAAGAGACAAAATAGTAGTACAAACACTGAAAAAAATGGAAGCTATGTTATATGAATATGGATAGTAAGATACAAGCAGTTAAAGTGTTTTAGTCCCTTTAGTCTTATCCACAGGTCAGGTATATTTTTATCAAACAGTGGAGAAGTTGTGGAATTGTGGATAGCAATTAATAAAGACCTGAAGGATTTTATCTGGTAGGTGAAGATGGCAAGAGTCAAGTGGGATAAGCTAATTCTTCCAGGAGAACAAGGTGGATTGGGATTACCTGGTTTGAAGGGATATTTCAGAGCTACACAGTTAAGGCTCTTATACATAGCACAAGCAAAATGGAAAGGGATGATGATGAAACAGAAAGGAAGTTTAAGAAACAAGGAGAGGCTGGGATTTTGGATGCAGATCCTTAAGGAGATTAACAATAACCTTGCAGAATATTATATTCACAATGTAGCAGAAAGTATTTAGGAGTATGGATCATACCTCTTAACCTGGAAACATCAAAAATCTGGACAAGGCCCATGAAAAATTGGTACGAATCTGTACCCTGATTAACATCAAATTTGCATATATAATTACATAACCCCACCCACTCCAATGGAATTGTGGGATACCAACTTTCAAATGCAAACTGAAAAACAGACAACCAAAATATGGCACCAGAGTCTCTCTACAGCCATTCCAATGTCCCATTACCTGTCTATTTTACACCATTTACCATAAACACTAACGTGTGCATACTACTTTACTTCTACAATGATTATTTGGATTTTGTTTTTACATTTTATAGCACAATGCACAAACACTTCGACATCTGCTAAACAAAGCTGCTAAACAAAGCAATACTGTCTTACAATGGAATAGACTTGGCACTAAAACTTCTCTGCCATTGAAACTCACATTCATTGAAACAGCATTGAAACCCATACACCACATCCAAAGAAAATGTAGCTGACCAGTGGTGGATAAAGATTACTTTTTGGGCTGTTTTCAAATCATTGGCCCCTTGCACACAAAACAAGAAACATACATGTATTCTTTGATACACCTTCCTGATTTTATTAAATTATATTCCTTGGATAATACAGCACACTTGTTAGACAGAGAGCGCATTTTAAACTTATTGTTTGAACATTTTTCCAGTAGGCAATGAAACAAAATGCATGAACCAATAATGACAAAACTGCCCAATTCAGAACATGTCCATCATAAAAGTCTACTTTCACACCCACACTATCTATATATATATATATATATATATATATATATATATATATATATATAAATGGGTTCCCCTTCAAAGCATCGAACTTTTAAAACATCGAAGTTCAGATCATCGAGAGTAGAACATCGAGTTTTAAAACATCGAAGGTTTGAAGGGGAAGAAAAAGGTAAGTGTAGATGGGAGAATGTGTTTTTGCAGGGCACCAAGGTAACCTGCATACTGTGTGTGTCTATGTGCCATCTGTGTGATGGCACTACAGATAGGGTATGGAAAAATCTCCCATTTAGCGCTTCTACATCTAGCGCTAAATGGGAGATTTCCCTATACTCCACTGCAGTGCGGTCTCGGAGTTGGAATATTAAAGTGGGGGGTGAAGCCCCCTGCATAAAATTGTTACAGTTTCTTTTTTTTTTTTTTTGGTTACACTTGTAACCTTCGATGTTTCAAAATTTGATGTTGTGGTCTCAATGATCAGAACTTTGATGTTTTGAAATTTCGATGGTTGGAAGTGGAACCATAGAATGACAGTAGTGTAAGCCATAGGCATCTTGCACAGCTTCTCACACTTATTTTCAATTTCATTTTTTTTTTTTGGGGGGGGGCAAACATTTTGGAAAGTTGTTAGAATAAAATGTTGTTACCACAATGCAAACACAGCCAAGTCTTGAAACCAGGCCCTTGTGCACATTTAATTGCTGAAGAGTATGAAGTCTGAAATTCAAATGCCTGTCATTATTTAGTGAATTCAATCCTTCAGTGATTTACTACAATCCTGAAAACCACAGATTTTATGAGGAACAGATCAAAAATATGAGGCTTTAATTTAGAAGTGGTGGTGGCTAGGGACTTCAGTCTCTTTTTACCCTGTACCCAAGGTACAGGGTTTGAGCCGGAGTACGTCTAGCCACCAGGTGTATTAAAGTGGAGGCATTTACACACACCTGAAATACAATCTGACAGGATGTGCTTAGTTCCCAAGTCTTACACCATAAAAAACAAGAAAATAAGACTGATGGACAGTGGGCTGCAAAGACATTCCTCAAAAACATTTTAATCACTTTTTTTCTTTTGAGGGATAAGTCCAACAAAAGCAAGTCCATTGTCAGTTTCTCAAACCAGCTCTTTCTACTGCCAATTTTCCTGAAATATGTTTGGGCACTTTTGAATGTTCCTTATGGTTTTGGGAAGTAAACAAAAGGCAAATGTGACAGAATTAGTATTGTGTTGATCTCTACACAAATAAAACATGTGAAGAATGGGAGTCCTTATGGGGGATCCATCTACAACAGACATTTACCCTTCCAGGCAGACACAAATTTTAAGAAACCTTTTCTTCAGAAAAAGGAAGGTCTCCCAAGGTGATCTTTATCTGCCTTAATTGTAGATGAAGCTCCCCATCGACACTAACAATGTTGAGCTGATAAGTCTGCCTGAGAAGGCGTTCAGCAAGAAAGCCCTAAGTCTTTCATGCCTGTACATCCCTCTTCTATCAGCATCTACTCTCATGTTAAGGGTGGATATGTGCTCAGGGAAGGTACCCAATGCTTTGTAGACTGGCCAGATATCGCATCTTTGGCATAATTTATCCTATGTAATAATGATCTAATGAATAGTATTCATTTATTTTTTCTCTTTAAAAGCTGCTGCGATTTCATTCTGCAGACCTTGGAGAGAAATCGGGGAAGTAATTGTGTGCCATGCTGCCTTATAGAGCAGGGTATAAACTTTAATTTTTCTGTCCTGAAAAGCTGTTGATAACAGGAGTTCATTCTGCCCTTCCCACTAATACAACACTTCTGGGCTTAAAAGAGAAACCAGGAAAGATATCATCCCAGGAATATGCCTGCTAGTGTGAATGGCAGTAGAACTGCATCCTGTTCTCTTCAAAAACTACTAAGGATGCCCCCCAACACACACACACACACACACACACACACACACACACACACACACACACACACACACACACACACACACACACCTCTTCAGCCAGAAATAGTAAGTGATTTCCTACCTGATGTGTTCCCGAATGCTACAGCTGTCCTCTCATTAGAATAAACAGCCTGGATCCATTTGAAAGCTCTCGTTGGAATAAACAACCTGAATCCATTTGAAAGTATAAACAGTGGCAGCCTAATCCCATTCCTTTACAACTACTAACCAAACCGGCAGATAGAGTGAGCTGTTTCCAAAGCGTGAATGGGCAGATAGAGGGAGCACTTGTTTGAATAACCCGAACCGCAGTTTACAAAGCTTGAATGGGCAGATAGAGTGAGCGCTTGTTTGAATAACCAAAACTGCTGTTTCCAAAGCTGTTGCTAAAGCGCCCATTTGAATAGCCCGCACTAACCGCTTGCACTCACAGATCACGGGAAAGCCGGAAATGTGCCCTTGGAGCCCTTGAGCTCAATACCAGCAGGCTGATAGCCCTAATGGAGCTGATGTCATCGCGCACATGATGACATCAGCTCAAAATAAAAAAACTGGGAAAAAAATTAAAAATAATAAAAACTAAAGCTGGGAAAAGTCGGAAATGGAGGGGTGCTACTCGGGAATCATGGCACCCCAGTATTTGGACCCCAAAACTCGGTAAAACATGAGTTATTCGGTATGGTTGCGAGGTCTGGTATGGAGTAAAATTATTCTAATGTGGCAGCTAAGGATATGTGGATATGTGAAAAGAGACTAAACAAAAGTGTTCTAAGAAATTCCAATGCCCTGGATCAACTTATCCACACCCCCACCATGAGCAACAATATCCTAGACCTAATCATTACCAACATGAGTGACAAGTGTTCCACACCTGAAGTCAACTCCTTGTTGGTCAGATCAGACCATAAGCTAATCACCCTAGATATCCACATCCCGCCGCCACCCCCATTAAGGAAACCATGGTAAAATATTTCTCCAAATTCAACTTCATGCTTCTTAAGACAGAAGTGGCAAACTTCATGACACCCATGCAGATGGACAATACAGTTACGACTGCTGAATCCTACACAGATGCACTCTGTAAGCACTTACACGAGTTCATGGATCATGCTATCCCAAACAGAACCAAGACGCTATCCTCCAAACAAATGGAAGCCAGTCTGGTGGTCCCCTGTCATAAACAAACTCTACAACAGAAGGAAGAAACTGTTGCAAAAGAGAGTAAAATCCCATGAGTAGAGGAGCTCCCTGGTCATCCTCAGTAAGAAGCTGAGATCCCTTATAAGATCCTCCAAAGCTAGCTACGAAAACAAAATCACCACTGATTCTAGGGATAAGCACAAAGCATTCTATAGCTTTGTCAAGAATCTCAATGGCAACACCCATATCTGCTCTGAGTTACAACACAACGGCATGAAAATTACAGAACCAACTGATATTGCCAACATCCTGGCAGATAGATTCAGTGCTAACTTTAACCCCCCCCCTCACCCCCTAAAGGGCCCATAACTATACAGGAAGAATGCAGAGTCCCTGTAATCACAACTATGCAGGTAAAAGCTGCACTCTCTAAAGCCAAAAACACAGCATCCATGGGAGCGGACAACATCCCAGGCTGTGTTTTACACAAACTTCAGAGCAAACTGGCTCCCCACCTAAGCACCATGTTTAATCATAGTCTCACATCAGGCTTTGTGCCCACTGAATGGCACACGGCAACAGTTATCCAACTCCACAAAGGGGAGTACCACTGATCCTGGGAACTATCACCCTATTAGCCTGACGAGCCTGGTCTGTAAGGCCATGGAACGTATCATCATGGAACTCATAAACAAAGATATTGGTAACCTCCAAACTCTGGATCCCACCCAGTTCGGGTTTGTGAAAGGCAGATCATGCCTCCTGACCCTGATTGACTTCTTTGAGGCAGTCACCAAAGCTGTAGATGAGGGTAAGGTGGTTCACACAGCCTATCTTGACCTCACCAAGGCTTTCAACACCATCCCCCATTCTAGAATTATAGCTAAACTCACTAAACTAGGTATAAATCCCTACATCACAAGATGGGTTGCCAGTTTGCTCACTGACAGAACCCACACTGTAAAAGTTGCAGACTTCAAATCTGACTTCAAACCAGTGACAAGTGGAGTAGCACAGGGTTCAGTCCTGGGACCTCTCCTGTTTGGTATCTACTTCTCTGAAGTACAGGCTAACACAGAAGGCATTTGGCTAATGAAGTTTGCAGATGACTGCAAACTAGGAGCCATAGTTGAGTCTCCAAATGATGTGGAAATCCTACAGAAGAGCCTCACTGAGACAGATGCCTGGTGTCAGAGCCATAGCCTCAAGTTCAATGGCAAAATGTGGATTGTCATCCCCTTTGGTAAAAACTCTGTACCCATGAACTACCACATAGGCGGCAGTCTACTTAACACTGAATGAACCCAGGTGGACAGTAGTCTCTCCTTTGATAATCACATCACCACAGCAGTCAGGAAATCCTTCTACGTGGCACACCTCATCACAAAAGGGTTCTCGTCTAGGAAAAAAGGTCATTGTTCTCCTCTACTCGACACTCATTAGACCCATTATAGAGTACAACACCCCTTTTGGAATATACCTCACAAGACATCTGCAGCAGCTGGAAAGGCCATAGAAGTGCCTCACAAAGAGGATTATGGCCTCAAACAGATGCCGTACACTGACCGTCTCAAAAACTCCAGCTTTACTCTGTAGCATATCGCCTACTCTGAGATGATCTCTGCCTAACATATAAAGCTATGTCAAACCCAGAGCTGTTGGACATGCTGCACCTGAAGAAATCCCAATCCCTCCGAGCTACACACTCTAGGAACCTAAACCTTGTTACCTCAGTAAACAGGACATGCTGGTGGGATAGATTCCTGTCCCAGAGACTTCCCATACTCTGGAACAAGCTACCCATCTATGTCAAGCAAAGTTCCTCATTAGCACTCTTCAAGAAAAATCTTGATAAGTGGATAGGAAATAGGAAATACACCCCAGGGATCACTTCTGTGGCTCTGCTCGACAGCGGCACAGGAAAATAACTTTCTTGGGTAGCGTAAGACAGGGAACCTTGTTGGCTAAGCTTACTTAGGCCCTTGGGCCGATAGCCTAGTAGTTACCTATGAATCTAAGAACCAAGCCAACACGGGAATGGAGAAAGGAGATTCTGCTGATAGTAATGACTGAAACTAGGTATACAAACAATAGGCAAGAGGGTGATGGAATTTATTGGCAAAAGCTAGCAAAAGAACCATGGTATTGGGAGCAAATAACTAGAGAGAGAAAGGTAATGGAATTTAAGATGCCAAGAATTTATTTGGACTGCAGGTTAGAGATTGCCTTCCTATTAAGGATTGATATCAGAGTATAGGCAAAGAGAAAGAAATAGGGGGAGGGTCCTAAATGAAAGACCGGCACTGGTAGAATTTTTAGTAGAATCTACAACAGAAGCTGCTGTTAAAAAAGGAATAATTAGTAGAGCATACAGAATATTGCATGATAACTATAAGAATCAGTCAGAGGAGGTTAGAAAGGATTGGGAAGACAGACTGGATAAGCAATGCATAAAGAAACAATGGGGAGATATATGTTTGTTTCTCAGATATGCAACAAAATCTAGAAGATTTAGGATTTTTGCTTGGAAATGTTTACATAGATATTTTTATACCTCAGATAGACTCCAGAGAATTTTTCCTCAGGTGGACAGGAAATGTTGGAGGTGTGAATGGGAAGAAAGCGGTAACTGGGAACATATTTTCTGGGAGTGTAATGAATTGGCAGACTTTAAAGATTACCTGCAGACTACTCTGTCAGAGATACTGGGTGAGCCAATTGGTGTAACTAGGGAAATGATTTTTCTGAGCTATGATACAAAATTGGAATTGCCTAGAGTCTAGACATAGTAAGGCCTTGCCGAATCTAATTATGGTGGCCACCGAAAAAGCAATTAATAGAAAATGGAAATCAAAGTCTAAACCACCTTTACTAGAAGTAGTGAATATAGTAACAGAGATAAAATAATGGGAAATGTGATCTTTAGAAAAGGGTAGGAGCAAATTACATAGGAAAAATGGGAGCTGTGGAAACAGTACATACAAGGGAGGAATGAGATTAAAAAGAAGCACGATTTGAAAGAACTATGTAATGTTTGACTGACAATTATTGGGTAGATTATAAGTGATGCGTAATGCTTGCAACTAAAACTATGTCAATGCAGTCTGTGATGTAAAATATTTGTAGCTAAGACCTTGTCAATGTGGTTTATTTTCATTTGTATAAATGTATGAGTGCCTTTGTCATAAGTGATAAATTTAATAAAATTGCTTTTTGTTAAAAAAAACTGTAACTTGCTAGTTTTATGAAGCAATATGTGTACTTCATTAGGTACTGAAACAAAGTAAAAAAAGCTAGCAGAAAGAATATAAACACACACAGTGATATAACATACAACTTCCGATTTACATGTGTTTAAGAAATAAAAGTCAGGGACTTAGGGACACACATAGATGGTACTCTAGCCTTTGATCATCACGTGTCTACAGTGATGAGGCAATCTTTCTATGTTACATAACTTATAAACAAAGGTATGGCATCTAAGTCCAAGGAAGTCATTGTTCCACTGTATTCAGCATTCATCATATCTATCATTGAGTACAATGTCCCCTTTGGTATGTACCTAACCAGGCATATCCAACAACTGGAATGTCCACAGAGGTTCCTCACTAAAAGAATACAGGGCATAAGTAATATATCGTAGGCAGACCACCTCAAGGCCCTATCCCTTTATTTTGTCTCATGCAGACTTTTGAGGGGAGATCTATGTGTGGTATAGAGGGCATTGTCAGACCCCACTCTGATGGACCTCCTGCATATCCACAAAACAAACAGTACCAGAATTACCCATTCTAATGACTTAAACCTTGCCTGTGATATAACTAGGACCTGCTGGAGAGATAGGTATGTATCCCAGAGACTACTCCATCTATGCAGCAGGCTCCCCATCCATGTGAAGCAGAGTTCCTCCCTAATCCAATTCAAGTGCAACTTGGACAATTGGATGGGAAACCGGAAATTCATCCCTGGTTTGGCACCTATGTTTTTGATGCAGGCAGGTAACCTGTAAATGGTTCATCTCCCAGGCCCATGCTTACACTTGTCAAGGGTATCAGAACTCATCAGAGATTTGGGATGCATGGCTATGCTTAAAAGGGCTCTTGGCATCATTAGCCTAGTAAACACCTATGAACCTATAAAATCAAACCCATCCATTATGTCAGTACTTTTATATCACCTGCTGTAGACATTGTAGAGCATACCGTCACATACCATTTTTTGGTCTATGGCTAGGACAGAATCTGTACTGGCACAGGGTTTCTCAGGAAAGCTGAACATGATTCCATTGTAATTGGAACACCCCTTCCTTTCTCTTTTTTTGAAAAAGGAGACCCCCCCCCCCAGTTTCCCATTCCAGAGTTATTATCTCCGCCTTCCATACAGCATTGAAAATGCACAGTAATTATGACACCCCAACAATAGCTATCATCCTTAGCTTTTTTGGCTATATGTCACTGACTTTTAAAGGCTTGCCTCTATGGAGTCATGAATTCCTGCAGTGACCTCATCTACAGAAATGAAAGCAGTCCTTTCAGGTGCCCAGGGTAGTATTTCATCAAAGTAGTGATGTCCATCAGGTTTAGGAATTACATAAAGAATTCCTTTCACCTCTTAACAGAGTCGCCGGTCAAAGGCATGTTCCCTCCACTCAGTCTGAAAACAGCCAAGAGAGTTTCCACCACTAGCCACAAAATGGTTTTCTAGAACCTCTCTAAGGCAATTTAGTGACCTTGGCAATCTCCTTCTACACTTAGCCCTTCATTTCACTGACTGCCGCATGTACTGTTTCCCAGTTTATTAGTATTTTTGATTAAAACCAGAGGGTCCCACACATTATGCTAACACTTCACAGAGTTCACCTTTAACTTGTTTCCCTTACTGCTGGCATCCACCGTTTGATTCTTGGACTACCAGCATTGGAAGCACTGGCCAGCTTCCAAACTCTTTAATCCAACATCAACCACTGAGGTCTTGAACAAGATCCATTTTGATTGTGTGTCCTCACCCTCCCATGGTATATGACAGGAGCTCTTCAGAAGCCGGGGAACTGATCTCCTCCAACATTGAACTAACATGTTTGGTTCTCCAGATCTTTCTGAACACTGTCCTGGCTGTCTGATCCAGTTCACCACCATATGATGATTAGTTCATGCCTCAGAAACTCCCTTGATACAACTCTCCAGAACATATAGTCTCAGGTCTAATGGCAAGACTACAAAGGTGATCACTGACTTTTTACCCAAGGGGCATTGTTACTGGCTACACTTGGCACTAATCTTGTGTTTGAATGAGGTGTTCATTTTAGATAATTTGTTGTAAACACAGAAGTCTAATAACATGTCCCTACTTGAGTTCAGATCAGACAATTTCCATGGGTATCTTCATCATTCTCCATGTGAATGTTGAAACTTCCCAGTAAAATCACAGGTCAGAAGGCAGTGTCCTATACAGCACTGCATTTATATTCTTCAGGTGGTGTCCTATACAGCTCTGCATTTATATTCTTCAGGTAGTGTCCTATACAGCACTGCATTTATATTCTTCAGGCAGTGTCCTATACAGAAATGCATCTATATTCTTCAGGTAGTGTCCTATACAGCACTGCATTTATATTCTTCAGGTAGTATCCTATACAACACTGCATTTATATTCTTCAGAAAGGCCAAATTCTTCAAATAGCTTATAAGATGCATATGTACATACATCAGAGAAAGATTTAATTTCTACAACTCACAGTACCACCAAAGTGACCCAAAATACCAGCTGTTTGGCAATATACCTTTTTGCTTAATTAACAAAGTCAAACACACTCTCTCTTGAATTTCTTCTAAATCTGTTTAGCTTAAACAAAGGCACAAGTATGTTTTTGAAGTTAGTAAAGAAACTATTGCTGTGCCTCTCCATAAAGGGGGCCTTAATTCAGATCCTTGGAACTAATGATACATTAGCCTAACGAGCCTAATTTGTAAAACCATGGAACAAGTTCTCTTTAAAAAAATCTTATTGCTCTAGACCCACAATAAAATGTAGACAGCAGCCAGTGGGTTCATTAAGCATTCCTGAATGTGCCCTAGACCTTTATCACCACTCCCATGCTAGAGTTGTAAATACGTTTAAAGGCCTGAATGTAGACCTTTATGTTGTAATATGGATAGTAAGCTGTCTGACAAATAGGACATGTGTGGTTAAAGTAGCAGGTGCCACCTCAGAAAGCAACAAGCTGGGTAAAACCGTAATCTCTTATGTTTAACCTTCTTTGCAGTTAGACCTACTGTGGCTCCTGCTCTGATATCCTTGATGTTCATCATGCATACAGCTGCAGTCATAACAGATGGGTTCTCCTGCCGTCAGGCGGGTCCTCGGTCGGCCGAATTCCAAAGTCTAGGTCCGGCGTCGGTTGTCGTCGCTTTTTCCCTGACGTCAGTACGACAGGGGTATAAAGGAACCAGCCGACACCATTTTCTTCAGTCTTTCTTGCTGCGCGGTGCCCGAAGCAGAAGCAGTTCGCAAGTGCCGGTCGGCCAGCTCCTGAGATTACGAAAATTTGGAAACCGAAGTCTTCTTAAAAGCTAAGTACCCCATTGGGGAACTTTTTCTTGCCTCAGACCGATGTCAGACAAAGTTAATAATTGTATTTCTTGTGGGAAGCAAATACTGCATAAGGATTTCCATTCCCTCTGTATACCTTGTTTAGGCCCAGACCACGACGTCTCGGTCTGTCACTTTTGTGCTACATTCAACAAACGCACTATTAAGCATCGGGCGGAGTTCGCCCAGCATTATTTTGGGAAAACATTTAACTATACTATGTTGTCGGATACTCAGACTCCGGTTTTGTCTAAAAAACGCAAAGACAAGGACCGACACCCGAGGTCCGCAGCCTCTACCGACACCACACGAAAGCCAACTACACGTGGTCCGGTTCTCAGCGAGGCGACTACGCAGCCCCTGACTACCGACGACCTGTCTTTGACGGTGGCTCCTGTGCCCGAGGTCGCAGGCTCCTCAGCCCACACCCCGACTACAGATACCGAAGCCACTCTTTGCGTTGAAACTCAGAATGTGGACAGGTCCACCTCCACTCAAGGTGTCTTCAGACCTTCCTCTTCTTTCTCCATCAAGGCTTTCACAAAGTCTAAAGCAACCAAAGAGACCAGCTACACAGGGCCCATCTCCAGGCCCCATGCCTAAGAAACAGATGCTTAAAATGGCTGAGGATTTAATTACTCTTATCAGAGGTTCTCAACCCCCTCCGGACAAAAGGCCTAGAATGGAGGAAGATTCCCCCTCCTCTGATCAGGGCTCCATTATTTCAGAGCACTCTGATGATCAGGAACATTCTTACTCCCCTTTTGAAGACTCTGATGTGGAGGAGTCCATCCCTTCTTTATCCCCCCCTGAGGATTAATCATTTGGGGAAACTTTGCATACCTTAAGGGAACACTTCCACTGGGAAGGCCAGGATTATTCAGATTCCAAGAAAAGGCTCAGGGAATTTCTCTTGCTTCCTCAGCACAGGCCTCTGGCTATACCTCCTGTCTTGGACATCCTAGATGATGTTTATTCGGAGGCCTGCCTTAACCCAGACTCTCTACCTCTAGCTCTAGTTAAGCCTGACAGGTACTACAGGGTCCCTGACTCACACCAATTTCTATACAAAAGCCATACTGCTGACCCAGAAACCATCTCACAGGGCCCCAAGGGAGTTAAGGCCTCCATTGCTAAAAATCCATTGCCTTCCGAGAGAGATTCCAGATCCTTAGAAAGGTGGGGAAAAAAGGTATATACCTCGGCTACCTTATCCATGAGGGCCTTAAACTGTCAGTTTCATATGCTAAAATACCAACAGTTTTTGTTATCACAATTGAAAAGTAAAATGTCACAACCTGAACAACCAGACTTGAAGGAGTTGCAGGATTTGATGCATAGTGCAGAACAAGTGGGTAAGCATACCTTACAATGTGGTTTTGATGCTCTAGAGGCCTCATGTAGAGCTGCTGTTACAGGATCAGTCATACGTAGGCATGCCTGGCTCAAGGAACAAGCCTTGCCTGATCATGTCAAAGCTAAATTACTAGATGCCCCTCTTCAAAAGGATGTACTATTTGGTGCTAATGCTGAGGAGGTATTAAGGAAAATGGAGGAAAAGGCTAAATCAATGCAAACTGTGAAAAAATTTTTACAGGTTCAACCCCCACATTTTAGTAGAAATTGGCCTTCCAAAAACTGGTCCTTTCCTGCCACAGACAGACCCCAAAGAGGCAGATACAGGCGCCCGAGGGGCAGAGGACAATCCCAAGGATCGTATAGAGGCAGACAATGGCAAGCTCCTACACAAAGAGGTGGTGAAGACAACTCGCAATCTTTCAGAAAGCAAACCCAATGACTTTCCCCTTTGCATGCCAACCAGGTCGCAAATGACAGCCTCCTTAGGAGGAAAGCTGGCATTATTTTCAAAAAATTGGCATATTGTCACAAAGGACAAATGGATCCTGGACATTATAAACAGAGGCTACAAATTCCATTTTCACACCCTTCCAAACATGAGAGGCATGCCAAACCTGCCACACAATCAAAGGGCAGAGGCACAAAGGCAAATTACAGATCTTATAAACATGAAAGCTGTTCAAGAGGTACCTACGCATGAACAAGGTCAAGGTTTTTATTCGAGGCTGTTTCTGGTGCCAAGGAAGGGAAAAGATTGGAGACCTATTTTGGATCTATCCATCCTAAACACATTTCCACTCGTACCAAAATTCAAGATGCTCACTCTACAGCAACTTCTTCCCATGCTGGGCAAGGAGTCTTGGCTGGTAACATTGGACCTCAAGGAGGCATACCTGCATGTCCCAATCAGACAAAATTGCAGAAGGTACCTCACATTTCTTGCAGGTTCAACCCATTATCAATTCTCTGCATTGCCCTTTGGCTTATCTACTGCACCCAGAGTATTCACGAAATGCCTGGCATCAGTAATTGCCTACTGCAGACTTCAAGGGATACAAATATATCCCTATTTGGACGACTGCCTGATCCAAGCGGACAGCAAGCACATTCTTCTGAAATATCTGGCTTATGTAATAATGTTATTGAATTCTCTGGGATACACAGTCAACAAAAAGAAATCAAGGCTAATACCCTCTCGGAAGATAATTTTCCTGGGTGCCAATTTGGACACAAACACCCAGATGGCCTACCTCACGCCAGAGAAGCAGGGGCAACTAATTCAATACTTCATAACACTAGCAAATTGCACCAGGCTGACTGCAAGGAAAATCCTGCAGGCTCTGGGATTCATGGCATCTTGCATCTTACTAATCCCATGTGCAAAGCTGCATATGAGGAAACTACACTGGTACCTGAAAAACATATGGTCTCAACACAGCCACAGTTTGGAAACAATAATACCACTAATTCCATGTCTGCAAAAGGAATTTCTGTGGTGGGCTCAAGCATGTCAAACAAACACAGGTCTTCCATTCAGCAAGCCTCAAGCAAATCAAATCATCACAACAGACGCCTCGGACTACGCCTGGGGGGCGCACATGACAGATCGGTGCATTCAGGGCAAGTGGTCCCAAAAAGAAAAGCACCTTCACATCAATCAAAAAGAAATGCTAGCAGTAATAAATGCTATTATAGCTTTCAAGGACTTTCTACAACCAGGTCAACTATTGATAAGAACAGACAACACCACAGTTATGTGGTACATAAACAAGCAGGGAGGAACACATTCTTACCCCCTATGCAGATTGGCCATGTCACTTTGGAACATGGCCATGGACTTACAAATGGAACTACAAGCACAGTACTTGCCAGGCAAGGAAAACATGCTGGCAGACAACCTAAGCAGGAATATGACAGACCCACACGAATGGAAGTTGCATCCAAAATTTTTACAGAAATAATCCAAGAATGGGGAAGACCAGACATAGATCTCTTTGCCTCCCACAAAAATCATCAATTGACAAAATTCTGCTCAAGGATCTTCCATCCAAAGGCCTGGAGAGTGGACGCTCTCTCTTTCAGTTGGACATCAATGACAGTTTATGCCTTCCCACCTCTTCCTCTGCTGCCCAAAGTTCTATTGAAGACCAGAGCAGACAGACCAAAGATGATCCTCATTGCTCCGGACTGGCCAAGGCAACACTGGTACCCACTCCTGAGGAGCCTGACGCATTCCCCACCATGGACCCTGCCTCTAATGCCTCTTTTTCTGACTCAGCACAGCTTCAAAACTCTTCACAGTCAGCTAAAAACACTCAATCTAGCCACATGGAAGATTCCTTAGCATCACAGCAGGCCCTACTCTCCAAGGAGGTGCAGGATGTCATTTTGGAGGCCAGAAGGCCATCAACTAGAAAAGCTTACTCCGCAAAATGGAAAGGGCCAGGACCCTGGAAAACTGAATTTACCTCAAATACTACAATACTTGGCTGAACTGCTAAGCAGTGGACTTTCTTTCTCCTCCATCAAAATCCATGCCTCAGCCATTTCTGCAGAATACAACACTGATCCACCTTTATTCTCTCACCCTCTCTTAAGACAGTTCCTCAGAGGGGCTAAGAATTTAAGACCTCCAAGGAAACAACCAATACCTGCTTGGGATCTTAATTTCATTCTGGAAAAACTGACCTTGCCTCCTTTTGAGCCAGCTGCCTCATCAGATTTGCAATATTTGTCCTGGAAATCAGCTTTCCTTCTGGCTATCACCTCAGCTCGTAGAGTTTCAGAACTACAGGCTCTCATGGCTGTCCAGCCTTTTATCATCTTCCATTAAAACAGAGTTTCCTTACGAACCAACCCATCCTTTATGCCTAAAGTGGTATCCAGGGTAGCTTTAAATCAGGCCATACATTTACCTACTTTTTATCCTAATCCTCAAAACAAAGGGGAGAGATTACTGCATTCCTTGGACATCCACAGACAACTGTGTTATTATTTGGACAGAACAAAGCCTTTCAGAAAATCAGAACAGCTCTTTGTGGCCTATGTGGTAGGAGCTCAAGGAAAGCCAATTTCCAAACAGACAATCTCAAAATGGATAGCCCACTGCATACGCTTTTGCTATTCCTTTCATGGCAAAACTGTACCTACAGGCATTAGAACTCATTCCACCAGGGCCACAGCCACCTCTGCAGCCTTCCTCAGAGGAGTTCCTACCAAGGATATTTTGGAAGCAGCCACTTGGAGTTCTGTGCATACCTTCTCCAAGCACTACAACCTACCATTATACTCCAAATCTAGAGCAGGCTTTGCCACTGCAGTCTTGCAGGGCATTTTGGCTCCTCCTAGTTCCACCTAATGCCTACCACCCCTTTCTTAGCTTTGGGATTCTACCCATCTGTTATGACTGCAGCTGTATGCACGATGAACATAGTACAGTTTTGTACCTACCATAAATGTAGATGTTTGAGTGCTAATACAGCTGCAGTCCAGGTTTCCCTCCCTCCTTCCCCTCTTGGGACAGGCCTATAGGCTGGCTAGCACATCCTCATTCAACCTGATTGGGGTATTTATTTATGATGTATTTGCTTGCAACTACTGTATTTTGATTATATTGCACTGCATTATTACACAAATTTATGTATTGCCTTCCTTCTGGGGGCACCTGACATCTGGAGCAAGACAAACTGAAGAAAATGGCGTCGGCTGGTTCCTTTATACCCCTGTCGCACTGACATCAGGGAAGAAGCGACGACAACCAATGCCAGACCTAGACTTTGGAATTCAGCCGACCGATGACCCGCCTGATGGCAGGAGAACCCATCTGTTATAGCACTCGAACATCTACATTTATGGTAGGTACAAAATAATGACCCTTAAGCATTCTAAAAAGAAAAACCAAATCATACATGTATACCGAAAAAAAAATATAAAAATGAATCAAACCCCCCCCTCAGACCCATTGTTTCGCAGTGGGTTCAAAACCACACCACTTGGACAGTAAACTAACACACGATGATAAAATAATAAGTACCAACAATGGACATAAATATTAAGATATAACTTTTACTATACATAGGAAATATTTTTCAACATTTTCAAGGGGGGTGGCGGCAGTTTAATAGCTACTACTTTCATAAATTCTAGCAACTGGGAGGGGAGGAGATACACATTTTCAATTCTGAGTACTTTTTTGTGTGTACTGTAGACAAGGTTTTTTAGATGACATAATTTTTTTGGAAAGGAAGTACTGAGAAGAACTTTGTGAGAAAATAAAAGAAGGGTAATATGGAGGAGCAGAAGAAAAGGAAGATTCAAATAATAAAGGTAAAAAAAAGCGGAACAAATTTTCCAGCCTTGGTACTGGAACACAATGCCTTAAATATAAAGGTAAAAAAAGTGAAGTGTTCCAAAAGGAAAATTTAACTTATGACAGATTTAAAAAGGACTTTCAGAGTTCACTCCCCCAGAGTTGTGTTCAAACCCAGAAAATATTAAACACATTTGGGAGAGGGAATAATATAAAAAAAAAGGAGGAGGTGACATCTAATTCGGGCCAGGACAGGTACATTTAAATGGGTTTTTTCATACACTTCTTTTTTTTACGCCGAAAAAAAGGAGAGAACTATCAGAGGACGATATTATAACAACATATGCGACACAAAAAAAAGTAAGGGGGTGCAATGCAACTTTATAGGCACACCAATACAAATTAGATTTTTTGTCCTGGAACAAATTAAAAAAGAATTGAGGGGGCCCTGGGAGAGAGTATTGGTTATAGAGAGTTATGGTGGCAATTTCACAAGTTTTAAGAACTTAACTGATTTTACTATTTATGAAAAAATTTAGGTACAAAACTGTACTTTTCTTCATCTGGCCTACAGAGTACATCTTACCACCCATCTTAGGCACTTCATCTCTATTACCTGTAGCTTCTTCAACTACCCTGCAGTCACTGCCCAGGTTTATATATAATACAGTAGTACTGATCACACCACTGTTTTGTACACCCTACTATCCATCTTCTTTGGTATTCTTCTGCCACTCACTACCTCTGCTACTCACTGCCATTTGGTTGCATCCACTCTGAATGTAGCTTTGATCTCCTCAGTCAGACTTCCCTTCTCTCAACCACACTCTCGGATACATGAAGCTGTTAACCTGTTCCACTATCCCTCTTCTGATTTCTCCCATTTACTATCATGATAACTGTATCCCATTCAGTACCAAGTCTTACTGTACTCAATTTCATTTCATGCTCTTTCAGCTTTGAATTCAATTTCCTTATCATTTTCTGACGTTTCTTTTCACAATCTGCTTATAATGCTACATCGTCTGCATGCAGCAGGTTTGTTGATCTTTTCTCATCAACCTGTTTGCTAATGTAGTCCGTCACTACTATGAACAGAAGTCGGCTTAGAGATAAACCCTGAAGCACACCCACTTCACTGGGAACCCCTCTGACTTCATACTTTCATCACTGGATTCTTGTACACAACCTGCAGTAACTCTTCTAATGTTGCCAAGATTTTCAATTATCACAGGCCTGCCCAAATCATCTTTCTTTCTTGAGACCTTGCCATATGCTTTCCCAAAGTTGTCTCTCTGTAAACATTGGGACAGTTGTGCTGTATCCTGATCTAAATCTGACCTACTCATCTCCCATCTTATTTTCTACTATTCTGCACATTCATTTGTCAGTCACCGTCTTCAGCACTTGCATGGGACAGGAGTTTGAGACATCTGTACTGCCCACAGTTGTGATTGTCCCCTTTGTTCTTGCACACTGGCACTAGCATCCTTATTTTCCAGTCTTCTGGGATACGCCTTTCCTCTTCATACTGCTGTGAGTACTTTCAGGAGCCATTTCTCCCATAACTCACATAACATCTTGTTCATATCTGTTGTAGCCTCATCTGAGCCTGCTCATTTCCCTGACTTCATTTTCTTTAGTGCTGTCCTTATCTCGGCTGGGATGAACTCTTTTTCCTCTTTCATTGCAGGCTGTGTATGGGGCAGTACCACTTCTGTGTTTTTTCTTCCTTCAGAAGGTGCTGGAAATACCCCTTCCAAGTGCCTTTGATGTCCTGTGGACTGGTGAGCAAGTTGTTACTGGCTTCCCTCATGAAGGGTGTCTGATCACTATCTTCTTTGTCTTTCTGCCTTTGCATTGCAACCTGGTAGAGTACTTTCTAGAAGCTGTTAGAATGCCACTGATGCCTTCTTGTTTGCTGTTGTGACTGCTTTCTTAGCCTCTTTGTTAGCCCACCAATATTCCTTCTTTTTCTGATCCATCTTTTCTATCTCCCACTTTTTCCTGCACTCCTTTCTTTTGATAACTTCCTGGACTTGTGCAATCCACCACCAACTTTCCTGGTGTAACTTATTCCCACACCTGGATCAGCCACATCTGTTCTGTGGTCCTCACAAATGTTGTTTTAAGATGCTGCCATCCTCCTTCAGCTCCACCTATTTCCTCCTGCTGTTCTTCCTGAGGTGATAGAGCCCTGAGTGTTCCCTTGTACTCTTATGCTTTCACTCCAGCCAACTTCCAGATCTTCAGCCTACCACTGCTTCCACTGATTGTGGTTTATGTAGGTTGACTGTTTCACTAGGATGACTTTGCAATCTCTGACTTTCCTCTTTCCTTAGAAGGAGGAAGGCTACTTGAGTTGCATGTTGATCACACTTGCATATGATTTTGTGACTGTCTCTCTTGCTCTACCATGTGTTGGCCACCATCGAGCCATTGTCAGTAATCCAAATAAATCTTGATAACAGTTTACAGTATAGAGACTAACCCACTCCAGGCTGATGTGGTGGTCAGAGTGCTCATCACCTTCATCAACACCCTAGCCTTTGGCTACCACATAGCAAAAGTAGTCAGAAAATCTTTCTGTCTGTCCAAATAAAGGCTTCTCATTCAGGTCAAAGTAAGATGTCCTTCTGTTCTCATGTTGCAGTATTCTTAAACTTAGGGAGTTGCTCTCAGACATCTGACCAATATACCAAAGTCTTGAAAGCAAGGTTATGTGCAACGTTGCATGTCATAGCCATAAACTGACACCAGTTATATCTGTGATGTCTGCACGTACCCAATTTAGAACTTTTCTGCTGCAGTGTGTTTAAGATGTCCGATCACCAGCACCAGTAATTTGGCGTTTGTTTGACTTTGACCATCCATTTTTTATGATCGTCTCTGGCTGTCCCCATTCAGATAAGTACCCTTTTGGGTTTTTTCTTGTTTCTTTACTTTTTTCAGACATGTCATCTAGGAAGGGAAGGTACACTTGTGGAAGAGAAATTCCACATAAGGACATGCATGATCAGTGTTTATTTTGTTTAGGGGAAGGGCATGACTACAACACATGTGATATTTTTCAGTCTTTTGTCCCTAAAACCCTTAGAAGCCATCTGTTGGCTTTAAATCTCTATTTGGAGAATCAGCGTCTCCAACGTTTGGTGTCCACAATGGAAGGCAGATGGGCTCCTCCAATGAGCCGCCAAGGAAGAAGGCTAAGAAAGTTAGGCCCAACGTCCAAGCTGCACGTCAGGTGTCCAGTGAGATTTTCGAGGCGAGTGTCAGCCCAGAATCGCTCTGAATTTTGGATATATTGCTGTTACCGAGAACTTAAATGGAAGCCGGTGCAGTGGATATCCAGAGTACGTCTGCTGAGGCTTTACAACCATCAGCACCTGATGGTGAGGGGGAACCATGACTCGTGGTGTTGGAGGGGCCTTCTGCTACCTTGCCATCCACTCCAACACTGGCACCCAGGCCTACTACTGCTCCTTCTACTTCCTTAAAAAGAAAACAGAAGGAGAAGCACAGGGCTAAGGACCCTACTCCAGCTCAGGAGACCTTTTCCCAGTGTCTTTTCAAAGCCTTTCAGGTACTTCAGACCCAGATTCTATTGTTCTCAGATTGAATCCCCTAAGGATTTTGCTACTCCTGAAGAAGAGTCCCTCACTCCTGATTCCCCTGGAGAAGATTTTTCCTTTGGGGATACTATTTCCCTACTTACAGGGAAGACAGCAGTGGGAGGTCTGAGATGTTTCTGAGACCAAGAAGAGATATTTTGAACTCCTGCAGATGGAACAGCCCTCACCATCTTTGCAGTTCCACCTTTACTTCCAGCATTCCAGGATGCCTTCTTAGCTGCTTCCCAGAGCCCAGAGTCACAGCCTCCTGCTAACAAGAGACCAGACAGATTTTATAAAGTGACTATAAAGGAACAGTATCTTTTCAAGAATCAGCCAGAAGATCTATTGTTATTGCAGTTTCAGCTGAAAAGTCTTCAAGGCAGCTGTCTTCATCTTCCCTTTTTCCCACTGATAAGGATAGTAAACTCATAGATAGGTTAGGGGGGTAGATATATATTTCTTCCACCTTGGGCATAAGAGCACTTAACTATCAGACTCATATGGCCAAGTTTGCTCTGGATTCCCTGACCAAGGCCTCTACTCTGCTGTCTGACATGGCTGACTCACCAGCTAAGGCTCAACTGAATGCCCTTCTGTCCTTGGTTTCACAGGTGACAAGGCACTCAATAAAGTGCAGCTATGATGCTGTTGAAGCCTCTTTCAAATTGGCTCCTTCTGGTTCTGTTTTAAGGAGGTTTTCATGGTTGAGACTCCAACCTTTGCCTTTGGATGTCCAAGCTAAATTGTTAGATGCCCCTTTGGATAAATCAGCACTCTTTGGATCTGCTTCTGCAGAGCTACTTAAGTCACTGCAGGAAAAAGGAAAAGACTTACAGAATCTGAAACATTTATTGGTTTCACCTGTTCCCAAATTCCATAGGAACTACCCCAAAAAAACCTAGCTTTGTCAGGAGGCAGTCCTCCCATTTCCCTGTTGCTCAGTCCAGGGGACAAAGACAACCTAGGAAACAATCTGCTCCTAGATCTTCTTCCACCTCAGTGCATTTTTCCTTTCAGAGGCATCTAGATCCAGATGGAGCTTCTCCACTGTGACTCTGTTCCCTTGCCCACCTCCATGCCCCTCTCCCTATGCCTAACCCTATCACTACCCTCCTGGCAGAAAATTACCACAGACAGGTGAGTGCTCTCCATCATCGAGAGAGGATACTTCATGACTTGATGGGCATCTCTACCATTCTAGGGAGTTTCACAACCCCCACCCAGTGAGCTTCCACTCTTTCCCACTATCCTGAGCCAACTCCTCTCTCAGGGCACTATAGAACAAGTGCCCGAGGATCAATTAGCCAAGGGGGTTTATTCCAGAATGTTTTTGGTTCCAGGAAAAGATGGTCCTTTGAGACCCATTCTCAACCTATCCTATCTCAATCTCTTCCTCAAGGTACTTACCTTCAAAATGCTCACATTATAGCACCTTCTTCCTCTTATTCCTCAGCAAGCCTTCATGGCACCCCTGGAACTGAAGGATGCTTACCTTCACATCCCCATTCATCCCACTTACAGGAAGTTTCTTCATTTCTCAGTGGGTTCATCACATTCTCAGTTCTCTACCTTGCTCTTTGGACTCTCCACAGCCACACGAGTATTCACTAAATGTCTAGCCCCAGTAATTTACATACTGTGGACTACAGGGCATACAAATTTACCCTTATTTAGACTATCTCTTGATCCTACACCAGAACTCTCTCACCCTGTCTCAACACCTGGACTGGGTTTGCAGGATCTTGCACAATCTAGGTTTCACTGTGAATTGCCTAAAGTCTCAAATGACTCCTTCACAAGATCTTGTTTTCCTGGGGTGCAGGATAAGGACAGACTTGATGCAAGTCTTTGTCCCTGCCCAGAAAGTGGAATTTCTCATCCAATTTTCCACTCCCTCCTACCACAACCAACCATCTCAGCCAGAGAATTCCTGAAAATCCTGGGATTTATGGTTTCCTTGATCCTCATGATCCCTTTAGCCAGGATGCACATGAGGAAATTTCAGTAGGTATTGAGAATTTCTTGGAACCAACACATTCATCCTTTGAAACAAATCTTCCTCTTCTTCCTTGCTTAAAACGAGAACTCACCTGGTGGATCTCAACCATCACCATCAATCAAGGGGTGCACTTGTAGATTCCTCCACCCAAACAGCATCTTTACACAGATACATCAGATCTAGGTTGGGGAGCTATCCTTCACAGTACCAACATCTAGCACAAAGTGCAAGAGGAGTGGTCCATTCAAGAAAGAAAGGACCACATCAACCTAAAACAGCTATAGGCCCTTTTCCTGGCAATACAGGCCTTTCAAGAGATCCTTCTGCCAGGCACATTGAAGGTCATCACAGGCAACATGACAGTCCAGTCGCACATAAACAAACAGGGAGGAACAATATCCTACCCTCTTTGCAGTCTAGCAGTTCAAATCTGGTCCCTGGAAACAGCACTACAGATTCATTTGCAGGCAGTTTACATCCCATCAGAAGACAATGTGATGGGCAGACACCCTGAGCAGGACCTTAACACCCTCCCACAAATGGATGCTTCAGAGGGAGGTGTTTCTGGATCTAGTTGACAGGTGGGGTATTCCTCAGGTAGATCTGTTTGCCTCATCCCAGAACATACAGATGCCCCTCTTTTGTACAAGGCTTCCCCATCCACAAGCCTGGAGGGTGGATGCCTTCTCCTTCTCATGGGAGGGAATGTTCCTTTATGCCTTCCCCCCATTTCCTTTGATTCACAAACCTAAAAATACAGATTGACAAACCAAAAATCCTTTTGGTGACTCCCTTCTGGCCAAGACAGCACTTGTTTCTCCTACTTTTCTGTCTAGCCCAGGGCAATCATCACAGGTTACCTCACCACTTCGACCTACTCACACAAGACAAGGGGTCCCTTATTCATCCCCACCTTTTCAATCTCAGTCTGAGTGTGCGGTTGATAGAGTTTTGATCCCCTTTAAGCACCTGTAGTCAAAGGACGTACTCTATGTTCTGCAGCAGGCCAGAAAACTAAGTACTAGGAGAAATTATTTATTTAAATGGAAGAGATTCTCCCATTGGTGCCTTAAGAATAAACGGAACCCATCGCAAGCTTCTGTTCCAGTGGTCCTTTCCTATCTGTGTGAGTTACTGCATTCAGGGTTGACTTATTCTTCAGTAAAAGCGCATCTCTCTGCCATTTCTGCTTGCCTTCCCTAGACTCCACCTCTGGCTTCCAGGTTAGATGTCAAGCTGTTTCTGAAAGGTGTCCTTCATATTAGACATCCTCGTAAGCCCATTCCCCCACCTTGGGATCTTAACTTTGTGCTGGAAAAACTTACACTAGCTTCCTGTCAGCCAGCCCATTCTTCCTCTCTTAAATCCTGTACTTGGAAAACAGTCTTGTTAGTGGCTCTCACTTCTGCCAGGAGGGTATCCGAGATCCAAGCCCTTATGGCTTCACCTCCCTACCTTGTGTTCCGTAAGGATAGGGTTTCCCTAAGATCTAACCTGTCCTTCATGCCAAAAGTAGTTAATGAAATTTCTTTAAACCAAACCATAAATTTGTCTGTCTTTTACCCTCAGCCACAGAACTCATCAGAAAGGACTTTGCATTCATTGGATGTTCATAGGCAACTGAGGCTCTGCCTAGACAAGACCAAACCCTTCAGGCAATCAGATCAACTATTTGTGTGCTTTCATCCTAGAGCCCTAGGCAAGGCCATGACAGAACAGCCATTTGCCCCTTGGATTTCTAAGGCTATTGCCTTTTGCTATTCCTTTCATGAGAAACAGTTGAATTCATCTGTCAAAGTCCATTTTACCAGAGCAGCTTCCTCTTCAGTAGACTTTTTCAAGGGCATTGATTACTCTTCTCTCTTCTGGAGGCAGCAACTTCATCCTCGATACATACCTTCACCAAGCATTACAAGTTGGACTCCATCTCCAGGGCTAGAGCAGGGTTTGCTAGGTCTATTCTGCAGGGTCTCATAGACTGTGCTCCCCAAATTACTGCCTAGAGAGCTTTGGTACTCTCCCTAAGGTGAAGAATACTGGAACATGAGAATAGAAGGACATAGAATAGTTGTGTAAGAACTTACCATAACCATAGATGTCCTTTTCTTCCATGTTGCATTATTCAATCCCATCCACCTACCCCCCCTTGTCTTTTGACCATATTATAAACTGGGTCCTTTCCCTGACTACTGACTTTTGTGTCTGGCAGGGGGGTTGTACCCCTTTTACTGTTCCTTTTCCAGGGGGCTCTCTGTATGCAGCAGCCAGTTCTGAATTGGGTACATGCAGACATCACAGATATAGCCGGCATCAGTTTTTGGCTCTTACATGCAATGTCGCACGTACCCCTCCTTTCAAGACTTTGGTATACTGGCCGCATGTCTGGTGCTATAGGCAGTAACTCCCTAAGGTTAAGAATACTGCAACATGGAAGAGAAGGACATCTATGGTTATGGTAAGTTTTACACAACTATTCTTTATCCTTCCTTTAAACATTGCTCTGATCAGACTGATTACAGAATTTAATACCCTTTTTTGTGTGCATCTGTCCAAAAACATCACAATACTGCAAAGACCCCATAGGTTATAATTAAAAGATCACCAGAGTAAAAATCCTCAGCTGTCAAGACAGGCTTGAAGTTCTGTCGCTATGTTTTACCTCATTATAATTCTGTGCAGTAATTTTAAAGCTCTGTCAATATATTTTGTCTCTTATGTACTTCTGTGCAGTCATATTGAAGCTCTTTTCCCATATTTTGTCTCTTATGTACTTCTGTGCAGTAACTTTGAAGTTCTTTCTCTGTAGTTTGTCTCTCATATACTTTTGCACAGTAATCTTGAAGTTCTTTCTCTGTAATTTGTCTCTTCCAAAGACGTGTGTCTGGAGTGTTTCTCCCCGGGCCTCCACTGAAAATAGGCTGTGTCCTAGTCAGACTTTCCCAGTCAGCAAATGTTAAATAAATAAAATAAAGTTGTATACTTCTGTATAGTAATTTTGAAGCTCTGTCCCTATACTTTGTCTCTTATATACTTCTGTATAATATTTTATGCCTAGCATACCATACTGTTAAACATCCAGCCCTTCTTGACTTCTTGCATCTTCACCAAAAATAGTTTTCTAAACAGTCAAACCAAAGCCTTAAATCTCTGTTACCAAATAAGACACACTGGCAGGACAGATTTAATACCTGGGCCTTCTTCCTTCCCTGCAATAATCTTCTGCTGCTTATAAAACTGACTGAAAGCCTCATTTCATTTAAGGCAAACCTTACCAATCAGACTGACTCCCCTAAATTCATCCCAAGCCTGATTGGTTTTGCCTTACTGGAAACAGAAGGTGCCCTATGAGCATGAATTTGCAAGGTGATTTTTGTACTTTGACTGACTTTACCTTGTAAACTCAGAGTCTGTTCTGACAGTGGGTATGCAGGAAATGCCAGAGAGGTTCCATCTGCTGACAATGTGTGGAGGGTAAAGATTTTGACTGTTGATAACCAGAGAATGTGTGTGTGTGTGTGTGTGGGGGGGGGGGGGGGGTGACAGAGAAGCAATGGTCAGGCTTTGTAATGGAGAAATAGACAGGTATGCAAAATGTTGTCTAACAAGGTATGCAGAATGTTGTTGTGTGCCATGAAGGGGTGGAACCTGATCACAGATGTCTGTGTGCAGGCAGGGGACACTATGTGGTTATTGAAGGATGTGGTAAACTTTGATTACTAGTAGGATACAAAGGGGTGCTGGGGAGGGGGATATGTATTATTTTCTGCAAGGCTGAGGTGGGTAAATTAATTGGTGCAGTAGTATTGGAGGGTTCCAAAAAGTATTGTTTGCTTCCAGTATGGTGACAGGGCTAGAGATACACAAGTTATTGCTGATGTAGCAGTCAGGATTGGCTGGAGGCCTGAGTGATAACTACTTAGAAGGAGACATTTGTAGTGCATGAAATGCATTATTATAAACCAGTAGACTGTCCTGCAGTGCAAAAAAAGGGGGTGTTTGAGTCTTATGCCTCCCCCTAACACAGACAGTAAGGAGCACATTGCATATTCTTCATTTAGCAGTTGTACAAGTATTTATGGGAATAGGAGTTTCTGAACTGTAAGCTGCCACTTTGTTCCTTATCCCTTAGTGTTGAGGGACTTGTGGCAGACATAACAGAATATGTGAATACCATACTTTATCATTTTGTAAATTAGCTGATTTTGTATTAAGATATATAACTAATTTAGACAGATCCAAGCTGTATGTCATTTCCTTTGTTGTTATGTTACTTTAAATCTAAGCTAATTTTCTAAAACTTATTTTATTTGATAAGTACATAAATTAGTGTTATTCTTGTGCTATTTTTCTTACTTTTAAGCATTTTTTATATAATGTTTAATGTCTCATACTTCAAATGCATTTTTCACTTATATAAGTAAAATAGGAGCTATCTCTGGTGTGATCAGTTCCCCTCTAAAAGGCTTCAGGAAAGCTTAGGGTGTTACCATTTATTTTATTCTGAGCACTTGGATTTGTCTGTATTCTGTAAAGTATCTATTCCTCTAACTTGTTTTATTTTGTATTATTGGCTTATTTGCTTGACTTCAGATTTTTCTGTGTAGCTATTTGTGGTAATCCAGTTTCGTAACTCTTTTAATGTAGGATTTTATGTGCTATATTGAGACCGTAACTCGGAATATGCTGAAAATGATTATAGGCTTTTTGTCACTGGTGATGTGTTACCCAAGAATCTCTTTGAATATGGACTTATGAGGAAGCATGGCTTTGTATGATTGATGACAAACACATTACATAGCGTAAGATGAAGTGCATTGTCTGATTTAGTAACAACACGGTAGAGGTGCTTCTGATTATGATTAATGGGACAATTAGCTTATGGATGATATCCACCATTTTAGCAAAAGCCTGTTTGTCATGTGCCATGATACAGCAGTTATCCAAGTAGCTTGCATTGACCAGAAGCAATTGTCGGCACAGAGGAAGTAAACTATAAAAAGGGATGCAGAAATCCAGGACTACATGCAAACGTGCATCTCAAATAATATAATATGACTAGACAGTGTACAAAACAGGACCTCTGCATACCAGGGCTGAGAATATGTTTTGTACTGTTAAAATGCTCTAACTCCAGCACTGTAGTTGTTCACCTTATTAGTCTGAGGACAAATCTGGAGAGTGAGGGGTTGGATAGCAGGTAAGAAGTTACATATATTTAAAGTTTAGGGTGTGGAACAAAGTGGGTGAGTGTGAAACCTGTAGGTGGGAAGAAACACCAGCAGCTTTCTAGCTACAAACTACTAAAGTGCTTAAAGTACTCAAATTAAAAAAAAGTTTTCTCTCGTCTTTTTTCCTTTATTAATGCTGTACAATACTTTAAAAGTATGCTGCACAGTGGGAGCACACAGGCAGCTTTCTTACTGCAGGCAATACCATTATTAGTAGCGTTCCCACATACTGTTAATTATGGAATGGTTAGTGCTCTCCAAGTTACTTACAACAGAGGCAAACAAGTTGTTCTGCAGAACATCTCATTCATAACTTCACTTTTGTGTTTTATGTAGGTTTCAGCTAGCTGGTTTCTTTAGTTTTTCATCTATGTAAACAACAGCCTAAACTGGTAGCATACATGCTGTAACCCAAAATGCAGCAATCTAAAGCAGGCACCTTAGAAACTTACCATTAAGTCTGCCTGGGATGACATGCTTGACAAGCCACGCTTTTTCGCAAGGGACGGCTTGCACCTGTCACCCCTGGGTTTCCAGATATTGGCAAAGGCTCTTAGTGCCTTTTTTAGGCAAGGCTCAAATGATAAACCTACCACCCTAGAAAACAAAAATGGAAAAAAATTAAGGATAATACTGCTCAATGCCAGAAGTCTAAACCTCAAGATGCACGCCCTCGAAGCCCTCCTCAGTATGGAGAACATCGATGTCTGTGCTGTGACTGAAACCTGGTTCAAGGCTCCTGAGAGCACCCCAGCACTATCAGGTTATACCTCATATCATGCGTTCCGGCCCCAAAATCTGGACCGAACCACAAAAGGAGGGGGAGTATCCATATTCATAAAGGATACCCACACCTCCAGGTTAGTGGCAACGCACGAAGCATCGGAGACCATCCAGGTGCAATTAACCATAGGTAAAACTGCCCTACAGTTTGTAGCATGCTACAGACCACCCTCTCAAACTCACGAAACCCACACAGCCTTCCTGAAGACACTGGAGAGTATGAATGTCTCTTCAAACACCATCATATTGGGTGACTTCAACTACCCAAACATAGACTGGGAACATTACTCAAGCCCCAACACCCTAGCCCAAAGGTTCCTGGAGTTCATAAACTCAAATGCTATGGAACAACTAGTCACCATTCCCACAAGAGGAGAAAATATACTAGACCTGATCATCACAAACATGGGGACAAAATGCTCCACACCGGAAGTATATCCCTCATTGGTGAGATCAGACCACAAATTAATCTCACTGGAGATCCACATCCCGCCCCCAACCCCAGCAAAAAAGACCACAGTGAAGAACTTCTCAAAAGCAAACTTCACACTTCTTAAGACTGGAGTGGTATCCTTTAAGGCCCCCGAGCCAGTGGAAACCACAACCCACGCTGCTGAAACCCTTACAAATGCCTTCTACGAGCACCTCCAGGAATGTATGGATCAAGCAATCCCTAATAAAATCAAGACCCTTTCCACCAAAGGCAGGCGCCCGGTCTGGTGGACCCCAGCCATAAACAAACTCTACAACAAGAGGAGAAAGCTACTACATGACAGAGCAAAATCCCTAAAAGGGAAGGCATCTCTGATCAATACTAGCAAAAAACTACGATCACTCATAAAGTCATCCAAGGGCAACTTTGAGAGAAAAATCGCTAAAGACACAAAAGACAATCATAAGGCCTTCTTTAGCTATGTTAGAAACCTGGGTGGAAACTCCCAGATATGCTCAGAATTAGTCCAAAATGATACAAAAATCACTGAATCCACAGACATTGCCAACATACTGGCAGACAGGTTCAGTGCAAATTTCTCCCCTCCCAACCCCCCAAAAGGAGAAATATCTATCCCACCAGAGTCTAGCCTCCCAAACATCTCAGATGCCCAGGTGAGAGCTGCTCTCTCTAAAGCAAAAAATACAGCATCAATGGGACCGGACGGTGTCCCCAGCTGTGTGCTACACGAACTCAATGAGGAACTAAACCCACACATAAAGGCTGCTGTTTAATCTTAGCCTTACTACAGGATACGTACCCAAAGAATGGCGTACGGCAACTGTGGTCCCACTCCACAAAGTCGGTGCTTCTACGGACCCTGGAAATTACCGCCCCATAAGCTTGCCGAGCCTTGTCTGCAAGGCTATGGAGAGGATCATAATGGAACTCATAAATAAAGACATTGGGGACCTACAGACACTGGATCCTACCCAATTTGGCTTTGTCAAGGGCAGATCCTGCCTCTTGAACGTGGTTGACTTTTTCAAAACAGTCACTAAGGCCATTGATGAGGGTAAGGCAGTTCACACAGCCTACCTTGACCTAGCAAAAGCGTTCGACACAATACCCCACTCGGGCATCATAGAAAAGCTCACCAGCTTAGATGTAAACCCATATGTCACAAGATGGGTTGCAAACTGGCTCAAGGACAGAACCCACAGGGTTAGAGTTGCTGGTGCCATGTCAGACTCTAAGCCGGTCACGAGCGGTGTCCCACAGGGCTCAGTCCTGGGCCCCCTCTTGTTTGGCATTTATCTGAAGTGCAGGCAAACATAGGGGATTGTGGCTGACAAAATTTGCAGATGACTGCAAACTGGGCACCATAATTGACACTCCATCAGACACAGACATCCTCCAGAGAGGTCTCATAGAAATGGATAACTGGTGCCAGAGCCATGGCCTTAAGCTAAATGTCAAAAAATGTATAGTCATACCCTTTGGGAAAAACAAGGTAACCCCTAATTACCACATAGGTGGTAATCCATTAAACACGGAAGAAGTTATCAGGGACCTGGGGACCCAAGTTGACAGTAACCTCTCTTTTGACACTCACATTGCCAAAGTGGTTAGGAAGACCTTCTACATTGCCCACCTGATCATGAAGGGATTCACATCCAGATCAGGAGAGGTCATTGTACCCCTGTACTCTTCACTTATCAGACCAATGATTGAGTACAACGCCCCATTCGGAATGTACCTTACCCAACACCTGCAGCAGTTGGAAAGACCCCAAAAGTTCCTCACCAAAAGGATAAAGGGGCTCAAACATATGTCATACGCTGCCCGACTGAAGAAACTCCAGCTCTATTCAGTCGCATACTGTCTACTCAGAGGTGATCTGTGCCTGACATACAAGGCCGTGTCCAACCCGGAATTAATGGACATGCTCCACCTCAAAAAATCCAAATCCACCAGAGCCACGAGAGCAAGAGACTTAAACCTCAACACGGATATAAATAGGACGTGCTGGAGGGACAGATTCATCACCCAGAGACTCCCTACACTATGGAACAGAATCCCAGTCCATGTGAGGCAGAGCCCCTCACTGACTCTGTTCAAGAGAAATCTTGACGAGTGGATGGGAGATCGTAGGTTTACCCTGGGAATCATTTCTGTGTCACTGCTGGACAGAGGCACAGCAAACTAATGGGTATAGTATTCTCATCCTAAGGGGTGGTGAAAGCCACACACACTCTGGTTAGGCTTATAAATGCCCTAGGGCAGATAGCCTAGTATGACCCTATGACCGTATGAACCTATGAACCTATTAAATTCAAATGCGGAGATACTTGTTTTTGTGTCATCACAAAGTTATTTTGCTAGCAGAGTGTCATTTGGGGCACTCTAATTATAGTAGCAGAAGTGCTGTTAAGACATATGTCTCTCACTACCACGTGATCCAATGTAGGATCACTGTGCTTTGTAACTTAAGTTCACTTTCATAACACTGTTCATTTTTGGAAGGGATAGCAGAGTGATTACACACAAGCATAGTGAGTGACAAGTCCTTTCAGGACTATAAACCTTCAGAAGTACATTTTTATTCAGTTTGGTTTTCCAGTATGGGAGTCTGAAAAAAAATGGAACCCAGTAAGGAGCTTACAACACTTTAACAAATTTCCCTTTGAGTACTTTTTGACAGAAAAGGAGGTAAAGGTTTTTCACTGCATTAGTTAAACTTTTAAAAGGGTGTCAGGAAGACCAATAATCTAATTGGATATTGCCACTAGGTGGCACACTACAGAGCAAAGTTCATAGTTTAGATATTGCAAGGTTGGAATAATGTACCCAAATGCAGAGCTTTAAATCACTTATTAGTTCTTCACTGGATAGGTCTAGCCAATAAAGCTACTGCCATGAATTCACAGTATCCTAAGGATTCATACACAGGATTTCCTGCAATGGGCAGTGATTAACCTTGAGGGCAGGATTTCTGGACTAATTTAGGTATGTGATCCCTGCTGTGACACACAAACAGAGGGGTCTAACCATCAAGGGGATAGTATAAGCAGTCACCCATTCTCACAATAATTGACCCTCATATAATTGACTTCAAAGCATCAACTATATAACTGTGAACCAACAATAAAAGAACAGCGATATGATTGCAAATGCAAGCATAATGACATTTGCATGTGATTAGTAAAAGGAGGAGAGATAGTAATCAGAAAGCCACCTGTAAGCACCATTTCTATCAAAAATATAACAAATCCTTATTCACATGGGGACAATCTCACACATCTCTTTACTCATATATAGTAACTCCATGGTTGCACTACTGTGAGGAAAAGGCAGACTCCACCAGTTTTGCTATAATGAACTATAGCACAAATTGATCATTTGACAGACTGTGGTACAGAACGCGAATTGAAAAAGTGAGTATTTGATCTACAGCACTATGACCCTTCAGGAGTAGTCTAGCCTGGACTGAAAGCAGCAGAGAGTTTACAAGTAGCAGTAGCAGACTGGTATAATCCAACAAGCAGGTCAGCTTGCCTTCCATTTTAGATTGCCAGAGTACAGTGCATCACTCTACAAGAACTGCTTCAATTACCAGTAGGATTATGGAGTTTCTAAAAGTGAAGGCTAATTTCAACAAAACTGTACTGGTGTGTCACCTTTTTGTATAGTGTCATTGGCCTTGCATAGCTAAATCTATATTCAGATCATCATCATCATCCTCTTTTTCACATTTTCTACATGGGGTCAAGGTGCCATGTTAACCGTCGCTATCTGTCTCGATTCAGTGCCACTCTCCTACCTTCCTGTACACTTGTGCCTGACCTCACAGGTCTTTTCTTACACAATCCATCCATCTCATTGTTGGACACCTGTTTCCATTCATCCTCTTCCTGTCTGCCCCAAGGACTAGACTGAAATGTTACTTATTTATATTGCATAGATTTTAATGACAGCTTTATGGGAATTTAAATTAGTTCATGAATCCCGTACGGTTATCAAAGCCATAGGCTGTGAAGAACCCTAGATGCAAGTTTATTAAAACAAGGTATTCACATCAGACATTAGTTTGAACAGGACTAATACTTGACAAGATATGGGAATTATTGATAACCTATTCCATAATCTTAAAGTTGACTGTTTAGTCCAATAATTACAATGGGGCATATTGTTAAATTCAGTTTTTAAAATGCAGCTTTGCATTCTTGCGCTAATTCATGGGATGTTTCTTTTTAATACTAAAAATGACTAACTGAATCTATTTTTAAAATATTCTAGTGCAATGTGATAACTGTACTCACTTATTCCTGAGATTGTCTTAGGGAATCTTATTTGTGCTTGAGATAATTCCTCCATTTAGTAATAATACATTTGTGAAAGATTGCGGACAACGTTCTGTATTCAATCTGACTTGAGTAGAACGTAATGAGTTTATAAGAGGGTATCTTAAAGGCTGCTCAAATCAAATTATTTACTGAAGAGGATCTCTTCTTTAACAGTATAGATTAAATTCAGATTTGAATTTGTTCCAGACCTAAAGCTTTATAAAATATTATTTTAATAAGTCAATTTTTTCATATTTTAAGTCATGAGTTTTAAAAGTACTATTTACCCCAAAGACCACTATAAAACATGTCTGAAGGTTTAATGAAAGGGATTTACTACTACACTATTTGTAAGACCAGCTGTCATGGTTTAAAGAGCAGATATTCAGCACTGTTTCATGTTAGCTTTCTAAACTTACTTTTACACATATATAGATATCCAGTTATAGAGAATGGTATTTAAATTCTAACAGCTATGAAGTATTTAAATAATATCGGTCCCATACTAAAGTAATAATGCTCCTGCTATTAAAATAAACACTTTACTTTTTGATGCACTAAGACAGAAAGGGCTCTTTTTAACAAAAATAATCCTTTCAGTACATGTAACATACTGTATAAATCAATATTCATAAATTATGTTTTGTGAGCTGTAATGAATCCTTCTGGGAGATGTATACAGAATCCCAAAAAATAATGCAGAACATATGTGTAAGTACAGATGTTCTTCAGGTTTCACCGTTGCAGTCATCACATTTGGGTTATCCTGCCAGGGGTAGCCCTCAGTCGGCCCGAATACCAGTGGCTTAGTATTTCTGCGTTGGTTGCTGTCACTCCAGGACTGACGTCAAGTTATTAGTGGTATAAAGTCAGGCAGCCGATGCCATTACATCAGTCTTTCTTGCCGAGGAACCCGAAGCAGAAGCAGTTTGCACAAGTGCCGGTCGGCTGCTACCTGAGTTTTTGTTTCCGAGTTGAAGTTGAAGTCTTCTAAAGTTAAGTATGCCGTTGGGGATCCTTTTTTCTTGCTCTAACCGATGTCAGAAAAAGTTAACAATTGTCTCACCTGTGGAAAGCATATACCACACCGAGACTTCCATTCTTACTGCATCACCTGTTTAGGACCAGACCACGACTTCCCTCGCTGTAGTTTATGTGCTTTGTTCAACACCAAAACTATACATCATCGGGCCTGTATTGTAATTAGATATTTTTGCTCTCAGTCCTCGAATTCCAATATGGCTTTGGTAAGCCATCTGACTACCGAAAAATGTAAGGATAAGACAGAGACAGACTGCACAGGTCCAAAACTGCCACCGATGCTTCCGTTAAGCTAGTCGTCAGTTCTTCGGCCCTCAATGAGGTGCTTTCGCAGCCCCTGATGCCTGCTTTTGTGGATTTGCAGGCTGCTACTGAGACCCTTTCAGAGTCCGGTATGCTGAGGGACTCTTCTTCGACTAAGGATCCTGTGGATGTCTCTACCTTGGATGAGTCTGGAGCTGTTGAGCAGGCACCGGCTTCCGAGGAAGTACTTTGCACTACCAATAGTCGACACAAACCGACAACTTCTTTCACGTCTTCAGTTCTTTCTAAAACTACCGAGTTTCTAAGGCTCAGGGTACGAACTACGCCCAAAAAAAACAATGACCCAAGCTCAGGCACCTGCTTCCTTGCCTCAATCTCAAATTCTTAAAATAGAGAAGATCTTATTATGCTTATTAGGGGAAGCCAGGCTACCCCTTCCAAAAGAAAAAGAGACTTGTCCCCAGTAGCTTTATATGAACAGGAGTCCGATGACTCTGATGCTTCTGAATATGTAGACATGACAACCCCTCTCTGCTTATGAGGATTCTGATGCAGAGGAATCCATTCCTTCTGCCTCTCCACCCGAGAATTTTTCTTTTGGTAAAACCCTCCATACTTTAAGGGAGCATTTCCAATGGGAATGTCAGGACTATCCTCAGTCAAAAAAGAGACTCAGGAAATTCTTAGATTTACCACAGCACATGCCTTTGGCTATTCCTCTTGCCCTGTGTGTTGTTGATGATGTTTTCATGGAATCCAGTTTGACTCCTGACACCCTTCCTCCTGCTCCGAGGAAACCCGACAGGTACTACAGAGTCCCTGACTCTCACAAATTCCTTTTCAAAAATCCTGCTGTTGACCCAGAGGTCATCTCTCAAGGACCTAAAGGAATTAAAGCAACCTCACCTAAGAATCCCACCCCCTCAGATAGTGATTCCTGAGCTTTAGACAGATGGGGTAAAAAAGTATACACCTCTGCTACTCTTGCTATTAGAGCACTAAATTGTCAGTTCTACATGCTGAAATAGCAGCAGCATACCTTGGAACTCCTCAAACAAAAAATATCTTCCTTTCCTGCTTGTGCAGAAAATAAAGAATTACAAGAGCTGTATTCTGCAAGCCAAGTTACTAAGCACACCTTGCAATGTGGCTTTGATGCCCTAGAAGCATCTTGCAGGGCAGCAGTCACTGGTTCTGTCCTTAGAAGGCATGCTTTGCTTAAGGGACAGACCTTGCCTGACCATGTCAAATCAAAATTATTGGACGCACCATTGAACAAAGACAATTTGTTTGGCACCAAGGCAGAAGAAGTCTTAAAAAAGATGGAAGAAAAAGCTAAATCTATGCATTCAATTAAAGACTTTTTACAGGTCCAGCCTCCGAGGTTCAGTAGGCATTGCCCCTCCAAGCACTGGTCCTTTCTGGCCCCCTCCAGGCCAGCTCAGACCAGAACCAGGGGAAGCAGACTCCCTAGACAGCAGCCCCAGGGAATGCAGAGATCTAAGCAATGGCATTCCTCCTCTTCAAAATCAGGGAGTGCTAAGCCACCCCCTTATGGTAAGAACTCACAATGACTTTATACCTCCACCCCTTACCTCTGCCCACCTGCTTGTGCCCCTAGGAGGAAAACTCTCCTTCCATGCAAACAACTGGGCCTCTATCATCAACGACCGATGGGTCCTCAACATAGTGTCCCAGGGATACAAATTTTATTTCCACACACTGCCAACCCCCAAGAGGGTTCCCAGATCTTCCTCCAAACCAGTGGGCAGAGGCCAAAAAGCAAGTCCTTTCCCTGATCTCAATGAGGGCAATAGAGCATGTTCCTGCAAATCAGATAGGCCAAGGTTTCTATTCCAGACTCTTCCTGGTACCAGAAAAGAGGGCACCTGGCGCCCTATCCTCAACCTATCCATTCTAAACACCTTTCTGGTGATACCAAAATTCAAAATGCTCACCCTCCAGCAGCTTCTTCCTATGCTTTCCAAGGATGCTTAGTTAACCACCCTATACCTAAAAGAGGCCTACCTACACATCCCAGTCAGGGAATCTTCAGGAAATGTCTACGTTTCAGGGCAGGATCTATGCACTTTCAGTTCTCTGCACTTCCCTTTGGCTTATCCACTGCTCCCAGAGTTTTCACCAAATGCCTGGCTCCTACTGTTGCTTTTTGCAGACAAAGAAATATTCAATTTACCCATACTTAGACGATTGCCTGATTCAGGCAGACAGTCAGGAAAAGCTGTTACAGCACCTGACCTTTGTAAAGGACCCACTGACCTCCCTGGGCTACACTATCAATGAAAAGAAATCAAAACTAGTACCCACACTAAAAATTATATTCCTGGGAGCAAGCTTGAACAAATCATCCCAGATGGCATTCCTTACTCCAGAAAAACAAGCCTACCTGACAGGCTACTTCTCTCAACTAGCCACCAGAACCCAGTTATCCGCAAGGAAAATCCTGCAAGCTCTAAGGTTCATGGCCTCCTGCATTATACTCATTCCATATGTCAGACTGCATATGAGAAAACTACAATGATACCTAAAATGCCTCTGGTGTCATCACTCTCAAGACCTGGAAACTATCATACCAATGATACCTTGTCTAAGGAAAGATTTTCTTTGGTGGGCAGCAGCATGCAACCACAACAAGGGACTTCCCTTCTCACAACCCCATGCCGCCCACACCCTCACCACAGATGCATCAGACTATGCCAGGGGTGCACACCTGGATGGCAGGTACATTCAGGGCCACTGGAGCCCAAATCAAATACATCTGCACATCAACCAAAACGAGATGCTAGCTGTTCAGCATGCCCTGACAGCTTTCAGACCCCTACTCTCCCAAAGGCCTCTACTGATCAAAACAGACAAAACCACAGTGATGTGGTATATCAACAAGCAGGGAGGAACTCACTCTTATCCTCTATGCAGGCTCGCCATGACCCTTTGACACACGGCTGTAGCCATGCAACTACACCTGCTAGCACAATTCCTGCCAGGCTCCCTAAACTCTCTGGCAGACAAATTAAGCAGACACCTGCTAGACCCACATGAGTGGCAGCTAGACCACAGATTCTTCACCCTTGTAACCCAGAAATGGGGCACCCTGAAGGCAGATCTCTTTGTCTCCCACTCCAATCATCAGTTTAGCAAATTCTGCACCAGGGAACCTCACAGCAAGGCCTGGAAAGTGGATTCTCTATCCTTCCAGTGGGTAAACCTCTTGGTCTGTGCATTTCCCCCTCTACCACTCATTTCAAGGGTACTGCTTAAAATAATGGAGGAAAAAAACGAGGACAATCCTGATTGCCCCAGACTGGCCATGCCAGCACTGGTACCCACTGCTGCGGAGCCTGTCACCCCTGCCACCATGGCACCTACCTAAGATCCCAACACTCCTGACCCAGAAGAATGGAGAATTCATGCATCCCCAATTGCTGACCCTCAACCTGGCAGCCTGGCTTTTTCCTTGACCCCTCCTCAAACTGCCAGCCTAAGCAAACAAGTCCTACATGTTATATGTGAGGCCAGATGCCCCAGCACTAGAACATCCTATGCTGACAAGTGGAAAAGGTTTTGCATCTGGATCCAGGCTAAGGGAGCCAAAACACAGCCCTCCCTACCTCTCATCCTGGATTACCTAGCAGACCTACTACACAGGGGTCTGTCCTTCTCTTCTATTAAAATTCATGCCTCTGCCATCTCTGCTCATTTCAGCACAGAGCCACCTCCCTTCTCACACCCTCTCATCAAACAGTCCCTAAGAGGGGCTAACAACTTAAGGCCCTCAGAAGAGCTCCTACCCCAGCTTGGGACCTTAACTTTGTGTTGGAAAAGCTCACCCTACCCCCCTTTGAACCTGCAGCTTCATCAGAGTTAAAATTCCTCTCTTGGAAAACAGCCTTGCTTCTGCCCATCACTTCAGCTGGAAGAGTTTCAGAGCTACAAGCACTCGTGGCTGTAGAGCCCTTCACCATTTTCCATGTTGACAGGGTCTCCCTCAGGACTAACCCCTCCTTCATGCCTAAAGTGGTGTCTAGTGTGGCTCTCAACCAATCCATTAATTTGCCCACCTTTTTCCCTAACCCACAAAACAAGGTGGAAAGGATTCTGCACTCTCTAGATGTGCACAGACAGCTCAGATTCTATCTGGTTAGGACTAAATGTTTTAGAAAAACTGACCAATTGCTAGTCAGCTTTACAGCAGGGGCAGAGGGTAAGGCCATATCCAAACAAACAATCTCCAAATGGATAGCACACCATCCATTTCTGCTACAAACATCATGGGAAACCTCCTCCAAAGGGGGTCAGGACACATTCCACTGGGGCAACCTCCACCTCCACATCTTTTCTCAGTGGGGTCCCCACCAGGGACATCCTGGAGGCTGCACTTTGGACTTTTGTTCATACCTTCTCCAAGCATTACCACCTGCCTATCTTCTCCAGATCCAGAGCAGGCTTTGCCACCGCAGTTTTGCAGGGCATCCTAGCCAGCCCCCATTCTTCTTGACTGCCTCTACCCTTTTCTTCAGCTTTGGGAATCAACCCAAATGTGATGACTGCAACAGTGAAACACGAAGAACATAGTACAGCTTTGTGCACTTACCATGAATTTAGATGTTCAAGTGTATGCACTGTTGCAGTCCTGGTTTCCCACCCTCCACCCCCCTTTTTGCTGTCTCTCTCTCTCTCTCTCTCTCTCTCTCTTCATCTCTCCTTACAGGGAATGTTTGGTATTTACTTTCTACTGGTGGTGTTCTTCCACCATAACCTAGCTCCCTATTTGGGGTCTCCTGACAGGGCAAGAAAAACTGATGTAATGGCATTAGCTGCCTGATTTTATACCACTGACGACCTGACGTCAGTCCTGGAGTGACAGCAACTGATGGAGAAATACTAAGCCTCTGGTATTCGGGCCGACTGAGGGCTACCCCTGGCAGAATAACTCGTGTGATGACTGCAAGAGTGAATACACTCAAACATCTACATTTATGGTAAGTGTACACAACTGTACTTCAGGAGGTATCATTAGGTTTTTGTTTGCACAAGAAATGACACTGTCAGAAACCTTGTTGCACTCTGCCATCTTATGTTACAACCACTAAAAGAGAATATGCTCACATATGAACATGTTCTAGGTACAGTTTTTGAGTTATGCAAGAAATGAAAAGCAATCAAAAAAATCTATTTCTTTTATTACTGGCTAAAGGAGGTGCATAAACATAGGATGAAATACACTGCAGACAGAGGAAACACAGAGGTGTTCTGTCTCAGCTCAGTAAATGCTCTTCAGGATCTTATCTGATAAATCACCAGTACCAGGACCTAAAGCACAAAGACGTTCATTGCATACTGGTGCAGGTACATACACAAATACTCAGAGAAATACTGATGCAGTACATAATTAAGACACAACTGTATAATACAAACCACCTGCATGGAAAACGATGGTTTAAGAGTACAAGCATTGAATTCATAAAACCTTTACAAGTAACATTATAGATGTTCACTGCCAGAGTAAAATAATATGTAATGATAACGGAGAACATTCAAAAAGACCGGTGTACAGAGACTGAATGTACAAACCCCAAAAGACAGATGTATCAGTAAATATAACATACCTGATTACTTGTGGGAAGGGTGATGAGTACAACTGTTGCTGACTGCACCCATTTGCAAAGTGTTATGGTTTCTGATGTAGCAGATGACACTGGACACTCAAAGAACTTTTGTCTGCAAATAAAATATCTTTTAAAGCATATACTCCAATTTGACTCACACTTGTTTATGGTTGTCCTAGATGAAAGTATCTTTCCTTTTAACAAAATGAGTGCAAATTGAGAGCTGTTTTGTTTTAATGAAGACCATTTTAGTTTTTTTAACTTTAATTGGATTTTCTGGAAAAAATAAGTTTTGCTGTTAAGACTGAAGCACTTAAGTTATTTCTTCTGTTTCAGCCCTTCAGTCTCCTATTGAGTACCAGCGTCGGGAGAGCAAATCCAACAGTTTGGGAAGACCTACAAGTAGCAGACCAACCTTGACCACATCGGCCACAATGAGACCTCACTCATCTGCCTCCATGGAGAGAAACAGGCTACCAAACCTGAAGTCCTACAATGCCTCACTTCCAACACTTTACCTGCCTAGCAATAGCAGCCGGGAGCAGGACTGCATAGCCAAGGTGGAACTATGTACAGGCACAATAATTCATAAGCATGCATAATTTTAAAGGCATAATTTGATGATTCACATTCTAATAGAAACTTCAGTGCTGGAAATCTCAGAGTATAAGTCTGTTAACTGCACAAGTTCAGAAAATATTTGACTGTGTTGAATGGATATGATCTTTTGTAAAATGGTGCATGGCTGTAGAAGTGTACACATGCAGTTTATTGGTCACTAATATGCAATTTTACAGCTATCTAGTTTTCTTTTCATCCCTGCATTACCTTAAACCTTTCCTGCCTCTTGGTTCTTTTTCTTTCTTTTTTGAGGCCTAGTATCCCCATAGTTGTTGCATGATTTCTTGAAATTCCTGTTTGGTTTACTCTATTAATTATTTTTTTCCGGGTAAATTTCAGATTCTTACATCTATTTAAGTGAGTCTTCCTCTTCCAATGTTTTCAAATTACCACCTTTCAGCTCTTCGGTCTCTTGAAGTGTTAACTTTCTGTATCTCAGAGTTACATCTGAGATGCTTTTTCTCATGCATCTGTCACTTCTCATGCTTCATACTAGTCTGTTAGCAGATGAAAAAGTCCAGTTTTAATGATTCAGTTCCTTTGTTGTGTGTTAGCTCATTGCCTAACCACTACCAATTTCATTCTTCCTATTGGTTCCCTGACAGTACACTTCACCAAACAAATATTGCATGCCATCTTGTCAGAAGAAGTAATGCTTTCTGTAGCTCATTATGAGGTGAGTTTGGAAGGAGAGAGATGCCATTACTGGCAAATTTAATAGTCATATGTAAGCGGTCTAACCGTTACTTATGCTTTTCATCATCCCCTAGTGCTCTGTGCACACAAGTGCACTGCTACTTCTACGTTTACCACCGGTACAACAGTTATTGGTATTTCTACTATATGGTTCCTACTGTCAGGTACTAACCTCTAGTTTTCACTAAATAGTGACCCTTTAATAGATGCCAGCTTCACCCTTCTTGCACAATAGAAGTTGGCAAGTTGGCCAGTGGTTGCACATTCCACATCCACCCCATTTAGCCCTCCTGCACCCTGATATCTAATCAAACCTGAGTTACAGACATCACAGGTAGATGCAGCGTTCTTGCATGAGATGGCTTAGTATGAGTTCAAGTTTTAGTGTTCCCTCATAAGGTTTATTACAGAGAGATTCTGCTGCTTGTACTGTTTCACCTTCCTCCTTTTGTTGACGGTTTGAAAAACTGCCCTTTGCCCTTTGATCCTCATTTTTTGACTGATGTTGCTCTCTTTGAAAACACCCAGCACTTACCTTCCTCACCCTAGTGTCATATTTTTCACTATTCCCCAAAATACTTTTTACCTATTTTTTCCCCTGTATAACTATTGTGATTGCTTTCTGTGTTGCTCTTTCTGTTTGGCAGAGTGACTTTTATCGTGTATTATACATCCATAAATCTGTTAAAATGTCATCTCCTTTGAGCTAGCACATGCTAGGTTTTTGTTAAATATTAAGTCTTTTGTCTAAGGTCATGCATATTATATTTTGTTATCAGTGTAGCCTTTCCACACAGTTTTGTGAGTTTGATTTCTCCAGTCTCCACTGTTCTTGGCATTTTCTGATTTAAGTACTTTTCTGTCTTTTGGTGTTTCCTCCATTTTATTAGAACAAAATCAGTGTGGAAATTAAAGACATCTTACATGATGTACAGTGAGAATATTTTTAAGTAGTACAATTAACAGTATATAATATAGTGATCAACAATTCTTAGAGGCTGTATGAATATTACTCTGTACCATTACTGTTTAAATTTTTAATCTCAGTTCTCTAGTACATCATCAGGCTGTAGATTTTTTTTCTAGGTTCTTTTTGCCTCTGTACTTGATGACCATGAAGTCTCCCCCTACTGGGAGCCATCATTCAGGCAGCCATGAGGGTTGGTTGTGATTTTTCTAGCATCCTGGCTATGAGGGTTTTTCTACTGTGCATAACCTCACTGCCTGGGCAGAAGGACATGTGATCTGTATGACTGTGGAGGCTCCACAGCACCTTCCGCATGTAGATTTGTACTTTAAAGTGCTCAATATTGTAGACTATCACCATGTAGTGACTTGATGAGCTACATGTCTACCTCTGCAGGCCATCATTTGCATCATGTCCAAGCTCCAAGGGATCCCAGCATTTTGCAGTCTATTTCACTTTTCCCTCCCAGAGGATAGGTAGACCCATCCTTCAGTGCCACTCCATTACTTGAACTCAGGTCACCTAGGCTGTATCCAGATCTTTACCTAGTTATACCACTAGAACTGGCTCAGGCTGAAGGATGTTTCTTAGAACGTATGTGGAATCTGACTTTGATATGTCTGAGGTAATAAAAGTAATCCTTTCAAAAGAAGACTAATTTCAAAATAAAATGAACCATACTGGTTCCAGTAGGATTCAGGTCTCCCACATCGTCAGTGAGATCTGGGATTTATAAATCCCAGGTGAAATGAACAATTCTCCATTGTAGGTGCCTTGAAGTAGTGCATCACACTTTTTCTGCACAGCCAGCTCAAGATCATAGAAAGTACTCCTGAGGGTCTTACTGTAGACTGTCTGCATTTGTGAGAGTATTGCTGAAAGACTTCTATGATTTCCCACATCAGTCTTTCTCTGAGTCCTCTGCAGGGGTCTTCCTAAAAGTCATTCTAAGGCTCTAAACCTATTTACAGCACTTTCCTCTTAAGGCCCTTCTTAGGCCTGCTGCTGCTAGGGCATTGCATCACAGTACCGCTTTCATTTTCTTAGGCCTGCTGCTGCTAGGGCATTGCATCACAGTACCGCTTTCATTTTCTTAGGCCTGCTACTGCTAGGGCATTGCATCACAGTACTTATTTCATTTTCTTAGGCCTGCTACTGCTAGGGCATTGCATCACAGTACTCATTTCATTTTCTTAGGCCTGCTACTGCTAGGGCATTGCATCACAGTACTCCTTTCATTTTCTTAGGCCTGCTGCTGCTAGGGCATTGCATCACAGTACTCCTTTCATTTTCTTAGGCCTACTGCTGCTAGGGCATTGCATCACAGTACCCCTTTCATTTTCTTAGGCCTGCTGCTGCTAGGGCATTGCATCAAAGTACTCCTTTCATTTTCTTAGGCCTACTGCTGCTAGGGCATTGCATCACAGTACCCCTTTCATTTTCTTAGGCCTGCTGCTGCTAGGGCATTGCATCACAGTACCCCTTTCATTTTCTTAGGCCTGCTGCTGCTAGGGCATTGCATCACAGTACCACTTTCATTTTCTTAGGCCTGCTGCTGCTAGGGCATTGCATCACAGTACTCATTTCATTTTCTTAGGCCTGCTACTGCTAGGGCATTGCATCACAGTACCCCTTTCATTTTCTTAGGCCTGCTGCTGCTAGGGCATTGCATCCCAGTACCCCTTTCATTTTCTTAGGCCTGCTGCTGCTAGGGCATTGCATCACAGTACCCCTTTCATTTTCTTAGGCCTGCTGCTGCTAGGGCATTGCATCACAGTACCCCTTTCATTTTCTTAGGCCTGCTGCTGCTAGGACATTGCATCACAGTACCCCTTTCATTTTCTTAGGCCTGCTGCTGCTAGGGCATTGCATCACAGTACCCCTTTCATTTTCTTAGGCCTGCTGCTGCTGGGCATTGCATCACAGTACCCTTTCATTTTCTTAGGCCTGCTGCTGCTAGGGCATTGCATCACAGTACTCATTTCATTTTCTTAGGCCTGCTGCTGCTAGGGCATTGCATCACAGTACCCCTTTCATTTTCTTAGGCCTGCTGCTGCTAGGGCATTGCATCACAGTACCCCTTTCATTTTCTTAGGCCTGCTGCTGCTAGGGCATTGCATCACAGTACTCATTTCATTTTCTTAGGCCTGCTGCTGCTAGGGCATTGCATCACAGTACCGCTTTCATTTTCTTAGGCCTGCTACTGCTAGGGCATTGCATCATAGTACTCATTTCATTTTCTTAGGCCTGCTGCTGCTAGGGCATTGCATCACAGTACCGCTTTCATTTTCTTAGGCCTGCTGCTGCTAGGGCATTGCATCACAGTACCGCTTTCATTTTCTTAGGCCTGCTGCTGCTAGGGCATTGCATCACAGTACCCCTTTCATTTTCTTAGGCCTGCTACTGCTAGGGCATTGCATCACAGTACCGCTTTCATTTTCTCCTTGAATGATTTCTGTTTCCTGTTTCAGAAAACTCAGTGGTCACAGCTGTTTTTATTTTCTTAACAAGACATTTGTAATAGGCATGTATTTAAACCTAATTAACTAGTCCTGTTTGAAAGATACATATAGAAGTGGCCTGAGTTGTCTTTTACACATTGTTAATTAAGTATGAACATACGTTGTTAGAGTAACATGAAACAAAAATGTAGTGCTTTGATTTATTAGACACCTGTACAGATGTTTTGTTTTTATAAGATTATACTTCAGTTCAAAACTGGATCATATCTTTCACATTCTGCAGAACCTGACTTTGCAGTCCGGACAATCAGACAGAAGTTTTACTCCATCACCAGGTGCTCTAACCCCCACTCACATAAATCTCGACTTCACGGAATGTTCTCCGACCTCACCAAAGCAGTTGTCGAATGGAATGTCTCTGACAGTTCCTGTGAACAGAGTAAGTATGTTATGTACTATTTTCTCCAAATTTCCCAGTAGTCATTTCTTGTTATTTACATTTTGAATGGTTCCAGTGACACTTAACAGCACAGCAAGGAATGGGAACGAATTCCTGGAAATTAAAAAAGTCAGTGCTATTTCTCACGATACTTAACTCTTACTTTGTAAGCGTCACAACACTATAAATATTTTATGAGAACTTAACACTACAGAATAACTTATACATATTAAAGGTGTAATATGAAGTTTAAAAAACAGGAAATATAAATCATATTAATGTTTAGAAGACATTGTTGACCCTTATGCCTCATTTCTTTACATGCATGTTGGTTTACAAAGTCCATTGAACATACCTGAGAAACAGACAAATGCAGGTTCTGTAAAAAAGAACTGGAGACAATTGCACATCTTGTTGTTGTATGTAATAAATGAATTCATAGGTTCATAGGTGTATACTAGGCTAATGGCCCTGGAGCCTTTACAAGCTTAGCTCATAGGATTATTCTGGCATCCTGCCACGTGACCTTAGTTCCCAGTGCCTCTGTCGAGTAGAGCTACTGGAGTGATCCATGGGGTGAATATTCAATTTCCCATCCACTCATCAAGATTTCTCTTGAAGAGGGCCAGTGAGGTGCTCTGTTTGGCATGTATGGGTAGTCTATTCCATAGCATGGGCAGTCTCTGGGTTATGAACCTGTCCCTCCAGCTTGTTCTGTTGATTGTGGTAATGAGGTTGAGGTCTCTGGAGGGTGTGGTGCGGAGGGATGTAGCATTTCTAACAGAGCTGGGACAGACATGGCTTTGTAAATCGAGCTCAGATCCTCTCTAAGTAGGCAACATGAGACAGAGAATAGCTGGAGTTTTTTGAGTTTCTCCATATAGGACACGTTTTTAAGGTCTAGGATCTTCTTTGTGAGGTATTTCTGTGGCCTCTCCAGTTGTTGCAGGTATCTAGTGAGGTACATGCCAAATGGGGCATTGAACTCGATGATTGGCCTAATGAGGAAAGAGTAGAGGGAGACAATGACCTCTTTCTTCCTGGAAGCAAAACCCTTAGTAATGAGATGTGCCACATAGAAGGACTTTCTGACCACAGTGGCAATGTGGTAGTCAAAAGAGAGGTTCCTGTCAACCTGTGTTCCCAGATCTCTTATAACGCCTTCTGTGTTCAGTGGACTACCATCAATGTGGTAATTCATGGGAACTGGGTTTTTCCCAAAGAGGATGACAACACATTTTTTGGTATTGAGCTTAAGGTCATAGTTCTGACACAAGTCATTGGTCTCAGTAAGGCCTTTCTGTAGGATGTTAGCATCACTTGGGGAGTTAATAATAGCTCCCAACTTGCAATTGTTTGCAAACTTTGTCAGCCAAAGTCCCTTTGTGTTGGCCTGGACTTAAGAGAAGTATATATCAAACAGGAGAGGACCCAGGACCAAACCCTGTGAGACTTCACTCGTGACTGGTTGGCAGTCTGACTTAGAATCCACAGTGTGAAAGTAGCTGACTCAATCTGTGAGCCAGTTTGCAACCCACCTAGTGATATAGGGGTTGAAGCCTAGCTTAGTGAGTTTTTCTGTGAATCGTGAGTGGGAAATGGTATCAAAGGCTTTGGCCAGATCAAGGTAGGCTGTATGAACCACCTTGCCATCATCCACAGCTCTGGTGACTGACTCAAAGAAGTCGACCAGGTTGAGCAGGAATGATCTACCTTTCACAAAACCAAACTGTGTGGGATCCAGAGTTTGGAGATTCCCTATATCCTTGTTTATTAGGTCCATGATGATGCGTTCCATAGCTTTGCATATCAGACTCATCAGGCTAGTGGGGCAATAGTTACCAGGGTCTGTAGTTGCTTCTCCTTTGTGGACAGGGATGACTGTAGCAGTGTGCCATTCAGTAGGGACAAAGCCTGAGGTGAGGCTGTGATTGAAAAGGGCAGACAAGTGCAGTGCCAGTTCACTCTGTAGTTCATGTAGAACACAGCCAGGGATATTGCCAGGTCCCATAGAAGCTGTATTTTTGGCCTTGGACAGTGCTGTTTTAACCTGTGCAGCAGTGATACTGGGTGTTTGACAATCTACTGGTATTGTGATTGGTCCTTTGGTGGGGGAGAGAGGGGTAAAATTGGCATGGAATCTGTCTGCCAGTATATTGGCAATATCTGTTGGCTCGGTATAGAAGGTACCATTGTCCAGTAGCTCAGAGCAAATCTGGGTATTGCCATGGAGAGTCTTTACATAACTAGAGAAGGCCTTGTGGTTGTCTTTACTATCTGCTGCAATTCTGTTTTCATAGCTAGCTTTAGAGGGTTTGATGAGGAATCTCAACTTTTTTCTGAGGCTGATAAGGGAGTCTTTCCCGTCTTGAGACTTCACCTTATTCTGCATCAGTTTCCTCCTTCTGTTGTAGAGCTTGTTTATGCCAGGGGACTGTATAATGAAAGGCATAATAGTGTGGTAAGACTGTTGCATTGGGGATTTTGCAAACATTACAGTTACAGGGTCTATATTATAACAACGAATGATCAAATGAGCGAACGTTGTTATATCGAACTCTAAAGTTCCAATTCACAAGACATCGAACAACCAGAACATCCCCCCCACACATCCCCTGATGTGGGGGGGCTGTGCCCACCATACTAAAATATATCAACTCCAAGATCGCACTACAGTGCCAAAAATGGCAAAGTGATGGAAGCGGCCAAGCAACTTCTTTCCCAGGGAAAGAATTTGCTTATATGCCACTTCGTCATTTTGCCTTTTCGACATTTCAAGTTCGACCAAGACGCATTCGACAAAATGCGTCTTCAGTCATCTGATAGGAACCCCAGTTACAGAAGTAGCTGGGAAGCATTGGAAACATAAACCACAAAGTATTATAGAGAATGATGAAGTTTATATTATTTATTGCCAACAGTTCAAAAAATAGATGTGAGAAAACTAGATATGGTAGTCAATGAAAAAAAATAACATTGATCATTGATATTGATACACCCGGTCATTGCAGTGACTTACATACAGAAAGATACAAAGTCATAAAATGTCTGGAGTTGTTGCCGGAAATGAGAGCAGTGAACAGTTCCAATAGTAGTAAGAGCAACAGGAGTAATCAAAAAGAATTTACAGTTGAGCTTAGATCTGTCACCAATAGATTTAAGTTTGTATGAATTACAGAAGTCAGTTCTGGGCCCATTATTACTTTACTTGATTTTACGTTGTTTGCTGTATGGTCTGAGTTTGAGACGGTGCTGTTCACTGACAGTGTAAGCTACTGTTTTCCGATTTCTTTGACTGATACACCTGAATGGAGGGTTACATTTTTACTATGATATAGGGGAATATATGACATCTGAATGGGGAGATTATATTGTTACTGTAATATAGGGGAGCACATGATATCTGAATGTGAGGATTGCATTGTTACTGTAATATAGGAGAGTACATGACATCTGAATGTGAGGATTACATTGTTACTGTAATATAGGGGAGTACATGACATCTGACTGCAAGCATTACATTGTTACTGTAATATAGGGGAGCACATGATTTCTGGATGAGGGGATTACACTGTTACTGTCATATAGGGGAGTACATGACACCTGAATGGGGGAATAACAATGTTACTGTAATATAGGGGAGTTCACAACATTTGAATGTGAGGATTACATTGTCACTGTAATATAGGGGGTACATGATATCTGAATGTGAGGATTACACTGTTAATGTAATATAGGGGAGCACATGACATCTGAATGTGAGGATTATATTGTTACTGTAATATAGGGGAGTGCATGATATCTGAATGTGAGGATTACACTGTTACTGTAATATAGAAGAGTACATGACACCTGAATAGGGGGATTGCACTGTTACTGTACTATAGGGGATTACACTGTTACTATAACATCGGGGAGTACATGACACCTGAAAGAGGATTACACTATTGTTATAATAAAGGGGAGCACATGACACCTGAATGGTAGGATTACATTATTAGTATAATATAGCAGAGTACATGACATCTGCACGGGAGGGTTACACTGTTAGTATAATTTAGGGGAGTACTGCAGTGACTCTGCCTGAACCAATCCTGTGTTGTAGGTTCAAATTTCTTCTTCTTTCGGCTTTTCCCAGTTAGGGATCGCCACAGCGGATCACCTGTCAGCTCGTGATTGGCAGTGGAGTTTTACGGTGTCGAGTTTGCCAGCCCGGCGCCCAACCTTCCACAGAAGGCACACACACGCACGCACTCATGCCCAGGGCCAATTTTAGAGTGTCCAATCCACCTACAGCATGGCTTTGGGATGTGGAAGGAAACCAAAGCTCCCGGAGGAGACCCATGCGACCACAGGGAGGACATGCAGACTCTGCACAGAAGGCACCCTAACCGAGGATCAAACCGGAGAAATTCTTGCAGGTTCAAATTTATTATAGTCCTTAATTTCCTAAGCATTTCTCAGAAACCAGACTCAAACAATGAAAAATGACAATTGCCATAATACCTAAAACCTAACTTATGAAATGGAATAAATTTTCGATAGAAAATTCAATTGAAAGCATGCTTGCTTGCATAGAGTAACAGGTAGCAACAAGCAGGTACATAAGTGTAACAAAGAATGTAACATAACAGGATTAAAAACTCTTTGTATGTCCTGCTTTAGCCAGTGTTCAGTCAGCCGGCCTTTTCATAAACGCTAGTGCTTAGCACTAAGAAATTGTTGAAGAAACCAAAGAATGCAGATGTAAACCTGTTTAAGAACTGCAACAGCAAACCAGTTCTAAAACTTTGAAAAAGAGTTCAGATACTCTACCAATGGTCTTCCACATCAAATAAAAGTCTTAGGCAGCATTGAATTAATAATAAAAGTAGAAGCTGCTAAGGAAGAGAAGGTATGTGTTAGAGAATGACTTGTATTACTTATTTCCCTAAACCGTTAACATACCTTTCCTACTTTGAGTTGAACTTTCTTCCTTTTCCTTGCTTGAGTTGAACCCAAGTGCAAACTGTTGCCGTATGCATGTGCACATGCATTTGAAGTTTTTGTACAATAGTTATAGTTTGCTATTAGGCTATAAAAACCCTGACAGTTTTGTACTGAGTTCACTATCTTTGTTATAGTTCTGGTTACCAAAGAGCTGGCAAACTTTGCTTTTCAACTAAAGATGTTCCATATCGAACAATCAATGTGCTTTATTTTCATTGTACTTGTAGAGAAGTGAAAAGCATTGCATTTTTCAGACTAACAGTAAGCAAGTATTAAAATGCTATTAGCTTGTCATATCAGTCTCTCCCTTCCTCTCTCTAATGTTGAAATATGAATGATGCAGTTTTCAATGCTTTTTAATCCACAATGGTAGGATTTTGTTTCTGCAATACTAGGCCAAACCTGAATAAGAATTAAAAAAAAGAAACATATTTAGAGCAACATAAAGACTTTCAGAAGCCATATCAAATGAAAAAACTATACAGAGCTTTTCTCCAGAGGAATACAACCACTGTAGCAAACTGATTGCTTAAGAAACTGTACTACAACTGACACTGTGATGGGGTAAGAGGTGACTTAGAATAGAGGCCTCTGGTTGATGCACAGGCAAAAAACAAGCTCAGGAAGAGAAGCTTTATGAGTAATGGAACGCATCGGTCTGAGTATGAATACAGTAAATGGATACATGTGGAAGGAGATGTCAGAAAATACTTTTTTTTTTGCAGGAGTGGTAGAAAAAAAACAAGCTTCCACCAGATATATTTGATATCAGAAACTATGATTACATTAAGAAGCTGCAGATATAAAAGTATATCATAGACACATACCATATCCCTCAACCTGGAAACATCAAAAATCTGGACAACGGCCCATGAAAAGTAGGTACAACTGGCCAAAAATCGGGACACTACTTAACGTAAAATTTGCATACATATTCATGTAACCTCACCCACTCCACTGGAATTGTGGGATACCAACATGAAAATTGAAGTCATTAAATAATAATAAATAATGGCAGACATTTGAATTTCAGACTTCATATCTCTCAGAAAATACATAATAGTGCAAAACCTGTTATTCTAGCAACTATCTGAGTTTACAGGATAATAATTAAAATCTGTCCCTATTTTTGTGTCTTTGTCCCGCAGCAAGGCCATTCATTAAGAAAAGCCAAGTGAATCCTATGCATATTAAGTGTAAACATCATCATGTTTCTTTATACAGTTCACTTCTTTCAGCGTTTCCTTGATGTTCTTCATGTTTCACTGTTGCAGTCATCACATTTGGTATATCCATGCCAGGGTAGCTCTCGGCCAGCCCGAATACCAGAGGCTTAGTATTTCTGCATCAGTTGCTGTCACTTCAGGACTGACGTCAGGTCGTCAGTAGTATAAATTAAGGCAGCCGATGCCATTACATCAGTCTTTCTTGCCGTGGAGCCCGAAGCAGAAGCAGTTTGCATGAGTGCCGGTTGGCTGCTACCTGAGTTTCGTCTACCGAATTGAAGCTGAGTTCTTCTAAATCTAAGTACCCTGTTGGGGATCCTTTTTTCTTGCACTAACCGATGTCAGAAAAAGTTAACAATTGTCTCGCCTGTGGAAAGCAAATACCGCATCGAGACTTTCATTCTTATGGCATCACTTGTTTAGGCCCAGAACACGACGTCCCCCACTGTCACTTCTCTGCTTTGTTCAACACCAGATCTATCCATCATCAAGCTCTTATTGTAGCTAGATATTTTTGCTTTCAGTCCTCAAACTCCAGTATGGCTTTGGTAAGCCATCAGACAGCAGATCTTCTGAAAAAAATGTAAAGATGAAGACAGAGACAGACCGCACAGGTCCAAACCTACCGACGACACTCCTGTTAAGCTAGTTGTCAGTTCTCTGGTCCTCAGTGAGGTGCTTTCGCAGCCCCTGATGCCCGCTTCTCTGGGTTCGCAGGCCACTACTGAGACCCTTTCGGAGTCCAGTATGCCGCAAAACTCTACTTTGACTAAGGATCCTGCGGTCGTCTCTACCTTGGATGGGTCCGGAGCTGCTGAGCAGGCACCGGCTTCCGAGGAAGTCCTTCACACTACCGTTTCTCAACACAAACCAACGTCTTCTTTTGTGACTACCATTCTTTCGAAAATGACCGAGTTTCTTAGCCCCAGGGTACGAACCACACCCAATAAACCTACGACCCAATCTCAGGCACCTGCTTCCTTGCCTCAGTCTCAAATGTTTATAATGGTGGAAGACCTTATCATGCTGATCAGGGGAAGCCAAGCTACCCCCTCTTAAGGAAAAGAGATCTGAAGGAAAATAAATCTGTCCCCTGTAGTTTTGTCTGAACAAGAGTCAGATGACCCGGATGAATCTGAATATGAAGACATGCAACCCCTCTCTACTTATGAGGATTCTGATACAAAGGATTCCATCCCTTCAGCTTCTCCCCCAGAGGATTTTTCCTTTGGGGAAACGCTTCATACCTAAAGGGAGCATTTCCAATGGGAGAGTCAGGACTACCCTCAGTCTAAAAAGAGACTCAGAGAATTCTTAGACCTTCCACAGCACAAACCCTTGGCCACCCCCCCACCCCCCAGTCCTGGATGTTGTGGAGGATGTTTTCCTGCAATCCAGTTTGATTCCTGACACCTTCCCTCCTGCACCCAGAAAACCAGCCAGGTACTATAGAATCCCTGACTCGCACAAATTTCTCTTTAAGAATCCTACTGCTGACCCTGAGGTAATTTTTCAAGGGCCTAAAGGGATTTAAGCAACATCTGCTAAAAATCCCACCCCCTCAGATAGGGATTCCAGAGCACTAGATAGATGGGGTAAAAAATTATACACCTCAGCTACTCTTGCTATCAGGGCACTAAATTGTCAGTTCCATATGCTAAAATATTAGCAACATACCCTGGAACTCCTCAAACAAAAATGTCTTCCTTTCCTGCTTGTGCAGAATCTAAAGAGTTACAGCAGTTAATGCATTCTGCAAGTCAAGTAACTAAACTCACCTTGCACTGTGGTTTTGATGCCCTAGAAGCTTCTTGCAGGGCAGCAGTCACCAGATCTGTCATTAGAAGGCATGCATGGCTTAAGGAACAGCCCTTGCCAGACCATGTCAAATCTAAATTGTTGGATGCCACCTTGCACAAAGACAACTTATTTGGCACTAAGGCAGAAGAGGTCTTAAAAAAGATGGAAGAAAAAGCAAAATCAATGCAGACAGTTAAGGATTTCTTACAGGTCCAGCCACCCAGGTTCAGCAGGCATTGTCCCTCTAAGCACTGGTCCTTTCCTGCTCCCACTAAGCCAGTTCAGCCCAGACCCCGGGGAACCAGATTCCACTGACAGCAGCCACAGGGAATACAGAGATCTAAGCAGTGGACTACCTCCACTTCAAAACCAAGGAGTTCTAAGCCACCCCCTTATGGTAAGAACTTACAATGACTCACCTCCCCACCCCCTCCCTCTGCCCACCTTCACTTACCCCTAGGAGGAAAACTCTTCTTTCATGCAAGCACCTGGACCACCATTACCAACGACCGCTGGGTTCTCAACATAGCATCCCAGAGATACAAATTTTCTTTCCACACCCTTCCATCCCCAAAAGGGTTCCTGGATCTATCTCCAAACCAGTGGGCAGAGGTGCAAAAGCAAGTCCTTTCCCTGCTCTCTATGAGGGCAGTAGAGCAGGTTTCTGCAGGACTGAGAAGCCAAGGTTTCTACTCCAGACTTTTTCTGGTACCCAGAAAAGAGGGCACCTGGCTCCCCATCCTCGATCTTTCCATTTGAAACACCTTCCTGGTGATCCCAAAATTCAAAATGCTCACCCTCCAGCTGCTGCTACCCATGGTCTCCAAGGATGCTTGGCTAGCCACCCTAGATCTAAAATAGGCCTACCTCCACATTCCTATCAGTATATCATGCAGGAAATGTCTCCATTTCAGGGCAGGATCTCAGCACTTTCAGTTCTCTGTGATTCCCTTTGGCTTATCTACTGCTCCCAGAGTTTTCACAAAATGTCTGGCTCCGGCCATTGCCTTTTGCAGACAAAGGAATATCCAGATTTACCCATACTTAGATGAGTGCCTAATTCAGGCAGCCAGCCAGGAAAAGCTGGTCAAGCACCTTGGCATTTGTAAAGTCCCTACTAACCTCCCTAGGGTATACAAACAACAAAACGAAACCAAACAGGTGCCCACCCATAGGATTATAATCCTGGGAGCAAGCCTGGACACAGCATCCCAGATGGCATTCCTTACACCAGAAAAGTAAATTTTCCTGACAGCCTATTTCTCTCAACTAGCCACCAGACTCCAGCTGTCTGCAAGGAAGATCCTGCAAGCTCTGGGGTTCATGGCATCTTGCATACTACTCATTCCATATGCCAGACTGCATATGAGGAAACTTCAGTGGTACCTAAAAAGCCTTTGGTGTCAACACTCTCAGGACCTGGAGACTCTTATACCTATAATTTCTTGCCTCAGAAAAGATTTTCTTTGGTGGGCAACAGCATGCTCCCACAACAAGGGACTACCTTTCTCACCACCCCCGCCACCCAGACCCTCACCACAGATGCATCAGACTATGCCTGGGGTGCACACCTGGATGGCAGATGCATACAGGGCCAATGGAGCCCACAGCAAATCCCTCTGCACATCATCCAAAAAGAGATGATGGCTGTCCAGCATGCCTTGATAGCTTTCAAGCCCCTTCTCTCCCCAGGGGCTCTCCTGATCAAAACAGACAACACCACTGTGATGTGTTATATCAACAAGCAGGGAGGGACTCACTCCTATCCTCTGTGCAGGCTGGCCATGACCCTTTGGCACACAGCCTCTGCCATGCAGCTCCACCTGTTAGCACAATTCCTACCAGGTTCTCTCAACTCTCTGGCAGACCAATTAAGCAGAAATCTTCTGGACCCACACGAGTGGCAGCTCAACAGAAGAACCTTCACCCTAATAACTCAGAAATGAGGCACCCCAAAGGTCAACCTCTTTGCCTCTCACACCAACCATCAGCTCAACAAATTCTTTACCAGGGAGCATCACTGCATGGCTTGGAAAGTGGATACCCTGTCCTTCCCCTGGGTCAATCTATCGGTCTGTGCCTTTCCTTCACTACCTCTCATCCCCAGGGTGCTGCTCAAAATAAAGGAGGAAAAAACAAGGACAATACTTATAGCTCCAGACTGGCCTCACCAGCACTGGTACCCCTTGCTGTGCAGCCTGTCCCCACTGCCACCATAGCATCTTCCTCAGATTCCAAACCTCCTGACCCAGAGGGAAGTGGAATTCATGCATCCTCAATTGCAGACACTCAGTTTGGCAGCTTGGCTTATTCCCTAATCCCTGATCAATCTGCCAACCTCAGTAAACAGGTTCTAGATGTTATACGTGAGGCCAGATGCCCTAGCACTAGAAAGTCTTATGCTGACAAATGGAAAAGGTTCTGCACCTGGATTCAGGCTAAGGGAGCCAATACAGCACAACCCTCCCTCCCTCTCATCCTGGATTACTTAGCTGACCTGCTACAAAGTGGCCTTTCTTTTTCTTCTATTAAAATTCATGCATCTGCTATCTCTGCTCATTTTCCCACTGTGTAGCCCATTTTCTCACATGCTTTGATAAAACAGTTCCTAAGAGAGGCTAGCAACTTGAGGCCACCCAGAAGAGCACCATCTCCAGCTTGGGACCTTAACTTTGTGTTGGAAAAGCTCACCCTGCCCCCTTTGAACCAGCTTCTTCTGCAGAGCTACAATTTCTCTCCTGGAAGACAGCTTTCTTTCTGGCCATCACTTCAGCCAGAAGAGTCTCCAAGCAGCAAGCACTCATGGCTGTGGAACCCTTCATCATCTTCAGTGCTGACAGGGTATCCCTCAGGACTAACCCATCCTTCATGCCCAAGGTGGTGTCCAGTGTGGCTCTCAAACAATCCATTCATTTTGCCCACCTTTTTTCCTAATCCCCAGAACAAGGGTAAAAGGATCCTGCACTCTGTAGATTTGCACAGACAGCTCAGATTCTATCTAGACAGGACTAAATCCTTCAGAAAGTCTGATCAGTTGCTGGTTAGCTTTGCTACAGGGGTAGAAGGCAAAGCCATCACCAAACAAACCATTTCCAAATGGATAGCACACTGCATCCATTTCTGCTACAAACAACATGGAAAGCCTCCCCCCAAGGGGGTCAGGACTCACTCCACCAAAGCAGCCTCCACCTCTGCAGCTTTCCTCAGAGGAGTCCCCACCAGGGATATCCTGGAGGCTGCTACCTGGACATCCATTCACACTTTTACCAAACAATACCACCTGCCTCTGTTCTCCAAATCCAGGGCAGGGTTTGCCTCTGCAGTCTTGTAGGGCATCCTAGCCAGCCCCTAGTTTCCTTGACTGCCTCCAGCCATTTCCTCAGCTTTGGGGAATCAACCCAAATGTGATGACTGCAACAGTGAAACACAAAGAACATAGTACGGTTGTGTACACTTACCGTAAATGTAGATGTTCGAGTGTATTCACTGTTGCAGTCCTGGTTTCCCTCCCTCCATCCCCCTTTTTTCTTCTTTTTCCTTACAAGGGACATATTGGTATTTACTTTCCACTGGTGGGGTTCTTCTACTAGAACCTGGCTCCTACTTGGGGGCTTCTGACAGGCTACTGCAAGAAAAACTGATGTAATGGCATTGGCTGCCTTACTTTATATTACTGATGACCTGACGTCAGCCCTGAAGCAACAGCAACCGATGCAGAAATACTAAGTCTCTGGTATTCTGGCCGGCCGAGGGCTACCCTGGCAGGGATAACCCAAATGTGATGACTGCAACAGTGACTACACTCGAACATCTACATTTATGGTAAGGGTACACAACTGCACTTTTTCTTTTGCCTTCTTTCTGTCTGCCCCAAGCACTAGACTAAAATGTTACTTTTTTATATTGCATAGATTTTAATGACTGCTTTATGCGAATTTAAATTAGTTCATGACTCCAGTACGGTTATCAAAGCCATTAGGCTGTGAAGAAGCCCAGATGCCAGTTTATTAAAACAAGGTATTCACATCAGACGTTAGTTTGAATAGGACTAATACATGACAAAATGTGGGAATTACTAATAACCTATTCCATAATCTTAAAGTTGGCTGTTCAGTGCAAGAATTACAAGGGGTATATTGTTAAATTCAATTTTTAAAATGCAGCTTTACATTCTTGTGCTAATTCATGGGATGTTTCTTTTTAATACTGAAAAGGACTAACTGAATCTATTTTAAAATGTTCTAGTCTAATGTGTTAACTGTAATCACTTATTCCTGAGATTGTCTTAGGTAATCTTCTTTGTGCTTGTGATAATTCCTGCATTTAGTTATAATACATTTGTGAAAGATTGTGGGCAACGTTCTATATTCAATCTGACTTGAGTAGAACGTGATGAGTTTAAAAAAGGGGGTATCTTAAAGTCTGCTCAAATCAAAATATTTACTGAGGAGGATCTCTTCTTTAACAATATATATTAAATTCAAATTTGAATTTGTTCCAAACCTATAGCTTTTTAAAATATTTTTTTAATATGTCAAATTTTTTTCATATTTTAAGTCACGAGTTTTAAAAGTACTATTTACCCCAAAGCCCACTGTAAAACTTGTCTGAAGGTTTAATGAAAGGCATTTACTGCTACACTATTTGTAAGACCAGCTGTCACTGTTTAAAGAGCAGATATTCAGCACTGTTTCATGTTAGCCTTCTGAACTTACTTTTACACATATATAGGTATCCAGTTATAGAGAATGGTATTTAAATTCTAACAGCTATGAAGTATTTAAATAATATCGGTTCCATACTGAAGTAATAATGCCCCAGCTATTAAAATAAACACTTTACTTTTTGATGCACTAAGACAGAAAGGGCTCTTTTTAACAAAAATAATAATTTCAGTGCACTTCACATACAGTATAAATCAAGTTGTATTGACCATAAAAGAGTAGATGCCCTTTTCTTTGCTTCCCAACAAGCGTTCATGCTCTCGCCACCCCCTCTCTGTCTCTCTGATGTTTTAGTAAGAAACTCTAAGAAGTTTCCACATTGTCTGTATATTAACAGTTACTATTTTTTTAATTTTCACTGCTTCTTTTTCAGCATTCAGTGGTTTCTATTTTAAAACCAAACACAAAGTACTTAAAAGTTTCAGTATTTTCCAAACTTTCTACTGGGAGAAATTCTGCAATATTTGGGGGCTCCACAACATCGTTCCACATGTTTTTCAAGAAAGTAAACAACAGTAGAGGGCTTCTTCCATAAACAAAACCAGCTGATCCCCCTATTACAGCATGAATAGCTGAAAATATTCAAAGTAAATGGTATACTTTTCTCTGCTTAGCATAGTATTCAAGATTAGCTAGCAATCAAGAGGCAGTCCTCCACCACTTCTTTTTTTTTTACAGCAAGAGTTTTTAGAAAAAAAGTTTGGGGTCTATTTGAATATTACCCCTTTACAATTGCTCGGCTTTATGAAACCTATCTTCCTTTCCTTGTCAGAAAACTCCTTTCGCCCAATTAGAGCTTTGTTGCAAGACTTCTTTGCTGGATCTTTGAAAAAAAAGCTACAGTTGAAACCCATCCCCCAGTTACCCATTATTTTGACTATTTCATTCATTACTCAGTGTAATAATTATTAATATGACAAGTGGACACTGCAGTTTATATTGTAACACCTCAGAAATGCCTCATAGAGGGGCTTGCAGTGGGTGTAACAGCCTAGGATTAGATGGAAGGCAAGTGATTGAAAAACAGAAATAATCAATTAAGAGACGACACTGCCTAAACTTACAAAATAAATAAATACACAAACGAACATTCAGCAATCAAGAAGCCTTTACTTTTTTAAAGCTTCTTGATCGCTGAACATTCGTTGGTGTATTTATTTATTTAAGAGAAGAAAGGCTTGGCAATAGGTCGGCAGACAGCGTCCATGATTCCAGATGCAAATCAAGACTGAGAAAACTCAGAAAACACAAATATGTACCACTTCCACCAATATTCTTTTGCCCAGTGCAATACATCCAGTCACTACTTGACATGGGGGGGTGGGGGCCTTATGTGGAAACACATATACACTACCCAGGAACTGTAGGGAAAAATAACTGCTGCACTACTTCTAACACAAGTAACTATGACAAGAAATGTTGCTAACAAAAATAAAGTAAATAAAAATAAAAAAAATCTACAATAACTGATTATGCTTTGTATGCTTGGCCATACATACAAAAGCATGCATGGTTACATACTTTGCAAAACTGACTTGTACCGGGTCAGGCAGCATTATTTAAATTAAAATGATAATCATAAATGTACTGATGAAGCAAAGTCGCAATTCCCCAAGATTCAGTTTACAATAAACCTGGATTTTATACAGTAGTTCAAGCAGCCATTAATTGAAAATACAAAGCAACATTTCATTTTTTCTGAATGCGGAAGTCATGTATTAAAGCTGGCAATGCTTATAATTCAGTTTAAAAACAAATGAAATAGATACATATATATTGCAAAAGTACATTATTCACAGCAGTTCATGTAGTGCACTGAGAATCCTTAAAAAATGAAGCCATGCTGCCTACAGTACAATATGCAAAGAAATGAAAGTCTCACACTACTGAGCTGACCGATATACACAACCACCAGCTACGTCATGGTTTGAAACTCATGCCCCAGACAGTTTCCAAGTCTGGCAGGGTGACGCTGGCTCACTAAGCTGATGTCGTCACACATGCCCCTGCACTTTGATGACATTAGCCATAACTTAAAATTGTAAAATAAAAATAAATCTGGAATTAAAGGTGCCACTCGGAAGTTTGTGGCACACCTTTATTTTGCCCTCAAAATCGCTAAATACCGAGGAATTCGGTATGGTTGAGCGGTATGACACAAACAGAAGTGAAGGGCTAGAGCATTTGTCAGCTGCATTATCGTCAGACATTAAATGAACAGTACATGTCCAAATGATAAAAATCATGTCTTTGAATGTAACCTTCCCTTATCAGTGACGGCATAATGAAAAACGGTGTAACTCATCAAAAATGACAGCATCCTTGCTGAAAGAAAAAGGCTTTCTTGAAAAAAGAAAATGTTGTCATGGGCAAAGCTCCATATACCTCCATGTAGGAGGCTGCAGGGAAAAGCCCAACTCACATCCTGTTCCCCACGCTCCTGGGTATGGTGCTATGGATAAGGCCTCATACATATCCTTTGTGTTGGGCAGTGACCTTTAAACCCACCCTAAATCTAAGGTGATTCGCCTTGGGGTAAAGGGGTGCACCACATAATTTCCTATAAATATCACTCTCTGAAACAGCTCACAACCAGTAACAGTTTTGCTACTGAGATTGTGAAGACAGGAGAAATGGAAGCCAGCACTTTGACACGTGGGTAAACTGGGTGGAGTAAAGTGCTTTATTCTGCTGAACTCTTCTGCATTTGTGTCTGGTCAACCCTATTCTATTACAATGCTTCTTAATGTGAAAGGTTTAGTAATCATTAAAATGCACAGAGCTTCAAATGCCTTTTGCAACAACTGGATGCAAAAATCAATATGAGCAAAGTACATCAGGAGTTTTGTGTGTTAAAAACAGTTTGAATTGATTCCAGTGCCTTAAACCATCATCTCTGCTTATTACTGCGGTGCATTTATTCATCCTTAGGGTTATGTTTCTGAAAGACAGTGAAACTTAATACAGGAAAATGTAATTAGAGAAAGAGAAAACCACATCAACAAGGGATGTTAATGATGTTTATAGAGATTAATTTGTCTTGTTAGGCAAAATGGTAATTTGGCTCGGTGCAAACAGAATTCAGCTCATTGTCCGTGTTTGTTTCAGTGATGTGGAAAAATGTCTAAAAATAAAGTATCTCACAGCATATAGAAGAATGAACTGCATAAACAGGGTAGAACTCTGAAAGTGGAAATTTTTTACTGACTGACAAAATACTTCATCTGCAGTAAGATTGTAGTTTTTCTGTCTTCCACAAGTAGCTGAACTGACTGAATGTTTCTTAAGTAGGAGGCATTAAACCAAACATGGCAGAAGGCTGTAATATAAGACAGAAGTGAGAAATAGAGTAATGTAAGCACTGTGTGTGTGTGTGTGTGTGTGTGTGTGTGTGTGTGTGTGTGTGTGTGTGTGTGTGTGTGTGTGTGTGTGTGTGTAATATATATATGTGCTTGTATTGCTTTGAATTGGATGACTGGATAATAAAACTGATATTCCGAGTTACTGCAAGATTAACCGTTATTTATCTTATACACATTAAGCTGTTGTGTTGTAATAATTGGAGAGTGGAATACATATAAATATATCTTTAAGCTTGTCTGCGTTAATTGCTACTGTGATTATGTATGTTAATGGAGTGAATGTTTTATGTATACCATTATGTGCAATCTACGGGGCACACATGCAAAGGATAGCTTCTCTGCATTTGTTATTGCTGTTGGAGGATTTTTTTTCTCTGAATTGCCCTAGATGGAGTTAGACAGTTAACAAAATGCAATAATAGCATATTTTGCTAAACTGCTTACTTTTCTTTAAGTACAGTAAAATTTGGTTTAAACTAGTCAAAAGACACAATACTGTAGTGTAGGCTTGTTCAACCATTTTGCAGTAGAGGCTGGATTTGGTATTGCTTGGGGGCTGTCCAAAAAAAAAAAAAAAAAAGTTTACCCAAATTTTTAACACAAATAAAATCTGTTATTTCTCAAATAATAATCCTAACTTGTTTATAAAGCCTAAAGGTAGTGAGCAGATGTGTGATGAGCACCCCTCCGGCCCTGTTGTGATTACTGAGCGAGGTACTTGGACAGAAAATACACTCTTGAATGACATTCTACCCCAAAGATTTCATTACATCTTAGTCCTGAGTTACCTGGCAGCATACTTGCATTGTTGGACTTCAGACATCATCCTGTATACTGTAATGGAAATGTTACCTTGCCTGGTGAAATGTTTATGGTTGTATTTTGGAAGAAACTATTAGTACAGGGTTCTGTCAGCATAATAGGTTAGCATTTTGTAGTAAAACTTGGGGACAATAAATCTGGGTATTCAGTTGTAAACTTTATTCTGGATAAGGGCTGCATTCCATGACTCTGAGGTGAAGTTGTACATTTGAATGGAATCCAAGAATAATGGGTACATTTTTCCAATACTGTAGTTTCCTTAGCATCTTTCTTATTTGCTAATTGACACGTGCTGGAGCATGTTTTGATGAACTTTACACTGTTATTACATGTGAATCAGTTCTGCCACAGCTATTCTAGTCCAGTAGTTGCAACTTCTGCCATTTTCAATATAGCTATGTTATGTTCCAATAAATATAAATTGTCTGTTCCAACAGGGTTGTGCTACCACCCCACTAAAATCAGTTAAGTCAGTTCTACTGTTGAAATATTAACTCCCCCAACAAACATACGCATATACCCCAAAACAAACTGCAGTTGCATCAGCTCCTTGTGGCTTTTGTATTCCCTCTAAATACTGCTTGTTCATGTCCACCAGTGTGTAATTAGATTAGGTAAGACATAGTAATCTAACAAATGGTACCCCTGACAGTGCATATACTTAAGTAGAGAGTACTGTGACAACCCTCCACTGCACCAGTAATCAAGGAGCTTCAATCCTCACTACTGACAACAGTGGGGGAAGTTCACTGAGAGGATGATGAGTAAAAACACAGTATTTCCAGATGCAGCTCTTTGCATCAAGTGAAGTTTCTCTTAACAGCACGCAGAGATCACAGTCCATCCAGGGCTGGTTTCTCCCTCTTTCTCCAGATCCCCGATAAGACTCCCCACTGGCACAGTTATAGAGTTAAAATCTCAGCTGAGTGATCAAGCCAAGACCTCCAGCACCCTCTCTGTCCAACCAGTGCTTTGCGTCCCTGCCCAAGTAGCTGACATACACACTCTTTGAGACTTGAAATACACACACACACGTATACACACGCTCACACACGCACACATACACACACGCACACACACACACACACACACACACACACACCTGGAAGAGGCTGGCACAGGTTTATTAGCTATGCCGTCTTCTGTCCAGACTATAAAGTAGTTTTCAAAAACCACAATAACTTCGAATGTAAAATAAAAAAACAACAGTACACAATCACGGACCACAAAGTAGCTTACTAAGATTTATTATGTATTTAGCGCTTCGGCACCAGGCCTTTAAAGAGTACAGAATTCATTCCTTACATCATATTTTATATACACCTGTAAAATGAAACAATTAACTCATTATCCAATTTATCAAATTACGTATTTCCAATTACACTCTCTATTTAACCCAAAGGGTTCCAGAGTGTTATACTTTAAAATAAAGAGAGTTTCCTTCAACAGTTTATCCTTAATATGTATACATTCTCCCAAAGACACATTTACTTTTTCTAAAATACATCCTTTTAGGCATTCTGGTTCAGCATTGTTGCAATTATAAAGTGTTGTACTAGGGGACTATCAATTTTTTCATTTTTAATGTCTCAAATATGTTCTTGCAGGCGAATCTTAAAAGCTCTGCCTGTCTCACCTATATAATAGAGATTACAACTGCACCTCAGAGCATAAATTACTCCCTCTGTATTACATGTATACAAGCCCCTGGATGCAAACCTTATATCATTTATTTTTGGAAATGTATTTACTGTATGCTTACAAATTGAGTACTTGTTACAAGCTATTCTTCCTGCTCTGTTAGTGATGGAATGCATATCTAAGGTGACCTCTGATGGTAAAAAACGGTTATGTACCACCATATTTGTTAAGTTTCTACTTCTCTTATAAGAAACCTTAACATATTTTTTTCAGTAAATATCTCAGGTCTTTATCATTTGTTACCATTTCCCAATATTTGTTTAACTTCCTTAACTATACTTTCTGTTAAGATATTAAATGTGGTGACAAAATATACCTCCCTACTACCTTCTCCATTATTCATCTTATTATTTATGTATTTCTTTCCTTTTTCTTTCTTCCTTGGCAAATTCCCCAAAGCATTGTTTTTATGTCTTTCAGTTCTTTTATATCTATCTTCGAGTATTTTCTTTTTAGATTCCTTCACCACCTTCATATCATACCCTCTTTCTATGAATATAGTCTCTGCCAATAATAATTCCCTTTCAAATATACCATCAGAACTACATAATCTATTTATTCGTAAAAATTAATTATATGGCAATGTAGAGATTAAATGATGTGGATGGCAACTAGTACCATATAAAAAATAATTATTTTGACCAAATTTCCTATGAATTGTGGTTTCTAAACAATTAATATATATGTCCAAAAATGTGACCTTTTGTCCCATTTGTATGCCATCAAATTTAAAGCCAAAATTATTACTTTGCAAATCGTCTACAAAAAGCTGAGCTTCTTCTATATTTCCATCACATAGAAATATTAGGTCATCAATAAATCTAAAATAATAAACGATCTGAGATTTATAAAAGTCATGAGAATATACATCTATATATATATATATATATATATATATATATATATATATATATATATATATATATATAGTCAGCTTCGAGATATTAAAAATAAAAAAAATAGATAGTCCCCTAGGACAACATTTTATAATTGCACACAACGCTGAACCAGAATGCCTAAAAGGATGTATTGTAGAAAAAGTAAATGTGTCTTTGGGTGCATGTGTACATATTAAGGATAAATTGTTGAAGAAGGAAACTCTCTTTATTTTAAAACATAACACTCTGGAACCCTTTGGGTTAAATAAAGAGTGTAATTGAAAATATGTAATTTGATAAATTGGATAATGAGTTAATTGTTTAATTTTAAAGGTGCATATAAAATATGATGTAAGGAATGAATTCTGTACTCTTTGGAGGCCTGGTGCCAAAGCACTAAGTCCATAATAAATCTTGGTGAGCTACTTTGTGGTCTGTGATTGTGTACTATGAACTGTTGTTTTTTCTAAGGTAGTTTTCACTGCCACCAGTCACTCCTTGTCAGCTACTTTATGGCCCTTAACAAAGGGTGTCTAATCTCCCTGTGTTATATTAATATTAATACAAATGATAGTTTGACCAAGAGCAAGGCAATTAGGAGTGGCCCACACAGTGTCACCAAATAAATATGCCAGTACTTTCAAAACTTAAATATCTCTACACAGATCAGCCACAATGAAAGGTTTAAATATTTTAATAATAAAAGAACAAGACAATACTAAATATATATTCACAGTGACATCAGAGTCCAAAATCACACAAATAAAGAAAAACATCTAAACTAAACTTTGCTGTATTCCTGACTGAACCTAAGAGATTATACTGTTCCCTAGAAACTTACTTCATTAGAGCAAGTCAGATGTGTGGTGAATGGGTCTTGTTATTGTTATTGCCAGGTCCAAGACAGAATGTAGAGTGCTCTGTCTCACTAAGAGACTTCTCAAATTAATAACTAAAATCTTACTGCTGAGATAGCTTGCAGAATGCCGTTATTTCTGGTCACCTGACTTCTAGTTCCCAGGCTGAAACCCCCATTACTAGAAGCTGACAGCATTTAGCATCTACCTGTAAAAATATACAGACATGGGCTTTTGCTTAGATCTTTGGCAGATGCTGAAGTAATAAAACAATTGCATTCCTTCATGCTTCAAAAGTAGCAATTAGTTCACTCCAAGGACAATACAGAAAGCTTTTTAGTACAGACTTTGTGTCTCTAGCTGCATTGAAAATTTGAGAGATAGCCTCTTTATTGTGTAGCCTATAAAGTCATTTAATTTCAGATGTTCTTCTAAATTTGCTGGACCGAGGTTAACCCGGCAGTTTCCTGTTAAGCATGTACATTTAAACAGTTAAAATAGTGTAGGTACATTTCTGTTCTCTTCCAGCAGGGCACACTGTGATTACATTTCAAACACAACAATCTACAGATACCTTTCAACACACACATCTGTACAAGCAGTTTCATATACACATGACATACAGTTCTGATAAATTTGTAACACAAGCATCTTGTATAAATCATTTTGATATTCACCAATGACATAATTATTTACAAAATTCCAGCTAGCTGTGCTGGCACTGTCTGCTTTTGTCACAAATACTGTCATCTCTAGGATGTAATGTATACTAGATATGTGGAGGTAAAGCCCCCCCCCCAGGGTTGGGGTTCAGGGTGGTCCATCCATCCACCCACAACACCCTTTTCCCATTTTGCGCATGGGGTCAGGGTGTCACTTCAACAGTGACAGTCATCTAGAGCCAAGGTTTCCAGATTGCCAATCAAGTAATAGTTGAAAGTCTTTTGACTGAAGTGAAGTTATTCATTCCAGCTTGCCTGTGTTCCTGCTTGCTAAATAAATGGAGTGAATTCCATGCTGACCTTGTACCAAATCCCTATATCCTGCATTCCAGCTTGCTTGTTTTACTGTTAACTAAATAAATGGAGTGAATTACACGCTGACTTTATATTAAACTTGCCTAGCTCTGCTCCACCTTCATTGAATTAACCATAATAAATGCAAATTGAGCAGTTATAAATAGCTGCATTTCCTCTCAATAAATACATACAGATCTGTTTCACTTAGCCAATTTACCCCTGCTCTGCTAAATATAAACTGAGTCATTTACCTATTGGCTACAATACTGCCACAAAAATATTGAGACCGTTCTACCACAGATGTATTACACCCACACCATTTCAGCATGACTACATTACGTACATATAAATGCTTACATTGGCACACACTCAGCATGCTAAATTCTAGTTTCCCTTAGTTTTGGATTCTCACCAAAGACACGTGACTTATTTTCACAATGGCTTGGTTTCTGTCACCCCCCACCCCCACCCCACCCACACACACAAAATACATCTGGCTAACTTCTACCTTATCTTTATTACTTCCTACTAAATACATTTGGGTAAGTTCCACCATAGGTTCAGTAACTACTAAAGTTTTACACTGTCTACAGTACTGCCCTTTAAATGTGTCTGAGTTAATTCCACCATGGTTGCATTGCCCCATAGCTATGATTCCGTCATCTCCCTACAGCAAGTGTACTTCCTCCACACCTGCGTTATTCTTCAAATGCTGAATGTACCTAGACAGTTCCACATGGTTTCACGCTAAATATAAATGGTCCCAGCAATGAACTCCACAAATTATGGATTCATTTCTGAATAATAAACTTCCACTCAGACCAAACTCATTCCTGAATAATAAACGTTAGTGTCCACTCAGACAGACAATTTCCAATCTACTCCATTTTATCATGCACCCCACACCGTTTAAATTCCTAGTAGCCTTTTCTGAGGCTGTGTTATGTAAGGCTTTGCTGAACTGTAGATGCACTACAGTCACATGGTTCCTGTTTTCCATTTCAGTGATTAAACGTTACAGAACAGAGTCAAAATAGTCTGACAAGATCTGTGTGGTGAAAAGCCATGATGCCTTTCCTAACACCAGCCAAAGATTTAATCTTTATAACACCACTCACAAGCTTTCCTCTAACTGTCACCAAAATAGAATTGAGAGATAATTGCCTGTAATTACCTGATTCCTCCTTAGGTTTATATTTTCACAAGGGAGCCACTTTTTAACACTACACTGTTTCTAATAAGAGATTATAATAATATTCTGCCAGTGGTTTACAAAGAGCCAGCACTAACTCTGTTTAGCACCAAGGTAGTTTATCAGGACTTGTGCCCTGGTTCTAACTTTTCATGCTAGTACTCTGGCTTGTTGCTGCAATATAAATAGAAAAGAAAAGATCTCAGTCAGTAATTCTGCCTAATTTGCAACATTTTAAGACATCTGCCCCTTCTAATTAAGTAATATCTTGCGGACTCACATAATATTCCTCAGTGTTCCATATTATATGTGAAGACTTTTTTTTCTGCCTGTCTTACTTCTTCATCCCCTTCTCATGGGGCTGTTTCAGCTTGGCAGATGAGCTTTGCCGCCTTTTTATGGCATCCTCACAGGCATTTTACTTATACTGAATCTCAGAAATCTCTCATACACCTCTTTTGGCAGGCTAATACCACCTTTTGTCATTCTTCCTTCATCTCCAGAGACATGAGTTCTTTGCTTTTGTTATGCCTTCCTCATGAAACCCTAGTGACACCACCAGGCATTTCTGTAGGATCAGCCTAGTACCACCTGCAGATGTAAACATTTTCATGTTCATAGATACATTGATAACTGCAAAATCATATTGCATAGAGGCTGTTGAAAGGTATTGGCGTAAAGCTTACATGACAGGAAACACAGCTGTCGGTGATACGTGACCCCGTCTAGAACAGCTAAAGAGATACTTAAGTGATCTTTATATACCTAGTTATGCAAATGGCATAATTTTCACATATCACTAAATATCTCAGGAAATAAGCACTATGAATAAAATTGTTTGGCCTCCATGTCCAGGTGAACAAAACTGATGACAAGGATGTGTACGTAGCCTGAACATTTGCTGATATATTTTAAGTTGTTTACAAAAATTACAAAAAATTAACATTCAATTCTTTATTGTATCTTATAAATATAGTTTAAGACTTTGAATGTCATGAATGATACCACTGTGAAAATTAGTTTATGATGAATGTTTCTGCTCGTTTTACTTCTGTAATAAAAGTTATTGTCCTAGAAATATGAATACAGTCTTGCACCGTGTTTATAACTTAATTTTATCAAAAATCTCTGGATTCAGTGACTGGAAATTAGAAGCTCCTTTGGAGGCTGTTCCACTAATCTTAGTGTCAGTTTTCTGCATTGTTTACCAAATGAAGTCTGCCCTGGTGTACACTCAGATCCCGATCTTTTGGTACATTATAATATTATGCCAGGAACGATAAACCAAACAGTAAAGTGGTCAAAATTATTCAGCAGCTCTGTCATCTAGCTGTTCTATTTGTATTGTTAGGCACAGACTACTATACTGTATTTGTTTACTGAGTGTATAATTCCTACCTGAGATGCATTTTCACATACTCTTCACTGATTCCCATTTCTGACTGTCCACAAACGTGGGTATTGCCAACTTTTTTCCAGGAAGATTTAAGAGACTGCTCTGAGTCTGGATCTCCTTCTAGTTTATCATTAACTGACACTGTCATCATTTCCTCCATCTGTTGGTTCATTCACTGAACTACCCACCTGGGATTCTGCAGTATTCACCCTAGCCTGAGTCAGCACGTCGGTCTTTCCTTTCTTTTCTTCTTCTTCATCATCAATCACTTGCACAGCACCTTTATACCATCACAAATGTTTACCACACCACCACAGCCACAATTGCTCTTCTGGTTTCCTCTTTTCATCCTGAGTGTGGATATTACCATAACCTAGTATCTGTTCTTAGGTGCCCATGCTTATGTTTTGCCTGAAATATAGGCACCTCTCGTCCCCGTGTAATTAAAGTATGCAACTAACTCAGCTGCCTGTGTAGGCTTCTTAAATAACAGAGCATTATCCTCCACTCAGTACTTTCTTCTTCGTGGCATTTCCTCTCTGAGTTAAGTATGCCAATGCCACGGCTGCATTACCATCCATTAACTTCAACTGTGGCATTTCTACATAGCTGTATAAGCCTTCTCTAAGTGCATCTGTGTTAATGCCCCGTAGCTGTACTACATCCCCACTAAAATGCTAGTGACTGTACAAATGCATGACCGCACACAAACACACTAAATATAAATGGTCAGTTTCACCATGACTACACTGCCCCCTCAAGCACCAGTCTACAAGAAAGACAGTTATTTTTATGCAGTGTGTCCACATGAATATGTGTGACCACACCTCCCCAATACTGATGGTTCATTTCCACTGTGGCTTTAAATCTGCCACTAAACACGACTGACTGAGTTTTACCGTAGTTACATTACTCCCTCCTAAATACATTTGGATTAGTTCCAGTTCCACATTACCACTCATACACACATGCACGTGTTTGCATCATGGCTGCATTCTGTCTCCAAGAACAAACACTAAACAGACATTTCTTAGCCTGACTGCCACTATGGATATATTGCAATTCCCTCCTACATAGACACTAAACAGAGATGAGTTATTTCCAACATGACTTTGCTGTATTGAAGGTATAACCGAGTCAGCTCCTTCAGAAATCTTTTAGGTTGGTGCAAACATAGAGTATGATGACTGGGTCTCCAATCATAACCAGCTTACTGTGTGCTTATGATAGGGATGTCAGCTTTGCTTTTGAGGTAGATTTTGGCATCCATGTTAGACAGCTCATTTGCTGGGTTATGATCAGAGAGACCAGATTGTAATTCTTTGTAGTGCATAGAGCTTTACCTGCCTCCAGGTACTACAAATGTCAGGGAGAGAGAGAAAAAAGGTGTTATAGATCTAAGTGTTTCACGGTTTTAAAAGCTGTAACACACAGCTGCCACATAGTTTTAAAAGCTGTAACACAGCTGCCACATAGATAGTGACCACCACAGAAGAGGGAAGCTGTTAAACTCTTACTTCAGACATAATGGTGAGGAATCCTTAACAAAAGTTAATTTCAGTTGGTCTCAGAAAGATTCTGAACAAGCACATCTTCTTCCCAGTTTCAGAGTGTAATTGTGGTGCTTCATGCACTGTATGTACATTTGGCTGATACTTCCCAATATCGGCTTCAACCTCAAAAACTACATAGATAGATAGATAGATAGATAGATAGATAGATAGATAGATAGATAGATAGAGAGGACTCTACATATATAATGGCATTATTACTAATAAATGCATTTAAGTCTACGATAAAAGCATTTAAAGAGTATAACACAGGGTGCAACCCCATAATATGGGGGGGTTCATAGGCATATTCTCTCCCTGAAATATTATAAAAAAAAGTATCCGAGGCATATTGGAGAGCATGTGATCTCAGTCGGTAATGTTATATTTGTTCCGTCCTCACTATGCTTCTCCCACTCTGCCGTTACTGTGTTACTTCCTTCTAAGTACAGCTGATTTATTTCTTCCTTGCTTACAGTACCCTCCTAAGTACTGGTTGATATCCTGTTATATGAATTAATTCCTCTCTCAAACATTAGCAAAATCACCATCAGCTATTTCAGCTGACTGTTCAGATGGGAAAAAGAAAAGGGAAACCGGAAAGGGCACAGTAGAACTGGACAAATTACATATTTTGAGGCAAAAGAGAAAGATGGCAAACCACTGAGATCTGTTCACTTACATGTCAAGGTCTGTAACTTTGGAATCTTCTGCCTGGTTGGTTGAAAGCTTCCCCAAATATGAACAGCTTTAAGTGTTTCCATAAAACTAATTTATTTAAATTGGCATTTCAATGTCTTGCTTTTGTCATTAGGTTTACTCTTTTCATATTACACCTCTAGGTTATCATTAAATGTTTTATATGATTTATTTTGTGTTTACATTTTAACTTAGAAGGAGTTGTCCTTTGTGTTTTTATATGCCTTTTTATACACATTTGGCTCAAGCACTTACGTTTATTTAGGTGCTTGAGCAAACTCCATTTATGTAGAAGGTTTGGGGCAGTAAAAGACAGAAATCTATACAACTCGATGGATGACAAGGATGCAAATGCTTAATGGAAGTTACCGCCTGGTGGAGATTGTTGTATTGTCATCTTTGTTGAGATACTAGGAAGGTAGTACTTGCAGATCCTGAGGCAAGAACACTAAATCCACTAAGCTACACCTGTGAGTACAGGTGATAGTACAGGGGGATGTATTTTGAACTCCAAGATAGGTGTCTGACAGTTCTTTCCAGTACTTCAGTTTCCTACCAGTGGAGCAGCTTTGGCAGACATAAAACGAGATGACAACCAGTGAGTGAGTGGTTTCTGTGCATGATTCGCATGTATGAAATGGGTGATCTGTTTTTGGCTGCTAACCTTAAATTAGAAGTTTGTAAGGCATTGTTGCAGTTGAATGTATCCCTGAGCAATCTTGTATGTTTTATAACTGCTATATATCATTCCATGGGTGTATGTTTAGGGAGCTCTGATGTATGGAAAATTAACTGGGATGCACTCAGCCAACAGCTTTGTGTCTAGTGAACTCCACAGCAACCATGCATCACAACCATTTAATGTACAGGTGTTTCTGATGCAAAATAATTCTTACAACCCCATTTTGCTACCTTAGAACTTGCTTACTGTTCACCACAGGAACACAAAATATGAAACAAACCAAGCTGGCCAGAAATATCCAGACAGTAATGGTCAAAATTGGAAGAAAATGACATGAAAGTGACTAAAAAAATTAAATCCCCCATTTTGGGTTAGATCATTGCTTGGAACTCTTTAAGGGAGAACATACTTTTGTTATGCTTGTATTGTAATTACTAAAATTTGTTTACAGAAAGAACCAATCATGGGGAGACATGAAGCTATGTTGTCAATCAGTGTGTGACTGATATGTTCTAAAGACTGCAAAGAATCACTGATGTCAGAGACGAGTTATAAATAAAGTTCTGCATGTGCAGTTTATCATATGTAGATAAGTGATTTTCTACCTATAGCATATTAGTACAACTGATATTACACTACTTCCACTGTCTTCTGTAGTCCTTACACTTATGCCTACTTCTCTAACTTGGTCATATGTAATAGCTGCACTTAAGTACCGAAGGCCACTTTATTAGTGTTTTCCAGTTTCAGAAAAAAATATTGCTACAGAATGATCCGTTACAGGGAGTATCACTAAATACAGTTTATCTCAAATCCTCTGAAATGGAGTGTGTGTGTGTGTGTGTGTGTGTGTGTGTGTGTGTGTGTGTGTGTGTGTGTGTGTGTGTGTGTGTGTGTGTGTACATAAAATGTGATTTGACATGAGAAAATTCATCCTTGCTAACCATCAGGATTATGGTTGACAGGACAGCACTGCCCACCCCTTATCCATAATACCTAGCTAAATAAGTTTCTCTGCAGATCTCTTATTGCATTAGAGAAATAGATCCATGCCTCTTTGATATTTTTATCATTTTTTCCTTGGGAATAACTAGTGGATCTTTTCACAAATGTCTTTTGGTCTTAAGTACAAATTAGCCATTGCAGCTCAACTGATGTCAGTTCACTGTAAATTGTTGGTACTTTTACCAAAACTGGTTGTTTCTCTGTCTTTATGTCCTCCTCTCTCTTATTCCATGTTTGCTTTGTCAAGCATTTTGATAATGTATTTGTTGGCACCTGGCATTTCTTGATCTTTTAAGGATTCATTTTACAGTCTGTGATTAAGAAATGAACAAAATAATAGCTGTTGGCTTCTTTTGATGTGTTGGTGTTGTCTTACTGAGTAGAACATCTTTTTTTCAGAATTTCTGGTTGAAACTGTCTTGATTTTTTTTATCTTCTTTTTAATGCTTAGTCATCACAACAGCTGCATATTTGTAGGCAGTCTGCTGACGAGTTTCTGACAAAAAAATGTATATATATATATATATATATATATATATATATATACACACACACATATACATACACACATATACATGCTTGCACACACACCCACACACACACACACACACATATATATATATATATATATACACACACACACACACACACATATATATATATATATATATATATATATATATATATATATATATATATATACACACACACACACACACACACACACACACATATATATATATATATATATATATATATATACAGTTTAACCCCATTTTTACAGAAATGAGCCACACACACTCAATGCAGAGCATCATAAGAAGTATGTGATGGGTCCCATGAATAAATTTAAATCAGTTTAAGCAGAATTGTATAGTACAGTTTTTTTTTCACAATTTAGTGAACAATGAGAAATTTATTAGACTTGTTTCATTCCTTACATGGTCATATCAGCGTGCCATGTCTAAAAATGTATCCAGAATGGCACTGGTCAGTAGGTCAAACTTCAGGTGTGCCTCAGTGACTTTCATGTATGTATTATTACTGAAACATGGCTTAAGATGCAGAAAGCACCCCTCCATACCAGGGTTTTGTACCTATCACTCTTTTAAACCCAATGGAACTGTGAGGGAGAAGCCATATTTGTTAATGATCACATTGCCTCTGGGCACATTTTCAAAGAGACTCATGAACTGAACTTAATGCAGTTCAGCTCAGCCTAAATAAAACCAGCTATCATATCGTAGCATGTTACAGGACCTCCCTTGATGACCTCCACAAGCATGTCCATTTCTTAAATGCATTGCATGAATTTCATATATACAAAAGCTCTTTCATCCTGGGAGACTTTAACTACCAAACAACACACTTGGAAATGTATTCCAAAAATGTTGGCTATGCCCAAAAATTCCTTAATTTCATAAAACAAATTCTCTGGATCAGGTAGACAAAAAGGTCACTAGAGGTCAAAATGCTCAGACTTGTTTCTTAAAAATGTGGCAGCTGTATGTACTGTCCCCCCAGTTACACCCTTCTCCAGTCAAGTTATATCACAAATTGGTAACCTATTTCAATGCCCCTAAGCCAGCTGAGGCAAATATCACCATATTCAAGTACTTCAAACTCTCGAATGTCCTACTATGCAATGATGAGATTTCTAAATTCATTTCAGATATAATTATACCCCTTAAATGTAGAAACAGCTAGTGGTTATCCAAATAAATTCTATGCTCACCTTGAAATCTGTAAAAACCTGTCAGTTCCTACCAAAACTAAGCAGTGAGGGGAAAGGAAAGAGCAAACCAACCTGATAGATCACATGCATAAATAATGCAATGCAATAAGAGAAAACAGCTCATTAGAATATATAGCAAAACTAAAGACCTGCAAATCAAAGTTAATATCAAAAGGTTATCCAAGGTGTTGAAAAACATCATCAGGAAAACTAAGGCTTTGCATGAAGTTAGACTAACATTGTAAGCTAATAACAATTACAAATCTTTCTTTGCCTATGTCAGGACATTACTCTGAACTCTTTCAAAATGGCTCTACCTACTCTGATTTAGTGGATTTTGCAAATGTTCTGGCAAACAAATTCAGAATTAACAGCTATACCAAAGCCACGATATACCTAAGGACCCCAAACCCTCTATCTTCACAAAAGAACACTTGTTAAAAGAACTTTCCAAAACAAAACTCATCCTCTGTGGGACCTAATAACGTACCATGCTACACATCCTGTGTGGGACCTGATAACGTACCACAGTACACATCCTCTGTGGCCATGGGCACCGGAAACATAGAGGGTGGGGGGAGGCGAGCCGCCCCTCACTTTTCAGATCATCCATACCTCTGCCCTTTCGTTTTCTGCGCCTCCAACTGCAGCGATGACATCAGCGCACATATTTCCAGTTGTTGTGCGAGTGGAAACACACAGATTTATTCAAGCTGTGCTGCCTGCAGAAATGGATTTAGTCTCAGAAGACTGAGATGGAGCGGGTTAGTGTCTGGACTGATTTAATTGCAGCATGTAGTGGGAACGGACAGACAGAAGCTGAATGCTACCGGAGGATGGAGTCTGTTGTAGAGTACACACTGTATATTGTTGCAGAATGTGTGTGTATCTGTGTGTGTAAATGCCCCCAGCAGGATACATCTGGTGGCTAGAGGTACTCAGGCTCAACCCCTGTACCTTGGGTACAGGTAAAAAGAGCCTAAAGTCCCTAGCCACCATCACTTGTGAAGGACTGGTAAAACAAAACCTTTTATTCTAGCAATTTTCTAAGGTTATAAAATCACTATTTGAAATTTGTCCCTAAATCTTTTATTCTAGCAATTTTCTAAAGTTATAAAATCAGTATTTGAAATGTGTCCCTATTTGGGGGCTGTATTCCCCCATTATTGGCTTTGTTCTGTATTTTTGTGTTAAGAGGTTGAGAGCTATAGTGAGAAGTGAGAACCGAATTCACTAAATTATATGATAGCCATTTAAGTTTGTCTTCCTGTCTTTAATGAAACTAATGGTTTAGCTTAGTGGTATGTTGCTCTGATTGTAGTGCACAAGGTTCTGGGTTCAAGACTTGGCAGTGAAATGCATGGTGGTAACAACATTTTATGCAAGCAACTTTCCAGAATTATACACGCAATGTTTAAAATGTGTCCCTGGTTTTTGGTCTTTTGCCCCCCCCACCGCCCCGCCCCAATTGAAAATAAGTTCTAGAAGCTGTGCAACATGCCTATGGCTTACACTCTACTGTGATTCTGTATTTATATATTGTGTGTAGAAGTAGACTGTTATCATGGAAATGTTCTGAATAGGGCAGTTTTGTCATTATTGGTGCATGCATTTTGCTTCATTGCCTACTGGAAAAATGTTCAAACAATGAATTTAAAATGCAGTTGTGTGCGGAAGTAGACCTCACCAAATCCAGTAAGAAGGAAGTCAAACAATAGGATGAATGCGAACTGCCGAGGTACCAGAATGTGCTATTAAATGGAAATTTATATTCATCCTATTGTTTGACTTCCTTCTTACTGGATTTAGTGTTTTTCTAACATTGGTGTTGTGAAGTTTGGATCCAGTGTGTTTTTTTGACTGTGGAAGTAGACCTTTATGATGGAAATGTTCTGAATAGGGCAGTTTTGCCATTGAATTTTTGTTTCATTGCCTACTGGAAAAATGTTAAAACAATAAATTTAAAATGCGCTCTAACTTAAGTCTAACAAGTGTGCTGTATTATACAAGGAATATAAATTAATACAGTCAGGAAGGTGAATCAAGGAATGCATACATGTATGCATGGCCCTCAAAATTTGTTTGACAACAGCCCAGAGGAAAGTGCGAAAGGCTCAAAATCATGGGAAAAGTTTAAGCTTTACTCTTGTTACCAAAGCAATGGATGAAGGTAAAACAGTTCACACCACATTACCTTGACCTGGCCAAGCCTTTTGACACAGTCCCCTACTCAGGTGTAGTACAAAAGATGAATAATGTAGGCGCAAACACTTACATCACCAGCTGCATTGCCAACTTGGCTCACAGGATGCAGGAGATCAAAACAGGGGAAGAGACCATTCACCAATGGAGTCCCCCAGGGTTCGGTGCTGAGACTTTTTCTGTTTGGCATATACATCTCAAAGGTGAAAGGTAATACTAAAGAGCATTTGCCAGCTAAGTTTGAGATGACTGCAAGCTAGAAGAAATTATTGAATCCCCAAATTACTTAACCATCATGCAGGAAGGTTTGTCCCAAATAATAATTGGTGTCAAAATCATGACAATGTCCACTGAGAACTGATCCAATTGTTTGGCATTTGGGAACTTGTGTGTACAGTGACCTAACGTTTGACCAACATGTGCCCAGAGTCATAAGAAAGCCTTTCTATATTGCGCAGCTTATAAACAAATTGATTGTGACTAGATCTAGAAATGTTGCTGTCCCCCTTTACAAAGCTCTCATTATGTCAATCATTTTGTGTAATGCCCAGTTTGGCATGTATCTGTCCAGCCCCATGCAACAATTGGAATACCTTCAGAGATACCTTACTAAAAGGATACAAGTCCTAAACAATAGGTTTTGCATGGACCACCTCAAAGATTTATTACTATAATCAGTATCCTACAGAGTGCTTAGAGGTGACATGTCTGGCATACAAAGCATCCTCCGACATAATACAGATGGACCTACTGAACATCAGCAAGTCAAATGGCATCAGAAATACTCAGTCCAGGTATCTAAACTGAATGTTTTGGAGAGATGGATATATATCACAGGGGCTACCATTGTTCCGGAACAGACTATCCATAAAAATAAAGCAAAGCTCATCCATCCATATTCAAATGCAACTTGGATCTAAGGATGGGTAATAGAAAATGTACTCCAGGATTTCCCCTCATACCACTAATGGATAGAGGCAGTTCCTAAATGCTGCATCTGTTACATGGCCCCCTCAAATTATCTATGGTATGATCACAATTGTTCTCACTAGGGCTAATATATAATTATCAGCCATGGGGATAGCTAAGACCAATCAGAAAATATTAATTCAAGCACCAAAAGGGAATTGGCTAAGCTTAATATGTCCTCTAAATGAACATATGTTGTGGAAGCAAATAGTTATAAAAACATTTCCCTTTTTAGTTCACTAAGTGCCCCTGTCACCCTCTGCCCCCCAGTCTTTAACAGCGCCTATGTCTGTAGGACCTGATAACGTACCACACTACACATCCTTTGTGGGACCTGATAACATATCACGCAACATATCTTCTGTGGGACCTGATAACGTACCACACTACACATCCTCTGTGGGACCTGATAACATACCACGCTACACATCCTCTGTGGGACCTGATAACATATCACGCTACACATCCTCTGTGGGACCTGATAATGTACCATGCTGCTTACTGAACAGCTTGTACAACTATTCAACCTGAGCTTATCCCCGGCTTTGTACCTGAGGTTTGGTGCACAGCAGTCATGATGCCTTTTCACAAGGACAGCCCTACCACAAACCCCAGGAATAACATACCAACCAGTCATAAAAGCTTCATCAGCAAGGCCATGGAACAGGTTACAACAAACCCAATAAACAGCGATATTAAAAATCTTGTAAGGTTTGATTCCAGCAATTTTGATTTGTTAAGGGTAGATTATCTGTAATTGATATGGTAATTTTTTGAGAGGGTAACAGAAGACTGGACAGTGATCATGCAGCCCATACAGCATACCTTGATTTTACTAAAGCATTTGGTACTATATGCCGTATGCCAGCATTATCAAAAAGCTAAATGCACTTCAAATCAATCCCTTCATAATTAGATGGGCATCTAATTTGCTGAGAAACAGAACCCACACTGTGAGGGTGGCAAGTGCAGCCTCACAGAGCATGAAAGTAGCCAGTAGGTACTACAGGGTCCAGTGCTAGCATCTTTGCTAGTCTGCATATAATTCTCTGATCTCCAAACCAGAAACTCTGGCTAATCAAGTTTGCCAGCAATTGTGTACTTGAATCCCTTTCTAATATGCAGAAGCTACAAAATGAATACATTAGTAGATGATGTGTGGATGGCAGGTTTAAACTAAATGCTAACATTGCAGTATTGTTACATTTGGCAGACAAATCCTCCACTTATTTTATAGTATCGGCAACATCCTGTTATAAAAGAGAAGACATTGTGAGATGCCGTGGAACATAGATAGGAGAGAACATCTTTTCTTTTGACCATCATGTTGCAACAGTGGTCAGGAAATCCTTCTACATGCCACGCTGATCACAAAGGTCATTTCCTCTAGATCCAAAGAAGTTCTGAACCCTATATATTCTGCAGTTAGAGAGACCCCAATCTTTCCTGACAAAAAAGGTGATGGGACTAAAGGATTTGAGCTATCAAGAGACCTGCAGTCTTTGCCTTGCTTTCTAGGCTATTGGGGGGGGGGGTATAGACCTGATGGATACAGGTAAGGAGTTCCAGGCCTTAGCATCCTTGGATGAGTATAGACAATGCCCAGCAGATCTGCTAGATTTGCAAACAGACAGGAGTTTTTGGTCACTGGATTGCAATGACCAACTGGGAACATAGCTGTGTTGAATGTTTTTTAGTGGTGGACAAGCAGATGGACATTGGATAATTTTATAGGTGGTAAGAAGTGTATATGTTAGTTGATGTGACAGTTCTAACCAATTTAGGCTTTTCTGTGCTATACAGTGGTTGGTACTGAAAGGGGTGTGTGCTGCAAATTTAGCAACTTTGTTATAGCATTGTTCAACTTTCAGTTTTTGTGAAGCCTGGAGGTCAGTAAGGATGGGAGCACCATAAAGAAGAGTGGAGAGGAGATAAGAAGTGACAAGTCCCCCCCCCCCCCCCCCCCCCCATCAGTGAGAAAGGTTTTAGTGCTGTAAAGCATCCCTAGTTTTGATGAGTTTTTGTTATGCAGTTTTGTGGTCATATTATCATGAGAGAGGACTTTTAGTTTAGTTTTTTTCATGAGAGAGAAATTTAAGGGGAAAAAGTAGTAGTTTGGTCTTTTTTGGGTTGAGCATGTGTTGTGAGTTACGAAGCCATGTTTCAGTGGCAGTTAAAGATTCCTAAGTAATTGAAGTGTACCATGTTGTCAGGTGTCCAAATGAGAGTGGAATCATCTGCATATTGTATTAGGGTGGTGTGTTGTGCGAAAGTATAGAAAGTGTTGGTGACAGTGTTAAACAGGAGAGGACCAAGAATAGAGCCTTGTGGTACACCAGTTATATCTGGGAGGTAAGGAGAGAGCATAGAGTACCATCTTATTGACTAATACTTATTGGACTGATAGATTTTGAAACACAGAAGGGTGAGCTGAGAGAGACCTAGTGAGCAGGTTTGAAGAAGAAAGTTTGCTGTAGCAAACTGTGTCGAAGGCTTTAGACAAGTCTGGAAATAAGGAATTGACTAGTTTGCCATTATCTCTAGCTTTATTGACAGTATCTACATAGGTTAGAAGGACAGCGCTAGTACTGTGGGAAGGATGGAAGCCATGTTGTGTAGGAGATAGGAGTTCTTCTTGCAGGAAATAGTCTAGCAATTCTTTTTCAAGTATTTTGGCAAGGGAAGATAAGATTGCTACAGCTCTAAAGTTATTCATGTCTGTTAAATTTCTTCCTTTGTGAAGATGAATAATGTGTGACTTTTTCCAGAGAGAGAGAACATGGAATTCTTGACCAGACCTATTTTTAAGGATTGAGACAAGATAAGTAATGCTACTGGCTAATATTTTTGGAAGGTCATCAGCTGAAGAAGAGCATGATTTAAATTTGTTTGAGTAGTTTTATATAAGATGTGGGCACAGGTTTGAAGGTGAAAGTGGATGCGGTGATATGTGGCTGTTGGGCAGGGTGGGGATTAGATTTCGAGGAATCCTTGGTTAGAGATGTTATACTATCTATAAAGTAAGAGTTGAACTGTATTGCAATTTCGAGTGGTGAGTTATTGGGAGAGGAGTTGGGTTGAATATTTGGCTGGGATGTAAGATTTCTTTAATTAATGTCCAAATATTTTTAGGGTTCTGTTATAGTATTATTTTTCTCTCTTCAGTTATTTGCTTTTTAGCATGATTGTGAAACATTCTGACGTTTTCAAGATATTGTGGTGTTTTATATGTTTGCCATTCTTTCCATGCCTTTTCTCTATCCTGCATTAGCATTCTACTCTTTTTGGATATCCAGATTGCATTATTTGTTTTCAGTCTTTTCCTTCTTGGAGGTGCAAGGATGTTTAGGATATTTAGAAAAGTTTTATTGAATTCAATTACAGCATCATCTAAGCGGAGGATTTTTAGGAAGTTCCAGTTAATAGATGATATTGTGGTAATGAACATTTCTGGGTTAAACTTGGAAAGGATGCATGTTGTTTTATAAATATATTGTTTAACTGGATGTGTGAGATGTCTAGTCATACAGATTGGGAGATGATCACTGAGAGAGTCTAACATTGTGCCTGTGGTGGAGTATTTGCTAGGGTCTTATAGTAGGATCCAGTCTAATAGAGAATTTGACGCCTTGCTATAATATGTGGGGCTATTAATTACTTGTGTGAAACCATGTAAGTGCATGCTAGATATAGGGGAGTTAGAGTTTATGTCCAACCAATTGACATTCACATCACCTAGTAATATGTTTTCTTGTGGAAATGTTAGGAATATCCAGTGTAGGATATCTTCCAGTATAGCTATGTTGTCGCCAGGAGGGATAGAAAGGACTGTAATACATATTTGTTTATAATTGTTTATTTTGAGGAAAGCGATAAGAAGCTCCTCTGAAGTGAATTTTGGTGTTGGTTTGCTGTAAGGGAAATGTGGTAGGTATTGAGAAATACTAAAGTAATACCATTTACCTCTTTATACGGTCACTATGGATGATATTATAGGCAGAACATATAACTTTGGGAGTCGTTTATGCTGGGTTTAAGCCAAGTTTTAGTTACAGCGAGAACATCAGGTTTATGTTGGGTAATCCAGGCATGTAGTTCAGCAGGTTTATTTCTTATACTTCTAACATTTATTGCATCAAAAATTAGATCATCAGGGTTGGGGATTGGCTGCTGTTGGATGCAAAAGTATTTGGAACAGAATTATCTTTGTTTTCATTGTGATAAGTAGGGCCAAGAGTAGGGTGAATATCTCCTCCTAGAAGAATTTTAGTATATTGGGGAATAATGCATACTTGTTTTTTGGAGGGGATTCTTGCACTTAATTTTGCTTTGGTTTGAGTTGAAATGCAATTAATTAACCTATAGTTGAAATAAAGGTGAGGTGCAATATTAAATAGGTATGGTGGAGCGTGTAAAGAGGAAGTTTGGATAGGTGGTTAGGACAGAGTTTAGAGATATTGCGATATATTTATGAGTCATGGTAGGGTGAAAGATCTTTATTTATTTATTTTACATTTGTTGACCAGGAGAGTCCGACTGGATACATGTGCATTTTAAGCGGAGGCCTGGGGAGAAAAGCTCCACAGATTAAGAACAAACAACTATGAGATTTCTACATAGCAAGCAAGTATTCATAGGAAAACACATTATTTATCAAGATTCCATAGTTTTAAAGTTACAAAGTAAAATATTTATTGGTAGTCGCAAGTTTTAACAAAATTCCATAGTTTAAGTTAGAGTAAAGTAGTACTTAGAATGTACTGGTTTCCAGTAATAACATTGACTGAGACAAATGTAAGTAAAAGGGGGTTGGGAGTGGATGTTAGGGTTAGTTTTGTGAGCTGTGATTGGGTTTAAAGTTGGAATGAGTATAATTGCTGACTGTTGGTGTAGGTATTCGCAGGTGAGGCACTATAAGGAGGAGTCACGATTCTTCTTGAAGGGATAGAAGTAGAAAGGAGCACGAGAGGGGGTCAGAGGGTGGGTATGATATGGGTCAACCTGGTGGGTAGCAAGGGCATAGCCATGCGAGTTTTAGGTGTTCATTTAGTAGCTTTTTGAATGTAACCATTGAGTTGGCTGAGGTAATAGCAGAAGGTACTAAGTTCCAAATTTTACTGATGTAGTTAGGGAAGAGGGAGTCACCTGCTGTGTTATTGCTTTTGGCCACCTTGATTAGTCTTTTATCACTAGAGTGAAGTTGTCTGTTATTAGTATGTAGTTTAAGTAGATTAGATACTACTGGGATTTTTTTCAGGAAGTAGTAGGAGTTTCTGGGCGAAGTGATGTAATGACAGGAAATTTGGGAATTCAAGCCACAGTAGGGGGCACCAGTAGCAAATTTGGCAATGTGATTGTAACAGATGTTAAGCTTGGCCACTTCAGTTTTGGGTAAGTTGGTGAAGTTGGGAGCGGCGTAGAATAGTGTGGAGAGGAGGTGGGTTTGAGCTATGGTTATTCTAGCAGGTTGGGTTAGAAATGGTTTGTTTTTATAAAGACTGCTCAGTTTTTGTGAATGTTTTTAATAGTTTGATTTATATGTAGAACAAACATGAGGTTGTTGTCAATAGTCACTCCTAGCAGTTTAGTATGAGTGTCTGGAGAGATGATAGTCCCCATCTCTGGACACAATATAAAATGTGTTGGGCATTGAGATGGATTTGTTTGGTTTAAACAGCAGCAGTTTGGTCTTTTTGGGATTAAGTAATAGGTTTTTGTTATGAAACCAGGTTTCTGTAACTTGGAAGGCTTTTTGAGTAATGGAGAGGAGTTTGTGTGGGTCGTTGGCTGAGCAGACTAATGTTGAGTCGTCAGCATATTGTATAACAGTTGCATCTTGGCATATGCTGTAGAGATCATTAATGAAGATGGAGAACAGAATGGGTCCCAGAATGGACCCTTGTGGGACTCCTGTGGTAATAGGCAGCAGTGAGGATAGGTTGTTTTCCCATCGAACTGCTTATTGTCTACCATGTAGATAGTTTTGGAACCAGGCTAATGTGTGATTACTAAGGCCAAGACTAGTAAGGGAGTGGAGTAGTTTGGGATGGTTGACCATATTGAAGGCTTTTGACAGGTCCAAGAATATGGCAGATGTTAGTTTACCTAAGTGATGGAGAGCAACGGGTAAGGTGGGTTCCTAAAAAAACAATCAGTATCAGTGTAGACACTAAACAGGTAAGTTAGGAACAGGGGACAAATAGTATAGGACAGCTTTACAATAAAGACGAATTAAAGAAAAGTACTTGCACTAGCTTTTGAAAGTCCAAATAAGAATTTCATGCACTAGTCTGTGACAGTCCAAAGGAAAAGCCTGTAGTAAGATAGAGGGTTGCAAGTATCTTTTTATTAGGGAATTATAAGCCCTGGGTCCAAATACACTTCTGAGGAACAGGGTCACCAAACTACAAGAAGTATTGAAGGGAGTCACTGGAGGGAAGTCTGTTAGTCTGAAAGAATGAGGGAAGGCTACAAGAGCTGTTGCCCCGGCTTAGTGAGCACTAGGACGATATATTCAGCTATTTTGTCAATACTTGTAAAGTACAACGTAGCTTATAAATATAAACGTTTAGGAGCATGTTCACCACGAAAGAGACACCCACATTCACTTGTATAGTAGTGTCCTGTCAATGTTATAATAAAAGCCATAGCAGCACGATCCACTGGAAGGATGTCCAGGAGAGCACTTTCAGTTTTTTTTGGGGGGGGTTGCTGAATGCATGAGGTCACTCATTTTTATTCACTTGTAAAGTGGAGTAGTGTCCTGTCATTGTTATAATAAAAGCCATAGCAGCATGATCCACTGGAAGGATGTCCAGGAGAGCACTTTGAGTTTTTTTTTGGGGGGGGGCACTGAATGTATGAGGTCACTCATTTTTCTTAACAAACTATAGGCTTAACTCTAGTCATAGGGCACACAGTCACTGAGGGGAAAATCCAACTACATAAAATGGCACAGTAGGATGAGTAGAATAGAGGATAAGCTGAAGAGTAGCATCATTAAGTACAGGAATCGGTATTTTATAGATGTCTAGTAGTGCGGAATGAAGAAGGAAACAAAGATGCAGGACAGCAGAAGAGTCAGTGATGGTCAATTCTGAAGTGTGGAAGAGGACAGGTAAGGAGAGGAGTATGTTCTATAAAAGGAGAGAGCTAGGTTGTCCTGATATATTCTCTGGAATGTAAGGAACAGAGGAACATTAAAGGCTACAGTATAGTGATGTAGTCAAAATAAGAAAAATGAGGTTGGGAAAAGAAAGGGATACAATGTGGAATAGATAATTACCATTAGGGAGGGTGTGATTATAAATGGATATAGTGCAAAATAGTATGGGAGGTAGAAAGATAGTTGGGAGGGGGGCTAAAAAGTAACAAGAAATAAAAAAGTAGAAAACAAGAAACAGAAGAGTATGTATAGAAGTAGTAAGGTCATTTGCGAAGGGCTTTGGAGTCACAAGTGAAATGTGTATGTAGTAAGTATAATATTAGAGTAAGAAGGGGTAGATGGGAATTGGGTTAGGGTAGGGGAGTGAAGTGAAGCCGAGTGGAGCAGGCTTTCCACCCTCAGGTCAGTTTATGTGTAAATTTGTAACTGAGAGCAATCACGTTATAGCCAGAGCAAAGCAATTGGAAAGAGATTTTCTGCCATTTCCTGAGACTAAATACCTAGCATATGAGGTATAGTCTACTGGTCAAGCAAAAGCAGACTGTGGCCAACTTAGTAACGAGTCCTACTATTTCATAGAGCCTTTCAAACACAGAGCAGGCATGTAATTAACTGATTAAATTTAATACAAAGCAAGGTTCTTCATGATAAATATACTTACATGAAACCATGACAAAAATCTCAGTAAACCTGTAGGTGTAGGGATTTGTGACAGAGCTCCTGCAATATCAAGGTCAGATGTAGTTACCGCAGGCTGTAAAATGATGACAAAAGTCTCAATAAACTTGTAGGTGTAGGGCTTTTTGACATAGCTCTTGCAATATAGAGGTCAGATATAGTGACAGCAGGCTATGAACCAGTGACAAAAGTCTGAGTAAACTTGTAGATGTAGGACTTTGTGACAGAACTCCTGCAATACTGAGGTCAGATGTAGTGACTGCAGGCTATGGAACAATGACAAAAGTCTCAGTAAACTTGTCGGTGTAGGGCTTTGTGATGGAGCTCCTGAAATATCGAGGTCAGATGTAGTGATTGCAGGCTGTGAAACAAAAGTCTCAGTAAACTTGTAGGTGTAGGGCTTTGTGATAGAGCTCCTGCAATACAGAGGTTAGATATAGTGACTGCTGGCTCTGCTCTATGAAGAAAGATAGTGACTGTGTGTAAGAGGAGACAACACATTGCATAACACAGTTACATTTTATCGCTTTTTTAAAATCATAACACATAACTCAAAATTATAGTAAAAGTTGGAAAAAGTGCTTTTGGAGAGGTCAAGCTTCCCATTACCATCCCTGTAAAGGGCATGTCCCTCACATCCCCCTTCCATATATACACCAACTCCATGGTTGCCCAATAGTAAGAAAAATGGACGAAATGACAGCAGTGTCACACAATGCAAATCTTTTTGGTATTTTCCCAAGAATAAAAAGTCTACAGCTGCAGTGTATGGCATGATATAGTCACTGTATTCTGAAATGCTTTATTAAAAATGAAGTTTTACAAGGAAAGCTGCATAATTTTGATATGAAGTCAGATCCATCCTTGATAAGGTAGGTACACTTAAGATGGATGCTGTTTTCCTTTAACTTTATCCCAATGAAATTCATAGTGTTAATTCTTATCAACCCAAGTCCACATGGTTACTCAGCAGTGCTATTTGTAGAACTGTATTTCACTGTTTGATATGCGTTATAATTAAGCCTGAAGGGTGTTATTACTAACAAGAAAATCACTGACAGTCACAATTAGTAGTAGTGAGAAATGATGGGGCTGCAGAGGTGTTTATTTTATTTTTATTGGTCCTTTCTTCTTTACATTGTTACATAATCATTAAACCCTTTCATCTTGCAAACTTCTTATAATAATCATCAAAGATTTTTATCTTGTGTTCTAGTGTCATATCCTGTGCTGTGTATTAGCGGGCAGTCATTAATTAAAGTTTAATCAAAATAGCTACTGTCATACAAGACTTCATACCTACATCTGGGATCCCTGTGTTACGCTGGGCTCCCTGCTGTCTGTAAACTTACTGCTGATGCTTTCATGCATTCCACTTCCATTTTTCTGCTTATGATGGATTCCTGGAAACTTAAAAAGAACATCAAGCAAGCTGTTAGAATAGATATTCATTAGGCAATTCAGCTGTACTTATGATCCAAGAAAGACACAGTGAGCTATGTCAGAAACTAATTTATATTAGAGACACCTAGAGCTTGCTGCAAGATGTGTCAGGCTTTGCTTTGTTACATTTTGACAAAATAAAAGGGTATAATTCTAGGCAGAATTTTCTAAGCTTCACAGTAAGATGCTGTCCGGTTTGATTCTCAGCTAGAGCGTCTTCTGCATTGGAAACATGCATGAATGGGCGTACCTTCGTTGAAGGTAGTGCGTCAGGGCTGATAACTCGCCATGTAAAAATCAACTACCAATCATTAGCGGACCAGAGTTTCGCTGTGGCGACCCCTAGCCGGGAAGAGCCGAAAGACACAAACAAACAAACAAACGATATATCATAGAGTACTGCTGTCACCTCTTTTTTTCCTGTGGACCAAGGCGCTCTATTATAAATGATCAAGTGATGGCTGTAGTAATATGATACAGAGAAGTGTGACCAGATTAATCCAAGATGACAAACAGAATGTGTTTAATGCTAAAAGAACATCTGCCAGCAACATGCTTTCTTAAACATTTTGTAAAAAAATTATGACCTTTTAAAAGAAAAATATTCTTTTATTAGTATAGAAGGTGTGAGCCTTTGATGTTTTTGCAGTTATGCAGATAATACAATTCAGTACAGATTTAAGTAAAAAATATTTTTTAAGTAACCATTGCCAGTATTTTCAAAAAGTATAAAAATAACTTCCAACAGCAAAAAATAGCAAACTATAAAATTTTACAAATATGTGATTAGAGCAAGTTAAGTAGTAATAACATTTTCATGAACACAGTTATCCAGTCGGTAAAAAGGTAGGGGTAAGTTGTTCTTTTTTTCCAGTTAAAAGTCTAATAAACAGAAAACCATTGTAAATGAAACACAGAGTGATGGAAAATAAATTAAACAAGTGAAGCAAACCAACATTACATACGTCACCGTAGGTAAAATAATATTTGGTAAGTGCTTTCTTCAATTTCAAATGCTTGCCTTCTTTGTGATAGTTTCCCAATTATAAGTACATATTTAAATACATATATTAAAGTCAAACTTCCCATGTTAAATGAACTATTAATATAACAAAATATATACAACAAATTACAAGAAATTCATAAATACAAAATAATCTAACATGTTCATTTAATGATCTTTAGCAGCTTTTAACTAAAAAAATAAACACAGTTGAGTTAAGACCAGGGAAACAGATGACATGCAATGAGATCCATCTCTTAGCTTACAATTTCTTTAAAAGAGGATCCCACACACAAGCCCTAAAATTCATCTTAACACTAACAACGCTAAGAAAGAAAACTTTCAAAAGGAGTCGCACACAAGGAAATGACTATACAAAAAATGTTCATTATTTTTCTTAATGCATTGCAATGTTCATATGTTCTTTATATTAATAGTTCATTCAATAGGTGGAAATTAATGGGTAGCAAGTAAACATTTGATTTTAATGTGTCTGCATGTCCTCCCTGCGGTTGGGTAGCGTTTGTAAGACATGCGTGCGTAAATGGGCGTGCCTTCGTTGAAGGTTGGGCGTCGAGCTGGCACCTCGGTGTTTCGTAAAAATCTACTGCCAATCATTAGCGGACCGGAGTTCTGCTGTGGCGACCCCTTACCGGGAAAAAGCCGAAAGACAAACAACAACATTTAAAAGCATGCTTGTGATTCTGAGACTATTCTGAAGAAGTCAAGTATTTGAAGTTGACAAAAGAGCGTGTTAGTAAATGCATTTTTTACCTGAAATAAAAGTGATGTTGATTTGTTTCACTTTTTAAATGAAATGCCTAATACTGGTCTTCCAGAAGAGGCATTTTAAGGTTATTTCACTATACAGAGCATTTTTTTGAAAGTCATTTATAGTAGTTTTGATTAACACTTTAATTAGTAGTTCTTTCTCTATATTTTTGCAGATTGCTAGCATTTGTTGCACAGAAATCTGTAGCTATTTCTGACTGATTCATCCAATTCATCACCAGACTTTTCAGTGTCCAGCAACCCTTGTGTCTGATAATCACATCTTGTCTCACATCATTATTTAGATGTAACCTTTTCCCCTGGTAGGTGCATAGTTATCCAGTAGATAGCATGGATTGTGTTAAAGGGGGTGGTAGACACCTCTTATGCTGTAGGATGTGTGTTTAACAATAACCACTTTATGCAGCAGAAATGAGTACAGTAGGTATATGTGAGGGTCAGATTAGCAGAAGAGCTCAGTTGTACTGTACACGTAAGTGAAAAATATGACAGCACAGTAGAAGAGCTCTATTAAAACTCTTGTGAAAGTATAGAGAGTATGAACCAAGACGTCAGCAGTTATAGTATGTATAAGGAAAGGGACAGAGTATATAAATGAGGTGGTTGTGTATTACAGTATGCGTAACTTTAGAGACACAGGGGAGATTGGATTACGGTGTAAATCAGCAATAGAAAGAAAAGCTTACAATAGAGAGAATAAAAGTAATTAAAGAACTTAAGAGATCAAGATAGATGAGTTTGTCTAGAGATTGTCTACAGTAGTAAGGAAGTCCTAATTGGTCTGTAATTCCACAAAAATTATGGTACCTGAACAGTAACACTAATTAAAATTATCAAATGCATGATGGAAAGAATAAAAATAACTACAATAACATAAAATGTCCTCCTGGGGAAATACCAGAAAACATGTTTCTTTTAAACAAAAAAAAAGGTTTAACATCATATATCAAAGACTTCATCAGAATAAAGGTGTCAGCCATTAAATTAAATATTAATAAGTATGTGACATCAAAATTTAATGTAACCCAATCAAATATTGACATGATAACAAACATTAAAAACAGCATAAAATAATATTTATTCTGTCTGCTGTAGGCTAGTTTTTATACTAATACTGTCATTTAACCCGGATGGGCGGTTCACATTCAATAAAACTTGCAACCATATTTCTTTGAATTCTGGCCATTTTCTAGATTCTCACAGCTGGGACCTAATCTTGCTATATCACCAGTAAAAAATGAAAACTTTTTCCAACTTGCATATTTTTGGTGTGCTTGAATAAGGTATTGTCAGTGTTTGTCTTGAGTGAGTAAAAAATTATCCTATATGTGGTGCAGTAGCCTCTTCATGGTTTTATCCACGTAGGAGCAACAAATGCCTCTTCTAACGTATACTAAACCTTTTAGTGTCATAAACAATCTCCTTTTTTCCATTTTTCCATGGAGTTGGGGTGTCACATCATTAGTCAGTGTGATCAAATCACCTAGAGCCAATGCATAGCAGTCAAAGAGACCTTTAATATCACATGCCATATTAGTAGCATTTATATTCAATTTTGCTCCTGAACCAGTGAATTTGCAAAAAATCTTCATGGGAATGTCTTTTCCCTTGTCCAGTCAGTGGTATCCATTCTAATTAATAAAAGCATGGGGGTATATAGGAAACCCCTTTTGCAAAAATATTATTTAGTGTTTTTTTTTTATTCAAGTTATAGTTTATATTTACAAACAATGATTCACTCTGTGTTACAAGTGGCAGTATATCTATTAATCTTCTGCTGAAACAGCTGACATTGTACTGCTTGTGGGACAGATGACTGCATTGCTTTTTGCATAAATATAGCTTAGGTGTATACTTAAGGCATCAGTTTCAGATACCATCACTGATAAATGTATTACTAGCATGACGTTATATTTCAGTAGTATAAATCTTTGCTTAAGAACCTCTTCCCCCAAACAGAACAAAGGTAAGTTTGCCATCTTTCAATTTTTTTTTCTGGATCATCTGGATATTGAACCCTTCAGCTGTTTTTCTGGTGTAGTGCTATGTCAGCTGGTTTTGAAATACCTCTAAAAGTACTTCCATGTTTCCCTGTATCATCAGCATGCCACTTATGCTGACTCAGAGTCCTGAAGAATCCTGAATACTGCTGCCCCAGCTATAACCAGCCCTTAATGTAATTGACCGATATAATAAGTTTGTGGCGTGAGATTCAGCAGATGAGAATTAAAGAACACTGAGGAACCTGTGAAAAGTGAAAATAAATATATAAATACAGGGTCTAGGACTGCATTTTTCACATTTTCAAAAAAGATGTGTGTCTTGTTTTAATTTGTGTGCTTTTTTCAAGGCAGCACCATAGTTTTCATCTTCAGGAGGCAAGCAGCAGCTTGGCCAGACTCGCTGGTGACTGCTAGCATTACATATACCTGGGCTAGCTTCTTTATTTCCAGGAAAGAAGACTGGTGGCGGAATGGTTTTCCCAACTACTTACACTTAATATGAATTTTGTGAGTGACAGTGACACAACAGCAGACAAGGGATGGAGATTGAATTCTCAGTCAGCCCTGGGATTCAGCAGCCAGGCAGTTAAACAGAGAAAGGAGCTGGATGTACTGAGTCTGTACAACACTAGTGCTGGATGCTTATGTTTAAAGAGGCTCTGAGAGTTATCTGTTGCGAGAATATTGTGGCGCAAGTTTTAAGGATAGCTTTTATTCGCATCTATATCATAACATCAACAGCTTATGTTGTCGAATACAAAGTTTTCAACACCTAAGCATCAAAAGCTAAAAACAGTGACTGGCCAAATTATCGAATTCTTCCTAGGGAAAAAATTCACTTGGCCGTCTGCAAACAGAATAAACAAACACACCCAAACATAGTGGAGGGCTTTGCCCCCCCCACACCCCCCCCCCTGTAACTAAATATACCAACTCCAAGACCGCTCTACATTGGGGAAAGGGCAAATCCCCAAGAACAGCCACGCAAATGTTTTCCCAAGGAAAGAATTTGATGATGTGTCCGTTTGTTATTTTAAGCGTTCGACGCTTAGGTGTCAATGAATACGCATTTGACAACCTAAGCTATCGACAAATCAGTAGGGAACCTTTTATTCCTCTACAGCATGGATGAACATCTGCAGTTAGAATGCAAAAACAAACTGCCTTCCAGAAGTTACTCATCATGCAACATTCTGGTGCTTTTATGCAATGCTTCTTGCAGGCCAGTTCTCCTGATTTTTTACTTAAGGACCAAATGACTGTTCTTCCCTTGATGTACAGGGATGTACAGAGAAAAGCAGTTTTAATGGAACTGTAAATGTTATGGTAAACAGTGAGTGCATCTCTATTTATCAGTTGCGTAGCAAAACAGCAGTAGTGCATGAGCCTACTTGTTTTCCTGCATAACTGATGAATTGACTAGTAGCCCCTAAATGTCAATGTCTACACAAAGCCATGTCTGTCACTGTAGAACACTATTATCTGCTTAGCAAAAGGAAGGAGGTTATATTTTGGGCTGTTCTTCTAAGGAGGGAAAGGTGGGAATGAATCTGGAGCCAGACGTAGAAAAAGCTTTGTCTCTAGAGTAAAGATTGTACTGGTAGACAGTGTTCCTTTTTAATAGCCTGGACTTTGAAGTTCATGGAATGACCCTCTATAGGATCATATGTTGTCAAGAGTTGAGGTCTAACTTGTGATTACAAAGGAAAGGGAAACTATTTCTTTTTTTGTCTCCCCTCACCTTCTTTCAGCTGACAGTCAGTTACCACCAGTTCCTCTGTTTGTTTACCAGATGTACCAGACCTAACTTAACCTTCCCTTACAATCCAGGCTCATGTCTGAGGCCAGTAAGGAGGAAGGTACATGTCATGTTTATTTTATACAATTATTTATAAGAGATTTTAACAGTAACAATTCATTATAAAAATGAGTGTAATGGGCCATGTGACCTAATGAAATGTTTTAAAATGTTTGTATGTATCACTGATGAGTTTTAAAGACTTGATGAAGCATTTCTGAAAATGTGTTTGTGTTCTATATATAAATTCAAAGTTTTGTGAATGTACATGGTGTCTGGTTTGACTTTTTGGTTTTGGTTTCTATGCACCAGCTTTCCTGAGTGAGCATCCTCCTGACTTGTCACATTGAACTTGCCAGGCTGTTAATTTTTCTGTTACAGCAAGCCTAGGCTGTCTCTCCCAGGATGGCAAAGCCAGCATCAGGCACTCATTCCTTTCATTCTCTGTCCTGGTCCCTCCAACCTCCATGCCGCTAGCTGTACCCAAGTTATCTGGGATGCAGTGAGAAGTGTATCCCTTTGTGCCACAAGAGCTGAGTCAAAGAAAGTGTTCCTGTTTTTGTCAATCTTCCATGCTTTTGAAGGACAATGCTATGATTTTTTATTGCTCAAAATCTGAGAGATGTGTGGGTTAAGGGAAATAAGGATTCCATTTGATCAGCTGGTGAGTTACTCATTTCTTGATTTCCCTTTTGTGTTGCAGTATACTTACAGTACTTCACTTAAAATCAAACTGTTTAATTTGAATAGTGCATCTATGCAATATCAAAACATTTAATTTGAACACTGAATGTGTATAATATCAAAACATTTAATTTGAACACTCCTGCAGCTTGTACTTCTTAAGGCCAAAGTGCTTCTGAGTGCTATTGCTACATTATATTAAGTCACATGACCCTCAAATACTCAAAAGTATTTAATTTGAGCTCTCCTGGTACTTGTACTTAGTCAGAATTATTTAGTTTGTATATTGCGACTATTTGCTCTACTAAAGGTGAACATATCGATGTTGTTGCTGCTTGTGCTGTTTGTAAGTACAGTATCTCCACCTGCCACCTAAGATTGTCATATTGTTACTGGGTTTTGTGACTTTCTCTAGATTTAAACCACAGTTGTTGAGTCTGGTTTGTAAATGGGAGGGTGGCTGCAAAAAAGTGGCAAGTTAATATACATAAGGGGTTGTAGCTTGTATGTCAGGAAATGTATGACATAAAGGTGACAACTGTAAACAAAGGTGCTGATTGTGTGTGTGTGTGTGTGTGTGTGTGTGTGTGTGTGTGTGTGTGTGTGTGTGTGTGTGTGTGAGAGAGAGAGAGAGAGAGAGAGAGAGCATTATAAAAGCATTACTAGGTAATAGAATTGAAATAATTAAGTGATAAACTATTCTACTGATTAGCACTACATGAATCCATAAAATAATAGAATTTTACAAAATGACAGGCAGTAAATAATTTGTGAACCCTTACTTTTTTTAAAGGTAATAAGAAACAGATTTTTAGAGTCAAGACTGTGAATGACATAAATGGAGCTGTCAAACTTGAATTTTAGCAGTAATTGTATAAAGTGTCTGTTTTGGTGAACCGAGGTAAGCAGCTCTCATGTTAATGGGCTGCCAGAAACCACAGAAATGTCTTGTGCAATGCAAAGGAATTCAGCATTTCTTTCTCTTATGTCAGGAAGTGGACAACAGAGAAAATTATAACCGAATCGCCATTCATACTTATTTCATTTATTTACTTACTTACAGTTTGCTTGCCAGGTGGGTAAGCTGGTCTGCTGACCCTTTTTGGTCATGACCTGCGTACACAAGAATAGTATCTACGCATTCAATATGCAACATGAATGTGCAACATAATTTTAAATGATATGCAAATTGTCTCTTATGACTACTATTTACAACATACACATTCTCTGCTAAGAAAATGTACCATGTAGATTGTGCTATAACAGTTAAAGTTAATGTTGACATAAAGGGAAATACTGAACTTTAGTCAGCATCACGAAAGCAGATGAAATGTGTTTGTTTATGCGGGTGTTCATTAAAGATTGTTTTGAATAGTTCCAAACTTTTGATTGCTTTTGACATCATTGGGTAAGTGATTCCACATTGCCACTACTAGTCTTGAGAAAACTGTTTCCCCTTAGTACAGTTTTGAGGTTAGGGATGGCCAGGGTAGGAACACTGATCATATTTTTAGTGTGTAGATTTGTTCAATGGTGAAAAGCATTCTTTTTTAGAGGGGGACAGTGGCAAAGGGGAAGAAGTTTGAATAACAAGTGTACATTGAACAAGGTGACACTTTGTGTAATGGGCATCCAGTTGAAGTCTTTTTAGTAGGCTGCAGTGATTCGTATCCATCTCTGCTAGAAGAACAAACTGACTTATTTTGTTTTCTATAGTCACCATATAAACATATTAGGGTTTAAAATATACATTTAAATTCACCTAAAAAATAAAACTCAGTGGATGAGTCTGTTGAAATTTATTGTAAGACAATACAGACAAAATGCTTCCAGCCAGAGCATCCAAAATTCAGGATTGTATTCTCTTTTCCAGACTCTTCCTTTGTGGACAACAGTTTGCCCATTGTACTGCTGCCTGTGAAGAATTAATTGTGCCAAGTGGCTTGTATGATGCATGCCTGTGAAGTTTGTCATGTCAGTGTCATACAGTGTCATACAAAAATTGTACGTACTGTCTGCTACAGATTTTTACAAAAGGTGTGCAGTTTGCTGAGGAATGTGTATTGTATATATACAGAGCTTATCTTCACCTTGTACTATGACTAGCATTTATTGGTGTTTGCTGATACCAGTGTTCATTAATACAGGTACAGAGATGGATACAAATACCCAGTAGGTACAATTGGAAAGTTTGGGAGAGATAATCCTTGAGAATTGTATAGCCTATTTTTCACAAACACATCTTGTACTGGAAAGGACTTCATATGTAGAAAGCAGTTACCATAGAAGTGTACACATGAGAGCACAGACCGTGGGTGTAATTTTGATTCTAAGGACATACCCTACAAAATACCAGAGTTGTGGTGTTATTTTTTTTTTATAATATCAAGAATGTCCATTCAGAATGGGTTATGTATACTGAGCTGGACATTCTGGTTAACAAGTGTAAAAAATAATTTGGTAGCCATTATCCTACTTGGTATTTGTCTCCTTACCCTTAAGGTTGATGTTATACTGATTGGGCATGTAAGCCAGGGATGCCAGATTTCTTTCTGGACAGATAGGGACAAAAAAAAAAAAAAAGGTCCTTCACGCTAAGTGAAGACAAAAAAAAAAAAAAAAAGATCTTTATTGCAGAACACCTTACAGGTCCGCATTAAACACAAGTAGCTCCATGTTTGGTGATTTTTGATTGGCCCATATGCTGGTATACGAGCCAATCAAAAGATTGCACAGCAGACCCTCTTCTGTTCAATGCGGAACATCAGGCAGTTCTGCATTACACAGAAGTAACTCTGTTTTGCGATTTTTTGATTGGCTCGCATACCGGCATACGGGGAAATCAAAAAAACAAAGCAGAGACTGTTTCGCCAAGATTTTAAAAGCTAGTGCAGGGCTCGGGATCAGGCTGCTGATCCCAGGACATTCAAATAGGGACGTCTGGCAACCCTGATGTAAGCTCACTTCAGCATTTTCTGATATGTGTGAACCCTATTTTAAATCATGTTTTGGTGACTGAGAACTTGTCATCTCTGATTTCTTGTCTTGTATGTGACCACTGATGAAAACTTACTGTAATGAGGTTCTTGCGCATAAACATTACTTTGACAAGGTTGTTACAGCAAGATTACTACACGATTACCTTTCAGTAGCATAGAGGATTATGACTGTGTCACTGATCATAACCTGCTTATTATGTGTTTGAGAAATGTATGCCAAAAAATTCACCTCTAGGGCGAAGCTCAAGAGGTGAATCTTGGCATCCATGTTGAGGACACATAATTCAAGGTTATGATCCAAGACCTGATCACAATTCTTTTTAGTACACAGAGCTGTATATGCTCTGTGTATGACTAGTTACAGGGAAAAAACAAAGCACTAAGTGTTTTGCTGGCTTTCAAAGCCATAAAGCACTTAGTGACCTCTGTCAGAAAGTGCAGCACAGTTTCTTACATTTGCACTCATGTCCATGTCTCTCAACTGTCCAGATTTTCTCAAATTGTCCACATTTTTGCCTGTGTTTGGTCTGTCCCTTGTAAAATCTTTGTTTTTTGGACAAATCTCTTAGGATTAAAGTCACAAAATAATAACATACATTTCAGTTTCATGCTTTAAATTCTTTAGAAAATGCAGGTGAACACACATCCTGTTTACAACAGGAAGTCAGAAACATGTTACTGGTTGAAAAATTAACAGCCTGGTGACTTCGGCCAGAAAATTTCTTCTTTTTTTTTTTTTTTTAATTCTTCCATTCTCTATGCTGGTCAGATTTGACTGCTTGAAGTAAGACACTACCTTCACAGGTTAAGCAGGGGGTGCATGGCCAGTGTTAATATTTTGGGGGACCCCTGGACACTTGCATTCTAAGAATTACCCTGTCACTGCCACTCCTCCTAAGCAACATTTTAGTTCATGCTGTAGAGTTTTAGGAGTAGCATGCACAGATTGAACTGTTACTACAGTGGTCTTACATTATGACAAGCCTGTGTACTAAATTATGTCGGCCCATCTCACAGAGGGACATTCACAGTTACCTCGATTTAGTAGCAACAGTGATGCAGGGATGGAATTAGGTGAAATAAAGCCGTAGGCACTACTTACTGTGTCAGCCCCCTCACACACACACACGCACACACGCACACACACACACACACACACACACACACACACACACACACACACACACACATACACACAAATCTTCCAGTGCTCTCCTCTGTTTTCCCCAAATTCTGTGCTCCTGACAACATGCACATTATATTTTTCTTCCTTTTCTCGCATTTTAGCGTACTCTTTTCAAGAAGCCATGAATTTCTATATGCTCGGAAATGCATTTTCAAGTTTTTTTTCCCCTTTTATACAATCTTTTCATCCAGTGTTGGCTTGAACGGAAATTACGATTAAGGGAAAAAATCATTGTTGCTATTCATATTTAGTTTTTCTTACGTCCTATTAACACACCTTTCCTGACCAAGACAGTACAGCACTAACTGTTTAAGAAACAATTTGATTAAGCCATGGCCCCCAGAAGTCATAGGGTTACAGATGGTCTGGAATGCATTTTACCAACCTTTTAATCCAATGGTGGCCTGAACAAAAGTCATAAGAAGAAAAAAAATTAATTCTTATGTTTTTTTTCTTTCAAGGAAGACATAAGTTGTGCCCAAGGCTTAATGTTCAAAGCTGACAAAAAAATAGTAACTCACAATAAACAAGCAAGACAGTTGTGAGGATATACACACATCCCATCTGGGAATACTGCCTGCCTCCCTACCCCACAGAAAAACATAGTCACCACCTGTTCAATCCTCTGGTATTAGATTGGGATGAAAGCAGAGGTTCAAATGGCTACAGTCATGTTTCTCAGGTAACTACTGTCATACTTTACATGGCATGCCTCCTTAAAGGCAGCTGTCTGTATACATGTCCGATGTGTGATTGTGGGGAAAGTGAAAAAATAATGGTTACAGTAATGTATTCTACTTTGTTGCTCACAGACAATACAGTGCCCCTACATAAACTGTAGTAATCTTCTTTGTACATCTCTGAAGTCTGTTAGAACAGTAAAGGAAACAATGGCACCCTGTTCCAGCACCAGCACAAGCTATAATGACCTCCGTTGCACACCTATAAGGTTTGATTGTGATGAAAATTAAAGAAGTAATGACCTCACCATCCCCTGTCCCCCACACAACCTAAAGCAACTTTCTGTACTCACCTCTGAGCAGGGCTGGTTTTAGAATGAGTGTTGTTGAGGGCACAAGCCACCATAAATCTATGTCAAAATCCATTTGTACAGCCTGGGTATAGGACTTCTAGAAACTGTAAGTGACTGAATGTTCTGCTATGCATTTTATGCCTTATTTTTGAAATATAATTACTTCTTAACTGCATTTTTACTGCTACACAGTTATATATGTGCCTGGCATTATTGTGTGTGCACATGTAAAATCAATGTTTTTTAACACACATACACATACTGTACGTGTTCATCTTCAGGCAAACCGGAAGATTTCCATTTTACCTGATGTATGTTTTGAGGTGCTGGGGTTAGCCAGAGTCATGGCTAGATGTGTACATAGACAGGGAGAATATAAACTGCACATAGAAAAGAAAAACATAGCCAAGAACTCAACCAGAGTAAAGGACTGTGAAATGACAGTGCTACTCACTGTACACAGTGGCAGTGAGCAGTTGTTTTCACACACATCCTCTTCCTCCCAAACCACTAAATGTAGCCACCCATCATGTGTAAGATCTAGGCCAGACCACCAAATGGACCCATCATGTGTAAGGTCTATGGCAAACCAAAAAAATGTAGGCAAGCATCATGTGTAAGGTCTGTACCAAACCACTACGCACCCATCATTTGTAAGGTCTATGGCAAACCAAAAACTGTAGGCACGCATTATGTGTAAGGTCTGTGCCAAAGCACCAAATGTAGTCACCCATAATGTGTAAGGTTTGTGCCAGACCACCAAATGTAGCCACCCATTATGTGTAAAATCTGTGTTAGTGATAGTAAGTGAATGAAAATATGGCCAGCTTGTAACTCTTAAATACACTGCAACTACATCCCTCCACACAAGCATAATGGCAGTGCTGCTGCTGATGTCTGTGATATAAAGTGAAATAATTTATAGTCAGCTTGTTACTGTTACACAACAACTCCCTCACATACACACACACATGCTATAGCAATATTTGCACCTATTTCAGCAAATAGCAATACATAGTGCAACACTTGTACTACCTCACCAGATCAGAGACTTGTATAACAACAGCAGGGGTAAGTCATGAGTAATGCATAGCTGTCACCACTTGTACTACCTCACCAGATGAGAGACTTGTATAACAACAGCAGGGGTAAGTCATGGGTAATGCATAGTTGTCACTACTTGTACTACCTCACCAGATGAGAGACTTGTATAACAACAGCAGGGGTAAGTCATGGGTAATGCATAGTTGTCACCACTTGTACTACCTCACCAGATCAGAGACTTGTATAACAACAGCAGGGGTAAGTCATGAGTAATGCATAGCTGTCACCACTTGTACTACCTCACCAGATCAGAGACTTGTATAACAACAGCAGGAGTAAGTCATGAGTAATGCATAGCTGTCACCACTTGTACTACCTCACCAGATCTGAGACTTGTATAACAACAGCAGGAGTAAGTCATGAGTAATGCATAGCTGTCACCACTTGTACTACCTCACCAGATGAGAGACTTGTATAACAGCAGCAGGGGTAAGTCATGAGTAATGCATAGCTGTCACCACTTGTACTACCTCACCAGATGAGTGACTTGTATAACAACAGCAGGGGTAAGTCATGAGTAATGCATAGCTGTCACCACTTGTACCACCTCACCAGATGAGAGACTTGTATAACAACAGCAGGGGTAAGTCATGGGTAATGCATAGTTGTCACCACTTGTACTACCTCACCAGATGAGAGACTTGTATAACAACAGCAGGGGTAAGTCATGAGTAATGCATAGCTGTCACCACTTGTACTACCTCACCAGATGAGAGACTTGTATAACAACAGCAGGGGTAAGTCATGAGTAATGCATAGCTGTCACCACTTGTACTACCTCACCAGGTGAGTGACTTGTATAACAACAGCAGGGGTAAGTCATGAGTAATGCATAGCTGTCACCACTTGCACTGCCTCACCAGATGAGAGACTTCTATAACAACAGCAGGGGTAAGTCATGAGTAATGCATAGCTGTCACCACTTGTACTACCTCACCAGATGAGAGACTTCTATAACAACAGCAGGGGTAAGTCATGAGTAATGCATAGCTGCCACCACTTGTACTGCCTCACCAGATAAGAGACTTGTATAACTGCAGCAGGGGTAAGTCATGAGTAATGCATAGCTGTCACCACTTGTACTACCTCACCAGATGAGAGACTTGTATAACAACAGCAGGGGTAAGTCATGAGTAATGCATAGCTGTCACCACTTGTACTACCTCACCAGATGAGAGACTTGTATAACAACAGCAGGGGTAAGTCATGAGTAATGCATAGCTGTCACCACTTGTACTACCTCACCAGATGAGAGACTTGTATAACAGCAGCAGGGGTAAGTCATGGGTAATGCATAGCTGTCACGCTCCCTCATTTCACACAATATCCTTGATTTGCCTCATACTTTTGCTTCTCATAATGTTGTCCCTCATAAAAAACATTGCTTTGTTGGTAAAATCATTTAATGTTACATTCATATCACATAAAAAACATTGTTTGTTGGTAAAATCATTCAGTGTTACATTCAAATCACAATCCTGCTTTTGATAAACTTTGTAATTGGATAATGAATAATCTTTTTTTTTTGTCTTCATTTTCCCCAATAATCAGAAGCTTTTGTGGGGCCCCTCACACAATGAAGGATAATGAGGGGGACTTCTTACAGCCACAGGTCTTGCTAGTGCCTAAAGATGGCTATGATTTTAGTTTTACTGGAGAGAATGCCCACCAGCAGGATTTAACTAAGTCAAGGGCACTGTCAGTGGTAAAACATTTAATGAAATTGTGAAGCCTGTTACTTCACAAAACACTGTTAATATAACCAGAGATGTCTTTCAGTTTAAAAGGAAATATAATGAGTTGTTATTACCCACCAAGATTGCTGTAGTAGCTTTTGTTGGTTTGACAAACATGTTACACAATATCAAAATAGAATAAGTTGCTGTGGTTGGGGGGGGCAGTGACTGCAGAGTTTGTTGATGCCTAAAGACAGCTACGAGGGGTTGCTTAACATTTGTTGAGATCGGGTCTCGCTCTGTAGTAGCTCTTAATTGATTTGTCTTTTTTCCGAACATCAGAGCATAATCTCCACGCTGCATGCACTACAGTGATAGTATTTTAATCCTTTCTACAGTGCAATAAGAGTGATCTCTACACTGCAAAGTTAGTCATGCCTTATCTAGTCTGGTGAATTATAATTAGGTATTTTTGGAATTATTACTAAAATTACTGAACAAAGTAAATCCTTTGCTGTGTTGAAGGGCATGTAAAAAGGAATACTTAGTTATATGTGACACCTTCTTGTCTAAGATTAAATACTTTTTGAGAGAAGGTTGTGAATATAATTATTTGTAATTATTTGTATAAGACTTCTTCTATGATGTTCTTCGTGTTTCACTGTTGCAGTCATCACATTTGGGTTATCTGCTTGCATTAGCCCTCAGTCGGCTTGATTAACAAAGTCTTGGGTCCTGCGTCGGTTGCTGTCTCTTCTTCCGTGACGTCAGGTCATCAGGGGTATAAAACATGCAGCCGACGCCATTACATCAGTCTTTCTTGCCGTGCAGTGCCCAAAGCAGAAGCAGTTCGCAAGTGCCGGTTGGCCGACTCATGAAAATTTTGTTTTCGAGTTTCAGAACCGAAGTCTTCAACTAAATGCTAAGTACCCCATTGGGGAAACTTTTTCTTGCTCTAAACCAATATCAATAAAAGTAAATAATTGCATTTCTTGTGGAAAGCAAATACCTCATAAAGATTTTCATTCGTACTGTATTCCTTGCCTAGGCCCTGACCACGACGTACCTCGCTGTCGGTTTTGTGCCTTATTTAAACCATGAACTATCCATCATCGGCATATTTACGCTTCTAAATATTTTGGTGCTCGGTTTAATTATCCTAATATGTCTTCTGTAAGTCATCTGACTACCGACATTCCATAAAAACGCAAAGATAAAGACAGAGACAGGCCATCGAGGTGCAAACCTGCCGACGACACTTCTCCTAAGCCAGTCACCAGTTCACTGGTACTCAGTGAGGTGCTTTTGCAGCCCCTGATACCCGCTACTTCAGATTCACAGGCCTCTACTGAGACCCATTCAGAGTCCGGTATGCCACGAGATGCTTCAACTGTGGAACCTGCGGATGTCTCTACCTTGGATGGGTCTGGAGCCGCTGTGCAGGCACCGGCTTCTGGGGGTGTATTCAGGCCTACTGACTTGCGTATTAAACCAATGCCATCTTCTTCTTCAAGGCCTAAGACTCGAACCATGCCTAGAAAACTGATGCCCAGACTGCATGGCCAGGCCTCTATGCCTAAAAAGCAAATTATAAGAATGGCTGAAGACATTATTACTTTAATCAGGGGAAGCCAACCTTCCCCCTCTAAGAGACCTAGGACTGAGTTTACTTATGATACTTCTGACCAGGATTCTGAATTTTCTGTTTCCTCTGATGACCAGTATTTACCCTTATCTACCTATGAGGATTCTGATGCAGAGGACTCTATTACCTCTGCATCTCCCCCAGAGGACTTCTCTTTTGGTGAAACCTTGCATACCCTCAGGGAGCATTTCCATTGGGAAAGTCAGGATACACAACTGTACTTTTCATTTAGTTTATATTCCCTAATGGTTCAGCCAGTACTAACATACTGATTGAAACTTCTGTTCAATTTAAAAAAAAATTGGGGGGGGGGCAAGTCACTGTGCACTTCCCACAGAAAGAGACTTCATTCCTCACTGCACAGCCCCTACAAATTGTATGACTGCTAGTGCACAAACAAAAGCTTCAGCAACAGTGACTTCCTATAAGTAGCAGCAATCAGAGTGTGCTGCTACTCATAGGAAATCACTCTGAGGAGCAGCAGTCAGTGTGCGTTGCTACTCATAGGAAGTCACTCTGAGGAACAGCAGTCAGTGCACGCTGCTACTCATAGGAAGTCACTCTGGGGAGCAGCAGTCAGTGTGTACTGCTACTTATAGGAAGTCAGTCTGAGAAGCAGCAGTCAGTGTACACTGCTACTCATAGGAAGTCACTGAGAAGCAGCAGTGAGTGTGCGCTGCTATTCATAAGAAGTCAGTCTGAGGAGCAGCAGTCAGAATGTACTGCTACTCATAGGAAGTCAGTCTGAGGAGCAGCAGTCAGAGTGTGCTGCTACTAAAGGGAAGTCACTCTAAGAGCAGCAGAGTGTGTTGCTACTCATAGGAAGTCAGTCTGAAGAGCAGCAGTCGGAGTGTGCTGCTACTCATAGGATGTCACTCTGAGGAGCAGTAGTCCTAGTGTGCGCTACTACTCATAGGACATCAGTCTGAGGAGCAGCAGTCAGAGTGTGTTGCTACTCATAGGAAGTCACTCTAAGAGCAGCAGAGTGTGTTGCTACTCATAGGAAGTCAGTCTGAAGAGCAGCAGTCAGTGTGCGCTGCTACTCATAGGAAGTCAGTCTGAGGAGCAGCAGTCAGTGTGCGCTGCTACTCATAGGAAGTCAGTCTGAGGAGCAGCAGTCAGTGTGCGCTGCTACTCATAGGAAGTCAGTCTGAGGAGCAGCAGTCAGTGTGCGCTGCTACTCATATTAAGTCAGTCTGAAAAGCAGCAGTCAGTGTGTGCTGCTACTCATAGGAAGTCAGCCTGAGGAGCAGCAGTCAGAGTGTGCTGCCACTCAAAGGAAGTCACTCTGAGTAGCAGCAGTCAGAATGTGCTGCTACTCATAGGAAATCAGTGTGAGGAGCAGCAATCAGAGTGTGCTGCCACTCATGGGAAGTCACTCTGAGGAGCAGCAGTCAGAGCGTGCTGCTTCTAATATGAAATCAGTGTGAGTAGCGGCAGTCAAAAGTGTGCTGCTGCTCATATGAAGTCACTATGAGGAACAACAGTTAGAGCGTGCTGCTTCTGATATGAAGTCATTGTGAGTAGCAGAAGTCAGAGTAGGCTGCTTCTCAATGGAGGTCACTGTGAGTAGCAGCAGTCAAAGAGTTCAGCATCAGGCAGCTGAATATGACAAGTGTAAACCTTGTATGCTTTACATTCTAAAAGTGTACTGTAAATGTGTAAGAGCAATGAAGTGCTTCTCCACATATTCATCTGTCAAGACAACTGGCTGAAATAAATACATGTATATCTGAGTAAATGCATGTGTGTGCCATTTTGAGATGAGTTGGCCTACTGCAAAGTTACTTAAGGTACTTAGGTTGTGTGTGTGTGTGTGTGTGTGTGAGCTTAAATGTGAAAGTGGACACTCAGTGTAGTATCATACTCCTCCAATTGCTATAGCTGTGGAGAGAGAGACAGAGAAAATACAGAACCAGTTAAGAGACTGGACATTTGAAAGGAAGGTAAAGCACATCATTTGTAATCATGCTTGCAGCAGACAGAATTCCGTCACATGACTCACTATGTGCTTTTATATGCTTTTAAATATCTTACACTCAGTTTATTAGTAAGTGACTAATGCATGAAACTGCCGTACGTTATGTAACTCTGTTAGGTAAGGTAATGGGCTCAGTTCAGATTCAGAGTGATTTTTGCAGGGTAATTATACAGGCAGTGCATCAGATCTTGATGGTTGCTGTTACTGTCACTGATTTTTTTTTTTGCAGGCATTATTGTATTCTGTGCCACAAACAATATGCATAGCAGTGGTGTGGATTTCCGCATTGTTTTTCAAGACGCTGTTTCTTAGATTGTCTTTACATTTTCTTTTTCTCTTGTGTAGAAAGCTGATAGCTTTTGCTGTGCAAACACTGTGAATTTGATTATAACTGTTTGGCTGCGCAGTGAATCATCGCTCTGCAGAGAGCCTCTCGTGGGGTAGGGATTACTTTGTTACTAGTGATGTTTGTATAAAAGCCTTCAACTTTAAAGAGGAGGAAGAATACAACACATGCAAGTGATAAAATGATTATGGAAATGTATAACATTTTATCACTTGCATGATTATGGAAATATATCTGAGAACTGGACTGCATTCTTATTAAACTAGTGCTCTGAAAGATGTATTCTGTTTGTGGTCGTAGCATATTTGAAAATCTTTCTAGTTTTTTTTTCTGTGCACGTTTTAGAGTTTTTAAAATATGGAAAATCAACAGCTTTACAGTCATGTCTTCTGCTGTTTTCAGAAGTAGTAGCAGTCAAATTTCTCTGACTGCATAAATGTAGAGTTAGCGCAGAATCTGTATCTAAGTTACATTTCATGAATAGGAGTAAGCATTTTGGTTATATCTATTTTTAGTGGTATGCATACTCATCTACAGCCATTCGGTTATGTATTTAGTCCTTTGTAAACATAAATCGTCCTTTGGACATGAGTCGGTTTCCAGAGGTAACTCAGGAGAACTGATATAATTAAATAAGTTGCAGTAAATCATGTACAAGTTCATAGATTAATACTAGGCTAACTGCCCTTATGGGCCATTTTAAGCATAGCCAGTTACCCTATGTGAGAATCAAACCCTGCACCTTGTGTCTGTAAGGCAAACACCTTAACCATTATTTTAGGTATAACCTGTGGGAATCAGTCAAGTCTATAGGATGCAACTCAGTTATGAGTCATTACTTTAACCATTAATGTATAATATACCATCCGGGAGCAGTAGATATTAGGATTGGGAAAGCAAGGCATGAGTCTGGCAGCTATTAGGGTAATCTATCATGTTAGGAAAAGTCCTTTAGATCATTACGGGTTTAAGAATGGGAAAGCATAACATAAGACTGTTAGCCATAATATGTCACACAAAAACTCGCTTCTTCAGAGCAGTACAAAGTACAGGTTGGCAGAGGGAGGCATAGTGGGACAGGAACACAGAATCTAAATGCGCTGTCAGTGAATGGACTGGAGTGGGTCTTAGTTGTTAGCCGGTGAGCTGGGTGTGAAGGCATGCATGCTAAAGGGTCAGTTCTTACATGAAAATAAAAGGGACAGGGCAGTATCCACTGGAGGCTGACAAATTTGTATTCATTCCATTTGTAGTTGTAGTGACAGTATCTCAGGGTGTAGGCGCTTGCCTGCATATTTTGATGACAGAGTTATGCTCTTAGCAGCTGGAGAGGGTGAAAACTGGGCACAGCTATTAGCAGGGATGCCACTGTTCATAAATCTTAACCCAGAAAGAGGAGTCCATAGTCAGTTAATAAAGTGCTGGACTTTATTTTACCTCAGTGCTATGTGTGTTTGGGTTTGAGTGTGTGGGGGGTGCTGTATTAAGACACCACATTACAAGAAGTAGTGGCCCTGCAGGTTACACCAGTCACTTCTTTGCAAGAACTAAATGAACAATCTGTGAGGTTGGAAAAAAATGAAGAAAAAAATGCTGGGTAGAGGCACTGGCGAACCTTAAAAGAGCGTTTAAAAATGTCTTGTTTGAATTTGCTGATCTCCATTTTCTTTGCTGTGTTTGGCATAGAGGTATAAGACTGTGCTACTAAACCTAGACTCTGTAGCTGTCCTGAGTTTGATTCCCATAGCCTGAATTTGCAGACTGCATGTCTGAATAAGTCAGTAAAACAGACATTGTATCCAGGTTCCCCGCCAAAAAGTACTGTGTGTTTACTGGACTTGCTTGGTTAGCAAATGTATATTTGTATGTATAGGCAACATTTTCTTTGCCTATGTGTTGCACTATTTTTTTTTTTTTTTGCTGTGCTGTGTGGTTGCCCCATGTTTCATGTGCTGTGTTATATGTCCTCTGTGTAGCTTAGATAATTTCAAAAAACATTTTCTGGACAAAATATATACCTTTTTGCCAGACATATAAATGAGTGAGTAAGTGAATAAATAAGTATTGAGAATAAGAAAAAATAAGAAAAGAAATAATAAATTAGAGAAAATAAAAAGTTGCAAATAATGTAGTAGGTCCCTGGAACTAAGAAAATTGTTGTGTAGTGTTCCTCCATAACTCCCAAAGTCTTAATAGTGCAAATGTTGTGCCATAGATTTCTGTGATTCACTTTAAACTATCTTGTTTAATGAATTGCTACAAAATACTAAATAGATGTTTTTATTTTATTTGTTAGTCTGATACACCCACCAAACACAAATGCCTCTTTTCTGTGGTGACCCAGCAGAGGGTCCAGGGCAAGAGATTCAACATGCATCTTACCAACTGAACAGCTATGGAATGCCAGAAGCTGACAAAAGCACAGATCAGTGGGGATGTCTGACACAGGCAGTAAGCTGCTAAATGTATGTAGTAAAACCCAAGCAGAATTCCAGCAAACTGAAGTTAACAACTTACCTTCCTCTGTTTAGACAGAAATTTTTTGTGAGTCATTTCCATGGTTGGGTTTTCCTATGTACACACGAGTTGTCTGATGTTCCCACTGACTTGTGCTCCACAGGCTGTGCTGCGGCACTGTATAACCCATGTGCTGGTCAGTCTAGTTTACTCACATACCCAGACTCTCAGCGTACGCAACTGAAGGCTGAAGGGAATCAAACTCAAGACTACAGGATGAGGCTCAAGAGCAGATTGTACCCTTAATCATCTGCACTAAACTGCCAGAAACATAGTTGCTTATGTGTTTAATTTCAGTGTATTTAGTCTGTGGGATTGCAGCACTGAATTCTTTGTTACAAAATCCAGCTGCCAGTGGTCTGCATGGAAGAAAGCAGTATATTGGATTAAAGCATACCACTGCAAACAGTTTCACATAGTTGTAGGATGCTTTTTCATTCTGTGTGCAATCCAATCATTGTTGTGCCTCCTTCAAATTATGTATTTAAACACTCCAAGATTAGCCAAAAGAAAACAAAGGTGCCAGGAGTTTCGTGTCATCCACACAGAGTACCTTTCTTATAAAAACAAGTATAAAATATCATTGTTATGATGGTTTTATGTTTGCATATCTGCTTTATTATTATAAACTGTCTCTAGAAAATTGTATGTTAGAACCTGTTATGTCTTGTGTTTACATTTATTGTACTGAAGCCATGAACTTCGGTTTACCTTCATATGTGCATGATGTATATGGGCGATTACAAGAAGGTCGAAAGGAGGTTCCCAAATAGCCACAAAATCGAAAAAAAAAATTGTCCGAATGTGCAATGAGCGAATGCATATTGGCATTTGCTCATTGTAGATTCGGCATTTTTGGTGCAGATTGCACTATAGCGGGGATCTGGAAATGGTCCCTTTCCCCACTGTAGTGCGATCTCGGAGTTTGTTTATTAAAGTAGGAGGGGTGTGTTCAAAAATCATCGAATCTGGTTTTCCAGATTTTGATTTTTGAACTTTGGTGACGTTCGACATTATTGTTCACTTTTTTGAGTCGCACAATAGTGCGTTCGCATATGTCATTTACGGACATATGAAGGTAAACCATGAACTTCATATAACTTTACTATGTGTGAACTTGCTTACTCTGTATTGTCATTGCCGATTGGCTCGGGTCATGGCTGGAAATAGTACCACCCCACTTTCTCAAATAATAAAGTGTAATTAAACAAATAAATAATATAGATACAATCAGTGAGACTTCAGCAATGCAGCAATATGAAGTTCACACCATCACAAAAATATAATGGTCATATGACACTTTGATAGATCCTGCCCCCCCCCCAACAAACCCTATCAATAATCGATCAGAAGTGATCATATTACAGCTGTTTCTTCACATCACTTTCCCATAAAGTGTCCCATTTTCTGTGTATACCTCTGATATCTGCTTGTGTGAAAAGAAAAAAAAATAATAATTTAGGGCAATAATTTATTTGAAGGTTTGAAGGTCTCAGTCTTGAGCATGTATACATACTCCCAGTATTGGTTACTTCTAGTGGATTGGTATGACTCCTTTTCACACTCTTTCTAACTGGTTCCCCCATTTCTCATAGGATTCTATGAGGGTTTCCCTGGGTGTTGTGATGGGATGCACCGCTTATATACCCTAACTAATATAACCATTCTCTGGGGTCACACTATTGTAGGAAGGGGAGCCAGATTAGGCAAATCACAGATTGTCCCCTTGTTTTCTACAAGTAACCATTGCCCATGCTCCCTGTCCCCCAAACTAGCCATGTCAGTTACTGTTTTGCATAACTTACGTAATTACTCTTTGCTGTCATTCTCAGCCTGACCTCATGCACACACATCCTTATGGTAACCACCTCTCATGTCTGGTTACCAAAGATGGTTAAATAAGAGCCACAGTGTACAGTATTCAACTTCATATGCTACTATAGGACAGAGCCAACAGCCACAGTAATGTGCTTCACTTCAGCTGTATGGCACATAATCTCCCCATCAAGTTCATTAAAAATTAAATAACAAAAAATGATGCAAGTGCATGTTGCTGTAGGCACTGTGTACTGTTACCACTGTCCACATATCTATTTGGATTCCTGCAGAAAAAGGGACAGAAAATACTCAAAACCGATGTATTTCAAGTTAGAGCTTTCAGGCACTATGGTCTGTTCCTCATAACCCACAAACAAGCCACACCGATAATCACTTGGTTGTGGTCATCATAACTGTCCTTTGCTGTCATGCCCTCCCAGTAGAAAACCACTTATGGTAATCATCTGTAATCACCAAAAGTGGTAAGAAAGTAGTCACAGCATTGTAAATCAAGTTGTTGTTGCAGAATTACTCACTTTGTTTTGCCCTTAAGAAACTGCTCATAGTTAACCTTAGACATAGCTCTCATCCTGTTAACCCAGCAACTAGTAACAAAAGCAAAAGTTAAGGAGGGGCAAAACCCCATAAGCACTGAGCAATATGAAATGTTACTCTTCTGTTATGTACTTAAAAGCTGGCTAAAATAGGTTTTACATCAGCATCCAATCTTCTGAAGAAAATGAAGTCTGCATCTCAAAAGTCTGTCATTATTAGTGTCAGTAATCCTCATCAATTTACCATAGCCAGCCCAGCATCAATGTACCCATTTATGAAACTTACCGCAGCTCATGCCCCATGAATGAAAGAGCCCCTAGGAGAAAGCAGTATGATACACTGAAACAGCCGAGAAAAAAATCTAACATGTTTTAAGCATAAAATAACAATAAGGAGAGCTGCAGGACCACTGGCTTTCCAAACATACGGTGATTTAACTAAATCTGTCAACCGAGTTTCCTTCTCCCATGCCTCTCAACTTCTTTGCTACAGAATTCTGGACAAAGCCATCTATAATAGAGGGACAAAGGCCCACAATCGGAGAAAATGTTTAAATGTTACTTTAACTCACTTAGATGTGAATAGAACAACAGGTTTTGCATCAGCATGCATTTTTGCACAATAAAAAAGTGTGAATCTCTAATGATTACATTACTGACTGACTTAATCCTGATTGACTTACCAGAAAATCAAAAATTTTATGAGGCACAAGGTAAAACTATGCGGCATCACCCAGTGCTGTATCCATGAATTTACATATTGTACACACCAGAACTATACTGCACCTCCCATAAAATATATAGGCTATGAGTTGGCTCTGCCGCACATTATCTCGTTGGCCACATGGCACAGACTGCCTTTTGGTTATGGTGCTGCACTGCAACAAGTCTCTGTAGATCACCCAGAAGGCCTTCACTTAGAAGGCATTACTGTGAGAAGCCTCTGTGCCATGTCATAGCAGCCAGTACCATGGATGTCCATTCACACTGATATTTGTGTCATATGACAGCAGCCAGTCCCAGAGGTGTAACTACACCAATACCAGAGTTCCCCATCAAGTCTGTCTGTTATGTCAAGGCAAGTAGTCCCCACAGGTCCATTCATACAAGTAATGATGGGATCACTTTGGAATACTGAAATTCCACAATCCCAAAATTCTGAATGCCGAGGACCAGAATCTCGAGATTGCGGAATCTCAAACGTAGTGAATGGGAATTGCTGTACAATGCGGAATGGAAACTTTGCCATTCACTCCACTGTAGTGTGATCTCAGAGTTGGTATATTTAAGTTGCAGGGGGTGTGGGGGGTGCAGGAGGGCTTGCATACACGTTAGAATAGTTTGTTGTATGTTTTACTTTTTTTTTTTTAAGTTTTGAGATTCCAGAATCTCGAGATTCTGGTCCTCGGGATTGTGGAATTTTGGTATTCCGTAGTGATCCCGTAATGATATGTAGTACTTGCAAGCCTCTGTGCCATAACATGGAAGGTGGTCCACAAAGTAACATTCATCCTCTGCACTCAGGCAAGCTAGGCTGGCATATACAATATACCCTTAATACACTTCCCATTGCCAGTGAAACACCCTTAATGTTTCTACAATCACCAGAATGTGCTTCTCTGAATTCACGGACTTCAAAAATACTAACCTATTAAAATTATATGATGAGCTCTCAAAATTCAAATGCAAAATTTTCAGGCCTCGTGTAGCCTCAGCTGTCACTTTTCCATATGACTTTTACTCCAGTGTAAGAAGCAGCATAAACCAAGCTGTCACAATCAACACCAAATATACTAGCAAATGTAAAAATAAACCATTTGGGTAGAATACAACAGGCTGTATAATAAAAGAAACAGTAAAGTCCTGTAAATTATAAATAATGTCATATATAATAAATCAAAAAACCTGCTTTAAAGATTCTGCCAAAAAGCTCAGCAAAAACGTAATAGTTACCATAAGGAAGACCATAGTGGAACACAAATTAAAATTAGCATCTGTAGTCAAAGATAATAAGGAATCCTTCTTTAACTACTAAAACTGTTCTGCTTAAGCACAGTTACAGGGTTTATTTCCAAGTAATTGAAAATGGTTGTCATTATGTCCCTCCATAACAGGGCTCCACCTCAAATCCCAGGAAGTACAGACCCATCAACCTATCTGTAAAGCCAGTGTATTCATTTATATCTGATTTTATAAAAAAATAATGCTCTAGAATCACAACAATATGGTTTTATCAAAAGGAGATCATAGCTATTTGACTTAGTAAACTACTTTGAGAGACTGTCCACAGTTATGGATAGCAGTGATGCAGTTCATGCAGTGTATTAGGATCTGTCCAAGGCTTTTGACACTATTCACCATGCTAGTATTCCAAGTAAGCTTAAATTCCTAAACACATACCCTTATGTTGTAAGACAGCAAGCTAGCCGATAGGTAGTACTCACCTAGTTAAAGTAGCAGACGCCACCTCAGAAAGCAAAATGGTAGATATGGCTATCCTCAGGGATCATTTTCATTCAGTATCTTCTTGTTGGCTCTCCAAACCACTAACTGGGGCACATCATGAACTAAATGTGTTATGCCGGTAAGCTGATATTGTCATTCACACAGCAGCTGACAACAGCAAGGGCTATGAAACCATACAAATCAGTAGTGTATTAGGAAATTAGCTTAAATTAAATGCAAAAGAGTGTAGCATAGTTACTTTGGATAAACAAACTATAACAGCAGCTTACATTATAACTGGGACCTCACTCTAGAATTATATGGTCATCAGAAATATCAGCACTACTCCCCATCTTTTGACCATGTAGCAACAGTAGTCAGGAAATCCTTTTGTCTAGCCCACGTAATAATTTCCAGTATCTCATTCAAGTCAGAAGAGCTATCTTTCCTCTGTACTTTACCAAGATCATTACCAGTTATAAAATATGATGCCCCTTTCTCTATGCATTTGTTCAAATACATCACACAGCTACTAAGACCCAAGAAATTCCTAACGAGAAAGAACACCAGACTAGAGACCCTCATTTACCACGACAGGCTTGAAATTCTACCCCTATATTCTTTGTTTGTATCAACTCCTGTGCTGTGATTTCTACCATTCCATGTTATCGATTACTCAACCCTCCTTGATGTCCTGCACTTCCACAAAACCAATGGTTCTACAAACACTTAAACTAACAACAAATCTCTATCAACATACAAGTAAGACATGTTGGAAGGACAAATTTATTACTCATTGCTTCACTTATCTGTGGAAATGTTGCATAAAAGCCACAGTGATATCCATTCTTGCTTTAAAGCAAACCTCAGCAATTAGATGGTCTGCCATAAATTCATCCCCGTCCTCACTTTTTTGCTGCTCCTTGAGACAGGTGGTGCAATGGGGGTGGGTGGTGATAAGGGTGAACTCTGGCTTGAATACTCTGTGATTCAGTGAGTCTATAAATATGTGCAGTGGCCAACTGTTTAAAATTTTCCTGACCATAGTAACTGGACATGGGTAGCCAACTCATGACCTATACTATTAAGTATAAACACTTGTGGCTGGTTGCCCTCAGCAACTGATCTGTTGAGTTGGCAGTCTCATTATGTATTACCATGGTAGAGACTGCTGTGCTTCCCCTTAGGAATCAATCGCAGTGCTTTCCTGGCCATCTGTCATCTAGTAGTCATTTGACTAGAGGCTCATGGGAATGGTATAGTTATTTTGCTGGTGCATTAATTTTTTTTTTTTTTTAATTTTGGCAGGAAGCCAGATGAAAACATGAACAGTGATAACAATAAACACTACCTGGAGCAGTATAAACATGCCCTTTTTTATATACTGTTAGCACAATCAGTGTAGAAGGTAGGTCCCTGCATATCTCTGAATATCTTTTCCCCAAACATTCTGGACATAGCCAAATATAATGGGGTGGCAAAATCAGGGAGAATTAAATATAATGGAGTGGCAAAGGAGAATTTATAATTATTACTCTAATGCACTTAATCATTAGTTAAACATCAGGTTTTGCATCAACATGCATTTTCTGAATAATAATAAGAGTAAAAGTCTAATATGTAGCATTACTGGTTTTCTGTAATCCACAGTGATTTGCCAGAAATGTAAATCAGGGAAAGGCCAGAAATGTGAAGCAAAATCAAATATGTTTTGCAAAATCAGGTACAGCTGAGAGTTTTTTTTTTACTCCTTTGCTGACTGGATTAGTTCCACTAGGCTAATATCCTCTTTTTGAGGGGAGACCTGAAAGGGTATTTATAGTACTAGGAGAAGTTTGACCAGGGCACTGGGGAACTTCCTCTACCCTTTTTATGGAAGATAGCATACATAGATTAAAAGGGAATGATTGTCAAGAATTATTAATGATAGAGTAATTGTGCATGGTATGAACAGAAAAATGAGTGTTTAGAGATGATAAGGATGGTTTTAAATAAAGAGAACAGTAAAGGTTTAGGTGATGTAGTAAAGATTGGGGGTATATATTTTACAATGAATGAAATTTTTGAGTTAGGTATAACATTTGGGAATAAAGATGTAAGTAGAATTCAATGGGAAAAAACAGTAGAACAAATCAAGCAAATGTCTTCTGGAGAACATATACATTATCATTCAGAAAAAAAGCTCATTTGATAAATTCAGTACTGATGGGAAAAATAGCATACTTAGCAAGTGTATTTATGTTGCCAACAGTATTTGAAAAGGAATTATTGCAGATCATTTTTTTCTTTTATATGAGGTTCTAGATTAAACCCAGTAAAAAGAGGAGTTTTGTATATAAAGAAGAAGGAAGTTTAGGGTTAATTAACCAGTGGTATACGCTGGTTCATTACATTTGTACAAAGTGTTAAAGTAGCTAAATGAAAAAGGTGAGAAATTAGTAGTAAAACTGTATAAATATAAGTATGATAAATCTGGGGGTATGGTGAAAAAAGAGTGTATAAATGAAATAATTGCTACCAAGAAAAATTATTTTTGTGGAAAATAAAAAAATTGACGATATAGAAAAAGATAGAAAAGTGTGGTATAAGAATGTAATAACAAACATTACTTTGTAAAACCATGGGAAAATCTTACAGAAGAAAAAATTAAAGCTATAAAAATAAGAAGGACATTTTATTTATTTAACATTTGTTAACTGGGAAAGTCCAACTTGGAACAAAGCCAATTTTCAGCAGAGGCCTGGGGAGAAACACTCTAGATGTATGTCTTTATAACGTGGAAGGAAACTGGAACACCCAGAGAAAACCACACAAACGCAAGGAGGACATGCAAACTCTGCACAGAAGGCACTCCAGCCAAGAATCGAACCAGACAACCTCTTGCTGTGAGGTGACAACGCTAGCCTGGCACCACTGCGCCATCCTAGTATGCTATAATCAGAAAGTAGAATGTCAAGATGTTTTGTGGAGACTGGTAATAGATAAACAGCCAGTAAAAGGAAATATGCCATATAAAAAGAAAAGTTATAGAATGTGATTACATTGTCAAGAAGAAGAAACTGCAGAACATGTGTTTTTGAAATGTAAAAGAGTATAAAAGTTATGGGGAAAACTATGTAAAGAAGATTTGTTTGAACATATAAAAGTCGATAAAATAAAATTGGATATGATTAAATATGGATATTATAAGAATAGAAGTAAAGAATATGTTAAAAAAAATAGATAAAAAGATTAAAAGCTATTTTATGTTATATGAGTTACATGGAATAAAAGAAATTAAATTAGGTTTAATGGTAAATGGATTTTAACAATAATATTAAGTAAAATCAGATGGTGGTTATGGAAAAAGGAGTGGGGGTCTAATAGAACTGTATAGGAAATTATGAACATGTGTTTGTAGATATGTAATTATTTGTAAAATAAGAGTTATTTGTGCATACAAATAAAGTCCTTCTCAATAAGTTCCATGGATTCTGTTACATTCACTTCAGTTATCACCAACTCAGCCAGATGGGATCTTGATTAAACTTTTCATATGAAGGTGGACACACTCAGGAGTGTGGCCCCCCTCCCCCAAATGCTGCTGTGCAATGACAGCAGTCCAGTCAACTGGAGTGAGGATAGAGCTCACCGCTTTCTGGTCTTCCAGCACTAAAGGCAAGCATTCGTCCCGTTAAAGGCAAGCATTCATCCCGTTGTGCTGCTGACACTGTGTACCTTTTAGAATTCTGGACGTAGCAAAAATGAATGGGGAAACAAAACAGGGATCATTTTAAATAGCACTCTTGCTTCACTTAGAAAGTTAATAGAACATCAAGTTTTGCATCAATGTGCAGTTTCTGAATAATATGAAGTATGAAAATATAATCTCTAGCATTACTGACTTCTCAGGGATTTACCAGAAAATCAAAAAGTGGAAAATGAGAAAAGTTAGGGAATTCTGCAAAAGGAGAGACAAAACCACAATGTTGTGTGTGCACACATTTTATGTTGTTTTCTTCTCCTTCAGATGGTAAAGCAATTCTATATGCATGTGTATGTGTGAGTGTATGCAGAACATTTTATTAGTGAAATTAATACTTTTATAGCTGCACTTTGACAGATACAATCACACAAAGTCCACACATGATAAAAAATACTATAATTGTTTTAAAATGTACACACCGACACACACACAGACACACAAGACACACACACACACACACACACACACACACACACACACACACACACACACACACACACACACTGAAATCCCTCTTCTGAAAAAGTAATAAAGAAGAACAGAAAAAAGTAGACTGCACATGCCTATGGATCACCCTGTCATCTACATGTATTTTTTGAACAATAAGAAATATGAAACTCTTTAACAATTGGCATTACTGACTGACCATAACCCTCAGTGACCTACTACAGAAAAACAAAACTTTTAGAGTTATGGGAAAAATATGAGGGCAAAATTAGAAAGGTTCTGCAATATTACTTGACAGGTACTTCTCCAGTAAGAGATTTTTTTTCTTTCATGCTGCCAGCACAGTATCTGCATCTAGACAGCCAATAATATGCAGATGCAGGTGGGGACAGCAGTGCAAGTTTCTTGTTTTCTGTTCTTGCTCCAGATTGCGACATACCGTAGCAGTGAATTAGGAAACAAGCTTCTTTAATTAAAATCAGACCTGTTTCTTTATTTCCTGCTATTGTGGTTGAATAGGTGTTTATGCAGCGGTTAGCATTGTCGCCTCACAGCAAGAGGTTACCTAGTTAGATTCTCGGCTGGAACACCTTCTGTTTGGAGTCTGCATGTCCTCCCTGTGGTCGAGTGATGTTTAAAGACATGCAGGTGCATGCATGAATGGGTGTGCCTTCTTTGAAGTTTGGATGTCAGGCTGGCACCTCGGCACCATAAAAATCCACTGCCAATCATTAGCGGACTGGAGTTCTGCTGTGGCGACCCCTAACTGGGAAAAGCCGAAAGACATTAGTTTAGTTTATATATATATTTCAGGTGAGTCAGCAAATGGCACAGTCCGCAAGTCTGTGAAAGTGGGGGGAGCTCAAGTCTGCATAGCGTGTGTAGTGCTATCCTGGTCTTCAGCTTGATCCTTTGAACTTTGTATAGCTTATGTGCAGTAATGCTGCCATCTGCTGTCTTTTAGTTAGTACTACAGGAAGAAGTGATTACAGCAGCTAAGCGCAACTGTTTTCATTTTCTGTTATTTTATTCAAAGTGCATCTTGAAATGACATGCATTTATATGTTTCACCATAGTTATATCAAACTGAATAGAATATCCATTTCTTAATTCCACTAAAGGTGATACAAGTGAAGGTTAGAAGCTGATGTGATGCGTGACTTGAGTCAGAGTATTTATCAGATTATCAGAGGCTCTCAAGCCATTATTTACGCAGGCAATGATCTTTCTGGGAATTCTAGCAGTCTTGTACTGTACCTTTTGACATGTCAGGAGATTCAAAAAATTCTGGCATGGACTATAAGCTGATCTTGATGTTTTCGGCAGGCTAAAGTGCATCTCTTTCAAATACAGTGTGGTGCCACAGAGAGCTGGCAGAGCACATCATGTTTGTCTTCCTATTGTTGGTGTTTTTACTAATGAACACAGTAATAATAAATCAGGATTAGCACATTGAAGCAGATCTAGACTCCAGAAAATAGCTTATGTGTGTATTTGTAAATATTTCCACTGATGCAAGTTTTAAAGACACGCAGGGACTAGAATCTGCTTTATAAAAGTAAATGTTAACTTCTATTCAAATTTAGGTTGGAGAGTATGAAAGTTGTCTATAAACTGGAGAAGGGGCAGACATACAATAAACCTGTGCAAACAGTCTATAACTTTGATGCCTTAAGATTCAAGAAGATACAGTATAAACTGGTAAAGAACTAGTTTGATGCCAAGGTTTGCCTTTTTCTGAATTGCTGAAACACATGCATTATAAAATACAATAAACTGCAAAAATAATATATATATATATATATATATATATATATATGAGTCAAATTCACATTAACGAAAGCCCAGAGCTCACAGTCCCTAAAGACCCAGATTCCCCTGATTCCTTGCCTCAAACAAGAGTTTGCATGGTGGGTGCAGGCTTGCTCCCAGAATCAGGGCATCGCCTTCAAATTCTCACCACAGGGTCAAAACCTAACCACAGACTCCTCAGAGGCAGCCTGAGGGGTTAATTTCCAGAATCTCAGTGCATACCTTCACCAAACAGTACCACTTGGCATCCTTATCCAAATCTAGAGCAAGCTTTGCCACTGCTGTCCTGCAGGACATCCTCTCTTTTCCTTAGGCTCCTTCCTCTCTCATTTTCTGCTTTGGGAATCTTCCCAATAGTCAGGACTGCAACAGTGAAACATGAAGAACATAGTACAGTTGTGTACACTTACCATAAATGTAAATGTTCGAGTGTATTCACTGTTCCAGTCTTCTTTCCCTCCCTCCTGGCCACTACTATGTAGGCTTTTCTGTGTCCTTAACAACTTAGCCAAGGGACCCTTCCTGGGCTCCCTTGCTGTCAGGTTATCCATTGGATACCTCCTGCCTTCTTAGGGCTCCTCCTCATTGAGGGCAAGAAAATACTGACATCATGATGCAGGCTTGCTACCTTTATACCCAAACGTACTGACATCGCTCAGGGCATCCGTCAGTCTGGGAGTCAGAAAGAATTTTCTCTGGTAGTCAGGCTAGCTGAGGCCTTTCTTAGCAGGAAATCCCAATAGTCAGGATTGCAACAATGAATACACTTGAACATCTACATTTATGGTAAGTGCACACAACTGTACTTTCCTTTTTCACTTGACTGTGAGAATAATAGAAGACATATTGATGTCATCAGTGTGAAAAAGAAGTTATGTACTCACCATAACATTCCAACTGTGTTGTCCATTTTCATTCTTCCTCAACAAGTGGATTTGGATCTGATCCTTAGATATGACTTGACCACTTCTTTACAGTTCGTGGATACTACATGCTCTCAAGCTCCTCTCTTACCCATAATGCAGCAGTTCTCCTCCTTCCCCAGATCTTGTTTGCTGCCCTTTATTGTATATAGCAATGAAATTAAAGCTTTTATATGGAAAATCACTATCTGGAGCTCAAACAACAAGAACTTCATATCCTATAATAATTTCCCATTCTTCCAGAAGTTATCAAGAAAAAAAAATGGCAGGGGCTGGAGGGAGGGGAGATGAGGAAGAATGAAAATGGACAACACAGATGGAATGTTATGGTGAGTACATAACTTCTGTATCTGGTGTCAATTTTTATTCATTCCTCAACATGTGGGACAGGGTCCCCAGCTACCCGAATCCTGGGTGGAATCTAAGGAAGGATACTTCTGAGTGCTGTTGAGCCAGAGGCTGCTCTTCCCCTTGAGACTAGATCCAATTTGTAATGAGTAATAAAGGTATGAGGATTAGCCCAAGTTGCAGCCGCACAAATATTGTCCATGGAAGACCTGGATAAAAAAAACGCCTTCTCAACCACTGAAAACTGGATGCTCTAAAATCACCTCTCACTAAATGCCAACAAAACTAAAATCCTTCTTTTCTCCCACTCAAAATCCTCCCCTCTTGATAATAACTCTCTTCAAATTACCAGCCTCAATAACTCCTCTATCAACTAAAATTTAACACTCGTATCCAGCTAAACATCAAGAAAACACACATAAAACTTGTCCTACTTTACAGAAACAACCACTTCCTCTCTCCTTCCACCAGACTAACTCTTGCCTTTACTTATCTCCTTCCCTCTCTTATGTATGGCGCTCCTCTGCTCACTAATTTATCTTCCACACTCACCTCCAAACTGGAAGTTTGTTACAACAAAATCTCCAGATTTGCTACCAATGCCAAATCCTTCTCTCATCACTGTACCTCCCTTCATTCTTTAAACTGGCTTGAACTTCCCAACCTACATGACTTTCACCAAATAACCACAGCCCACAAATTACTATTCCAACCCACTAACTGCCCTGCTCTATCCAACATACTACAACCTTATACCCCCCTCAGACCCCTTAGATCTTCTCACCAAAACCTGATCACCGTTCAAAAACCCAAGCACCCAGCTGGTCAGTTTCTCTTATCCTTTACCCTAGCAAAAAAATGGAATGCTCTACCCTCCTCTCTAAGGACCTGTAACAACCATAATAACTTCAAAACTCAACTTCATTCCTACCTTTACCTAAACAGGAAATGCAACTGTACTCTTCCACCCATACCTCTCAAGCTCTCCTCCCCCTTCACTCCAGGCTAACCTTTTTTTTTTCCTTCCTAACCTCACTCTCAACCGCTGATTCGTATATGTAACTAAATAGTAAACTCTAGCTATTATGCTATAAGCTTGTTTTTATTTTTTTTTCTGAAAAAAAAATTGTAATTGTTTTTGTCTTATTCTTGTTGAAGAAACCCATTGTTTGTATTACAAACTACCTTTGAAATTTTCATGTTAATAAACTTTGTTCTGTGGAGCTTTTCTCCCTGAGCATCCACTGAAAACGGGCCCTCAAGCCCAGTGGACCTCCCCGGTAATCAAACTGGAATGAATAAATAAATAAGTTGCCATAGACCTGGTTGAATGGGCTCTTAAAGGCTTTGGCAAGACCATACCAAACGTGTTATAAACAAAGAAGATGCAATCAGTTACACATTGTGATAAAAGTTATTTTGGTAACGTTTCTCCCAATTTTGTTTCCAAAAAGGATACAAGTAATTGATCTAATTTTCTAAATTTCTCTTATCTGTGAAGATAGAAACATAATTGTCTGTGGACCTCTAATACATGGAAAATGTACTATCCTTTGTTTGAAAAATTTGGAAAGGACATAGGGAGGTTAATAGATTGATTAATGTTGGAGTCTGGCACCACCTTAGAAAGAAAGGATGGACTGGTTCTTAAGGACACCTTATTCTTATGAAATATTAAAAAAGGAAGGCTTAGAGGATATAGCTTGAAGTTCCAAAACTCTCTTAGCCTATGTTATGGCTATCAGAAGTATGGTTTTCCAAGTCAAATATTTTATATCCCATTTTGCAGCTGGTTCAAATGTTTTTTTGAGTCAGGGCCTGTAACATTAAATTCACATTCCACGGTGGAGTAGGATCTTTAAAGGGTGATATGAGCAGAAAGGTTCATTTCATAAATGCCTTACAAAGGCAAAAATATGTAAATTGGAAAAGGCAGCTAACTGAACCTTAATCAGTGAGGGACTAGCCCCATCATTAAAAATGGAAGCCAGGAATTCAAGAAGTTTAGGTACTGGTGCTGAAAAAGGATCAATGTCTTGCTGCTGCACCCAAAAGACTAACCTCTTCCACTTGCTCTTGCAAATTTTTCTAGTGGAAGTCTTGTGGGAAGACAAAAGAAAGTGATGTACTGGGGAAGAGAGCTTGGGTTGTCTGGCTATCAACAGAATTGACAAAACCATGCAGTCAGCTTTAGGCTCAAAATGTCTGGGTGAATCATGTCTGTTGGTTGAGACAGGAAGTCTGGAATTGGATCCAAAATCCAAAGCGGGTAAACTAGATGTGGCCAAAGGAAGGGAAATCAAATCTGTTGAGGCCCATAAGGGGCAATGAGAATGACTTTGCTCTTCAACCAGGATGCTTTCTGTAGAAATTTGGGGATTAAGGGAGTTGTGGGATAAGCATAGAGGAGACCTGGGGCCAAATGTGTAGGAGAGCATCTCTCAGTGACTCCCCAGTCAGGCGGATTAGGGCAAGAACCTGCTTCACTTGTTCAGGGGAGATGCAAATAGGCCACAGCATGGCTGGCCCCATTGGCAAAAAAATAATTTCTGCCATTCCCTTGTTACATGACCACTCATGAGGCAGCAGTATGGACCTGCTCGACTTGTTTGCTATCACACTGGACTTCTCAGTATGTGCATTGCTATCAGAAATTGATTTGAAAAGATCACCCATTGCCACACTCTCATAGCTTCTCCACATAAGGGGTAAGATCTGGTTCCTCCTTGTTTGTTGATGTGTCACACTACAGACTTGTTGCCCATATGAATAGCAATGGCTCCAGAAGGGAGAGAGTCTTGGAATGCCTGCATTGCTAGGAGTACTGGTCTCATTTCCAGTACATTGACATGCATGTTGACCTCTTCAGAGGACCAAGTGCCTTGGACAGTCCTTCCCAAGAAATGCCCCACCAAACCCCCACCCAGTCTGGGAAGCGTCCATGGTCACAATGGCCTTGGGCTGAGGGGGAATGAATGGATGACCTTGTAGTATTTGATCTCAATGAATACACCACCAAAGGTACTTTTTGCAGGCCTGAGTTATACTGATCTTGGTGGACATAGGCTGATGTAGAATGGACCACTAGGTTGCTGTCCGTTGAAGAACTCTCATATGGCATCTTTCTGATGGAACTAGCATTATTGCTACGGACATTGATCCCAAGGTTTGTAAAATCAGTCGAAAACAGAGATGAGTTTTGAATTATTTTCTTGACTTGGAAATGAATAGTTTGTATCCTTGGCAAAAGGAGAGAAGCTGTCATTGATGTGTTGAATAAGGCCCCTATGAATTCTAATGTTTGAGATGGTTCTAGTTGAGATTTGTTGTGCTTGGTTGCAATTCCTAGATTCAAACCAATCTGGAATACATAGTCTCGAGTTCTTATCAGAAGATGCATGGCCAAAGCAGTTATGAAACAGTCATCTAGATTCAGAAACACCTAGAATCTCTGCAGTCTCAAGTGAGCTACTATTGCCATGCATTTGCTGAACACCATGGGGGCTGTGGTGAGAGCAAAGGGGAGGGCTCTGAACTGTTAATGACTGACTTTCAGCTGAGAGCATAGACATGTCCTGAACTGCTTGTACATTTCTATGTGATAGTGCATGTCTTGGAGGAATGGCAGTATGGACTAAATCGTGACCATCTGGAACTTGGTATGCTGAACCGATTTTTTCAGATTGCTGAGATCCAAAATTGGTCTTCAGTCACCTGTTTTCTTTGGCACTAAAAAGAATATTGAGTAAGTTCTGCATCCTTTCTGGTCTGGTGGAACCTCTTGGATGACACTTTTTTTCTAGCAGCTTTTTTATTTCTAGAGTCACTGTTTTCCTCTGACTGGGTGAAACATCAGGAATTTTGTTCACTGTTGGAGGTGGAAGAGAAAAAAAGAATTATATAACCTTTGGAAATAATTCTGTGCACCCAAATATCTTTTGTAATGGTTAGCCAGGCTATCTGGTACTGCGATAAGTGACCCCCGACTTCCTCCAGAAGAGGGCAATCAGGCCTCCTTTCAGGAGTACTGATAGAGACTATCAGAGAAAGAATCTCTGGACCCCTGGTTCTGTGGGCCTCTTCTGCCATGTGGATGGTGTCTTCTGTTCGAGTTCCCCCTCTGCCCCAGGGGAAACTTTCTGCAAGTGGATCATGGAATAGACCCTGGGATTTCCTGAACCACGTTTTTTGATCGCCTCATTGACTTCTCGAAAAGGATCTTTGAGGAGTCGAAAAATGTATGCCCACTGCAGACAGGGTCTTACCATCTTACTTACACCTGGAGAGTGTGTCTTTAACCTTAGGGCCAAACAATGAACTTCCATTAAAGGGAGCTGTGACGCCTGTACACTGACCCACCAGTCAAGGAGCCTCAATCCTCACCACTAACACCAGTGAGGGGCGTCCACATAGGGTAAGATAACAAATACACACACAGTAAAGTACAAGTTACCTTAAGAGCACACAGAGATCACAGTCAGTCTGGGGCTGGTTTCTCCCTTTCTCTCCAGATCCCCAATAAGTCTCCCCACTGGTATAGCTATAGGGTCCAGATCTCAGCCTAGTGGACAAGCTGAAACCACCAGCTCCCTCTTTGTCTAACCAGTGCATGTCCCTGCCCAAGTAGCTGACACACACACACACACACACACACACACACACACACACACACACACACACACACACACACACACACTTTCAGATAAGAGTTATATACAACCACACAGACATTTCTGAGGAAGGCTGGCACAGGTTCTTCATCTGTGCCCCTTTTACCCAGACTATAATGTAGAAATCACTGCCACCACCCACTAATATTTATCAGCTACTAAAAAGGCCCTTATCAAAGAGTGTCCAATTCTACTGTGCAATATTATTATCCAAATGATAAGTGCACCTGAACAGTCAAGGCTTATTTGTAGTGACTTGGACAGCATCACTATATATGTGCAATGTACTCTAGAGCTTACATTATCTCTACACAAAACAGCCGCAGTTGAAAGGTTTAAAAATATTTAATAATAAATAAAAACACAAGACAATACTTTTTACTACACAGTGCTAGTCAAGTGTTCAGACACAGGAAATACATAAAATAATACAGTAGAATAGTTCTGACATCAGTACAGAAAACAACTGTCTAATCTTCCTATTCCCTAGCTATTTCTAAAAGAGACTCTGAAGTCTAAGATCCTACTTGCATACAGAATACAGGCAGATACTGGTGAGTTGGATGTTCTCAAGACAAATGCAAAAATGCTCTTTAATCTCTCTCTTTAAATTGATAACACAGTGCTGCTTTGCATTATGCCATTCTTAACAATTTTCTGTTTTCCCAAGCTAACAGAAACTCAGAGGTTAATAGCACTTTTGATCTTGCAGCTGGTCAGGAAGCCGGAGCAATAAAAGAAATTATACATGTAAATTCTAGCCATTAACTCTGGCCTCAAAACAATAGGAAGAATTCCTTCATGCAGGCATCTCGGCTCCTGGTTTTGTGATCAAACAATTACACAATGCTTGACTTATCAGCTTTCCCACAGCAGTTACATTTTTGCAGTTCCACATTTAACACCATTTTTTTCCATTTAAGAGAACAAGCCTGTAGCTTATATTAATATTTACTAATGACAGAATTATCTACAAAATTCTACCTGTCTGGGCTGGCAACCTTCACCTATCTTCACAGGAGCATTGACAAACGATGACTTGAAGGGCTCCGCAAAATCACACAGGTGCATCCAGGCATGCCTCCTGATGGAAATGCCTGATCCCCGCTGCCCTTGAGACTCCTTCAGCTGTATGTGATATGAGCTTCATGGATGAATTAATGATAAATTGTAGGGGTCGCTAACTGTGAAGCAATAGAAGTATCTGCCTCAGAAGTACTGGTCTCAAAGAGAGATTTTGAAAGTTCTTTGATCAAATCTGTAATCTGGTGAAATGTGCCAAGTAATTCAGGAACCTGAGTACAGATGCATACACACACTTTCCAAATCTGTCCAGTGCCCTAGACTCCCTGTTAGGGAGATGAACAGAGAAACTTTGTTTCACACGTTCTTTCTTTGTTGCTGCTGCTACAACCATAGAATCCACAGGTACTTCTTTGTTCCAGATCTCTCTTCCCTTTGGAGGTGCCAGGATCCTATCTTGTCTCTTGGGGATCTGGTCATCAGAATCATGCTTCCTCCACACCCATCAAGAGATCAAATCAATTAGCTCATCAGTGGGCAGAGTCACCCAAGAAGTAGATGAGCCAGTACCAATTGGCTCCAGGAATACCAATTACTCTTGAGAAGGTTTATCAGTAGACCAACCACCCCTTTGTTTAAGGATCTCTAAAATGTGTCTAAGTGAGACATCATCAGGTGGTGATCTTTGGGAGCCCTTCCCCTTCATCAAAATCGGTATCTTCTGTGAACAACTCCTGAGGGGAGTTCAAGTGCCTCCTCTTGCACTTCCTCTTGCTAGGGACTTCTTTGGTGGGATTTTCCGGGGAAGTATCAGAAGAAATAATTATACCCTGCTGGGTTGTCTGGAGACTTTGGGCTGACTGTCCCTGTGGAGTAGAATGCTGAGTCTCAAGACTCAAAGGCATGTGGTCTCCAGAGGGAGGATCTGAGGGTGGAGGAACCATCTATGCTCTAGAAGAGAACACTCTCTCTACCACCTCAAAGGCAGAATGACCAAGAGAAGGAAGTTGTCAGATCTGAGAAGACATGCTTGTGGATCACTGGCTTCCTCTGACCTGAAGGCACACCACCCGAGGCAGAACCGAGCTATGAAATGCTGAGGCTCCAAGGGGCAGAAAGAGCTCCCAACATCTTTGGAGATGACTCTAACACCATCCGACCTGCAGAGAAGATATCGGATCCAAAGATAACCCAATCTTTGGATCTGAAACAGATGGCACCAGAAATCTCAGATCCAGAGCCCCCAAAGCCAAAGGACGGATCAGAGAAGGAGCCAAAATTAGTGGAGTAGAACTAGTAAAGGTCTCCGAACCCATGGAGGTAGGAGCTGGGAAACCTCCCATCTGTATTTATGTTGAGAAAAACTTTCTTGTCATTATGCCCACATCAGCTTCTGTGAGACTTCTGGAAGAACAGAAAAAAGCCATGGAGGGAAATCTTGAATGACTGCACCTTTCCAGGAATGGGGATGGGAGCCAAGAGGGGACAGGATCCAAGGAAGACACATATCTAGTTGTAGGTAGCTGCTTTGATTCAGGATGAGCTGGATCCAAAGATACGGATCTGGTATGCAAAGAAGCTTGCCTTTAGGATCCAAAGTTTTTCAGGCCTTCTTAAGTGGTTCTGAAGTCAGATCCAAAGAGGACTGAGAGGATCCAGGTTGGTCAGAAAGTATTTTCATGTCTTCTTTTCCATCTGTTTTGGAGGTTTGAGCTCCAGTAATCGAGTCTCCAAAGGATAAAAGAAGAAGGCCCTTGAGAATAAGTTTGTTCTTCCTGTCCACCAGTGCTCTGGAACTGAAGGCTTTACAAACAGAACAGGAAGACTGCAAATGGTCAGGACCCAAGCACACTTTTTGAAATCTGACGATTTGTCCAACATTTTAAACAACTAAACAGTGGTAAGTAACCCACTCTAGATAAAATAAGACTTGAGTTAAACCAGAAATAAGAAAGTTTTTTTATTTTTTTTTTGATTTTACAGTGCAGGTAAGAAAGAAAAAGGATGACAACAATGGTATTACGAGAACTACCCCAATGGTAAGAGAAAGATTACCAACAATGGTTAAGAGGAACTAACAAAAGGTAAAAAGAGAAGAAGAAATACCAACAAAGATTTACATTGAATGTGAAGGTTAAGGGAGGAGAAAGAAAATAAGTGAAAAAGGAAGTCTCTAAGTGGTATATGAAAAAATTCAATGTGTCTTTTAAACAATGCTGGAGAGCTGCAGGGACCAGGTCTGTGCACAGTGACAGCAAATGAGATCTGGGGAAGGCAGGGGACTGCTGCATTATGGGTAAGGGAGGAGCTTGAGAGGTTGTAATATCCACAATCTGCAAAAAGAGGGCCGATTCGGATTCACGCTCACATGTTGAGGAATGAATGAAAATTGACAACAGTCCAAACAAGCAAAAGGACAAGTTCCTGCAGTAAACAAGGTCTGATATAAATTCCACAAACAGCTGTTTTATATCAAAAGACAGTGATCACGTGACATTCATAGCCAATAAAATCTGAACAAATTAAAACTTTCATCATGTAACAATTATATAACGTCCTAAAAACATACAAATTACCTATGCAACATATGCACGTGTATATACACATGTGAATGTATTTACACAAAATAAATATAAACAGTACCTTCATATCTTTAATTGCATTTGCTTCTTAACCAATACTGACTTAATAGTAACTGCCGTGTTTAGTCTTGGGTGACTTTCAGCCCAAACTCTTATTATACATGCTTACTCTTTCAATTCCAACAAATTATTTAATTCACCCCTCCTACATTCTTATAAATTCTGTCAATCACTATGAACACAAAGCTATGTTCATGGCCATCTTTAACTATATGCTTGGCTAATGCATTTGATAAATTATTTCTTTTTTTTCAAAACAGGTTTATTGTTTTAACATATAAATTCTAAGAATCTCAGAGCAGTGTTCTGTTATACTGTCTTTTAGATTTTCTACTTCATTTACCTACATAGAATGCAGGACATTTTATGCATGTCGCCAGACAGACAATATTCACTGTATTACATGTAGCAAATAAATCAAACTGATATTCTTTCCTTGAACTAGGATCTACAAAAACTGTACTGTTTGAAGAAATATAGATCAGATTTTATTGGCTATGAATGTCATGTGGTCACTGTCTCTTGAGATAAACCAGCTGTTAGAACACATATATGTCTTTGCACTGAAGAAGGGTTGTACCAGAAACCTGTATGCTCTGCACGTTTATACGTTAAGTCCTTTATATGTAGATCTATTAAAGTTTTTACAAGCTGCGAGCATTTTTTGATTTGAACTTGTTCTGTGGTTTGTGAAAATTGACAACATCAGATCAGTTGGTTAATGGACAAAAAGCATAAGGCCCTAACACATTGCAGCATATTGAGACAGAGAGTTGATACATTTAGCCTGAATTCTGGTCAGTAGTTATTAGCATATGGACATCTTGAAAAAAACTGTGAAGGAAAAACAGATACAGCAGTGCATATATAGTTTTAATGTTTGTATTCACACTGATATTTTAAAACAGTTTAACAGAAAGCACTGCTGCATATTTGCTATACTTCCAGACACCTCACGCATTTATTAGTTTCTTCTTGGAACTACCTGGCCTCACCTTTGTTTTCCTCTAGACTGCCTATCATTTGCCTCTATGTATTGTTTAGTCTGTCAGCTTTTTAGTTATAGCTATTATATCTTGGTTTTATTTAGATAGTTTGTGAATTGGACCCATGAAGACTTACACCCACTGCATATTACAGTTGCATCACACAGCAGTAGCTTTCAGTGTTATGCATTTATTATTGGGTATCCCCAGTGACATAATGGAAACACCATATTGTCTTTCATGCATTGAGACCAAAGTGATATTTTATTGCATCTTTAAGTTCTTTTCAGTAAAACAAACTCAGAAAAGCTCAATTAATTGAAGTGGAGCTCACTAGGACCTTCTGTCACTTATTCCAAGCCTTTACCCTGCCTAGTGCCCCATTTGAACATGATCCAGCTCTGTTCATGCATGCACACTTGTGTGAGTGCGTGCTATGCCTTCCTGTCCATGGCAATGTGTAGTTCCACACTTACATGCACCCACAGTCCTTTTGGAAGGCTGATGCCTGTTAGCAGTTTGGCAGTGCCAAGCACATGTCCAGAGTCTATGTATTGTGTTCCCACTTCATTGCAGGAGTCAACCTCACAACAGACCAGTCTGCCTTCCACCTGCCTGATGGATGAGCCATTGGCCACTCAGTCCCACACTTCCTGGACAGGGCCTCCAGTACGTGAGCTGCTAATCCAATCTGGATCATTTCTGTCATAGTCAAGGCTTCATCCTTCTTTGCTACACATCTGACATGATGATATCTTTAAATGTTCAGCCTATCCAAATACAGAATGTCGTAGCAAAAATGTAGCAGGGGTGTACGAGGCACAGACCTCCCCATTAGGGAGTGCAGGAGGTAAAGACCCCCCCCGCCGGACAAAATGCTTTAAAAGTATAAAGACAAGGTTCAGAATTTCCTGTGTTGTTTGACTAATGAAAACTGCATCAGTCATTTTCCAGGGTCACTCACTTTCAATGTCCAACAAGTGACTTAAGTTAAGCTTATTGTCTAGTGTTAACACAAGCTTATACCTCCTGAAAGGCCTGTTTTCCAAGGGGTATCCACTCCCACCTCCTAAGTAAAGTGATAATACTCCATGGTCACTCGTCTTCCTATTCCCTTGGTAAGTACACTGTTCATTGTCTAAAGAGTCCCCCAACCCCTGCCCCATTTTGTCCAGTAGCATTTTATGCAGCTGTGCTAAACTGTTGTGGTAGCTCTGCCTTGACATTATGTGCTAAAGTAATTAATGAATGTGCTGCTTGTTCATGTAGTATACATCCTCTCTGAGCTCAGCTGGGTTTGATATAGCACACATACCCAGCCACACACAAATTCATGCACTGATCTAGAAGGAAGCAAGACAATTGTGTAGCTCTGCCTGTTAAGAAAATGAAGGTAACATAAGTATCCATAGGTGTACAGACTCTTCCCAACTGTACAGTGCTGCAGGAAGCCATGGAAACACTATGCCCTTAGAGATAGTTAGGGCCAAATGAGAGGGCCGCACACCATATTAGAATTAGGAGGAAGGTGTAATACGACACTGCAGAGTGCCTACTAGTGCTCCACTGTACCATGTTGTTTTTCATGGAACTGTAAGGTGTAAATGCTTTTTACCTTTCTGTACCATGTCAAAACCTTAAGCAGGAGAGATTAATGAACTGAAAGCACTCAATAACAGTGCTGCTGTGGTGTGTAAGGTGTCTTGAACTTGCACCTTACGCCTCAGTGAAAAAAATATGTGAATTCCCTCCCAGAATGTGGTTGATAAGTGGTAATTGCACTAACCCAGCAGACCCCTTCAATCATGGCACAAACAAGAAGCACAGTACAGGGTCTAGTAAGACACAGGTAAAGGTAAAACTGAGCAGGGGTGGCCTAAAACGGAGTTCCAAGCCTTGTGTATGCTTCACAACAGAGTACTACTGGGAAGTTACAGTTTGTCATGGTGACACTTCTAACTCCCTACAAATTACTTGATTATATTTTTGCCTCTTAAATATATGTAGTTTAATATATAAACTAACATAAAAGGCACAGTAGCGATGCAGGCAGTTAACACAGCACTAACCAAAATGCAGGAAACAAAGCTGAAAAAAACACTGCTTCATGAACTTTAAAATTCGGATTTATTGTGATACAAACAGAAGACGTGGTAAGCGCTTTCACCTGGATAGGCTTCTTCAGACCAAAAGAACCCCCCCTCTTGTACACCCTTATATGGCAAAAAAGGCGCCAAAAACAGATAAACCATTAAAGGCACAGTATCATGGTATACAACATAAATGAAGTGCTTACTCTAAAATACATTAACCATAGTAAAATAAAAACACCTATACCACTCATAAAACATGAATAGAGATGTATAAAAACAAAAAACTGCATAAATTCATACTAATTGCACAACACTAACAATAAATCCTCTCATAAAAATGCTCTCATAATATATGTAAAAAGCACAGTCATAACTATCACTTCAATCTCCTGGACTTCAGGAAAGGTCTCAATGGTACTTTCTCATTCAGTCCAGGAAAAACATCTGCTCTAAGTCTAACAATCCATTTAGATTCAATATTCTCAGTTCTACCCCTCACACCCCCCACTAAAACTAGTGTGTGTAAGATCTAGTACTTTAAAACAAAAAAGATGTGTGGAATCATTAGACAAGACATGTTTGGACAGAGCATTGACAATGGAATGAATCCTGATCTGGTAGAGATGTTCCCTTATTCTGTCCCTCAGCCTCCTGTCCATCTTGCCTACATAAAACGCAGCACAGGCTCCACAGGAGGCCAAATAAACAACATGTGTAGATTCACAGTTTGCATGAACTCTAATTTCATGGTTAGTGCCATAGATAGGGTGATAAAAATGGACATCAGTGTCTATGGAACAACAGTAGTTGCAACTATCACAGGGTACAGTACCAGCAACCCTATCACCTCCACCATCCATAACAGGATAACACAGCAATTTCTTTAGATTCAATCTATTCTTATAGACAAAACCTGGGGCAGCACCCACAATTTCCCTCACATTCGGGGCTAGTGTTAACACATCCCAGTGTGATCTAATCACATCCTTCAACCTACCTACATCCTTAGTATAATATAAGGGCACTTTGAAACCATGATTTCTACTCCCTGCCAGAACACCCTGGGAGGGGTCATCATGGTCCACTACAGTCTCAGAGAAAAAGGGTGCAGCAGCTTGTTCCCTCAAATTAATGAGGTCTGCCAATCCTCTCTCCATATCAGATGTCTGATATTCCTTGCTCTTAAACCTCTCACATAAATCCCTAACATCTGCCTCAAAACCATCCTGACTGGGATTATACCATGACGTCCTACATACCTGACCCCCTCACAATATTACCAAAGATGTAACCTGGATGCATACTGCGTCTGTGGAGATAGGAATTGCGTTGACACTCCTTTCTATACACACCTGTGTTCAATAGGTCACTTTACAATCTCTGAACATAGACATCCAAAAAGGAAATCCAATTCTCAGAAACCTCATGGGTAAATTTCAGATATTGCGTTAGACCATTAACTCTCTCCAAGAAGAGCAATAACTCATCTTTCATGCCCTTCCAAATGAAAAACACATCATCTACAAAACGCCTATAAAACATCACGTTCCTCAAAAATCACCTATACCAAACAAGAACTTTTTCATTTTAAAGTACTAGATCTTACACACACTAGTTTTGGGGGGGGTGAGGGGTAGAACTGAGAGTATTGAATCTAAATGGATTGTTAGACTTAGAGCAGATGTTTTTCCTGGACTGAATGAGAAGGTACCATTGAGACCTTTCCTGAAGTCCAGGAGATTGAAGTGATAGTTATGACTGTGCTTTTTACATATATTATGAGAGCATTTTTATGAGAGCATTTTTGTGAGAGGATTTATTGTTAGTGTTGTGCAATTAGTGTGAATTTATGCAGTTTTTTTGTTTTTTGTTTTTATACATCTCTATTCATGTTTTATGAGTGGTATAGGTGTTTTTAGTTTACTATGGTTAATGTATTTTAGAGTAAGCACTTCATTTACGTTGTATACCATGATAGTTGTACTGTGCCTTTAATGGTTTATCTGTTTTTGGTGTCTTTTTTGCCATATAAGGGTGTACAAGAGGGGGGTTCTTTTGGTCTGAAGAAGCCTATCCAGGTGAAAGCGCTTACCACGTCTTCTGTTTATATCACAATAAATCCGAATTTTAGAGTTCATGAAGCAGTGTTTTTTCAGCTTTGTTTCCTGTATTTTGGTTAGTGCTGTGTTTACTGCCTGCATAGCTACTGTGCCTTTTATGTTAGTTTATGTACTTGGACTGAGTTTGGCACAGGTAACGTTAGTCCTGTGGGAAGCGATATTTCTTGGACTTATATGTAGTTTAATATTTAACCAGAGGGGCATCATATGAAGTAATTTTGTCGCACTAAGTGAAAGTACTTAGTGGCAGAGAAGACCAAACTGCAGGCAAATAAAAACCATCAATACAAGATATTTAAGAGAGTTTCCTCACAAGAGTGATGGCTAGTAGATCAACATTTAACATTAATATGGACATTACAGCCTTCGATACATGTTCTGCAGAATAATTCTTTAAATGAAACTGTCATGTTGTGTATTTTGAAGTTTCCCCTTTCACCGTGTTGTGTCACCATGGAATTAGTATTTATAACTAAGAAAGTGTGGGCTTTTGTCCATGCATGTGTGTGTGTGTGTGTGTGTGTGTGTGTGTGTGTGTGTGTGTGTGTGTGTGTGTGTAAGAGGAGCGCAGGGGTGTTTTTTAGCAGCAAAACATATTTTGATACGTGTTACTGGTTTGCAGGTGATTTGTTCCTCATAAGTTTTGGATGAGTAGTTATTTCAAACAGTTGTTCAGTCATTCATAAGTGAGCACTCTCCTTGATAGCTTGAGGACTTCTGTAACCTAAAATGTTCTCACATGGCTGAGGGAAGCCAAATGAATTGGGGGTTTTTGTACCTACTAAGGATGCTTCCTGGGTGACTTCCCATTGGACATGTACCCCTACAGTCCACTGGATGTAGGCCTTCGGGTAGACCTAGAGCACTCTGAAGGTATCGCATCTCACAGTCATGCGTGGATTCTGCAGGGTAGGTGCTGACCCTTTGTTGGGAGGGGGAGGTCTGGCCTGCCCTTCATACCCTGCTACCACTGTGACCTTTACCAGGTCAGGTGGTTTAGAAAATGAATGAATGATTCACAGCAGGGTAGTGCTAATTTGATGTCTCACCTCACCAAAAGAAGAAGTCATTAGTGACAATAAGGTCTTCATTCTAGAATATTTTGCTTATAGCTTTCCTAAACTGGGCTAATACCCTTGACTGTAACACTTTGAAATATGTTATCTCACTCACACCTGTAGCACCTTTTTATGTACTTCATTTTAACAGTCCTACCAACTTATGATGTTATGACATATTTTGGGGCTGTGTTTCTTAACTAATTGACTTACCAATTAATAACTGGCAGCATATTAAAAGTCAAAATATAAGAATCAATATGCGCCTCTTTGGAGATATTAACAACTGTTTGTCACTTTTTATTAATATTCTTATAACTGAGTGAGCTCTGTAAGAAGCTTAATGCAAAATGTCATGGTGGGAGACGGAAAAAATACTGACACAGTTCTTGTACAGAGCACAATGCCAGAGATATTTACTTTTATGTTTGTTAAATGATTGCATGCACTGGTCCAAAGTCCCTTTTCAGGCATGACCTGAGCCATGTGGCACAAACAATCAGATCAAAAGAGTTCAGAACAATCAGCATTAAGAGTACATGCCGTCTTTAAGTGTGAACGTACAAAATTGATGTATCATAACCATTGCCTTTAAGTGTCAAGGAAACAATTTTAATTTACAGTTAGTTAAGATCTAAAGAAATATGTATTAATTATACAGTAGCCCTGATTCATATGTACAGAAGATTTCTTGTAAAATGTTTACTGTTTATTAGGAAATAGTGTTAATTTTACAAAATCAAGACAGGTAAGCGGGAAACAATCTAGAGATGAGTTTTTAAATGTTATGTTAAATATAAGGGCAGCAAGCAAGTGAGAATATAATAAAGATGAGATGATAAAAATGTAAGCTGTATGAAATAGGGGAGGTAGGCCTTTGGAAATAAATCTGGAGAGTTTATCATTTGTTATGTATGAATCTCAAATGTTACATGTTTGCATACTGTTAATAGAACAAACACATATGTGTTAGCATTTATTATATTTACTTACATATATACAAAATTTACTAAAAGTCTGTCATATTACACTTAGGTTATGTGTCATTTTGATTGAAGGTAAGCCTATATATTATTAGCAATGTTCATTCCGCTACTCTTGTGTGCTTAAACACATGCATCTGTTTTCAGGTTGGAGGTGCCTCTTAAGTTGGCTTCTAAAATTAGAAAGTTTATCAGAATTTCTAATATTTTGGTGGAGTGTGTTCGAGATGGCAGGAATAGGTTTATTACAGGATTTCTTCGCTACTACTACCATGTATGAAGATCGAAGTAGCAAATTACTACCCTAGTTTCTTAGTGGGTGCAAGCTGTTTCTAAGTTGTAGTTTGTTCTTTAATGGAGGGCAGTCCATCCATCCCTTCATCCGCAACCCCTTTTTCTCATTTTTAAACATGGGGTCGGGGTGTCACTTCAACAGTGGCAATCAACTAGAGCCAAGGATCACACAACCAAGTGGCTAGCCCTGCCATGGCTTTTCTTCCATACTACACACTTGCATGCAGACTCACATGTATGACCGATTTATAATGTCCAGTCCACAAACTATATGTCTTTGGAATGTGGGAGGAAACAGGGGCACCCGGAGGAAAGCCACATGAGCACAGGGAGGACATCCAGACTCCACAAAGAAGGCACCCCAGCAGAGAATCGAACTGGAGGACCTCTTGTTGTGAGGTGACAATGCTTTTCACTGTGCCACTGTTCTGCCCCCCAGTAACTTTCATTTAATAGTTTAAATGTAACTGCACTAAGTAGATAAGAAGCCTTTGTTGTTACTAGTAGTCATGTGGATTTTTTGTTGATTAAGCAGTGATGCTCCTTATGGAAACCCAAATGTATGAAGCACAGTATTTTGTATTTGGTCTTCTGTAATATGTGCATGCTATGGCGAGTGCAGGGCGATAATGGAGGCAGAGTATTCTAACCGTGGTTGTAAGATGCTAATAGAAATTACTTTCCTTGCTTCTTTTGAGAGTAAGTGAGAGTACTTTTTGGGGCAGCATTTCAACATGTGGCAGCAGTGACAGTGACTGATGTAGTAAAAGTGTTTCTGTTAGGAAACAGTGGGAATGGCCACCTGCTGTTTCATCTATTGTAGTTGTTTGGCTTGAGTTAATCTTTTAGTTCTGCTCATTAGTATAACAGCTGATTTTTTTGGTGTTGAGATAAAGCTTACATAATTGCAACCATATTCATAAGCTGTCTAGGACTTGCTGAAGAAAATATGTTGGGGTGAAGACCTTTGGCCCTGGTAAGAGCTATGTTATCCGTATGAAGTCTACAGCTTAGATCTAATGTTTTCCACAGAAGGTAATTGATACACAAGTAAGAGTAATAACAGGCCTAAGAACTAGCCTTGTGGCATTTGTTCGTGGCATATAGCAGTACTGGTCTGGAGAGAGAGATAATTACAAAAGATCTGCTGTTTAGGTAATTAGAAAACCACGGGCAAACTTCATCAGAGAACCTTCATCATTTACATTTGTAAATTAGAAGATTGTGAGCGACACACTTTATGGCTCGTTTTAGGTCTGTGTAAAAGAGTCCTATAACATTATCTTTTTCCATATGAGTGTGCAGTTCCTTTGTGAGGAAGTGAATAGATACAGTGGTACTATAATTAGGCCAAAAAACATGTTATCTATCTATCAGAATATCATTCTAGAAGGCAATAGTACCTGGTGTTGGCTAGTAATTATGAATATATGTAATATTTTCATATGTAAAGTAATATTTCCAAAGCCATCTAACTTGCAAATAATAGTATAACATCAAGTGAAATTTTAAATGATGTTCTACAAAGTTGTCATTCATACTTGCACTCTGCATAGTACAGCTTGAGAAATATTGATTGTGTAATTCATATTGTTAATTGTGCAAATAGGCATATTTTTTAAATTATTTCTGTAAGTGTATCAATAAACAGGCACCCAGAAAGGGATTTCTTGCCATCACGTAAATGTTCATCTCCTGCACAAGAATGCTGCTGACACTTAATGAATAGGCTGTACAGTTTACAAATATGAAAATCTGTTTGGAAAAACTTTAAAGAAAAATATTCAGGATTTTTACTATTTTGTAATATATTATTCAGGATTTTCACTGTCTTGTAATATAGTACTGTACCATTATTCATGATTTTTACCATTTTGTAATATATTACAGTACCATTATACAGGTTGTGAATGCACTGACTTTTAGCCTCATAAAGATGTTTCGCTGAGCATATTGCTATTTGCAGATTTTAATAACTTTTACTTTTCACAAGATATTCAAAATTGTTTGACTTCTGTTCTTTAACTTGATTTTTCCTAAAATGCTTAGCAATCTAAGAATGCATGTAAGGTAATGGAGGTGTGACTTTCCACAGCTATTGGGGATGAATGAGTTAAATTATACTGCAGGCCCTCATTTTCTCACTGACATTTAAAGTTGGGTCGTTTCGTCAAATTATCATCAACAGCAGTGTACTTGAATTACTCTTCACTAGCTTACAAGAGTTTTGTTTATACGTACCATAAAATTTGATGCTGTGGCCATTCTCTATGGGCACTCTGATATTACCAGCCGCACTTGGAGAATATGCCCTCCCACTGAACCTACTAATTCTTCTGTGCCATCGGGGCAGTTTTGTTTCTCAGTCCTCATGTCCATCCTGGAAAATATTCCTGTGACTGACCTCCATGGGCTTCTTCCTTTATTTCAGACCAGATTACCTGTACAAGAGGCATCATCTTCATTGACCAAACATGGTTTTCAAACATCAGAAAATCCTCCTCCCACCAGCAGAGGGTGATTCCTTCCAATCCTACACTCACAAGCCATGGCTCTAGTTTAGAGATATTCATGGTAGATCTTCACATTTATCTCAGCTAGAGGCCAGTAAATGAATACTAACAGATTCTCAGTTTGGTCACAGATGATCATGTCTTTGAGTATTTAGGTCTTCTCTCATTAATGGTGTTCTTTTACCCCGCAGGGTGCGCACTACTTTCAGCCAAAAGTGATGCTGCATGTATATCCCTCTGTACCCTTAGTGTTTAATAATGTACATGCCATTGTGGCAAATGCCATACAGAGGACATGGCTCTATCTGTCCTCTGCCTGCACACCACTTCCTAATATCCACAGGGCAAAACACTGTTGTAGAGCCACTTGTTCTGGCCTTCTCCATAGTTGCATGAAGGCTATATTCATCATGAAAAATTAATGTATCCTTGACAAGGCAGTCTTTACCCTTGGTATATGGTTACTTGCTCATGTTAACACAGAGTTTAGGTATGAGGAAACTGAATGCTTTAGATTGAAGAGAAAGCTTGAGTATTTGTAAGTTTGGACAGTTCTGAATATTTACTAAAGAAAGAAGATTAACATTTTTCTCATCCTAATTGAGTGTAACCTTCCTAGAAATAAAACAGTGGTATGATTAAGGTGATCTCCAGGGTTAAAGTCAAATCCAAGAATGGCCAGGTCAACAGAACAAAAGTAACTGTAAGGCCTTGCAAGCCCTATGAATGAATGTTGATAAAGATGGTAAAAAGCAATGTGTCAGGTTCTGAATAATGCCCCAGATGAGACTTGGAAGACGTGAACATTGAGGACAGTGATATTACTTGGCATACATCGGTTGATACTCAGTAAACCAGAAACGAGGGCCACAGCCAAGCCACAAAGGGCAAAACTCCCTAACAGAGAGGGGTCATTTGGAAGAAAGGCTAACAGAACATTCACAAAAAGAACACCCAAGTGTATGGTCGGACTTGGTGAGGAAGCACATGGTTCTGGTGTACTCTTCCTGAAGTCTGAGTTGTGCATGGCAAAGTGGCTCATTGATCACTAAATAATCCCTTAACCACTTGGAAACTAGAGGCCCAAGAACCTGATTAAGATAGGACAGCAAGGAAACAGATTGAGAAATGAGTGGGTTAGAGTTGACGCTCTACTTTTAGGAACAGAGTCAACAAAGGATTACTTACAAATGTCTGGGATTATTTACACTGTGACCAACACATCACATATGTATATGATTTTTTTGTGTAAAAGTTTAGTATTCATTGGTGAATTTTCATTTAGATAAATATTCCGTAAAATGCAATAATAATAAAAGATACATACGTAAGTGTACGTTTCAGTTGTCTTAGCTTTTACATGAAAGTTTTGTTACACTGTGAGATAGATTCCAAAAGACTTGCTGTCAGTGTAAGTGATCTCTGTAGTATAAGGCCTATCCATAAAGCAGTCTTACACCAGAGTAAACCACTTACACAGAGAGCAAGTTTTTCCCTAAGTCTGTATGTACAGCTGTGAGTTCAGAAACTGCACTGGCAAAATCTGATGCTTCATCACGTTACAAATATTTAGTTATCCATAATGAACAGTAATATCTGGATGAGTATGTAGCAAAACTCTGCAAACTAGCTGCTACATAGTAAGGAGATTGATTGAGCAAGTTTAGCAACATTTACTAAATTCTTTAACAATTGTATAGTATTTAAATATTTTAATTTTGTCTGATCTTTTGTAATTTCTGATTAAACCATATGCCTCTGGAATTAATAAGTACTTAATGTTTACTTAATAATATATAACACTCAATTTCTTTTTCTTAGTATTCAGTTCTTTTCTCTAAGTGTGTCTACACAGGTTCTAGCATATAGCAGTCCAGATAGTTACTTGTTCAATGTTTTTTGCATGAAACTTGAGAAAACAAAATATTCTTAAATGGATTATATATCTGTTATACATTTTAATATATTTTTTTAAATTCATGTATGCTTCTGGAGGATTCTTTTCTAGTAATATTTGCTGAGAGATAAGGTATTTACATATCTTTCCATGGCTGATTTTTAGTCTTTTTGGATTATATTTCCTTTTTTGTTAACTTTTGTCGGGGTTTGCATTGTGTCTGTCATAATCTAAGTCAATTGTTTATATAACTGAATGCTAGCATGAGGTCATGTTTGACTAATATGGCTTCTTATGTTTTTCAGCAGACAATCGGTATACCGCCCCATCGACATTCCAGATCACCTGAAGGTCAGGATGCCAGCCCAGGAGAAGAAGCGGATTCACGTTTAGTAAGCCTGTCAATGCTTGATGAAGATGAGCTGTAAACGTGTGGCGTTGTACATTTCTGGATCTGGGACAGGAAACAGGGACCTGCTTTACAAGACTTGTAACATACAGCTGCTTGCAATGTCTGTCTGCCACCTGTACTGGCTGCTTATTGGATATAACTGGGTTGTCAATACAGAATTATTCAAAACCGGATATCTAGCCTGTTAGACCTGGATTACGTGCTCCTAGGGTGTGAAATTGATTGATGTTCAGTGCAGAAGGCACTAACGTTACAGAGCAGGTCAAAGACAGCTTTATTCAGATTGGTGGCCTTTTTCTCTGTGGTGAACTTGAGTGCAACCTCATCATATGGCCAAAGTTTGGGTATTGCTGGAATGTAGCATACTGTATATGGGGATGAACAAGCAGTTGTGAAGGACAAAAGGAGCCATAAGCAAAGCAAACGTTTGGGGAAATGCCTTTCTATAGTCCTTGGGTTATTTGTTCTTCACATTTTCAGCTTTATTTAAGCTGTTTTACATTAAAGCTGAAAGTTATCCAAACAAGTGCTTTTCCTGATTTTTTGTTTACTGTGTTTTACTTGGGACTTCCTCATCACACTTCTCTGTAAGTATGCTCACATAACAAAACTGCGTGAAAGATGGCAATACTGCTACTTTGTGGTGGTACTTTTGTATTTATAACTGGAGTCTTTTATCAGTCACTCATTCCTCCAGGGTTATTGGTCCTGTCTGTAATCTAACATGTTTGCATTTAGAGGTGCAGTAGTTAAAGGGGATAGTTTCTTCAATGATTTTTGACTAGCTGGAATATAATATTTTATTTCCGATCAGGCCTGCATTTATCTTATTTTAGTTGGGGAGGTATGTAAAAACAGAGGCTAAAGTAGTGTATTCCATGTCAGATCGTACTTTTGATTACACTGGACATTTTGCATTCTGGGACACAATTATGTACTTTACTGAGTATGCCGAATTGTATTGAAGGCTTTGAATACACCTTAAGAATCGTATGATCTGTTATGACTGATATGACAGTTGAGTAGATCAGTTTCATTATTGTTCGTGTTTGTACAAGAGTATCTATTGTGATCTGTACAATAGACTTTGTCTTCAGTAGCAAACAGTCAGTGGTCAGTTCATGAGATACTGATGGCATGTCCAGCAAGTGACAGTATGCATAAATTTACTTTACTTCAGTCAACATTGCATGAATTTACTTCAGCCAACATTAAATGAATGAGTGCAAGTTTAATTTAAGTTAATTTTTTCATCACAACTCATTAGGATAAACCTAGTGTGTGAATTTAGTTGATGGATTTCAGGGGTATTCTGTGGAACATGTGCTGGCTTAAGTGGCAGCTATATGGTGTGTGTTGCCATAGGGAGGTACTTTGAGGTGCAGAGATTTCAGATGGAGTGGTCATTAGGAGAAGCCTGGGGTTTACTTTCTTTATGGAGAGTGTAATGGATACATCTGTTAAGTCATGAAGGTAGCATAACTGGCATAAGTGTCTGTGTGCGTGTGTGTGTGTGTGTGTGTGTGTGTGTGTGTGTGTGTGTGTGTGCGCGCACGCATGTCTGGATATTAGTGAGATGATTAGTACCTGTAGATGTGTGCATTTTATGTCCTACTGTTTTGGCATGTATAGTTTCAGTATTTGGTTTGTCATTTATTTCATATAAAGCTTTAGCCTCCAGAAGGACAAATGTTAGGATTCTTTCCATATTAAGCTGTGTATAAAGAACAAAGCAGCCAGAATCACAAGTCTTGAGCATGGGATGTGCAGTGTATGGCCTGACACTGTATGCTTTGTCATATTTTATGAAGTTTGTATTGTATGTGCTAGTAATCCATTGGTAGAAAAGACCCACGTTTGATTAGCAGGCTGGGTGTCAGATGGTGGTTGGAAAAGTAGGCTTGAGTAATGTTTGCCTGCTCTTCTTCTGCTGTGGGACAGTATTTCTTTTTCTGAATTACAGCACTTGATGGAAACCAAGGGTCCAAGTGCAGGCCATGCAATACGATGTGCAAGTACAGAAGAATTTTCAGGTGAATTGCATTATTGTCATTGCATGCCATGCATCAGTGGAAGAAAAGGTGCACTAGACAGAAGAGCCTCGGCCTGCCATCAGGATGGCACTAGTACTGGAACGGCTTGATCTTCTCCTTCCTCCCTGGAATGCCACACAGTTCTCCACACATGCTGGTGCTCTGTCCAGATGGAAAAGTGGTCATTCACCATAGGGGTGATGGCTTCAGAGACAGAAGATGGATACTTGGACATGACATGTAGCACATATCAGGAGAAGGCACCAAAACAGAGATGAAAAAGAAAATTATGAGTGGTGATAAAGTAACTGCTTTTAGTGGCCTGCTGGACATCCAGCATAGTCATAAATAAATTAGAAGTCATCTGTTTGCTTCGTATTGCACTATAATAGATGTAGCAATAAACCTGTTCAGTCCAATTCAGAAAAAAAGCAAATGTTTATTAAATGCAAATGTTTAATCACAGCAAGCTTGTGGCAAACTGAGCTCCCAATCAGGCTAAAATTTAAACAGCACAGAAAGCCCACCTTAAGTAAGAAATGCACATTCTGAGTGAGGTAAACAACAAATCACATTCTGAGTGAGACAAACAAGCAGTTACAAAGTGATAAAGTATCAGCTGACATTTAATTTCTGTTATTTGTTTAATTTCTGTTATACTAGGCCGTTTTTTATTTTTTAATTTTTTTATATTGTTACTTCCGTATGTTCAACATGGAACTTTTCTCCCTGGGCCTCCACTGAAAAAGTGCGTCCAGTCAGACTTTCCCAGTAAACAAATGTAAAATAAAATAAAATCAAATAACTGATCCAGATTTAACTGTGGTTTCAATGGAAACAAATTATTTAAGCATTTCTTTCCTGTAGACATAGTGTGACTTATTATGCTGTCTGTATGTAAGAATTGTGGAATATCTCTGAGAAATAATGTGTCCAGTCATAGGTATATAGTCAAATTATTGAGTCAGGGTATAACTCTAGACTTTGGTTTTGTAAATAGTCAGCAGGTCTCCTCAAGAAATTATGCTGCAAGGTATTTATTTATGTAGGTATGTATGTACATTGATCTGGATAGTGAACTGATAACCGAGTGCACCCATTTCAGCCACAACCTGGTAGCTTCAGAAAAGTAATGAGAGGGTATGTCATATGTATGGCCAGAAGAGAATAACTCTACTACAGCACTACAGTGAATGCATATAAATAGTGCACAGGATTTATACATTCACAGTGCCTTCTTAATCTGCACACTAAATGACAAACTGAAATGTTTTTAATGGAAAAAGTTTAATGTCTTTTCAGTCAACCATTTGTTTTCATTTCTTGGTTTGCTGCATGTTTTCTTTTGTCATTTGTAATGTTGTTTTAATTAATATGATTTTAACTCTCTTTCTCTCATTTCCTGAAGGATGTACATTACCTTCCTTTAGTCTATCTTTATACAGCTTGTGTATAGATTCCCAGACATTTCATCTGGCCTACTATGAGCGGACAGATGTCTGAGTCGGGCTCCTTTAATTTGCCTTTATACAGCTTCTTGTGCTCACACTTTGTACTGTTTTGATTGGCCCTCTACAGACAACTTAAGCCTTTTCTGTCTCTTTTAAGGCATGATGCATCCCAAATTGCATAGAGTATTCTGGTTGGAACCTTACTAGTTCTCTGTTGTGATGAAAATATATTTTTGCATGTGTGTGTGAAGCAACTTTGTAATTTTCTGAGAATCCATAAGTAACTTTCCTTACTGATTTATTGCATTAATTTCTTTTGATTGTTATACAGAAAATTGTTATAATGTCTGTTTCCAGTTTTAGTGTTCAGTATACTTCACCCCGGTATCATTTTTCAGGTGAATTTTTCCATGCAGCTTATGTAGACTCCAAACCATTTCAGTGGCCTTCCTTTGGGCAGTCTGATGTACTTAATCAGGTTACTTTAGTCTGTTTTCATATAGCTTGTCTTCAGACTCTGCACTATTTGACTTGGCTTCCTATGGGAAATCTCTACTTTGGCTTTAGTTTTCAAGGTTTGATGTCTCTCAAATTGCACAGTGTATTCCAGCTGGAACCTTAGCAGTATGAACAGTGGTGGGCTTGGAAGTGAACCATGGTGCATATCCACTACCACTGGGAACCCCTCCATGAATCTGAGCACTGCTTGTACTTGTGTCATACGTCTCAACTGTCCAGACTTTCGCAGAATGTCCAGATTAGTCTCATATTTTTGGCCTGTTCCTCATAATTTTTTTTTTGCTTTTCTATCAAATTATTGCAGATTAATGTCAAAAGGTAATGACAGACATTTGAGTTTCAGACTTCATGCCCTTCGGAAACTTCATTATGATTCAAAACCTGTTATTCTATCAACTTCCTAAATTTGTAAGAGCTGTATCTAAAAAACTGTCCCTAGTTTGGGGGCTTGTCCAGATTTCTTTTGCTGAAAGGTTGAGATGTATGACTTGTGTCACTTGGTCTTTGGACTTTAATTTCAAATTTTGAACCATCACAGAACCACCCAATCAGTTGAGATGAATAATATTATTTGGTACTTATGTATTATCGCAACCAGATTTTCGCGGTTGTGGTAATATGTTTGTTTGCCTAAAAACGGATAGTGGGAGTTATGTTAAGGTGGAATTTGATGTTTTCAGTGGGTATGACTTAGTTTGTCCTTAAATTTGGTAAGGTAAATCAACGTGGAGATGTGAATCTTGGACTGCGTACTGTAAAGTTGGTTACACTGACGTTATGCTGCAGGAAATGAAAGTCAGACACCTGGGAAAATGTTTGGTTGAACTTCTGCTGTCCTGCAACATGGATTACTAAGTTGTACAATACTTTCTTCAGAGAATAAGGCACGGAGACCTGCAAATCTTTTTTTTTGGTAAATTGTTGGATTTATTGTTTACAAACTGTTGAATAGAACTGAAGTTAAGGAGAATATGCATGTGCACACTTTATAAAAGTACGTGTACAACGGAGGCTGTTCTGTTTAGCGGTAGTCCGATAATAATTTTTTGGAGTCGTTGCCAATAATGGTTTATTTTTTGTATTCAGATGGTGTTATCCTTGTGGATACTACTTACTGTTGGACTGTTTAGTGAATGTTTTACGGCAGCATACTTGTGGATTGCTCAGTCGCTGGTTTACTGTTTGGAATGTGCCTAACACAAAACAGGACTTGAAAATGTGGTATGAGTGACTTGATTTTGGGAACGGCACACCTTCAAAGAAATACTCATTTTTCAAATATTACACTGTTATTCCTACCTAAACAAAGTGTTTTGTTTTAAAGATAACATTCCCTCTGTGATTCTGCATACATTTCTGCTTTACATTACCCATGGGAAAGAAAGCGGTATTATCTTAAAAATCTGGTTGCGATAATACGTAAGTACCTATTATTTTATAGGTGAAGCATCTTTGTAGTTTTCTGTGAACAAGACTCCTCTACCCAAGAATCGCAGAATCCATACCCAAGAATCTCAGAATCCATAAATTCTTTCCTTACTGATTTCTTGTCTTACTTTTCTCACTTTAAGTTATTCAAAATTGCCATAATGCTTGATTCCAGTTTTAGTATTAAATGTATTTCACTCCAGTATGTATCCTTTTTCATGTGTATTTTCTGAAAGAAGCATTATTTCATTTTTTTATTTAAAGAAATCATTAAATCAAAGCTACTGCACATCAGTCCATTTTTATTTTTATCCTTTTTCATTGTACATTAGTTCTGTTAATAGGTTTTGATGAATTCCATAGGTAGATACTAGTCACTTGATCTAGTAGACCCTTTCCAGCCTAGTGACTGCAATTCCCAATGCTTGCTCCCCCTTTACATAAGAGATTGGGGTCAGACCAGAGGGGAATTTCTGGATCCCCCATCCACTCACAGACGTTTGTTTTGCAAAGAGCTGTGAAGTTGTTTGATATGAAGAATAAGCTTATTCCAATCTCTGGGAAAGATGTAAATCCTGCCAAACAGGATCTGTTTACATTACAATGAAGACTGTAAGAGACAGAGTATTAATATAGGAGTTTTAGTCATTCCCTGTAGCACAGTGATTTCATATCTAAGATTTTCTTTGTGAGGAAGCATTTTTGTTTTTCTGGCTTATTGATATGCCTGGATAGGAACATGATAAAGGAAGCATTAAATTTCCGTATGGGCCTGACTGAAGGATGACTTAGAGAAAGACGATGACTTAATTTTTCCATGCAGAATATACCTTTAATAATTAGTTGGGATTGGTAAAAATGTTTCTTAACTATATATGATAGATTGTGGTCAAAAGAATTTATAGTCCATTAATATTGCAATGGTCTCTAATGACAATATCTATTATGAGGGGGTGTCATTTATTTGAAATGGGCAGGGGTGCAATTGTTTTTCAGAGTATAATGCTCTATTCTCCAATACCATGACTTTCTTGGGATTGACATCTTGTAGAGGATATGGTTGCCTTCTGAGCTAATGACCACTCTAAATTTGCAGAGACTGGCAGTTAGTCAGCCAGAGGCTATTGATGTTAGCTTTAAAATCAATGAAGTAGATGCCAAAGATTAGTAGTCCCTACACAGAACCCTTAGGGATGCCACAAGTGATGAGTCTTTTAGAGGAAAGTGTGCTACCAATTCTGACTGAGTGGGTTCTGTCTATACGCCAAGTATCTATCCAATTAGTTATATGGGGAGTTATAGACAAATGAGTCAGGTTTTGTATAATGCCAGAGTTTGGAAAGGCATTGTCCAGATATTCAGGAAGGCTGTATGCATAGTCTTGTCTTTTCCAGTATCTCTGTGGGCTTCTCAAAGAACTTTGACAAGTTACATGTGCAGGATTTACTTTTCACAAAGCCAGTGTAGTTTGGATCAAGGCTGTGTACATTACCAGTATTCGTACTGCTGCATTCCATGATTATCATTCCAATAGTTTTCAAATATTAATCAGATTTATTAGCTATCCATTCCTGGGTTCAGTGATGGGCCCACCCTTGTGGATGGGTACCACAACAGCTGTTTTCCACACCTTGGGGTACATAACCAGTGGTGAGGCTAAGACTGAATAGGTTTATGTGGGGTTCAGTAAGAAAAAGCCTGGTGTGTTTTGTAAAAAATGAGGGCTAGTTTTTTTTTTTTGGAAGAGGGCTTTTAGGACTTCATAAGTAGGCATTGGGGGTGGGGGTGCTGACCAAACAGTGAAAGTGGAAAAATAGAGGAAGGCTGAGAAGTTTTAGTTAAGCTTGTCTGCAAGTATATTTGCAACTTCCTCGGTGGTAGTGAGTAGTGTTATTGGATAGGACCAATCCCAATTCTTTAGCTTCAGTAAAATGCAAAAAAACTGAGTTTTGTTAAACTGAAGTCTTGCTATTTTCCATGTGGTTTGCAGTGAGCCAACAGATTCAAATGGTGTATGGAAAAACTATTGGGAAAGATTACGTTTGATTTATGACTCCAAACAGTGAGACAGAAGCATACAGGCTAAGTAAATGCTCTACCATTCCTGAAGATATTGTCTAGAGTGAGTTTTAATAAACCGTAACAAAAGCCAATCTGGAAATCAGTAAGCTACTAAGAGCAAGTAGATGAAAGGAAGAAGAGAAAAGAAGACATTAATTTGGTCTTTTGGTGCACAAAATAGCTAAAAAACTTTCATTTTTGTTAAAAAAGCCTGTGTTAACTATGTTATTTTATCCTTAGTTGGGAGGTAGTATAGTGCCATAGATGAGGATGCTGGCTTACTTAAGAGCATAAGAGAGTCTTTGGGGAGACTGTGAACCCACATTCACAGCTCCTGTTTACCTGTGATTTAATGTAAACACAAAAGAATGGCAGAGGCTGTATGACTTAAGGGCAGATGGAAGTCTCTTAGGAGTCATCGAACCAGTCTTTGTGACTCTTGTATGGCTTTGATTAAATATAAACTCCAATGAGTGGTACAGGCTGGATGACCTTAAGAAAAGAGAGAAAGAAAAATAGAAACTTTCAGTAACTCATTCCTTGATAGTAGAGTTGATGAGAAGAAAAGATCATTTAGTGACTAGCTAAATCACTTTCTAAAACTATACAAGTGTGAATGTTTTCAAGCATCATGAATGATTCTACGAAAGGTTTTGTTAAGTTTTACCATTGTGTAATGCCACATTAATAGTGGCTAGTTTGGCAGGTGTAGGAGGCTGACCATGCCTAAAAAAGGCACCCTAGGAGTAGAGAATGTTTTGACCATTAAGTTGTAACTCTAGGGAGATGGGTGCGGCCATCCTTAACAAAGCAGGGAGAGCTGTTGACCATCTCCCTCCAAGATGACACACATTGGAACGCCCTTGAGAGGAAACAGTTTCTTAGCTTTTGAAGTCAACTATTATATGCTTATACTGTGGCATCTTTTAGGTCATGGTGGGGTACTGCTGAAGCTTAGCTGCTTTCCCACCTCAGAAAAATAAAAGAACTATGTCCCTCTTCATGTCATCCTAGCCAGAGCACCAAAGGCCCATCAAGGGATCTAAGGGTCTTGGTGATACTGCAAGCTCTGGCACCTGAGAAACATGCTGCTTTGCTCAGCCTGATTAGTGATGCTTTAATATGTAGAACTACGGATTCACCTATGACAATGAAGTTATCATGTGCCAGAATGCTCTGACTGCCTTAGGGACTTCTGCGAACCACTTCAGTAACCTCTGCTTGTACTGGAAACGATAGTATGTTTGTTAGTTGAGGTATGATTGTTCGGCTGAGGTCTCAGCATAGCAGATCATTGCCCAGGAGATTTATTTTGGGGGGGATTTTCTTAATGCTTCAGCATAAATAGGCTTGGTCTTAGTGGTACAGGTATGTAGGGAGCACTGGCAACAGATGATGGATGAAAGAAGCTTACTTCCACTGTAAACAAGTATCTATACTTTGGTAACAGTCATGGGTTGTCAGCAAGCCTGAGGAAGTTCCTACACTGCTTCACTGCACCTAAAGCAAGGAGTCTAGCAACTGAAGGGACACAGACAGTATGTGGTCCTACATTGTCTTATAATGTTGATGAGGGAGTCAGTGTAATTATGTTCTGGGTAATATGTTAGTTAAGATAAGTTAATAGTAGCTTGAATACTTAGCTGACAGTACAAGGTATAGCAATGGTAGTTTAGGTATAAGTTAAAAACATAACACAGCAAGTTAGAAAATGTACAAGACAGTTTTATTTGATGTTCTCAGCACAATATTGTAAGAAATGACACAAGATTTAGGCATGGATTGTGCCACAAAATTCAACAAGTAATACGTGGCAAGCAAAACTCAGGTTACAAGTATGAGTGCCAGAAACATTTAGCGTTGAAGTATAACTGTTTAAAGAATGGGCGTACATTACCACTCTGATTGGACAATGAACATTCTCATGGAGGGTGTTAATGTACAGGTAATGCCAGCTAGAAAACAAGTCCACTGCTTCATATTAGCATATTAAGCTGCTGTGGAGCTTGGACAATTAAAATGCCAATGCCTGCTACTTTTTATGCTCACTAGACAGTGCTTTTGCTGTTTAGTGAGTGTAAAATTAAAAAAAAAAAAATAGAAAACGGAATTTCTGTGTGTGTGTGTGTGTGTGTGTGTGTGTGTGTATGTTTCTGTCTGCATGTGACTGTATGCGTGCTTGCATGCATGAAAGAGGAACTTCCATTGAGTTGCCAGCAAACCACAAATTTTATGAGGAACATACCAAAAATATAGGCAAAAAATCTGGACATTCTGTGAAAATCTGGACAGTTAAGAGGTATGGAGGTATGAAACTTTTAATGGCTGGCATTTTAAGTGAGTTTAATCGTGTGCTTAGAGATACACCACTTCTAAATGTGTTTGTGTATGTGTGTGTATGTGTGAGAGATAGTGTGTGTAGACTTTAAATACATACAAAACTTAAATTTTGTGTGTAAAATACTTCCTCCAATAACAATTATATTACAGCAAGTTTGAAATACTAGGCAGAGGAACTATATTACACACACACACATATATATATATATATATATATATATATATATATATATATATATATATATACATATATATATATATATATATATATATATATATATATATATATATACATATATATATATATATATATCTGTATATACATATATATATATATATACATATATATATATATATATATATATATATACATACATATATATATATATATATATATATATATATATATATATATATATATATACATATACATACACATACACACATATATATATATATATATCTTGCAAACAAACAAGCAAGCTGAAGAGCAGGAGTCACAATTTGTATAAAATCCACCGAGTTTATTCTACAAATGGTAAGCGCTTTCACAAATAAATTTGCTTCATCAGACCTAACTGATCAAATTAGGTCATTTCCTTTTATACTCAATTAAATTCAAAGTAACCAATCATGCATTTACACATTTAAAGATGTACTTACACATTTAAAATATAACCAGGAATATATTAAAAGACATTGTAAAATACATAGTAACTCAAATAAAATCTACATTATTTCCTAAGTCTCCTACTTCTCAATAATGTAACAGCTATATGGTCATTTAGTCCCTTATCCAAATGGGCTCTAAGCCTAACAATCCATGTAAGTTCCTTTGTCTCTGTTCTATTAGATATATCTCCCAACCTCTCATCATCATATATTAACTCTAACACTCGAAATCTAAACTGATGACTATCATCATTCTCAAAAGTGTGCTTTGCTAAGGCACTGTTCATATGCCCCCGCCTATAACAATACATGTGGTCACAAATTCATTCACGAAGGCGTCTGTTCGTCTTCCCTATATAAAAGGAAGAACAGATAACACACTGGGCTAAATATATAAGATTTTTACTATTACAGTCAGCATTGATGTCAAAATTATATACTTTATTAGTATTGGGGTGCTTAAACTCTATACCTTCATGTATAAAGGTGCAGAAATTACAGCTTCCACATTTAGTGGTCCACATACCCATATCAAATCTCATTTCATGTGTCTCACTTTTAGGATAGCATAACCTTCTTTTCAGATTCTTAGTATTTTTAAATGAAATATAAGGTCTTTCCCCCACTATTTGAACTATTTGATCGTCTGTACGTAATATATTCCAATTTTGTTCTAAAATATTCCTGATCATAGCATGATCTCTGGTATAGGAGAAAATATAGCTTCAAGAGCTTTACATGTTTAATAATGATGTAAAGAAAGATGCAAAAGGTATTTTATTGGCAACATACGATGTTACAATTATATTACAAAATTGGAATATACTATGTACAGACAATCAAATAGTGGGGGAAAGACCTTATATTTCATTTAAAAATACCAGGACTCTGAAAAGAAGATTATGCTATCCTAAAAGTGAGACACATGAAATGAGATTTGATATGGGTATGGAGACCACTAAATGTGGAAGCTGTAATTTCTGCACCTTTATACATGAAGGTATAGAGTTTAGGCACCCCAATACTAATAAAGTATATACTTTTGACATCAATGCTGACTGTAATAGTAAAAATCTAATATATTTAGCCCAGTGTGTTATCTGTTCTTCCTTTTATATAGGGAAGATGAATAGATGCCTTTGTGAATGAATCCGCGACCATATGTATTGTTATAGGCGAGGGCATATATACAATGCCTTAGCGAAGCACACTTTTGAGAATGATGATAGTCATCAGTTTAGATTTAGAGTGTTAGAGTTAATATATGATGATGAGAGGTTGGGAGATATATCTAATAGAACAGAGACAAAGGAACTTACATGGATTGTTAGGCTTAGAGCCCATTTGGGTATGGGACTAAATGACCATAAAGCTGTCACATTATTGAGAAGTAGGAGACTTAGGAAATAATGTAGATTTTATTTGAGTTATTATGTATTTTACAATGTTTTTTAATATATTTCTGGGTTGTATTTTAAATGTGTAAGTATATCTTTAAATGTGTAAATGTATGATTGGTTAGTTTGAATTTAATTGAATATAAAAGGAAATGACCTCATTTAATCAGTTAGGTTTGATGAAGCAAATTTATTTGTGAAAGCGCTTACCATTTGTACAATAAACTCGGTGGATTTTATACAAATTGTGACTCCTGCTCTTCAGCTTGCTTGTTTATTCGCAAGTATACTTGCTCTGGTGACTCTTGTGTTGTTTGGATATATATATATATATATATATATATATATATATATATATATATATATATATATATATATACATATATATATATATAGATATATATATATATATATATATATATATATATATATAGTGATTGAAAAAAATAATACAAAAACATTTAACAGATTGCCCATTTTCTCCAGGATGTGTGTTATTGTGTAAACAACATCCTTCATGAGTGCAGACACCCTCCACCTGTGGTGTGTGACCCCAGAACACCCTTGGACAAGTGTTATTTACAGAATACCACACTGTGTTAGGCATTATTGCTTTCTTAAAGTGGTACAGCTGCCACAAATCTTTGCAGCACAATATAACTAATTATAGTGACACTGGCAGTCGGCACAAATGTTCCAGTAAGATAAGATGTCCAATAGATCTGGGGTGAAAGGTCTCAGCACAGGTACTGAACTAAATGATGCACCAAAAATCAAGGGAGATACAGTACAGCAATCTGAGTTACATGGGAGCTGAAAACTAAGCAGTAGAACAGCAAGAGTCAAGCAGGTACAATAAAGCAGTAAAACAAGCTACATGATATTGAGACTTGGCAACAAGATAATAGTGACCGAGATGGGTACAACAGAGCAAAAAATAAAAAGTAAGCTTCACAAGTACAGATGTGCAGTAGCAATATGAACAAGCTACACAGGTCCAGAAGCTGAACAATGGGGCAGCAAAGATACAGATGTTCTGAATAAGTGTGATGAGCAAGTGCTCACTAGCTACTTAGTAGCTTATGGTAGCACAATGTTGTGCAAATTGCAGCAGCTTGACACAAATGTGCATAGTGTACTATAAAATAAAGCAGTTGAAAACAACGAAAGCACCATCAGGAATGAAAATAGTTAACAAGCCATTAATAAATTTATATTCTGAACCATGCTCATTTCCCTTCTCTCACAACAATACACAGTAACAAATTACCACTGGTGAGATGCATGTCACAATATTAGCTCAAGTACACCAATTAAAGGCTAGGTAAATTTACTTTCTTTGTGGTCTAGGGATCAGAATAATGGTCAAATCCAGTTATGTCATCTACAAAGAAAATGTACATTTTATTTTCATTCCCTCTGTAATGTCACTAAAGTAGGCATAGAAGATGACTATTCCAGTAATTTCATTGGTAACGCCTCTTTCAAAACTGCAGACATTACTGACTGCTATTTTCTGTGATGTTTTATGCATTCAACTTTTTTAGCAAGGTGCCCATCCTTGTGGCCTGGTCAAACGCTACTAATTTCAGCAATCTGTTTTGTGGTGCAGTATTAAACACTAAATCTATGCAGACCAGACCCGTAATCCCAATTTACTTCTGTGGTGCAGTATTAAACACTATCCGTCATTGGTATATTTTCACCTCTAAATATTTTGGTTCTCGGTTTAATTATCCAGAAATGTCGTTGGTTAGCCATCCGGCTACCGGGATTCTGAAAAAATGCAAAGATAAAGACAGAGACAGGCCACCTAGGTCCAAAGCTGCCAATGACACTTCTCCTAAGCCAGTCGTCAGTTCACCGGTACTCAGTGGGGCACTTTCACAGCCCCTGATACCCGCTACTTCTGATTCGCAGGCCTCTACTGAGACCCATTCGGAGTCTGGTATGCCATGAGATGCTTCAACTGTGGAACCTGTGGATGTCTCTACCTTGGAAGGGTCCGGAGCCGCTGTGCAGACACCGGCTTCTGAGGGTATATTCAGGGTTATGCACTTGCATATTAAACCGACACCTCCTTCTTCATTTAGGCCTAAATCCTGAACCATGCCTAAGAAACAGACGCCCAGCCGCATGCTCAGGCCTTTATGCCTAAAAAAAACAAATGACAAGAATGGCTGAAGATCTTATAACTTTAATCAGGGGAAGCCAACCTCCCCCTTCTAAGAGACCTAGGACTGAAGTTGTTTATGAATCTTCTGACCAGGATTCTGATTTTTCTGATTCTTCTGATGATCTGGATTTGCCCTTATCTACTTATGAGGATTCTGATGCAGAGGACTGTATTCCCTCTGCTTCCCCTCCAGAGGATTTTTCTTTTAGTGAAACCTTACATAGTCTAAGGGAGCATTTCCACTGGGAAAGCCAGGATTTTTCTGATTCAAAAAAGAGGCTTAGGGATTTCTTACTCCTGCCTCAGCATAGGCCTTTAGCTATACCTCCTGCACTAGACATTGTTGATGATGCCTTTTTGGAATTTAGTTTGGCCCCTGATTCTTTGCCTCCTGTTCCCAGAAAACCTGACAAATGTTACAGGGTTCCTGATTCACACAAGTTTCTTTTTAAAAATCCTATTGCGGATCCAGAGACTATTTCACAGGGACCCAAGGGCATTAAGGCTTCTACTGCTAAAAATTCTACCCCTTCTGATAGAGACTCCAGGGCGCTGGATAGATGGGGTAAGAAGGTTTACACTTCTGCAACCTTGGCCATTAGGGCTTTAAACTGGCAGTTTCATATGTTAAGTATCAACAACATGTTATTGGGTTGCTTAAACAGAAAATGATGTTGATTCCTGACTGTGCTGAAAATAAGGAATTACAGGATTTAATGCATTCTGCTGAACAGATTGGTAAGCATACTTTGCAATGTGGATTTGATTCATTAGAGGCCTCTTGCAGGGCTGATGTTACTGGGTCTGCACTCAGAAGGCATGCTTGGCTTAAGGAGCTATCTTTGCCTGATCATGTTAAAGCTAAACTGTTGGATGCTCCCTTAAATCAGGACCGCCTGTTTGGCAACATAGCTAAGGAAGTTCTTAAAAAGATGGAAGATAAAGCTAAATCTATGCAAACTGTTAAAGATTTCTTGCAAGTTCAACCTCCTAGATTTAGTAGGCATTGGCCCTCTAAGAATTGGTCCTTTCCAGCCCCTTCCAGGTCTTCTCAAGCCAAACCCAGACACAGCAGAAACCCCAGATTTCAGTCCCAGAGGACACACAAGACTAAGCAGTGGGGGATTTCCGCACCCAAATCTGGGAGTAGTAAGACTCCCCCCTATGGAAAACTGTCTTAATGGCTTGCTTTTAAAACTTCCAAGCACTTCCCAACTGAATGCTCCTTTAGGTGGAAAGATTGGTCTGCAGGCCAAAAACTGGGAACTCATTACCCAGGACAAATGGGTTTTAAATATAGTGTTCCAGTGATACAGATTTCACTTCCACACATTACCAAGAAGTGGGTGGCCAGATCTACCCCCAAATCAGTGGGCAGAGGCCCAAAATCTAGTTTACTCTCTCTTAAGCATGGGGTCTATTCAGTTGATAACAGAAGAGGAAAAGGGACAAGGTTTCTATTCTAGACTTTTCCTGGTACCAAGAAAAGGCAATACATGGTGTCCTATCCAGGACCTTTCTACTCTAAACACCTTTCTGGTGATTCCAAAATTCAAAATGCTGACACTTCACCAGCTGCTTCCTATGCTAGGCAAAGATGTATAGTTGGCAACACTAGACTTAAAAGAAGCCTACCTGCACATCCCTATCAGGGAGTCTTGCAGAAGATACCTATGCTTCAAAGCAGGCTACATGCACTATCAGTTCTCTGCACTGCCCTTTGGCTTATCTACTGCACTCAGGGTATTCACAAAGTGCCTAGCTCCAGTCATTGCATTTTGCAGGCAAAGAAATATTCAAATATACCCATACCTGGACGATTGTCTAATTCAGGCAGAAAACCAGGACATACTTTTGAATCATCTGGCCTTTGTTCAAAGGGTGCTGACTTGTCTGGGGTACACCATAAATGAAAAGAAATCACAACTGGTACCCTGTCACCAAATTATATTCCTGGGAGCAAGCTTGAATATAACCTCCCAGATGGCTCTTCTCACGCCAGAAAAATGGATTCATTTGACAACCTACTTCAAACAAGTGGCCACAAAAACCCAGCTATTTGCAAGGCAAATACTGCAAGCCTTGGGGTTCATGGCCTCCTGCATTCTTCTAATTCCATATGCAAGGCTTCATATGAGGAAACTGCAATGGTAACTCAAAAGTCTATGGTGTCAACATTCACAGGATCTAGAAGCAATGATTCCTATCTTACCTTGCCTATGTCTAGAGTTCCTTTGGTGGGCAGAGGCCTGTCACCAAAACAGGGGACTACCATTCACACTACCCCCTGCCACCCAAACCTTAACAACAGATGCATCAGACTATGCATGGGGGGCTCACCTGCAGGGAAGTGCATTCAGGGCAATTGGAACCCAAGTCAAATGCATCTGCACATAAATAAAAAGGAAATGTTAGCTGTACAGAATGCTCTGACAGCCTTCAAGGACCACATTCTTCCAGGACAACTAATGGTAAAGATGGACAACACCACTGTCATGTGGTACATAAACAAGCAGGGGGGGGTACACATTCTTACCCCCTCTGCAGACTAGCCATGCATTGTGGAACACAGCCTTGAGCTACCAAGTGAATCTACAAGCTCATTTCCTGCCAGGAAAACTAAATACACTGGCAGACGGACTAAGCAGAAACCTCATGGACCCACACGAGTGGAAACTGGAACCAAGGATTTTCAACATGTTGACAAGAAAGTGGGGGAGCCCAGATATAGACCTGTTTGCCTCCCCCCAGAACCATCAATTGGACAAACTTTGCACAAGGATTCCCCACAAGCTAGCTTGGAAAGTGGATGCTCTGCTCTTCAGCTGGAAAAAAACTATCAGTTTATGCCTTTCCTCCTCTTCCTCTGCTCTCCAAGGTACTACTAAAGATCAAACAGGACAAGCCAAGGACAATTTTAATTGCACCAGACTGGCCACGCCAACACTGGTACCCCCTCTTGCGTAGTGTGTCATGCTTGGCCCCATGACACCTGCCTCAGACTCCTTCCCTGTTGTCTTAGCAGGAGAACCAGATTCTGCACCCTCAGCTGCAAATCCTGAACCTAGCAGCCTGGCTAATTACCTAATCAATCCTTTGCCACCCCTCAGTAAATCAGTGATGGATATCATTTTAGAGGCAGGGAGGCCTAGTATTAGAAAATCTTATGCTGTAAAATGGAAAAGATTCTGTGCCTGGAACCAGTCTCAAGGGATGAGCGCAGCAGTGCCCAACTTACCTCAGATTCTACAATACTTGACTGAGTTGCTTCAAAAGGGCTTGTCCTTTTCCTCCATCAAAATTCATGCCTCAGCCATTTCAGCTCATTATAGCACAGAGCCTCCCCTCTTTTCTCACCCACTACTCAAGCAGTTCTTCAGTGGGGCCAAAAATTTAAGGCCACCCAGGATAGCTCCAACTTCAGCCTGGGACCTTAACTTTGTCTTGGAGAAACTCACTCTTCCTCCTTTTGAGCCAGCTGCCACTGCAGATTTAAAATTCCTTTCCTGGAAAATAGCTTTCCTTTTAGCAATCACTTCTGCAAGAAGGGTATCTGAATTACTGGCCCTTATGGCAGTGGAGCCTTTCATCATCTTTCATGCAGACAGGGTGTCCCTCAGAACCAATCCCTCCTTCATGCCCAAGGTGATATACAGTGTGGCTCTTAATCAGTCCATTCATTTGCCTACCTTCTTTCCTAACCCACAGAACAAAGGGGAACAGGTACTGCACTCCTTAGATGTGCACAGACAACTTAGAGTTTACTTGGACAGGACTAAACCTCAAAGGAAATATGAACAACTGCTGGTGGCATTTGCTGCAGGGACAGAGGGGAAAGCTATTTCAAAGCAAACCATTTTAAAATGGATAGGCCACTGCACTCATTTCTGCTATAAGCACCATGGAAAACCTATCCCCCAGGGCATCAGACCCCATTCAACCAGGGCTGCATCTACCTCCACAGCTTTTCTCAGGGGTGTTCCTACCAGGGACATCCTAGAAGCTGCTACCTGGAGTTCTGTAACTACTTTCACAAAGCATTATCATTTGCTAATTTTCTCTAAATCCAGAGCTGGCTTTGCCACTGCAGTCTTGCAGGGTCTTATAGCTGGTCCTAATTCTATTTAAATTCCTCCTCCCAACCTTAGCTTTAGGAATCTACCCAAATGTAATGACTGCAACAGTAAAACATGAAGAACATAGTACAGTTGTTTACACTTACCATAAATGTAGATGTTTGAATGTATTCACTGTTGCAGTCCTGATTACCCTCCCTCCAGCCCCTTTTCTTCTTTTGGCTTATCTCTGCTCTCCCTTACTATGCTCAAAAAGCTTTTTGGTGTATTTGCTTTTTTGGTGGAGGTATATCCTTGTAATTATAGATTTAATTGCTTCCCATTAGGAGGGCACCTGACATCTGGGGCAAGACAAACTGATTTAATGGTGTCGGCTGCATGTTTTATACCCCTGACGACCTGACGTCATGGAAGAAGGGACAGCATCCAGCGCAGGACCTAAGACTTTGTTAATCAGGCCGACTGAGGGCTACTGCAAGCAGATAACCCAAATGTAATGACTGCAACAGTGAATACACTCGAACATCTACATTTATGGTAAGTGTACACAACTGTACTTTTTTTCATGGCAGAACAGTGCCTTTAATTGCAGGAATTAACCAGGGTACAACTTTACCATATCTGCTAGTTGTAGAATATACCTTTACCAGTTTTACAGTAGGTGCATTTTTATGTAATGACATTTTTGATCACCACTCTGTTATTTTATGTGAAACATCTTTACTCTGCTTGTGGCTAATACCCTAAAGTCACTAGAAGTGCCATTAAAACTAGATTAACTTTTGCTACAAGTTTGTAAATGTGTGATATAGTAGTAGGGACTACACTAGATCTTAGCAGCTTAATATTTATTACAACCATACTTTTTAAAGATTGGAAACTTTGTAGTTATCCATTTTTGCTAACATGGTGTGTCTCTAATACTCATATTGTCCCTTTTATGGCTATGCCTGTGTGTAATTCTGAAAAGGATATGTTGCTCTTTTTACAGCTGTATGCATGTGCATAACTAGTATTTAACTTTAAAAAGGATGTATTGCTCTTTTTTATGATAAACTAGTATTTAACTTTGGAAAATACATTTTCTTTTGCTTATAATTGTGTGCAGAGAATAAATTATTATTTAAATTAATAAACTTTGGAAAACATATACTCAGAATGACTAACTGATGCAATAATTTGCAAGGCTAATGTCCATAAAATATCAGTAAAGCTAAGATTATCCCCAATTTAGCATATCTTAATTTTTGTGACTAGTTCTGCTGACACAAAACAGTCTCTATTAGTGATTTGCAGTATTTTCCCCAGATGCAAGTAGTCTTTCAGGGGTTTATGAAATCTAGGGTTAGTATACTTTGTAATTACTTCATGATACTCAAATATTTTGTTGAAGATGTTCAAATTTTGATGTCAGCTTTAATTATTATAAAAATTGCAGTTTATTTTAACTTTTCAGTTGTAAACATTGTTGGTTTTACTCAGTACAGCATCCTATAAATTAAATATTTTCGTAAAGTGCTAGAGTTTCCTTTTGATCTTAATGATGTGTTTTATTTGAAATATTTTTTTTCATTTTATATCTGTTGGATATATGCTTTAGCACTGGAGTACTACAAATACAGTGGGAAGACAGTTTTTCTTTCCTTTCTTTCTTGGTGATTTGCCATTTCCCTGCCTCTGCTGCTGGGCAGCAACTGAGTTACAGTAAATAATAAAGGTGTGGGTTAAAGTGATAGTGTTCTTTTCTTGTCTTCCAAATATTTTATTAATTTATTTTTAATTTTATTTATTTATTGATTGATTGCTGTTTAGTGCTTTTGATTCAATGCTAATATATTTGTTTTACTTGTATTTTGTTAAGTTTGTCAACCAGGCTAATGAACTAATCCCAAAAAGTCTCATTACAGCCACAGTCCAGGATTTCAACCAGAGATAAACCATGAAAATGTATGACAACATTATACATAATGGCTTGAAGTAAAGTTACACAAATCTAGAGTGAAAATACATATTAATACACATATTTAAGATCGATACATTTCTGTATAAGTAGGCTGACAATGTACTGGATAAAATGACTATAAAATGTCCTACAATTTTAGAATGTAAACAGGCATACATAGTGTGATGACCCGCCACTGGACCAGCAATTAAGGAGCCTCAATCCTCACCACTTGCATAAGTGGCGGACGTACACTGGGAGGATGACAGGTACACACACAGTATTTCCAGATGCAGCTCTCTGCATCAAGTGCCATTTCCCTTAAGAGCACACAGAGACCACAGTCAGTCCGGGGCTTGTTTCTCCCTCTTTCTCCAGATCTCCAGTAAGACACCCCACTGGCACAGCTGTAGAGTTGAGATCTTAGCTGAGTGACCAAGCCAAGAACTCCAGCAACCTCTCTGTCCAACCAATGCTTTGTGCCCCTGCCCAAGTAGCTGACACACACTCTTTGAGGTTTGATTTACACACACACACACACACACACACACACACACACACACACACACACACACACACACACACACACACACACTTAGGAAAGGCTGGCATAAGTTTGCTGGCTATGCCACCTTTTGCCTACACTATAAGGTAGTTATCACTGCCACCAGCCAGCTCCTTTTCAGCTACTTCAAGGCCCTTAACAAAGGGTGTCCACTCTTACTGTGTAATATTAATACTAATACAAATGGTAGTTTGACCAAGAGCAAGGCTATTAGGAGAGGACTACACAGTGTCATTAAATTAATATGCAAGTACTCTCAAAACTTAAATATCTCTACACAGATAAGCCACAATGACAGGTTTAAATATATTTAATAATAAATAAAAGAACAAGAAAATACTCAGCATATATTCACAGTGACATCAGAGTTCAAAATCACAGGAAATATTTAAAACAACATTGCAGGACAGTCTCAAATAAATAAAGAAAAAATATCTAAACTAAGCTTTGCTATATTCCTGACTATATTTAAGAGAGTTAATATACCCTAGAAACTTACAGAGCAAGGCAGATGTGGTGAATGGATATCCTAGTTGTTGTCAGGTCCAAGACAAGAATACAGAATGCCCTGTCTCTCTTAAGAGTTTTCAAATTAATATCTCAAATATTACTGCCGGGATAGCTTGCAGAATGACATCATTTCTTGTCATCTGACTGTATCCCAGGTGAAACCCCTACTGTTGGAAGCTGACAGTATTTAGCATCTGTCAGTGAAAATACATAGACCTCAGATCTTTGGCAGATATTGCAAGTCATAAAACAATTACATTATTTCAAGACTAGTAATTATTTCACCCTATAGACAATACAGAAAGTTCCCTAGTTTTAGACATCGTGTCTCCTTGCTGCATTGCATCTGAAAGAAACCATCTTTTATGGTGTAGCCATAAAGTAATTTAATTTCAGTTATTTTTCTGAAGTTAACCTCCTGTATTCTAGTTTCCACTGTTAAACTGTATAGATTTAGACAGTTACAATAGTGTATTTACATTTCTGTTTTTTTTTCCAGTAGGGCACACTGTGGTCACATTTTAAGTACATGCACTTATAAAATTTATTTTAATACACGTCTGTACAAACCAGCTTGATGTACAAATGAATGTAAAAAGCACACCAAGTTACCAAAAAATCACCAGTAAAAAGTCTAAGGTAGTCTAATGTACCCAAAGAAGGGAAGCCAGTCACAAAATGAATAAAAACAGCTTTAATCCAAAGAACCAAACCACATTAATGTTTCTTAACAAACTCCACAAATATGTTTTAGTTTAAAGTACTTCATCAGATGCAGACTCAACAGTTAAAACAATCAATTATCCAATGACATTTAAGGAAACTTTAACCTTTTGACAATAAACATATAGTGAGCATGTGAACTCAATAATTTAAATACCAATAAGACTTAAAAAGATCCAAAAAATGGGAACTTAAGTATATCCTTTAAGTCAAAACAAACTGAAATAGTTAAGCATTAAAAAATTACCTTAAAATTTAAAAAATAGCTATACCAAATATAAAATATTCCAACTTGAATGTATAGTAAAAAATTGTACTTTAGCTTCATCTAGTGACCTTTAAACAGAATGTAATCCAGCATAGGTAAAAACTAATACTAAAACATATATAACATTATGTCTTATAAAATCATTCCTTTTTTAAAAAAGTTATTTCAAATACATGGTGTGTTTGCATAAAAATTGTGATTAAAAATGTGCTAAGGGCTTGTTCCCTCACCAAAAGGTCTTCCAGCCCTTCAAAGGTGGTGACCTGACACCCACTCACCCACCTATGAAACTAACTGCTTAGTTCAGTAATATATTCACACACACTTTCATCTGCCTTGCACTTATCGTCACAAAACTTTTTTTCTATAAGATTCAGGTGTTAACTTAAAACACTCTTAATAAACAATGTTTAACTGTATTACAATTTAAGCAGTCAGTATTAGGAAATTTAGAAATGGTAATCACAGCTTTACCATGGAATAAGGGGGTCAGGAACCATACCCAGAGCCCTTGGCCAACATTATACTGTTTATAAACCCTTTCAAGCATATGAATAAAACTATCAAAATTATCACCCTCTGTAAATTATGGAAGACATTTACTGACCTTTATAGCTTCTGGGGTTTGGTAACTCCCTTCCCCATTACCTCCATGACCCTGGCGAAAAGTCAGCATCTCCTTTTTATGTTGCCTCTGCCTCTCATTTTCTTCAGCTTCCAGACATCTCAGTCTCTCTGCTGCTTCTAATTCCATTTTTTTCCTGCCACAGTCTCTCTGCTGAATCTAGTTCCAAATGTTTGGCCTCCAGCTCAAGTCGCAGATGGATTTTTAAGTCCTCTGAGGCAAAGCTAAACTGTCCATTTTCTAAGAGTTGTACATCCCCAAGGCCAGTCTGGTTGTCTTCCTGGTTGCTGGTCTGTGATGCAGCTGTGACTAAGGCTGCAACCATTTCCACTTTAGTCAGGTTGGCATGCACCAGTCCTTTGGTTTGGCACATCTCAGCAAACTGGCTCCTTGTCAGCTTGACATAATCCTCTGCTGACATCATTGCCTGCTCTCCCTGACTAACTAAGTTAACAAAAAATAAATAAAACTATTGTGATATGAAACTCTGAATGTCCACCATGTGGCTGCTTGAGAGTGCAAACACCTTCTTTATTGACCACTGTTTATAGGCTACAGGAGTTCAGTATCCACATCAATGAACCCCAGTATGTGATGTGGTGATCCCACCACTGCCAGCCAATATGTGACACCCCACCACTGGACCAGTAATCAAGGAGCCTCAGTCCTCACCACCGACACCAGTGGGGGACGTTCCCTGGGAAGATGACAGGTACATACACAGTATTTCCTGATGCAGCTCTCTGCATCAAGTGCAGTTTCCTCTTAAGAGCACACAGAGACCAGAGTCAGTCAGGGGCTGATTTCTCCTTCTTTCTCCAGATCCCCAATAAGACACCCCACTGGCACAGCTATTGAGTTGAGGTCTCAGCTGAGTGGCCAAGCCAAGACCTCCAGCACCCTCTGTGTCCAACCAGTGTTCATATCCCTGCCCAAGTAGCTGACACACACTCTTTGAGGTTTGATTTACACACACACATACACACACACACACGCACACACACACACACACACACACACACACACACACACACACACACACACACACACACACACACACCTGGGAAAGGCTTGCACAGGTTTACTAGCTATGCCCCCTTTTGCCCAGACTATAAGGTAGTTATCACTGCCACCAGCCAACTCCTTATCAACTACTTTAAGGCCCTTAACAAAGGGTGCCCAGTCTTACTGTGTAATGTTAATATTAATACAAATGGTAGTTTGATCAAGAGCAAGGCTATTAGGAGTGGCCCACACACAGTGTCATGAAATAAATGTGCAGGTACTCTCAAAACTTAAATGTCTCTACACAGATCAGCCACAATGAAAGGTTTAATATATCTAATAATAATAAAAGAACAAGAAAATACTCAGTATATATTCACATTGACATCAGACTTCAAAATCACAGGAAATATTTAAAACAACATTGCAGGGCAGCCTCAAATAAATAAAGAAAAAATATCTAAACTAAACTTTACTATATTCCTGTCTATATCTAAGATAGTTAGTAGTATACCCTAGAAACCTACTTACAGAGCAAGGCAGATGTGGTGAATGGATTTCCTAGTTGTTGTCAGATCCAAGATAGCATACAGAATGCCGTCTCTCTAAGAGAGTTCTTAAATTAATATCTCAAATATTACTGCTGGAATAGCTTGCTGAATGACATAATTTCTTATCATCTGACCCTATCCAAAGGATATCCCCACTGCTGGAAGCTCACAGTATTTAGCATCTACCTGTGAAAATACATAGACCTCAGATCTTTGGCAGATGCTGGAAGTCATAAAACAATTACATTCCTTCACATTTCAAGACTAGTAATTATTTCAGCCTAAGAACAATACAGAAAGCTAGTTTTAGACATTGCGCCTCCTTACTGCAATGAAACTGAAAGATACCATCTTTTATGGTGTAGCCATAAAGTAATTTAATTTCAGTTATTTTTCTGAAGTTAACTTCCTGTATTCCAGTTTCCACTGTTAAAATATATACATTTAAACAGTTACAATATTGCATGTGCATTTCTGTTCTTTTCCAGTAGGGCACACTGTGGTTACATTTTAAGCACAAGCATAAGCACGTTATAAAATACATTTTTAACACGTCTGTACAAACCAGTTTGATATACACATGACATACAGTTATAATACATCTGTAACACAAGCATCTTATACAAATCATTTTGATATTCACCAATAACATAATTATTTACAAAATTCCAGCTAGCTCGCTGGCAGTATCTCCTTTCATCACATATAGATATACAAATTTAGTGTGAGAGACTGGCAAAGTAAAGGATATAATCATTATAAAAGCATTGCTGAAAAAGGAAGAAAGATACAAGTATGTCTAACACATACCTCACTGAAGTTTTTGGTCATGTACCATAGAAGTATATCTAGCAGCTTTTGCAGAAAGTTAAGACAATTTAAATAATAGCAGCTAGATTAAAATAGCAGCAAGTGATTCTTTTTGGATATTTTGTTTATATTTCATAGGTCTGCCATTAGAATTTAAGTAACCTCTGTGAGCCTACAGCTGACCAAATGTATGACCTGCAGAGTCTGTGTAACTACCATCAGTGCACACACAGTCTTTATTCAGCAATCTGACAAGTCACTAACTTGTGCAGTACATAATTTTTGTAATTTACTTTTTTTGTGATTTAGTTTTCAGTCCACACTATGTTTTGCAACCAGTTCAAGCTTCCACTTTTTTTAAAGAAACCATTTACAAATAAATGAAAATTAGAAATTTTTAGTGAGACATATTTTAAATCAACTCTAGCTTTAATACAATTATCCACAAGCAATATACATTTTTTTTTACTTATCTACCATTTTTACATGGTAACAATGATGTTGAGATATTACAAGAATACACTTCCAAAGTTGTATTATTCACACTGCAGAAGAAAAATTATTAAAGGAAAACTCCACCTTGTCCAACACTTTAACTCAATTGTTAGGTTGCTTTTCTGCCCATAATATGATTCCAGTATTGTGTAGATACTAGAAATCTGCTTGTACTTTATACAATCTTCATTTCATTGCCTTAGAATCAAAGGAAGGGAAAGACTGCCCACTTTTTAAGCTTAACTTCTCACAAATTTGCAGAAGAATCTGTCTATGCCTGCATGTCATACCACATACAGAGAAATCTGTAGTTTACTCTGTCAGGTACTGCTGACAATCTTATACAGGTAATTAGCCATGCCTTTCAAAGCACAACAGAACAATTAGATCAGTCAGTAGTTAAAAGGTAGTTGTCACCTGTTCTGACAAATTTACATAAGCAGCACAATATTGAAATACTAAGCGCTGAACTTTAAAGGTTTGCTGTTTATAGTACTTTACATTTTAAGATGACTTAAATGTAGTGTCAAAGGTGTCTTTGACATTTAGAGGAAAGTCAGAATTTTGTTTTGTTGTACTTCCAAAGTATCAACACATTTATCATTTCCATGCCCTCCCACCACAATAGGACAAACCTTCCCAAATCAGGACTTCTGCAGGAAGTGAGACAGATGGCAACCCTATCAACTAGGTACACTGATACTGTTTATAAGAAGGCATTGTATGCTTTCTTGTAACGTCCTTCCAGAGAATGATGCATATTTGATATATAGATCCCTGGGAAGAGATGTCTTCCACTGACTTTGACTCATAGCTTACACAAGCGGAGTGCATTTTCTAGTCAACAGAAAAAATGTAACAATTGATGGCAACCATGATATACTGCTGGATTTACTTTAACTTACATGTGCAGTGTGCCCTTTCATTAAAATATCAGGAAAGGGAAATCTGAAGTACTTTAGCTGTCTATATAAATGAATAAATGAATGAAAATAAAAATCTTCCCACTCTTGGCACAGAAAGCAGTTTGTGTAGACAGAGGCTTAATCTTCTATGCTAACTGAGGAGGGTTTGTGGTTCATTATATTTTTTAAACTATAGGAAGTATGAAATGTTAATGTCTGGTATTATTGACTGACTTCAATAGTTCATGAATTATGATGCAAAGGAAATGTATAAGGGGCAACATCAGGACCGTTCAGCAAAATCAGAAAAAGGTTGAGAGGGATGGGGATGTGTTTCTGGGGAGGGGGCATCATACCTGTATATGGCCTTGCTAAGGCTTCAGAACAAAGCTGGAAGGAACACTAGATAACACCAGGGAGATGTTTTAAGTTTTCTAGTAAATGACTGAGGATTATAGTCAGTCATTAATGACAGGCATTATTTATTTATTTGCTGTTTGTTAACCGGGAAAGTCCGTTGGGCCAAAATGAGCTTGTTTTCAATGGAGGCCCATGGAGAAAAGCTCCCTATACAATTATTACAAAGCTAATATCAACAAGGTTGACAAGTACTATACATTTTTCAAAAACTACTAAAGCACTGTAATAAAGAAGACAGAATAACATTTGAGCAAGGTGTTGTAACAAATCATTGAATGAAATTAAAACAAGTATTTTGGAGTACATAAGTATAATTTGGAGTGCAGGCACTTATGCACTCAAAGTTTCATGAGGTGAGAGGGAGGAAGAATTAGAGGAGGAGAGTAAAACAAAGAAAGGTGAATAGGATGAGTTATGAGAAAGGAAAAAAGGGAGAGAGTGGAAATGAAATGAAGGGAGGCACTAGGGTGAGTTATGAGAAAGGAGGAGAGGGAGTGGAAATGAAATGAAGGGCATCACTAGGGTGAGTTATGAGAAAGTAAAAAAGAGAGGGAGTGGAAATGAAATGAAGGGAGGCACAAGGGTGAGTTATGAGAAAGGAAAAAGGGAGAGGGAGTGGAAATGAAATAAAGGGAGGCACTAGGGTGAGTTATGAGAAAGGAGGACAGGGAGAGGGAGTGGACATGAAATGAAGGGAGGCACTAGGGTGAGTTATGAGAAAGGAGGAGAGGGAGAGGGAGTGGAAATGAAATGAAGGGAGTCACTGGGGTGAGTTATGAGAAAGGAGGAGAGGGAGAGGGAGTGGAAATGAAATGAAGGGAGTCACTGGGGTGAGTTATGAGAAAGGAGGACAGGGAGAGGGAGTGGAAATGAAATGAAGGGAGTCACTAGGGTGAGTTATGAGAAAGGAGGAAAGGGGAGAGGGAGTGGGAATAAAATGAAGGGAGTCACTAGGGTGAGTTATGAGAAAGGAAAAAGGGAGAGGGAGTGGAAATGAAATGAAGGGAGTCACTAGGATGAGTTATGAGAAAGGAGGACAGGGAGAGGGAGTGGAAATGAAATAAAGGGAGGCACTGGGGTGAGTTATGAGAAAGGAACAAAGGGAGAGGGAGTGGAAATGAAATAAAGGGAGTCACTGGGGTGAGTTATGAGAAAGGAAAAAGGGAGAGGGAGTGGAAATGAAATGAAGGGAGTCACTGGGGTGAGTTATGAGAAAGGAGGAGAAGGAGTGGAAATGAAATGAAGGGAGTCACTAGGCTGAGTTATGAGAAAGGAAAAAGGGAGAGGGAGTGGAAATGAAATGAAGGGAGTCACTGGGGTGAGTTATGAGAAAGGAAACCAGGGAGAGGGAGTGGAAATGAAATGAAAGGAGTCACTAGGATGATTTATGAGAAAAGAAAAAAATGGTGAGGGAGTGGAAGTGAAGTGAAGGGAGTTACTAGGGTGAGTTATGAGAAAGGAAAAAGGGAGAGGGAGTGGAAATGAAATAAAGGTAGTCACTGGGGTGAGTTATGAGAAAGGAGGAAAGGGAGAGGGAGTGGAAATGAAATGAAGGGCGTCACTGGGGTGAGTTTTGAGAAAGGAGGAAAGGGAGAGGGAGTGGAAATGAAATGAAGGGAGTCACTGGGGTGAGTTATGAGAAAGGAGGAGAGGGAGTGGAAATGAAATGAAGGGCGCCACTAGGGTGAGTTATGAGAAAGGAGGACAGGGAGAGGGAGTGGAAATGAAATGAAGGGAGTCACTAGGGTGAGTTATGAGAAAGGAGGAAAGGGAGAGGGAGTGGAAATGAAATGAAGGGCATCACTAGGGTGAGTTATGAGAAAGGAGGACAGGGAGAGGGAGTGGAAATGAAATGAAGTGAGTCACTGGGGTGAGTTATGAGAAAGGAAAAAGGGAGAGGGAGTGGGAATAAAATGAAGGGAGTCACTAGGGTGAGTTATGAGAAAGGAACAAAGGGAGAGGGACTGGAAATGAAGGGAGACACTAGGGTGAGTTATGAGAAAGGAGGAAAGGGAGAGGGAGTGGAAATGAAATGAAGGGAGTCACTAGGGTGAGTTTTGAGAAAGGAGGAAAGGGAGAGGGAGTGGAAATGAAATGAAGGGCATCACTAGGGTGAGTTATGAGAAAGGAGGAGATGGAGTGGAAATGAAATGAAGGGAGGCACTAGGGTGAGTTATGAGAAAGGAGGACAGGGAGAGGGAGTGGAAATGAAATGAAGGGAGTCACTGGGGTGAGTTATGAGAAAGGAGGAGAGGGAGTGGAAATTAAATGAAGGGAGTCACTAGGCTGAGTTATGAGAAAGGAAAAAGGGAGAGGGAGTGAAAATGAAATGAAGTGAGTCACTGGGGTGAGTTATGAGAAAGGAAAAAGGGAGAGGGAGTGGGAATAAAATGAAGGGAGTCACTAGGGTGAGTTATGAGAAAGGAACAAAGGGAGAGGGACTGGAAATAAAGGGAGTCACTAGGGTGAGTTATGAGAAAGGAGGAGAGGGAGAGGGCGTGGAAATTAAATGAAGGGCATCACTAGGGTGAGTTATGAGAAAGGAGGACAGGGAGAGGGAGTGGAAATGAAATGAAGGGAGTCACTAGGCTGAGTTATGAGAAAGGAAAAAAGAGAGGGAGTGGAAATGAAATGAAGGGAGTCACTAGGGTGAGTTATGAGAAAGGAGGAAAGGGAGAGGGAGTGGACATGAAATGAAGGGAGTCACTAGGGTGAGTTATGAGAAAGGAAAAAGGGAGAGGGAGTGGGAATGAAATGAAGGGAGTCACTGGGGTGAGTTATGAGAAAGGAGGAAAGGGAGAGGGAGTGGACATGAAATGAAGGGAGTCACTAGGGTGAGTTATGAGAAAGGAAAAAGGGAGAGGGAGTGGAAATGAAATGAAGGGAGTCACTGGGGTGAGTTATGAGAAAGGAGGAAAGGGAGAGGGAGTGGACATGAAATGAAGGGAGTCACTAGGCTGAGTTATGAGAAAGGAAAAAGGGAGAGGGAGTGGGAATAAAATGAAGGGAGTCACTAGGGTGAGTTATGAGAAAGGAGGAAAGGGAGAGGGAGTGGACATGAAATGAAGGGAGTCACTGGGGTGAGTTATGAGAAAGGAGGAAAGGGAGAGGGAGTGGACATGAAATGAAGGGAGTCACTGGGGTGAGTTATGAGAAAGGAAAAAGGGAGAGGGAGTGGAAATGAAATGAAGGGGGTCACTAGGGTGAGTTACGAGAAAAGAAAAGGGAGCGGGAGTGGAAATAAAATGAAGGGAGTCACTAGGCTGAGTCATGAGAAAGTAGGAAAGGGAGAGGGAGTGGAAATAAAATGAAGTGTATCACTAGGGTGAGTTATGAGAAAGGAGGAAAGGGAGAGGGAGTGGAAATTAAATGAAGGGAGTCACTAGGGTGAGTTATGAGAAAGGAGGAAAGGGAGAGGGAGTGGACATGAAATGAAGGGAGTCACTGGGGTGAGTTATGAGAAAGGAGGAAAGGGAGAGGGAGTGGACATGAAATGAAGGGAGTCACTAGGGTGAGTTATGAGAAAGGAGGAAAGGGAGAGGGAGTGGACATGAAATGAAGGGAGTCACTAGGGTGAATTATGAGAGAAAAAAAGGGAAAGGGAGTTGAAATGAAATGAAGGGAGTTACTAGGGTGAGTTATGATAAAGGAGGAAAGGGAGTGTGAGTAGAAATGAAATGAAGGGAGTCACTAGGGTGAGTTATGAGAAAGGAAAAAGGGAGAGGGAGTGGACATGAAATGAAGGGAGTCACTAGGGTGAGTTATGAGAAAGGAGGAGAGGGAGAGGGAGTGGAAATGAAATGAAGGGAGTCACTAGGGTGAGTTATGAAAAAGGAGAAAAAAAAAGATGGGGGAACAGAAAAGACATACAGGGAGTCAGGTGGGGTGAGAGCGTGAGCATTCCCAGTGAGAAAAGAGATGGGACTTGAGCATGGTCTTGAAGGCAGAGTGGTTTTGGGTGATTTGAATGGGGGGGGGGTGAATTCCATAGATGAACAAGGGAGAAAGACAAGAGAAATTGCCCAGATGCGCATAAGGGTTTGTACACTTCGAGGAGGTTCTGGTTACTGGACCTGAGTAGTCTGTCAGGATGATGCAAGGTGAGTATGGAGTAGAGGTTAGGGCAGTTAGAGGGTTTGAAAATGAGTTTTTGAGCAGTTAACAGATGAATGCAAAAGAGATAGTGGGGGGGGGGGTTCCACCAGTTCAAGGAGTGGAGTGCCCTACAGTGGTGAAAGGAGGATTTGGTCCCAGTAGCAAACTTAGAGATTTTGTTGTAGCAAGGTGACAGTTTTGACTTTAGGGAGGACTGAAGGTTGGTGAGGAGAGGGGCTCCATGCAAGAGAGAGGGGATGAGGTAGAAAATAGGCAGCATATGTTTAGAAGAGGGAGTGAGATAACGCCTGTGACAATACAGTATTCCGAGCTTTTGGTGTGTTTTCTTAATACTAGTTTGTATATGAATGTCAAACTTTAAATGTTCATCAATGATAACACCTACAAGTTTTGTACGGGAGACTATTTCAATGGGAATCTTATTCTGACTGACTATGGAGAAGGAATTTCTATCATGAGAAGTGTTTTTAGATGGGGTAAAAATCTACATTTTGGTTTTGGATGCATTGAGAGCAAGGTGATTTTTCAGCATCCAAGACTTGGTAAAAGAGAAGGCATCTTATGTTAGTTGCATGCATTTGGGGATAGATTGAGCATAGCAAATTATGGAAGAATCGTCCGCATATTGGACAAGTTTGGTATTAGGAATGCACTGATGAAAATTATTAATAAAGTAAGGGACTCAGTACTGAGCCTTGTGGAACTCCTGTTGGAGTGTGAAGGAAGGAAGAGGTACTATTGTTCCACTTGACGGCTTGCTGTCTATTAGAAGGGTAACTGGAAAGCCAGTTAATAAAGGAGGTGGAGAGATTGAGAAGAGAAGTGTTTGGACAAGAGAAAGTTGTGGGAAACAGTATCAAAGGCCTTTGATAAGTCTAGGAGAAGGGTAGATACAATGTTACCAGAGTCTCAGGCACAGTTGACGATGTCAAGGAAGGAGAGAAGGGCAGTGGTAATGTTATGTCCAGGTCTAAATCCATGTTGAATTGGAGAAAGAAGTTGATTGTCTAGGAGGTAGGAGGTAGTGAAGGAGTTGCAAATGTATGCATTTTTCAAGGACTTTTGAGATAGGGGACAGGATGGCTATAGGACGGAAGTTGGAAATTTCAGTATTATTGCCTGCTTTGTGGAGAGAACGATGAATTATTTTTTCCAGAGGAGGGGTACATGGGATTCTTGGGTTGAACCATTGATAAGTATGGTGATGGGGAGGGCTATGCCATCTGCATCTAGCTTGAGAAAGTTAGATGGAAGGTTGTCTGGGACATGAGAGTATGGTTTTAGTTTTAGTAGAACTTTTTTATGGAGTGTGACAGGTTGTATGGGAAGGGGGGGAGATGAGTATTGTTGATGTCAGCGGGACTAGAGTTGAGGGTGTGGAATAATGGTGGAGTAGAAGTGTTATTGGAGAATGATGTGGTGAGCTTGGCTATTGAATCAATAAAGAAAGAGTTGAACTGGGTAGCTAAGATATGATCTGGAGAGTTAGGGTCAGGGCAGGGATTGTCTTTTTTGCCAGGAGAGAGGAGAGTAGATATACTGTTTCTAAATTTTGGGGGTTGGATCTATGATTGTTTTGAAGCTTGGAGTATTAGTTCTTTTGGTCTAAAGTAATTTGTTTTTTCACGTTAATATGGAGAGTAAGAGTATTAGAGTACTAGAGTTTCATGCTCCTTTATTTGACAATCCATCCTGATGGAATATGTTTTTCCAGTGAAATTTAAGAGATATGAGCTCTCACAGAGACACACACACACACACACACACACACACACACACGCACACATGCACACATGCACACATGCACACACACACACATGCACACACACGCACACACACGCACATATAGAATTGCCTTATTTTTTTCTTAATTTTTTTCCACCTTGCTAAATGCAGGCAGAGCACAGGGAGAGGAAAGCAAAATGGCCAGCCATTAGAGCTACTATTGCAGTTAGTTTTCCTAGCTGAGGTTTTTCTTTTTCTTTTTTCTTTTTTTCTTGCACTCAATCAGTAAAGCTGCATTGAGCAAGCATCAAAAATGGTGGTCATTTGATTTGCTTTGTTTCTTTTTGTGCTTCACATCAGCTTAATATGCTGCCTTAAAGTTGAAGACCTCTTTTTACCAGTTGATATCATAGCTGGATCATGGTCAAATGGGCACCTAGGCAGGGTAATGGATCAGGGCCCTCCATACACTGCCACCTCAGCCACTCCTGTGTCCCATTACTTGGCTATTTTCTCCCCGGTTACTATAAACACTGTTCAAAACTCTCAGTGTGCATACTGTTTTCTGCTTTACTTCTACAGTGCTTGCAGTTCATCTTCATCATCAGCCCCCTTCTACTCATTTTCTACATGGGGTCAGGGAATCATGCTGTCACCATCTCTCTTGATTCAATGCCACATTCCTGCCTTCTTTGACATTCATGCCTGATTGTCACAGATCTTCACACAATCCATCCACCACTTTGCTGGATGTCCTCATTTCCTCTTACCTTCTTCCTGTCTGTCCCAAATCTTCTTCAACAGATTGTCTTCTGCTTTTCTGCACATTGTGTCCAAACCACCGTAATCTGTTCTCTTTGATCTTTTCTGCAATTGGATCTACTTTGGCTTCTGCTCTTATGTCTTCATTTCTTCATCAGTCCGACAGAGTGCATCCTACCACCCCTCTCAGGCAATTCATTTCCATCACTTCTAGCATCTTCATCTGCTCTGCCTTTACTGCCCTGGTTTCTGTACCATACAGTTGTACTGGTCGCACCACTGCCTTGTACACCTTACTTTTCATCTTCTTTGGCATTCTTCTGTCATAGACTACACATGACACTCTATGCTAGATGGCTGCAGACGCTCTGATTCTTGGTTTGACCACTTCATTCAGATTTCCTTTCTCCTCAGAGGTTGACTATCATATTAGTTATTGCACTTCGTGTGAATTATCATTTCTATGAACCCTTAGAAACGAAAACAAAAACAGCGACTGAACGTGGAAGTGGTGAATGTTCGAATTCGACACAATTCGAACATTCACCACACTTCCGCAACTGTTACTGTGCAACACACAGTAAAGAACAATTTTGCAGGGGGCAAGCCCCCCTGCACCCCCCACACCACCTGCTACTTCATAGGTTCATAGGTAGGTACTAGGCTATTGGCCCTGGGCCTATACAAACCCAGCCATAAAGGTACCCTGGCTTTTGCCACCCAAGAAAATTATTTTCCTGTGCCACTGTCGAGCAGAGCCACAGAGGTGATCCCCAGGGTGAATTTCCTATTTCCCATCCAATCATCAAGATTTTTCTTGAAGAGTGCTAATGAGGAGCTTTGTTTGATATAGATAGGTAGTTTATTCCAGAGTATGGGAAGTCTCTGGGACAGGACTCTATCCCTCCGGGCTCCGGCATGTTCTGTTTATTGTGGTGACAAGGTTTAGGTCCCTAGAGCGTGTAGCTCAGAGGGATTGGGATTTCTTTAAGTGGAGCATGTCCAACAGCTCTGGGTTTGACATAGCTTTGTATGTTAGGCAGAGATCACCTCTGAGAAGGCGATATGCGACGGAGTAAAGCTGGATTTTTTTGAGACGGTCTGCATAGGGCATCTGTTTGAGGCCGGTAATCCTCTTTGTCAGGTATTTCTGAAACCTTTCCAGTTGTTGTAGATGTCTTGTGCGGTACATACCAAAAAGGGTGTTGTAATCTATAATGGATCTAATGAGTGATGAGTAGAGGGGAACAATGACCTCTTTTTTTCTGGATGAGAAACCTTTTGTGATGAGGTGTGCCACGTAGAAGGATTTCCTGACTACTGTGGCGATGTGATTATCAAAGGAGAGACTGCTCTCCACCTGTGCCCCAAGTCTCTTATCACACATTCAGTGTTAAGTATACTACCGCCTATGTTGTAGTTCATAGGTACAGAGTTTTTACCAAAGGGGATGACAATGCACTTTTTGACATTGAGCTTCAGGCCATGGCTTTGACACCAGGCATCTGTCTCAGTGAGGCCCTTTTGTAGGATGTCCACATCGTTAGGAGTTTCGATTATGGCTCCTAGTTTGCAGTCATCTGCAAACTTCATTAGCCAAAGACCTTCTGTGTTAGTCTGTACTTCAGAGAAGTAGATACAAAACAGGAGAGGACCCAGGACTGAACCCTGTGGTACTCCACTTGCCACTGGTCTGAAGTCGGATTTGGAGTCTGCTACTTTTACACTGTGGGTTCTTTCAGTGAGCCAGTTGGCAACCCATCTTGTGACATATGGATTTATGCCTACTTTAGTGAGTTTATCTATAATTCCAGAGTGGGGGATGGTGTCAAAAGCCTTGGCAAGATCTAGATAGGCTGTGTGAACCATCTTACTCTTGTCTACGGCTTTGGTGACTGCTTCAAAGAAGTCTATCAGGTTTAGGAGACATGATCTGCCTTTTACAAACCCAAACTAGGTAGGGTCCAGAGTTTGGAGATTACCATTGTCTTTGTTTATAAGTTCCATGATGATACGTTCCATGACCTTGCAGACCAGGCTCGTCAGGCTAATGGGGGCAGTAGTTCCCGGGGTTTGTGGTGGCTTCCCCCTTCTGGAGTGGGATAACTGTCGGTTTGCATCATTCAGCAGGCACAAAGCCTGAGGTGAAGCTATAATTGAACATGGTACTTAGGTGGGGTGCCAGTTCGTTCTGTAGTTTGTGTAGAACGCAGCCTGGGATGTTGTCTGGTCCCATGGATGCTGTGTTCTTGGCTTTGGAGAGTGTGGTTTTTACCTGTACAGCCGTGATTACAGGAACTTTGCATTCTTCCAGTATAGAGATGGGCTCTTTAGGGGGTGAGAGCGGGGTAACGTTAGCACTGAACCTATCTGCCAGGATGTTGGCAATATCAGTTGTGTCTTTATATTTAGTGCCATTGTACTGTAACTCAGAGCAGATCTGAGTGCTGCCATTGAGATTCTTGACATAGCTATAGACTGCTTTGTGGTTGTCTTTAGAATCAGTGGCAATTTTGTTTTCATAACTAGCTTTGGAGGATTTTATCAGGGATCGCAGCTTCTTACTGAGGCTGACCAGGGAGCTCCTCCATTCATGGAATTTTACTCTCTTTTGCAACAGTTTCTTCCTTCTGTTGTACAGTTTGTTTGTGGCAGGGGACCACCAGATTGGCTTTCTTTTTTTGGAGGATAGCATCTTGGTTCTGTTTGGGATAGCATGATCCATGCACTCATGTAAGTGCTTATAACGTGCAATTGTGTAGGATTCAGTAGTTGTAACTGTATTGTCCGTCTGCATCGGTGTCATGAAGTTCACCACTTCTGTCTTAAAAAGCATGAAGATGGCTTTGGAGAAATTATTTACCATGGTTTCCTTAATGAGGGGTGGGGGCATGATGTGGATATCTAGGGTAATTAGCTTATGGTCAGATCGGACCAACGAGGCGTTGACTTCAGGTGTGGAACACCAGTCACTCATGTTGGTAATGACTAGATCTAGGATATTGTTGCCCCTGGTGGGGGTGTGGATAAGTTGATCCATGGTATTGGAGTTTATGAATTCCAGAAAGCGTTGAGTGAAGGAGTTGGTACATGAGTAGTTTTCCCAGTTAATGGTGGGGCAGTTGAAATCGTCCATTATTAGGGTGTTTGGCTGAACCCTAATATTTTCCAGTACATCAAGACAAGAAGAGTGGGAATCCTGGGGCATGGTGGGTGATCTGTAGCAAGCTACAATTTGGATTGCAGTTTTGCCCAGAGTTAGTTGCACTTGGATAACCTCGGCTGCATTATGCTGAGCAACTAGCCTGGAGGTGTGGATATCCTTAATGAACATGGACACACCTCCACCTTTGGTGTTCCGGTCCAGGTTACATGGTCAAAAATTGTGGTATGAGTTATAGCCTGGTAGTGCAGGGATGCTCTCTAGAGCCTTGAACCAGGTCTCAGTCACTGCACAGATATTGATGTTCTCCATTTTAAGGAGTGCCTCGAGTGAGTGCATTTTGAGATTTAGACTTCTAGCATTGAGTAGCATCACCCTCAGTTTTTGCTTGCCTGTTCCTGTTACGGTGGTGAATTTGTCATTTGAACCTTGTCTAAAAAAGGCACTATAGGGGCGGCAAGAACCTTAGCCAATATCCGGATTCCTAGGGGTGACAGGTGCAGGCCATCTCTGGCAAAGCATCGTGATCTGTCGATCATGTCATCCCAGGCAGACAGATACTGGATCCCTTTAGAATGGCACCAGAAGCTTAGCCAATTGTTGAATTCAATCATTTTGTCCTTGTACTGCGGCATCATTCTGGGTGATGGCAGAATGCTACTCAGGGCTAGGGTCATACCTGCCTGGGCTACAAGATCGGAGAGCTCTTCCATGTCTCTTTTCATGTAGTCCAGGGAGGTACGTCTCAGGTCATTCACACCAACATGGACAATGACAGAGTCATATTTGTACTTGTTGTGGAGTGACCTGAGTGTGTGGGTTATGTGGTGGATCCTGGCACCTGACAGGTAGCTGACAGTAACCTTCTCCTTGTTTAGCCTGGTGTGTGGGATATCAGTGTGCCTGACTATAGAGTCACCTATGACTAGTGTGTTGGGTACATTGTTTTGCCTTATTGGCTGTGGTTGAGTGGCACACTGAGTCTGCAGGCTATGTGTCATTTGGGTTGTGTTGAGGGGTAGGGATTGCTTTTATTTCTACTTTGGAGGTCTCTGTTGCTTAAGCAGATTAGTATTGGGAGCCTCTGTGAATGTTTTTGTGTTTCTATGTGTGGATTTTGGTGGTGTAGATTTAGTGAGACTATGTGATGAGTGTGGTGTGGTGCAAGTGTTTACCTTCTCCTCTTGACTGTCATGTTCAGTCTTGATTGGAGCAAGCTTTACCTCCAGTTTGGCTAGATAAGTGCATCTCTCACAGGTTGTAGTGTTGGGTGGTAGGAGGAGATGGTTGTCTGTGTACATGAGGCAATTTCTACATTGCCCCAAGATGCCCAAATTCATCAGATAGACAGGAGAGAACACTGGGAGCTGACCCTTGGACATGCCTGAATAAAAAACTGTTTTCCTATAGATAAGTGAAGAACATGAGTACAAGAGCTGTTTTTCTCTAAGCAAGTGAGGAAAGTAAGTACCAAACCTGTTTTCCTCTAGGTAATGAGGAAGGTTGGGTACTGTAGTAATTAATAGGTTATTTAGTGCTTACAAGTTCTGAACAAGTGCTGATCACAAATAAGCAAATTCAAGTGCTGAAACTAAGAATCTGTATCTGAACTAAACTAGTTACAGGAAAGGGGCGAAGCAAGTGCAAATGCAGGCTTTTAAATCATAAAGTTGAGAGAGATGGAAAAACTGCCCAAACGGCCAATAACTACAATTTCTGGACCAGAACCACTCCTTATGTGGTAGATAGGTTACCTAGTGCTTACCACTCCCACTGATAAGCTAGAAGGCTTCCCTCCAACACAGAAAGCTTGGGGGAGCTCAGAAGCTTACATACAGTCCTGGATACAGCAAATCTGAATCTGGACTACACTAGTTACAGGAAAGGTAATTTTTTTTTTATATATATAAATATATATACAGAAAAGTAGCTAAAACAGCAGTAAAAACAATTCAAATGCAGTGCAAGCTAGCACACTTGAGTATGTAGCAATGTTAGACCAAACAGTTTAAAAAATGCAATTAAATTAAAAATGACAAAAAACAAGTGCAGAAGGAGTCTATTAGGTAGAATGAGGTAAAGAGATGGGACTGGGGGGAGTGTCCCAGATCAAATCTACAGTGGGGGTGGGCAACTGTAAAAGCCTCCAAATTTAAACACAACACAGGAATAGGGAAGGTGTGTATGGAAAAACCAACACCTTCAGCAGAGATATGAAAAACTATACAGTGAAGCAAAAATAACAGTGCACAACTCTGAAGTTAGCCAGCAATGATATAAAATTAGTCAAACAACAATTACCAGTACACAACTCTGAAGTGCCAGAAAAATATACTCAGCTCTGTATATCTCCAGATAGTTTGATATATATATATATATATATATATATATATATATATATATATATATATATATATATATATATAGATATATACAAACTCCAAGATTGCACTATACTGAAGGAAAGGGTACATTTCCCGATCCCCACTTTAGTGCGAACTGCATTAAAATGCAGAAACTCACAACAGCAAATGCTGTAGTGCATTCATGCATTTATGAATTTGTTCTTTTGTTACTATCGAATGGGGCGTTTTGGACTTCAGTAAATCGAAGAAAGTCCGATTGCCCATTTGATAGTAAACACTCCTCAATCACTCCTCCTTGATACTTGAAGCTGTTTAACCTGTTCCAGTATCTTCCCTTCAACTTCAATCCTCAGCTTCATCTGATATCCCCAATTTGCTGCCATTACTACTGTCTTATCTCTTTGGTTAGTTTCATTCCATTTGCCTTTAGTTTTGCATTCCATTCCCCTATCCTTTGCTGAAGTTCTTGCTCAGAGTCTGCCTGTAATGCCACATCATCTGCATACACCAACTTTGTTGATCTGTCCCCTCCAACCTGTTTACTAATGTAGTCCATCACCAGTATGAACAGCAGTGGGCTCAGAGCTGAACCCTGGTGTGCACCCACTCCCACTGGGAACCCCTCTGAGAGGCCAAACACTGTTTGTACTTGAGTCATTGGGTTCTTGTACATAGCCTGTACTAATTCTACCAATGTTTCTGGGACTTTGAACCACTGCAGGATTGAACAGATCAGCTTTCTTGAGACCTTGTCATATGCTTTCTCCAAGTCTATGAATGCTCAGTTGGACTCTTTCCTCATCTCTAGCTTCTTGTAATCTATTTCTGTCACTGCGAACATCAGGTCAGTTGTGCCATATCCTGATCTAAATCTGAACTGCTTATCTCCCATCTTACATTCTATTACTCTGCATATTTGTTTATCAGTCACCCTCTCCAGAACTTTTATGCAATATGATAGGAGTTTGATGCCTCTGTTCTGCCCACAGTTGCAAATGTCCCCTTTCTTCTTGTACACTAGCGCAAGTATGCTTATTATCCAGTCATCTGGGATATGCCTTTCTATCCATACTGCTACAAGTACCCTCAGGAGCCATTTTCCCCATCTCACCCAGCACCTTTATCATATCTGCTGTGACCTCGTCTGAGCCTGCTGCTTTCCGTGATGTCATTTTTCTTAGTGCTTTTCTTGCTTCTTCTAGGATGGGCTCTTCTTTGTACAGATATTTGGATTTAATTTAAAACTTTTATTTCAGATTTTATAGCACAAACACTGATAAGCATTTGCTAAACAAAGCAATGCAGTCTCACAATGAAAACAGACCTAGCATTAAAACTTCTCTGTCCTTGAAACTCATCCTCATGGAAATGATGTTGAAAACCACAGTCAAAGAAAACGCATCTGGTCATTGACGGATAAAGTTTAACTTTGGACTGTTTTCAAATCATAGGCCCCTTGCACACATTTTAGGACCATGTAGAACATGCATATGTTCTTTGATTCACCTTCTTGATTATCTTAAATTATACTTCTTGTATAATACAGCACCACTTGTTAGAGCATGTTTTAAATTTGAAATGTTGAACATTTTCCAGTAAGCAATGAAACAAAATGTATGAACCAATAATGACAAAATTGCCCAATTCAGAACATTTCAACCATAAAAGGCCACTCAAACTTCTGTCATTACAATCCACCAGTTTCAGTTAATATGTACGCTCTCTGTTTAAGTAAATGTTATCTGAATAATTCTACATTAAAGACATTTTATAACTATTGAATAGGTTGCTGCTAGCAAACAACTTTGTATTTCATTATTTCATCTACAAATTCAGTGCCTGCTGGCCTTGAAGAATAAATTGTCTATAGTACATTAAAAATGGTTGTTGTTGTGTCTTTTGGCTTTTCCCAGTTAGGGGTCGCCACAGCGGAACTCCGGTCCGCTAATGATTGGCAGTAGATTTTTACATGCCAAGTTGCCAGCTCTGACGCACAACCTTCAACAAAGGTACGCCCATTCACGCATGTCTCCATACACAAGACGCTTTAGCTGAGAATCGAACAGGACAACGTCTTACTGTAAGGCGACAACGCTACCGCAGCACCACCACATTGCAACAGGGGATGGATGGCAAACTGTTAACAGATTTATACTTACTAGGCATCTCATTCAAAGGAAGACATACTCAGGACTGCAGCACCCCACCCCACTTAAAGTACAATACAGTATCATCAATATGTTGTGGGAGTAGAACCCACAGCCTTCTAAATCTAAAGCAAGTATGCTACCTGTTGAGCTACTAACAATGCTTTTCAATCCAATAGCACAATAGTGAGAGCATTTGATAAATAAAACAGTTGCATATTATAAACAATCTTAGCAGTAAACTTCTTTTCCTTGAAGCTCACAATTCCTTGAGAATGCACCTGAAACTCAATTTTTTGGCAGCTTGGTAGTTCAGGCAGAGGATTCAGGTTTCCTGTAACTAAGATACATCGTTTGAGCTTGAGCAAATTAACCAACTGCTATCCCTAACTAGGGCATTTACACACACACACACACACACACACACACACACACACACACACACACACACACACACACACAATTAGCACAATACATTGGGACAAAGCCCACACAAGCACACAACCTGTTAGTACAATGCACTGGGAGAAAGCCCACAGCACAGTACAGTGTGACAAATATCACACAAGCACACAACCTATTAGCATAATACATCGGGACAAAGCCCACAGCACAGTACATTGTGACAAAGCCCTCCCACACACACACATACACACACAACTTCTTAGCACAATACATCGGGACAAAGCTCACACACATACAACCTCTTAGCACAATACATCAGAACAAAGCTCACACACACAACCTCTTAGCACTATACATGGGGACAAAGCCCCCCCCCCCCACACACACACACAAAAAAAACCTCTTAGCACAATACATCAACAGGGACACATTTTAAATATTGCTCTCATAAACTTAGAAAGTTGCTAGAATAAAAGGTCTTGTGTTACCATGCATTTTCTGAAGAGTGGGGGTCTGAAACTCAAATTCCTGTTATTATTTAGCAAATTCAATCCTCATTGAGTTGCCCAAAAATCCAGAAAACTACAGATTTTATAAGGAACAGACAAAATGTGAGGCAAAACTCTGGACATTCAGTGAAAATCTGAACAGCCGAGAGGTATGACATAAAGACACATACCCACACATACCCACACACACACATACACACACAGACACACCTCTTGTCTATCTGTGTTGTCTTCAGCACACACCTGCAAAAGTAGCTGGAGGAATGTCCCTTACTTTTCTGTCTGTAGAAGCAGCCTGGGGACTTCTTTTTGTATTTAAATTTTGTGTGCGTGCAGAATACGGCAAAGTACAGGTCTGTGTGATGATGATGCTCACTGCGACCAGACACATAGGGTGTTTTTAAAGAATAATGCCCTTAAAAAAATAAGTATTTTTTTTTAAATGATAAAAGTAAATATGACAGTCCCTTGATCAACAGGCCCCCTCCCAGCCAGTGGGCCCTAGGTGACTGCCTTGGTCACCTAGTGCTGGATCCGGATCTGTGTGATATCTGTATATTAACACCACATAAAATATTCACTGTCCAGTAAGGTATTAATGTATGTTTTGACCATTATCTAAATAAATTGTAATGGCAGAAGGTAGAAGCTAACCACTCAGCCTCTAGAAACAAAAAATGTGGGCAAAGTCAAAAGCCCCTGCACTACAAAATATCATCCTTCCTTACAGTTCCAGCAGACCACTTCACTCTAACAACAAGAACTTACTCACCATCTCCAAGGCCAACAACACTGCAGGAGAATCTTTATTTTCCAACTATATATCTCGTAAAACTCCCTTCCTAACTCCATTCTCTCAATCTCATCCACTAACCAAAAGCTTATCTAAAAATAAGTGGCTATGTTCCTGTACAAACCCCTCATGAGTGCTCTGATACATCACAGTATACCCAAAACATATCCAACTTCTCCCCCAGTGTTTAATCCTTTGTTCCTACCATCCTCTCTTAACATTATATCTTGACATAAGTCATACCTACAAATAGTACTAGCTATGTTCAAAGCCTAGGTTTTGTTGTCAAGATGTAACAAATTTGTATTTTCCTATGTATACTACATTTTGTTTACTTTATACTTTTTGATTATTGTAATGTGTGAATGAAAATTTACTGTTACTCATGGAGCTTTTCTCCCCGGGCCTCTGCTGAAAAAGGACATGTGTCCAGTCGGACTTTCCTGGTAAACAAATGTTAAATAAAATAAATAAATAAATAAATAATGAAGGGACAAAGTCCTACAATCAGGACAGTTTTTAAATATTGCTGCTATAAATGTATAAAGTTGGTATAACATGGCTTGTGTTAGCATGAATTATCTGAAGGATATGAAGTCTGAAACTCAAATTTCTGTCATTGTTTAGTAACTTCAGTCCTTAATTTGTCAGAAAAACACAATTTTTATGAGGTACAGACCAAAAACATAACGCAAAAATCCTGAACTTTCTGCAAAAATCTGAATAGTTGAGATTGAGAGGTATGGGTGGGAGAAGTTCAAAAAGGGAAGGTCCTTTCAATGTTTGAAAGGCTAAACACAGATCACCCCTAAGGGGTCCATATGAGACAGAGTACATGATAAAACCTTTAGTCTTTCAGCATAGTTTAGATTATGTAGTACAGTAATCTTGTTGGTTAGAAACTTTTGGAGTCTTTCAAGCTGGTCAAACTGCTTTGTGAAGTACATTCCAAAACGGGTATATTCAAGTGTAAGACTAATAAGGGAAGAAAGATAGGATCCAAGCCTGTACAAGACCTAGTGGAGAGACCCCTACAGATAGTCTGAACAAGATATAAGGATTTTCTAACCACAAACAAGGCACAATGATAAAGAAAAAAAATTATCAACAAAGTACCCAAGTCTCACATAACAATAACTTTTTGAGAGGAGTACTGTACAAGTAATGTAGTAGATGAGGAGTGATGACCTTCTCAGAGTTTATAGTACTGCATTTTTTGGCCTATGACTGATATAAGAGACATTGGTCTGGTTCAAGCCCAATATCTAAGTGCCAACAGAAGATTTCACAGCTACACCCAATCTGCAGTCCTTAGCAAACTCAGCTAGAGTTCCTTGAACATCTGTTTTCACTTCTGAGAGGTAGATGCCAAACAGCAGGTATCCAAGGGCAGAGACCCATTGAATCCAGCTTGTGACATTCTTTTGCCGAGTGAAAGTACTCCCTACCATAATAATGCAGGTTCTTTTTAGGAGCCAATTGGTTATCCAGCAGACTACGTAACGTCTACACTAATTTTGGACAGTTTGTCTGTGATACCAGTGCATAGAATGGTGTCAAAGGCCTTCATGAGGTCAAGGTAAGTAATATGGGCTGTCAAGCCCTCATCTTGGCCTTCAAGGTCCCCTCTGAAGAAATAATCTAGGTGTGATAGGTACAACTCACCTTCTATAAATCAAAATTGGTTTACATCCAGGGTTGTAGATCACCTATGTCATTCACATGGACAAAATGAATGTTGCTTTTGTACTTATGAGTGATTTCGGTTTATTTTAGTTTATCCTTTTATGCCCTTTTTCTGACTATGGCTGCTAAACATCAAACCTCCTCCTTATCAGCTATGCCCATGTATTCCTCTAACCTAGATATTCCCCAGTGAGGCAAGTGCTGGCTGCAGGAAGCTGTCATGCAGACAGCCTCAGTAGCAGTTTGTGTCCTCACTGGCATCTTGGCAATGAGGATATATATTTATTAAGCCTAACACCCTCCCCTGGGAGGGGACAAATGACCCTCATCACTGCAGTGACCTTAATGCCCTCTCCAGTGTGGATGTTTGCTCCTATGCACTTGTAATGACAGCTACCATTAAAGAGGCTTGGTGACCCAATGCTTGCAGCAGGGATGCCTCTTACAGTGCTATCCCTCCTCTAAGGGCTTGTGGCAATGGACAGTCACCAAACTGCACCCTCCTGTCTTAGCATGGACATGCTTATTCTTCTTCCCCCACCAGCTCTATTAACCTCCTGAGCTGCTACTCAATCTTGGGTCACCTAGGCCATAGTCAGGGCTTTATTCCTCTGTTACACCAGGGCTAGCTATTTTAGTTTATTTTTTTGCCACTCTGACATACTCATGTGTCTTTTTGTTTTATTTCACCCATGTCACTGTTTATCAGCTCAACAGTTATATGCTCCATAACTTTACAGGAGATACATGTGAGACTGACAGTTCAATAGAGTCTGATATGGGAGAAGAACAGTTTGATCAAGACAATTAACATTTATAAGATCAAGGAACCTTTGTGTATATATATTGCTAGCTGTATAGGTATGCCAGCTTACAGTGGGGTAGTTAAAGTCACCCATAGTAAGTGTATTTGTTTTAAGAACATTTCCATCTGACTTAATCAGTGTGGTCAGAGGAGGATGTGGACGGGGATCTATAGTTGGTAGCGATATAGTAGGCAAATTTATTAAGGAGGTACTTGGATTTCTACAAGTTCTACTGTGATGGTATGTATAACTTATCATAAAATAATAGGCTCCCTAACAAATATGGATACATCACCACCACCAAAGAACATCGTCAACCTGAATGCGTGGCAAGTGCTGAGTGCTGGTAAGCAAGTGGTGCTAGCTTTACATGTGAACTAAGGTTCTGCATCTTTACAAATAGGCATGTCTTCAATGTTGTATGAGGTTTCAGGCTCAGTCATTTTTCTGTTCAAGCTTCCTGCACTGAGCAGTGCTAGCTTGATATTGTCTGAATTAGAATTTGCTAAGTAGGTGTGTCCATGAGCTGAAAGGCACTATAGAACAGCAAAGGCTTTAGCCTGTAAGTAAAAGCCATGAGACATGAGATGAAGTCCATCGCTATATTCCTAGAAAAGCAGACAGGTCTGTTAATTACCTTGTTCCAGGCAAACACAAGCTGAATTTCCCTGGAAAGACACTGGTTAACTAGTCACTTGTTTAAGTCAGTTTATCTATGAAATTAGGAATCATTCTTGGTGGCAATAGAATACAGCTCAACACCAGTGACTTTCTTTACTTGGAGACATGCATGGAGACTTCAATAGGTTGTTCACTCCTTCATGGGGAAATGAAAGGTTATTTTCATACTTAAGACAGTGAAGGGTCTTGCGGGCCCTAGTAATGTTCCTAATCTTAGCACCAGGGAGACAGCTTAGTGTAACTCCAGCTTATCATGCCTATGTAGTGATGAATAAGTGTTGTAAATGGATGGATGGATGGATGGACGGACTATTATGATAACAGTAAAATATATTGTATCAAGTATACATGATTGTCGTCTTTAATTTAACTTAATTTCATTAATTTATTAATTTAGTTATTTAGTTTTGCTAACTTGGAATATCTACCTGGGAGGTCCCATTTGCAAAAGAGTCTCAGACAGAATAAAATCTCCAGTAACTAAGCAATAGTCACAAGCAGATGAAAGTAACAAGTCAGATTCAGCCAAGAGGACACCATTTAAACAGTAAATATCCTTAACGAAAGTATTCTCAAAGACTTTTAGCTTGAGGTAGGGTATAAAAGAAGTAGCAACATTGACAATATTGGCAGTTATACTCATTATTCAGTCAGATTCTAACAGGCCTGAGGTGATGTGGGTTACTTTAGATCATAATGTGATACTGTAGTATGAGTAAGTAAACAAACCTGTATCCTGTCAAATATAATTAACAGGTGGGACAGGAGATGTCCTACTATGTGACACCACAGTTATTACAAAAGTGCTTTTTCAGCTGCACCTCGACATAAAAATATTGGGAGACACTGACATGAAAATAATTGCTTTCTAAGCTACAATAGTAAATATTGCCTTCACTAAAAATTAATGTTACTGGCCCATGTTTGTTGCATAGAAGCTGGATGAACAAAATGAATTTAAGCTGGGGAGAAACAGAGTGCATATATTCTGAAAGTGAAGCTGTAGGAAAAGTGCTCATTGAACATGAAGCTTTTCTTTTTTTTAAGAACATATTGATATGTTAAAGGAGACGCAGCTACTATGCATGTTCCCAAACAGACCAGCTTTTTACTCAGAGCTCTCTTTTATGCTAAATATGCTAAAAAGATGAAACAAACCACTGAAAGAAAAAAATATATAATTTTTTTAAATATCCAGAATTAGTTTGAACAGTATAAGTTAAATGCTCTCTGGTTCGATTCTCAGCTGGAGGGCCTTTTGTGCGGAGTCTGCATGTCCTTTCTGCGGTTGAGTGAGTTTTAAAGACATGCAGGTAGGTGCATGCGTGCATGTGTGTGTGTGTGTGTGTATGTGTGTGTGTGTGTGTGTGTGTGTGTGTGTGTGTGTGTGTGTGTGTGTGCGTGTGTGTGTGTGTGTGTGTGTGTGTGTGTGTGTGTGTGTGTGTGTGTGTGTGTGTGTGTGTGTGTGCATGCGTGCGTGTACGTGCATGGTTGCATGCGTGTGTGTGTGTGTGTGTGTGTGCGTGCATGTGCGTGGTTGCATGCGTGTGTGTGTGCCTTCAGTGAAGGTTGGACACAGGGCTGGCAACTCAACACTGTAAAAACTCCACTGCCAATCACTCTGCAGACCGGTGATCCGCTGTGGTGACCCCTAACCAGGAAAAGCAGAAAGACATTGCTTTTTTAGTAAAAGTTAAATGCTAACATGTAAGTTTTTATGGATATTGTTTTAGGATAATTTCTCTTTCAGTGTGCTTTTCTCCCATGTCTGTATATCATCAGGCCTCTCCCAAACAGACTCATATATATTTGATCCCCCATGGTGAGGAGTCCACAGAACCATAAAGGCAAGAGCCTTTCAGAAGGGCCAACATTCAGGAGTTGCTCATGCCCTGCTAGCATCCTGGCTATGATGATATCTGAATGCCCTAACACCTTTTTAGTGATATCATCAGAACAGCATAAGTGGATTGTTTAGCTACACTTTAGAAACACAGAGCTTGAAATCGAAAAAGCAGAAGCATGTATGTCTACAGGTAGATGCATTTTGTTTTACTGGCTTGAATGTACCCATAAACACTTAAAAAGTAAAAAAGTCATGGGGATACAGAAGCCATGTAGTTGAAATGTATTTTCTTAAGGGATCATTTGCATATACTCCATGGGTATTTGTTACAGGAGGTTTAAGGTATCTCACAGTGAAAACTCTAGCTTGACTGGGTTTTTCTTGCGTTGTTTACTGAATGGTTTCTGTGACCTTTTTATCCTTTGGTTTGGAGACACACACACACACACACACACACACACACACACACACACACACACACACACACACACACACACACACACACATATGTGCTATAGCAGTTATCACTGCATGCATTTTATCTCTGTGAAACGGTGATGTTTTCCATCGCTGATACAGTTTGTTGAATTATGTAAAGACCAAAGTTCATTATATCAACTGTTACATAATTCAAGGGTTTTGACCCTTTTTTCAAGTTTGTGTGATGACCCAGGAGTTAATATATTTAATTTTCCGGGGTGTAAAAAAATGTTTTTTTTGGTTAAATATGTGATTACTTTTTTGCAATAATTTTAATGCTAATTAATGGTAATCATTGATGAGTTTTTGTTCAGTGTTTTGTATTTCAATCAAACTCATGGAGATTATTCATTATTAACTCTTGTGTTTATATCTATATTATAATAGGATCTTACTAAATCTTGCAGCTTTGTTAAACCCTTTGTATTATTTGTTGTACAGAGATGCATTATGATCATGGAATCATAGGAGCAGTACTAGGCAAATGATCGTGGGGACCATGAGGTGCCTAGCCATATACACATTTAAAGAGACACACTTAAAGATCCTGGCACCCTTTTCAAGCACTTAATTGAGTTCACCTCTCAAACTGAGCAGGGCCATACATATCGGTTCACTGGGAAAAGAGGAAGGAATAATAAAAAGTCAGAAAATTTGCAATAGAGTGATGGTGTACTTTTTATTGGTTGTCTTAAAAAAATGGTCATTCCCTGGGATGCCTAATTCTATGATATTTAACTTTATGTCTCTTGCAGATAAATCTGCTGAGAAAAGTATTCACAACTGGACAAGAAAGAATTAAACATAAGTTTTTAATTTAAAGATTCATAATACTCAGATCACAAACTAGTGACTTTAATGAATGGTTAATCAAGAGTATAGAATGGGATGTAGAGTATAGGACTACAAATCAGACAAGTGGCATTCTAATGCAATAATTAAGTTACCAATTCTGCAAATGTATACAGATCTAGACACAACTTGATCAAGTTCTGATGTTGGATATCAACCAAATTACACCAGTGCATGCAGAACAAATTGGACACTTGACTACTAATGATGCAATTTTGTGACAAGTGCTTGAATATTTATGGAAAAGTTGGCCTGTAACTGAACCAAAGCTTATGCCTTACCATCACAGATTGGTTTATATTGATGGGTGGAGAGACATAACCCCTCCATAAAGTCATTCTGTCACACTGAAATTGTTCATAGGTTCATAGGTGTATACTAGGCTAATGACTACAAGGGCCTTTTTAAGCCTAGCCATGCATCCCAAATCTCAGACAAGTTCTGGTACCCTTGATAAGTGTAAGCAGGGGCTTGGGAGGTAAAACATTTACAAGCAGGGGCCTGGGAGATGAACCATTTACAAGCTGCCTATGTCCATTAGAGACATAGGTGCCAAACCAGGAATGAATTTCCTGTTGCTATCCAATTGTCCAAGTTACACTTCAGTTGGGTTAGAGAGGAAATCTGCTTCACATGGATGGGGAGCCTTCCCAGAGAAGTCTCTCCAGCATGTCTTATTTATATTATAGGGAATGTTTAAGTATTTAGAATGGATAATTCTGGTGCTGTTTGTTTTGTTGATATTCAGGAGGTCCATCAGAGTTGGGTCTGACAATGCCTTGTATACTAGACATTGATCTCCCCTCAACATTCTGTAGGGGACCGAATAAAGGGTAGGGCCTTGAGTTGGTCTGCATAGAATCTGTTACTTATGTCACTCGCCTGGTCAGAATAAAACAGACGAACAGTTGTGGGTTCAGTTCAAACAGCTTTATTACATGCAAACACATCAGGATTGAGGCTTAGTAACTTAAACTTAAATAAACTTATAAACAGACTGACTACTGCACTCATACATGTTAACACTCTGGCTGTTGCCTGCACGTGCTATTTACACTGACGTGCCCTCACTTTGAAATGCTTCTAAGTCACAAGACACACTCTGATCTACAACTTACACCCTTTATTCTTTTAGTGAGGAACCTCTTTGAACATTCCAGTTGTTGGATATGCCTGGTTAGGTACATACCAAATGGGGCATTATACTCAATGATAGGTCTGATGAATGTTGATTACAGTGGAACAATGACTTATTTGGACCTAGATGTCATATATTTGTTTATAAGTTGCACAACATAGAATGATTTCCACACTACTATAGACACGTGATGGTCAAAGGCTAGATTACTATCTATGTGTCCCCAAGTCCCTCACTACTGGGTCACCTCTTAGGGGTGCGTTGTCAATATGGTACTTTCTAGGGGTAGGTGTCTTCCCGAAGGATGCTATTATGCATTTCTTGGCATTTAGTTTTAGTCCATGTTTCTGGCACTAGTTGTTTGTCTGTGTCAGCCCTTCTTGAGTCAGTGGACAATTCAATAACAGCTCCTAATTTGCAATAATATGCAAATTTAGTCAGTCAGAGGCCATTGATGTTAGCCTTGACTTCAGAGAAGTAAATGCTAAAAAGGAGCAGTCCCATGACCTGAGGGACTCCGTTTGTGGCTGGCCTCTTTATAGCGGTGGACGCCCCAGTTCTAACTTCCTAGGTCCTGTCTGGCTATCCTCCTGGTGACATAAGGATTTGTACCTAACCTCTTAAGTTTGTCAGTAATACCTGAGTGGGGGGATTGTGTCAAATGACTTGGCTAGGTCAAAGTAGGCAGTGTGAACCATTTTGCCCTCATCCATCCATTTGGTGACCTTCTCAAAGAAGTCCACCAGGATGAGTAAGCATGATCTATCCTTGATGAAATTAAATTGGGTCGGATCCAGTGTCTGGAACTGTTACATAAATCTCATTTTAGAATGTCCGGAATGAATGACTCAATCAGATAATATGGTTGAGTGCCTGGTACATGTAAAGATGTGGAAAAGAAAATATAATAAGTGAGAATGTCAAGTAAACAATAGAGCAGTAGAAACCTTGCCTTTAAACCCATATGAATGACCGGAGAAGTCACAACTTATATGACATTTGAAGTATGCTACCCAAGCTCTTAGAAAATGTTTATAGTCTTGTTAGCTGCGCACTCAAAATAGATGGACTTGTATGTCATAAGTACTGCTAATTCACATGCATTAATTTTAAAAAGAAGACAAAGGTCTGTATTCATAGGAAATAAGCATGTAAATAAACTTTAAAGGTTCTGTGCCTGTTGACATGAGAGTCAAAAGATTATTCTCTGCCTATTTACCCATAATATAGATATCTTTGCTGAGAATAGCTAGGGATTTGGCAGGGCCTTTTGTTAAATCTTCTAAAGGCCATCAGCATATTCTGGTGATTGTAGACTATGTCATTTGCTTCACAGAGGTCAATCTACTTAACATAGTTTCACTTTAAGTCATTGCTGGAGAAGCACTGTTACTTTTCACATGTGGAAATAGCCTAGGAAATTTGTACGCCTAAAGTTATGAAAGAACTTTACCAGATATTTAAAATCAAACAATTTAGGGCTTCTGTATATCATTCACAAATTAATACATTAATGGAATTGTTTAATAAAACTCTAAAAATCATGTTGAAGAAAGCAATTTGCAAAACTGGGAGGAGCATGGATACCTTACTGCCCTATTTAATGTGAGGCCATTTCAGCCCCTTTATGGAACACACCCTAGAGGTTTCTTGAATGTGGCTAAGAAGACATAGGAATAAGAAGCTACTCTTCTCTGGAATGTACTGAAATACATGAGTCAGATGCAGGAGAGGATGCCAGTCATTTTAACAATTGCGAGGGTACACATGGAACAAGGACAAGAGGCCCCAAAACAAAGGTGGAATAGAAATATTAGGATAAGAGTGTTTCATGCTGGAGATAAAGTACCAATCCTTATAGAGTGGGAAACACATTCCTGGCCAAGTTCCATGGTCCGATCCTTATACTTACAGTGGGAAACATGTTCCTGGCCAAATGCCATGGTCTGATCCTTATGCTTACTGTAGGAAAGACGTTACTGGCCAAGTGCCATGGTCCGATCCTTATACCTACAGTGGGAAAAACGTTCTTGGCCTGGCCAAGTACCACTGTAACTGTGAAATAATTTAAGGACTAGGAGAGATGAATTAGAAGTACAGTTGGGTACACTTACGATAAATGTAGATGTTCGAGTGTATTCACTGTTGCAGTCATTACATTTGGGTAATCTGCTGGCAAGTTGCCCTCAGTCGGCCTGATTAACAAAGTCTTGGGTCCTGCATCAGTTGCTGTCCCTTCTTCCATGACGTCAGGTCGCCAGGGGTATAAAACATGCAGCCGACGCCATTACATCAGTTTTTCTTGCCCGAGATGTCAGGTGCCCCCCTAATGGGGAGCAAATAAGTATAAAAGTACAATGATATACCTCCAACAAAAAAGCAAATACACCAAAAAGGCTTTTAAGCATAGTAAAGGAAAGTAGAGGTATAGTCAAAAGAAGTTAGGGGGCTGGAGGGAGGGTAACCAGGACTGCAACAGTGAATACACTCAAACATCTACATTTATGGTAAGTGCACACAACTGTACTATGTTCTTCGTGTTTCACTGTTGCAGTCATTACATTTGGGTAGATTCCCAAAGCTTTGGTTGGGAGGAGGAATTTAGATAGCATTAGGACCAGCTGTAAGGCCCTGCAAGACTGTAGTGGCAAAGCCAGCCCTGGATTTAGAGAAAATTGGTGAATGATAATGCTTAGTGAAAGTATGTACAGAACTCCAGGTAGCAGCTTCTAGGATGCCCCTGGTAGGAATGCCTCTGAGAAAGGCTGTAGAGGTAGATGCAGCGCTGGTGGAGTGAGGTCTGATCCCCTGGGTGATAGGTTTTCCATGGTGCTTATAGCAGAAATAAATGCAATGGCCTATCCATTTAGGAATGGTTTGCTTTGAACTAGCCTTCTCCTCTGCCCCTGCAGCAAATGCTACCAGCAGTTGTTCAGATTTCCTTTGAGGTTTAGTCCTGTCCAAGTTGAATCTGAGTTCTCTGTGCACATCTAAGGAATGCAGTATCTGTTCCCCTTTGTTCTGTGGATTGGGAAAGAAGGTTGGCAAATGAATGGACTGATTAAGAGCCACACTGGATAAAACCTTGGGCATGAAGGATGGATTGGTTCTGAGGGACACTCTGTCCTAATGAAAGATGATGAAAGGCTCCACAGCCATATGGGCCTGTAATTCAGATACCCTTCTAGCTGAAGTGATTGCTAAAAGGAAAGCTGTTTTCCAAGAAAGAAATTTTAAGTCTCCAGTAGCAGCTAGCTCAAAAGGAGGTAGAGTGAGTTTCTCCAAAACAAAGTTAAGGTCCCAGGCTGGGGTAGGAGCTCTCCTGGGTGGTCTCAAATTTTTGGCCCCTCTGAGGAACTGCTTGAGAAGTGGGTGAGAAAAGAGGGGGAGTTCTGTATTATAATAAGCTGAAATGGCTGAGGTGTGGATTTTAATGGGGGAAAAAGACAGGCCCTTGTGAAGCATATCAGTTAAGTATTGTAAAATCTGAGGTAAATTGGGTGCTGCTGTGCTCATCCCTTGAGATTGGTTCCAGGCACAGAATCTTTTCCATTTTTCAGCATAGGATTTTCTAGTGCTAGGCCGCCTTGCCTCTAAAATGATATCCATCACAGGTTTACTGTGGGGTGATAAAGGAGAGATTAGGTAATTAGCCAGGCTGTAAGGTTTAATGTTGGAAGCTGAGGGTGCAGAATCTGGTTTTCCTGCTGAGACAACAGGGAAGGAGTCTGAGGCATTTGCCATGGGGGTAACCATGACACACTGCACAGGAGGGGGTACCAGTGTTGGCATGGCCAGTCTGGAGCAATCAAAATCATCCTTGTTTTTTCCTGTTTGGTTTTTAGTAGTATTTTGGAGAGCAGAGGCGGGGGGGGGGGAGCCATAGACTGATAGGTTTTTCCAGCTGAAGGACAGAGCATCCACTTTCCAGGCTTGTTTGTGGGGAGTCCTTGTGCAAAATTTGTCCAATTGGTAGTTCTAGGGAGAGGCAAACAGGTCTATATCTGGGCTCCCCCATTTGCTTGTCAACATGTTGAAAATCCTTGGTTCCAGTTTCCACTCATATGGGTCCATGAGGTTTCTGCTTAGTCCATCTGCCAGTGTATTTAACTTTCCTGGCAGGAATTGAGCTTGTAGGTGCAATTGGTAGCTCAAGACTGTGTTCCACAATGCCATGGCTAGTCTGCAGAGGGGGTAAGAATGTCTACCCCCCTGCTTGTTTATGTACCATATAACAGTGGTGTTGTCCATCTTTACCATTAGTTGTCCTGGAAGAATGTGGTCCTTGAAGGCTGTCAGAGCATTCTGTACAGCTAACATTTCTTTTTGATTGATATGCAGGTGCATTTGACTTGGGTTCCATTCGCCCTGAATCCACTTCCCTACCAGGTGAGCCCCCCATGCATAGTCTGCTGTGTCTGTTGTTAGGGTTTGTGCGGCAGGGGGTGGTGTGAAGAGTAGTCCCTTGTTTTGGTGGCAGACCTCTGCCCACCAAAGGAACTCTAGGTGTAGGCAAGGTATGATAGGAATCATTGCTTCTAGATCCTGAGAATGTTGACACCATAGGCTTTTTAGATACCGCTGTAGTTTCCTCATATGCAGTCTTGCATATGGAATTAGATGAATGCAGGAGGCCATGAACCCCAAGGCTTGCAGTATTTGTCTTGCAGATAGCAGGATTTTTTGGCCACTTGTTTGAAGTAGGTTGTCAAATGAAGTTTGTTTCTCTGGCATGAGGTAGGCCATCTGGGAAGTTGTATTCAAGCTTGCTCCCAGGAATATAATTTGTTGACAGTGTACCAGGTGTGATTTCTTTTCATTTATGGTGTACCCCAGACAAGTTAGAACCCTTTGTACAAAGGCCAGATGATTCAAAAGTATGTCCTGGCTTTCTGCCTGAATTAGACAATCGTCCAGTTATGGGTATATTTAAATATTTCTTTGCCTGCAAAATGCAATAACTGGAGCTAGGCACTTTGTGAATACCCTGGGTGCAGTAGATAAGCCAAAGTGCAGTGCAGAGAACTGATAGTGTGTGTAGCCTGCTTTGAAGCGCAGGTATCTTCTGCAAGATTCCCTGATTGGGATGTGCAGGTATGCTTCTTTTAAATCTAGTGTTGCCAACCAGGCATCTTTGCCTAGCATAGGAAGTAATTGGTGAAGAGTCAGCATCTTGAATTTTGGAATCTCCAAAAAGGTATTTAGAGTAGAAAGGTCCAGGACAGGACACCATGAATTATCTTTTCTGGGTACCAGGAAAAGTCTCGAGTAGAAACCTTGTCCCTTTTCCTCTCCTGGTACCGGTTGAATAGCCCCCATGCTTAAGAGAGAAAGTACTTGTTTTTGGGCCTCTGCCCACTGATTTGGGGGTAGGTCCGGCCACCCGCTTGGAGTTGGCAAAGTGTGGAAGTGAAATCTGTATCCCTGGAACACTATTTTTAAAACCCATTTGTCCTGGGTAATGAGTTCCCAATTCTTTGCATGAAGAGCAATCGTTCCCCCCAAAGGGGCAGTCAGTTGATAAGTGCTTGGAGGTTTTAAAAGGAAGTCATTGAGACAGTTTACCATAGGGAGGAGTCTTATTACTCCCAGATTTGGAATTCGAGGCCCCCCACTGCTTAGTCCTGTGTGTCCCCTGGGACTGAAACCTGGGTTTTTTTGCTGTGTCAGGGTTTGGCTTGAGAAGACCTGGAAGGGGACGGAAAGGACCAATTCTTAGAGGGTCAGTGCCTACTAAATCTAGGAGGCTGAACTTGTAAGAAATCTTTAACAGTATGCATAGATTTAGCTTTACCTTCCATCTTTTTAAGAACTTCCTCAGCCTTGTTGCCAAACAGGCAGTCCTGATTCAAGGGAACATCCAACAATTTAGCTTTAACATGATCAGGCAAAGATTGCTCCTTAAGCCAAGCATGCCTTCTGAACACAGACCCAGTAACAGTGGCCCTGCAAGAGGTCTCTAATGAATCAAAACCACATTGCAAAGTATGTTTTCCAACTTGTTCAGCAGAATGTATTAAATCCTGTAAATCTTTATTTTCCACACAGTCAGGAATCAACATCATTTTCTGTTTAAGCAATCCAATAACATGTTGCTGATACTTTAACATATGAAACTGGCAGTTTAAAGCCCTAATGGCCAAGGTTGCAGAAGTGTAAACCTTCTTACCCCATCTATTCAGCGCCCTGGAGTCTCTTATCAGAAGGGGTAGAGTTTTTAGCAGTAGAAGCCTTAATTGTGCCCCTGTGAAATAGTCTCTGGTTTCTGCAATAGGATTTTTAAAAAGGAACTTGTGTGACTCAGAGACCCTGTAGTATTTGTCTGGTTTTCTGAGAGCAGGAGGCAAGGAATCAGGAGCCAAACTAGATTCCGAAAAAGCATCATCAACAATGTCTAGTACAGGAGGAATAGCCAAAGGCCTATGCTGAGGTAGAAGTAAGAAATCCCCAAGCCTCTTTTTTGAATCAGAAAAATCCTGGCTTTCCCAGTGGAAATGCTCCCTTAGAGTATGTAAGGTTTCCCCAAAAGAAAAATCCTCTGGAGGGGGAGTAGAGGGAATGGAGTCCTCTGCATCAGAATCCTCATAAGTAGATAAGGGCAAATCCAGATCATCAGAGGAATCAGAAAAAACAGAATCCTGGTCAGAAGATTCATAAACCACTTCAGTCCAAGGCCTCTTAGAAAGGGGGGGTTGGCTACCCCTGATTAGAGTTATTAGATGTTCAGCCATTTTTATCATTTGTTTTTTAGACATAGAGGCCTGAGCATGTGGCCTGGGCGTCGTTTTTTTAGGCATGGTTCAAGATTTAGGCCTAAGAGAATATGTAAGTCTGTAGGCCTGAATACACCCTCAGAAGCCGGTGCCTGCACAGTGGCTCTGGACCCATCCAAGGTAGAGACATCCGCGGGTTCCATAGTTGAAGCATCTCGCGGCATACCGGACTCTGAATGGGTCTCAGTAGAGGCTTGCGAATCAGAAGTATCGGGTATCAGGGGCTGCGAAAGCACCTCACTGAGTACCGGCGAACTGGTGACTGGCTTAGGAGAAGTGTCATTGGCAGTTTTGGACCTCAGCGGCCTGTCTTTGTCTTTATCTTTGCGTTTTTTCAGAATCCCGGTAGTCAGATGGCTAACCAATGACGTTTCTGGATAATTAAACCGAGAACCTAAATATTTAGAGGTGAAAATATACCAAGGATGGATAGTGCGCTGATTAAATAAAGCACAAAACCAACAGCAAGGTACGTCATGGTCAGGGCCTAGACAAGGAATACAGTACGAATGAAAATCCTTATGAAGTATTTGCTTTCCACAAGTAATGCAATTATTAACTTTTACTGACATCAGTAAGGAACAAGAAAAAGTTTCCCCAATGGGGTTCTTAGCTTTAGTTGAAGACTTCGGTTCTGAAACTTGAAAATGAAAATTTCAGGAGTCGGCCAACCGGCACTTGTGAACTGCTTCTGCTTTGGGCACCGCACGGCAAGAAAGACTGATGTAATGGCATCGGCTGCATGTTTTATACCCCTGACGATCTGAGATCATGGAAGAAGGGACAGCAACCAATGCAGGACCCAAGACTTTGTTAATCAGGCTGACTGAGGGCTACCTGCAAGCAAATAACCCAAATGTAATGACTGCAACAGTGAAACATGAAGAACATCAGCCAAACAGCCAAACAACTGTATCATGTTCAAACCTTGGAGTGAAAGAGAAGTTCTGATAATTGCTCTCAAGACTGATTTCAGCCCAGTTTTGGAATACATTTCAGACAGGTGACAAGCCAAGAACCTGTACATATAGCAGCAGAAAAGAATTAAAGGCATTTATGCAGAGAAGTAGAGATATTTTCCAGTTATACCAAGCAGAACTGATTTTATCAAACAAGACAAAAATCTCAAAATCAGGAATTAACTCAGACTGAAATAATGCATAATCCCTGAAACCCCATACTGCGGATAGACATGCTAACAGAAAACCTAGGAAAATCCCTGAAAGGTTGTTTCAACATAGAGTACTACCTGTTTGTTTGTGTAGAATCCCAGATACATTTTAAAGGTTAATGGACAAATTACTGAAGCTTCACACTAAGCAAGCTGCTGTATATTTGGGTAATGTTATAATTTTCTCTGAAGAATTGGAAACCTACCCAGGCTGACCTAGATTCCATTCATGCAGTTGGCTTAACTAACAATAATTGGGGTATGTTGCGGTGGTGGTGCTGCGGTAGCGTTGTCACCTCACAGTAAGATGTTGTCCTGTTCGATTCTCAGCTAGAGCATCTTCTGTGTGGAGACATGCATGAATGGGCGTACCTTCGTTGAAGGTTGTGCGTCAGAGCTGGCAACACAGCACGTAAAAATCTACTGCCAATCATTAGCGGACCGGAGTTCTGCTGTGGCGACCCCTAACCGGGAAAAGCCGAAAGACACAACAACACAACAACATTAGGCTGAGCATAGTGAAACCCCAAATACGAAGGTAAATACTATGTGGGACTGGCCTAGGTCATGTACCTAAATGCAGGTTAGGGTACTTTTCTCTGTTATATACCCCCCACCTGCTCAGATCCATGGGATCAAGTGACCTGTGTCACCATCATATGTTGCCAAGAGATGTTATCTGCATTACCCTGTTACCTGTTGTGATAGATGATTCATCCCACATTTTGTAACCCTCTCATGTCCTTTGGTGGATTTGATGAAAGCCAGGAACCTCAATGCATGTAACAGTGGTCTGGTGCAGCCAAAAGACTATTTGGGTTTGAAAATGGCCTTGTATGCCTAACCTGTGCTTATTACCCCTTATTTCAGTAGAGAATATACAGCAGGGTGATGCTTCAGTAGTAGGTCTTAGGGTTGTTGATTTCTCAAGAAGTCCAAAGGGAAGAACAACCTATATGTTTCCTATTTATTCACTTATTCATTTCATTTGGTGACCACGGTAGTCTGACTGGAATTAAACCATTTTTCTGCAGAGTTCAAGGGAGAAAGGTTTCATAAGTTGGAAACTCCTGCTCCAGGACACCAAGTGGATTACAGTGGAGAAGGAATACCAGGCAAAAGTCCTGACAGTCTCAACCCCAAGGTACTACTTTTTTCATCTTTGCCCCTTGCTGTTTGTCAGTCATTAACGCCCCTCCCAGACAATCATTCCATTAGTTCCCCATCACCAACGTGTGGATCAACTGAAAGACATCATCATTCAGCCATCATCGGGGTGGTTTGAGATTGCATTGAAAGTAAAGCCCTCACTTACTCAGGGAGCATGTCCTCTCAAGCATCCCTACCCATCTTCCTGAAGCATGACTGCTAGTTCTGGTCTCTAGTGGGGAAATCACACCACCCAGTGTGCCCAGAGTGTGCACCTGCGTGCCTGGCTCCTACAGTGCTGGGGACACTAATCAAACCCTAGTCACTAGGATTGCAGTAAGGCCATAGTCCTTTGCACCACTGAGCCAGGCTACCCTGAAGTACTATTTGCTGTGCACCTCTTACGACCCACCATGGATCATGCACCTTTGAAGTGGATGTCCTAAAGTAATAATAAGATCTCTAGTAGCACCAGGTGGTTCCTTAGCTTATAACCCTTTCACTACACAGTTTAATAAAGTAATGGCTCCAGAGTCCAGACAAGGTAATGTAGATGACCTCTCCCAGCAACATGTGATACTGATACAGGTGACTTGTCCTCATAGATCCATTGGAGAGGATACATGATAGGGCACAGAGAATATTATGTGACCACAGATACAGTGCCCTGAAATGCTGGCATGTCAGTGGCCATACTTACAATAAAATGGTCTGGTTTTCTTTAAGGAGTAATACAGTCCTTTCAGAAACCTAGGGAAAATGGGTGTGTCTAGAAAACTGTTGGAAGCAAGCCAATGGGTGCTAGAAATAGTGTGTATAATCAGATAATAGATAGTGTAGCTGTGTGTTTTGTTGTTTCACACTGTTCTAAAGGCTTTAGTTACTGTTCCTTTCGAATAACAAACTGGTGATTCTGCCTTTGGGAGAAGCTGCTTCAAATTGTTTTATCTTTAGCAAGGACTTTATGTGCAATTGTCTAGAAGCCTCAAAGCCTACAATTGTTTCTGGATGCAGTATGTGCCTGTAGAGGGCTGCACTGAAGGCTTAGATTGTTTAACAGACCTTATGTGAACTCAGTAATCTGGTCTTTTTAAACAAGGTGGAAAAGGACTGAGGACTGAAACCTGGACTTGCAGGTAATTCCCCAACTGTTATGTTCTCTTTTGTTTTATAGTTTTGCTTGCTAAATTGCCAGGAGGCAGTCTTGAGTTTATTCTTTCCAAGCTGATTAAAAACAATCTAACTGCAAGTTTATTTTTCATCAGGCTAAATGAAAACAAATTCATTTTTTTTATAAATTTATTCTCACTAAGTAAAATGAAAGTAGTTTATGTTTTTTTCTGAACTGCTATAATGAACTAAAACACTTGCATTTGTATTTCCTGCTTGCCTTGTACTAAAAAACTGATTTAACAATTGATGATTTCTTAAAATTACATACCCCATGATTAGGAATAAATAAAGCACTGCAAATCTTGTTTCTATCAGGAATGAAACAATTGTTTTCTGACCATCATTGAGAACTGAAGTCACTAAGTAATGACAGGCATTTGAGTTTCAGACTTCATACACTTGAGAAAATTCATGCTAACACAAAGCCTTTTGATTTAGCAGCTTTCTAAGTTTATAAGAGCAATATTTAAAATCTGTCCATATTTCTTTACCTTTGTGCCCCCCCCCCCCACCCCAATCATGTTTGGCTTTGACCAGATTTATTGTGTGTGTGTGTGTGTGTGTGTGTGTGTGTGTGTGTTGGCAGGGGGGACACTAGCGTGGTTACTTCTAACTACTCAGTGTACATTTCAGAAAAATGGTAATGAGTCATTTAATGAGCATTTGCTAAATGTGCCTCCTTCATGTATATGATCCAAAGTTTACCACCTTAGCTTTATTAGGGATCCCTGGCGAAGCCTTATAGTAGTATAGTGATATTTGTCTGAATCCTGCCCATAGACTGCTGTCTTGGATATGCTTCATGGAGATTATTAGCATCAGGTTTGTTACAATTACACATTGTACATTATAAAAAAATAGGTATAATAGCATCTATTTATTATGAATGGTAATTATCTAGCTAACTTTTTAAGATTTTTCTGTATTGTAAGATACAATGTTTAAATAAAAATAACTATATTTGTTATGTAATATTTCTTCTACATTGAAAATTCTTCTAGTAATAAAAAAAAGAATGTCAGAGAAGAGCTTTCTGATGATGGGTCTGAATGCGCCAGACATGAACTGAACCATTTCAGAAATATTAAGAGCAGAGTAATTCTTTGTGCCCCTCCGTGGAGCAGGCCTGAATCATTTGACACTGAAATCCTTGCAGTTAGGTTTCATCCTGAACCCAAATTCTTAGTAATAGAGTTAAATAGTTCAAGAAGTGGAAGCATGCCGTCATGTTGCAATAAGAAAATATCCATCAGTTTCATTAATAATAAATATTATAGTACAGCCTAGACATGTGCTGGACCTCAGGTTAGTCAGATGTGTTAGTATAAAGCTCAGGCTGTTTATCACTATCAGAAAACTGGATGGGTATAGAGGAACAGCACAGAAGAATCAAGGTTACTGTGCAAGTATGCTTCTCAACAAAGAAAAAAATCTATAGGGGATATTCAGAAAGAAGCAGAATGCAGCTGTGCTGCCATAAACAGCACTAGTTGAGGCAGCATAATGTGGTGTGATGAAGATTAGATGTGCAGAAGTGAGGATGCAATGCAGACTTGCCTGTGACAGTTGTGCATAATGAAGTTGTGCATTCCCAAAATGACAGTCACTTTGCAAGTCAGTAGACCTCACAATGAGTGACTGTGTGACCCAAGATCATCAACATGCTGCGGGAACCCTGTCTGAATATATAGGTTTTCATATATGAAAAAAAATATCTGCAACTCAGGCAAAGCTGACAACCCATACAAGGGATACACAACAAAGTGCCAACTGGTTTCCTTTTGTAAACTGGAAGGAAAAGAGGTTATAGGAGAGTAAGAAAAGTTTAAGAACAAGCAGAGGAGCATACAGTAGGACAAAAAAAAGGGAGGAGTGTTATGGGGTGGGGAAGAAATGTTTAGTTTTTGTGGACACGTCCTGTGTTATTTTCTGAGAAGGATATAGAAGCATGGACTCATGGTGATACTGATAGGAAGGCAAGTGTAGGGATGGCAGTAGGGGCAGATGCATAAAAATGTAACACAAAGAATGACGGGGGAGATACTGCGGCAAAGGTGGGGCAAAATGGAGATGTGTAGACAACTGGTGATGGACAGTACTGGACTATAATTGAGGGAGAATGAGTATCATGAAAGGAAGAGGAGAACCATGATTAGGGAGTAGTGTGGAGTGAAGACATGCTACCAAACCATCCCGGAAGGAAGCTCAGTCAGAAGTCAGTTACCTCCAATATAGGTATCAAACCACCCCTGTACATCAGTCTTCACCAGCTGCTGAACATCAAACTAGGTGACCCAGGAAGGTTGTTCTGTGCCAGTCTCTGATGAGGGGCCTGTGCTCTCCACCAAATAAGCAACACCAGGGAGGAGTAGCAAGTTCTGCAGGTTACCTTTCAGAAGGTGGCCTTCATCATCATGCAGAGATGTGGGCCCCATGGTCTGCTGGGGATCAAGGGTTGGGGGAGTGGCTAGTGCAGAGTGTAGTGCCACCTGTCTCCCAACTGCCTGCTCCACAGCTGATCCTGCAGAAAAAAGTGAAAACAAATGGATAAACACAAAACAATGAAGCAATATAATCAAAACAAGACTGGTAAAGAAAACGGAACAGAACAGGACACAAATCCAATGTCAGTGTGGTATGCAGCATTTTATTAAGAAAAGGCCTGGAAGGAGAAACAACATGTCACACTTAAGTGTACCTCATTATGAGGAATGTTCTTAATTCTGAGTCTTAAAACATTTATGTTTGTCGCAGTTCCACAATGAAAGGGTCTGTCAGGAATTCACTGTTAAGAATGTTTGTTTTAAATGGTATCGAAGGTATATAGTACAGAATTACATTGATTCATCAAAAGAACATTTTATAAGAATAAAATGACACATTTGAGCCATGCTGTGAGCTTCCTAGTTGAAGCTGTTTCATGAGCTGTTACTAAGTTTTTACATTTTGCTCATTTGTTCTTCATTATAACAATCAGTGTTCCACATTTTGTAATGGAACTTTGAGAGTGATGTGACATGCTGCACACCTATGAAAATAAGTGGTTAAGGACTACAGATCACATGACTGAAGATAGACATAAGGTGTATGAATGGTAACATTAACTGCCACAGGTGTGCAGGACAGTAGCAGTGCCAATGAGCAGTGAAGCACTGCTGAAACAACTATTACTGTATAAAGATGAAATATGCTCACTGTTGTGATAAACAACTGACATGCAGTTGGCGTTGTGACGTCCATGCACTGGCGCAGTAATCAAGAAACCTCAATCCTCACCACTTGCACCAGTGAGGGGCATGCACATTAGTGGATAACAAGTATACACACAGTAAAGTACAATTTCCCTTAAGAGCACACAGAGATCACAGTCAGTCTGGGGCTGTTTTTTCCCTTTCTCTCCAGATCCCCAATAAGACTCCTCACTGGCACAGCTGTAGGGTCCAGATTTCAGCCTAGTGGTCAAGCTAAAACCTCCAGCACCCTCTCTGTCCAACCAGTGCTTCGTGTTCCTGTAACAGGTTTAAAAATATTTAATAAATAAAAACACAAGACAAATCTCATCAATTTAACACCGTGCTAATCAAGAGTTCAGAGATCACAGGAAACTTTTAAAACAATGTTGTAGGACAGTCTAACATAAATATAGAAAACAGCTAAACTAATCTGGCTATATTTCTATCCAACTCTAAGAGAAATCATTGTTCTAAATACTACTTTCATACAGAGCAAAGCAAGTGCCTGGTGAGTTGTTGCCAGCTTTAAACAAAATCTAAAATCATCTATCTTTCTCTCTGAGAAGGTTTTATTGATGATACCCAGTACTGCTGAGCCATTTCACATTACATCATTTTTGACACCTCTGCTGGAGTTTCCCAGGCTTACAGAACTCAAAATGTAACTTTTGTTTGTAATCTTGCACCTGCCAGGAAACCACAGCAATAAAAGGCACTTTTTACATATCAAACCTTGTAATTAACTCTTGTCCTAAGACAATAGAAAGAATTTCTTAGTACAGACATCCTGTCTCCGAGCTTGAGATCAGTCACAAAATGTTTCACTTATCAGGTTTCTTCCAGCAGGGTGCACCGTGGTTACAATTTTGAAGCTCAGAACATATAACGCAGTTTTGTTACATTTGTAAAAATACACCTGTGGATTATATTAATATTTACGATGACATAGAATTTTGTAGATAATTCTATCTGGCTGTGCTGACAACCTTCACAGTTGTATACACTGTGGTGTATGCAGGGATAACTAGCACAGCTTATGACTGTAGGACAAGTAATATGTCTACAAACTAGCAATCAGTCTCTACAGGCAACAGATCATTAAGCAATGGTGTTAATAGGCAAAAGAAAAAATGACATAATGCTGTGGTAAAGAGTTCAGTATAGCTGCTGTACACGTGGCAGTTGCTGGGATAACTGAAAGTCTAGGGCATACCATAGCACAAATGAATGAAAACTAGCACTCTGCAAAGCCAATGAACAACAACTATGAATGGAGAATTAGTAAAATGCAAAAAAAAAAAAAAAAAAAAAACATGAAAATGCTCAATGCAGTGTTAAGCAGGTTCAATACAGAGCAATACAGATTCAGATCGCACCTGCCTGCTCTGCTAGGCCAAACTATTTGCTGCAATTTCATCATCTGCTGCAAAACAGAAATAACAGTTAATGAGCACAGTATACCCACTACGGAAGAAAGCTGGCGTATCTATTCTTTTTGAGCTACTGTATAATGACTCTGCAAAAAAAATGAGCTGTCTTCCTCCAGCATCTTCTTATTGGTAGACAAGGTGTGTGTGGTGTCTATACAGGTCAGTATATTTATGGCAGCACTACTAATGAGAGAAGGTAATGCTCATGACATCTCTCATAACCATGTCAGGCATACACCATATACAGAAGAATTTTTTAATCCCCTAACAAGTCTCCCCTATGCTGCAGGTGCAAAAAGATGCACCATGCAGGAGTCCTGTCAGCATCAAATCCTACTGAGGCCATGTCCATTCTCCATGTCAAATCTAGAATTACAAAAGAGCACTGGGGTACAACCCCACATGCCACAGAAACCATGTGCTGTGCATCAGTGGGCAACATAGTGGTGTGATGATGCCCTTCTATGGCAGTGCTGCACATGTGGTCAGCAGCACAAGGGAGGGCAACAGCTGTGCACACCCTACATGACCGGCATGCCCAAGCAAGGCCATAATGAGCAGCTGGATACTGTGATGAGCACAGTTATTTGCTCCATGCATATCTTTAGTGTATCAGACTGGCTTGATAGCCACGTATACCTTAATTGATGTCAGTTCTCATGCGTGAGCTGGATCAGGTCTCATAGCATGCATTTATTATGCAGTGCATTATTGACTCACTTCAGATACAATTGCACTAAATTACCTCATTAGCTTAATAGATTTGTTACAAACAGTGCTTTTCTGTAATCAAAAATGTGGCGGTACTCATACATTGTGTTTGGATCAAGTCTGAGGTACTATGAAGGTCTGAAGGTATATAGAGGCTGAGAGTCTGAGTGCTACATGTTTTGGTTATTTGGCAAAACATAACATGTTATATCCTTTATTCATCATGGGGTTTCAAATATCTCAATATATATTTACTTGGGAAGCTTTAACAGCCACTGAAACATGGCTTTGAAATTCACAACTCACTGACGTGATTTAGAATGCCTGTACATTCACTTGCCTTATTTTTGTACAATAATTTATAGTTCTATGTAATTTGCCCAAGAAATGGCTGAAAAGGATCAGTGTTACCAGCTCATCTACCCAGTAAACGCATAGTAAGTAAATATATAAAAGTGTAGCAGTTTTTCTACCTGTGTCATAGATTCCCAGATCTTTGTTCTAGTCCCATTTAGAGCAAGTGAAACAAACTTGCTTTTTAAGTCCATGTTTGCAATATTGCAGCTTCTTTCGTAAAGTAGGGATTCCACCATCTTTAACAGCATCTCTTTGTGGTGAGTGTGCTGATGCACACTTAGATTTGGTATTGTGAATTAATTTAGATGCAAAAATATAATATGCTAAAGCAATGCATAATACTGGGTCAAAATCAAACTGAAGACGGTTTTAGACCATCTTGAAAATAAGCTGTAATAAAAAGAGACTGTAGAATGCATTGCTTTACTTCAAATGCTTTATGATACAAAGAGGGCATGATCTGCAGGTTTCATCCAAACATAACTCTCAGGTGTAGTTCATTTCCTTATTCTGGGTCTTAAAAATTCAGGTTTTTCACATTGTTCTACATTAAAAAGGATTGAATTGTTTTAACAAATGACCACTGTTGAAATTATTCAGTCGTGTTAATTCACCAGAAGGACTTCCTAAAAATATGAAAAAACAGTTAATAACCATGCCATGAGCTACTTAGTTGAGGTTGTTACTGTTTAGTAGAGGTTCCACAATTTGCCCCTTTGTTCCAAATTGTGAGAAGCACTGTTCCACCTTTTGGAAATGGAAGGTTGAGAGCTATGCATCTAAATTAGTGTCTGCAAGATGGTACAACATAGTAGTTATAAAGACAAGCTTGCATAAATCTGCAACAATGTACCCAATCACTGCAGCTAAAAAAAAAAACAAAACTCCCAGATGTTTCAAAACAAATTTAGTCCGTAATTAAGTGTTATGAAATTGCTTTACATTGGGTGTGGGCTTCCGTTTGTCAAATTTTAGGCCTCCCTGTTGTTGCAAGATATTAAGTGCTTTATATTTCAAAAGTATCCCTCCTAAAATAGTACAAATCAGAGATGGTTTCCAAACACACAAAGAGCCAAAAGACAGATATGATAAAGGGACTTTTAAAAGAATTGTGATAAAGTAAACAAAATACTAAGGGCATTTAAAGAGAACAGAAGTGCAATTAAACTTGTAATAACTCTCACTGCCACTTTCCTGCATTGTATTTATCCAATTAGTTGTGCAGGTTTATATAGTATTGCATACTCTTTATCTGACCACCCCACAACATAACTTTGGGACAGAAAGGTTACTAATGGGAAATAACACTCATTTCTGGTAGGGGAAAATAATGTAAAAGCCGGTATTACTAAAACAGTGTGGCTAATAAAAGGCATCCAGAATTATTTTTATTTTTATATATAATATATATATACATTTTTATTTTGGCATGTATACTGGCATTTTTTTCTGAAGCACAAATGTTAGAATTACTCGTAATCCGAAATCATTAAAATGATATGCGCTCATAGGTGTGTACTGGGCTAATGGCTCTGGAGCAAAGCTTTACAAGCCTAGCCCATAGGATTACCCTGGCATCGTGCTACCTGACATTAGTTCCCAGTGCCTCTATCAAGTAGAGCCACTGGAGTGATCCCTGGTGTGAATTTTCTATTTCCCATCCACTTATCAAGATTTCTCTTGAAGAGGGCCATGTTTGACATGTATGGGAAGTCCATTCCATGGCATGGGAAGTCTTTGGGTTATGAACCTGTCCCTCCAGCATGTTCTGTTTATTGTGGTTATGAGGTTGAGGTATCTGGAGCATGTGGTGCAGAGGCATTTGGATTTCTTTAGATGCAGCATTTCTAACAGAGCCGGATCAGACATAAGTCAAGCAGAGATCGTCTCTAAGTAGACAATATGAAACGGAGAATAGTTGGAGTTTTTTTAGTCTGTCCATATAGGACAAGTGTTTAAGGCCTAGGATCCTCTTTGTGAGGCATTTTTGTAACCTCTCCAGTTGTTGCAGGTGTCTAGTGAGGTACATGCCAAATGGGGCATTGTACTCAATGATTGACCTAATCAGGGAAGAGTACAGGGAAACAACGACCTCTTTCTTGTTGGATGCAAAACCCTTCGTAATGAGATGTGCCACAAAGAAGGACTTTCTGACCACAGTGGCAATGTGGTGGTCAAAAGAGATGTCAACCTGTGTTCCCAGATCTCTTATAATGCCTTCTATGTTCATTGGACTACCATTGATGTGGTAATTCATGGGAACCATGTTTTTCCCAAAGGGGATGACTACACATTTTTTCGGCATTGAGCTTAAGGCCATGGTTCTGATACCAGTTGTTGGTCTCAGTGAGGCCTTTCTGAAGGATGTCAATATCACTTGGGGAGTTAATCTGCAGGATGTCAACATGACTTGGGGAGATAATAATAGCTCCCAACTTGCAATCGTCTGTGAACTTTGTCAGCCAGAGTCCCTTCGTGTTGGCCTGGACTTCAGAGAAGTAGATACCAAACAGGAGAGGACCCAGGACTGAACCCTGTGGGACTCAACTTGTGACTGGTTGGCATTCTGACTTGCACTCAGTTACTTTCTCACTGTGGGTTCTATCTGTGAGCCAGTATGCAACCCACCTAGTGATATAGGGGTTATTGCCTAGCTTAGTGAGTTTTTCTATGATTCTTGAGTGGGGAATGGTATCAAAGGCCTTGGCCAGATCAATGTAGGCTGTATGAACTGCCTTGTCTTCATCCACAGCTCTGGTGACTAACTCAAAGAAGTCAACCAGGTTGAGCAGGCATGATCTACCCTTCACAAAACCAAACTGTGTGAGATCCAGAGTTTAGAGATTCCCTATATCCTTGTTTACTAGGTCCATGATGATGCATTCCATAGTTTTACATATCAGACTCATCAGGCTAATGGGGCAATAGTTCCCAGGGTCTGTAAGTCGCTCCTCCTTTATGGAGAGGGATGACTGTAGCAGTGTGCCATTTGGTAGGGACAAAGCCTGAGGTGAGGCTGTGATTAAACAGGGCACACAGATGTGGTGCTAGTTCTCTCTCTAGTTCATGTAGAACACATCCAGGGATACTGTCATGTCCCATAGAAGCTGTATTCTTGGCCTTGGACAGTGCTGTTTTAATCTATGGTGCCTGGCAATCTTCTGGTATAGTGATTGTTCCTTTGTGGAGGGAGAAAGGAGTAAAGTTGGCACTGAATCTGTCGACCAGTATATTGGCAATATCTGTTGGCTCTGTGTAGCAGGTACCATTGTGCAGTAGCTCAGAGAAAATCTGTGTATTGCCATGGAGATTCTATAGAAGGCCTTGTGGTTGTCATTACTATCTGCTGCAATTCTGTTTTCATAGCTAGCTTTAGAGGATTTGATGAGGTATCTCAACTTTTTGTTGACCTTGATAAGGGAGTTTTTCCAGTCTTGGGACTTCACCTTATTCCATATCAGTTTCTTCCTTCTGTTGTAGAGTTTGTTTATGGCAGGGGACCACCAGACTGGCTTCCTTTTTTTGAAGGAGACCATCCTAGTTCTATTGGGTATGGCTGGAGCCATGCATTTTGTGTGTGTGTTCATATAGTGCATTGGTGTATGATTCGGTGTTCATGAAACGATTCTCCAGTTGCATGGGTGCCGTGAAGTTAGCCACCTCTGTTTTTAGGAGCCCAAAGTTAGCTTTAAAAAAGTTTTTCATGGTGGTTACCTTTGCAGCGGGGGGGGGGGGGGGGTGGTTGTGGATTTCCAAGGTGATTTAGTTTGTGTTAGGATCTAACTAGGCAGGAGTTGAGTACTGGTGTAGACCACCAGTCACCCATGTTAGTAATAACCAGCTCAAGGATGTTGCTACCTCTAGTGGGGGTAAGAACGAGTTGGTCCAGGGCATTGGAATTAATGAATTCAGGAAATGTTGGGCAAGTGCATTGCTACATGAGTAGTTTTCCCAGTTAATGGAGGGGTATTTGAAGTCGACCAGTATGAGAGTGTTAGGTTGGACCCTAATATTCTCCAGGGCGCTTAGGAACTTTGGAGTGCGAGTCTTGGGAAGTGGTTTGGGACCTGTAGCAGGCTACAGCCTGAATCCCTGTCTTACCCAATGTTAGCTGCACCTGAAGTATCTCTGATACATTATTTTGGGCTACCAGTCTGGAGGTGTGTGCATCCTTTATGAATATGGAAACACCACTGCCTTTGGAGCTTCGGTCCAAGTTCTGGGGCCAAAAGGTGTGGAATGAGTTATAGCTTGGTAGTACAGGGGTGCTTTCTGCTGCTTTGAACCAGGTCTCTGTTACAGCACAAATGTCGATGTTCTCCATTTTAAGGAGTGCTTCGAGTGAGTGCATTTTGAGATTTAGACTTCTAACATTGAGCAGCATGACCCTAAGATTGCATTTGTTTGTAGCTGTTACAGTGGTAATTTGGTCTTTGGAACACAGCCTAAGAAAGGTACTGTAGAGGTGGCAAGAGCCTTGGCCAGTATCCGGAAGCCCAGGAGTGACAGATGCAGGCCATTTCTGGGAAAGCATTGTGGTCTGTCAGTTATGTCATTCCAGGCAGACAGATACTTAATCCCCTTGGAATGACACCAGAAACTTAACCAATTGTTGAAATCAATCATTTTCTGTTTGTACTGTGGTATCATTCTGGGTGATGGTAGGATGCTGCTCAGGGGTAGGGTCATACCCCCCTGAGCTACATAATCTTAGAGCTCCTCCATGTCTCTTTTCATGTAGTCCAAGGAGGTATGTCTCTGGTCATTCACGCCCACATGTACAATGACAGAGTCATATTTGTACCTGTTGTTGAGGGACCTGAGTGCATGCGTTATGTGGCAGATCCTGACACCTGACAGGCAGCTGACTGTTGCTTTCTCATTATTCAACCTAATGAGTGGGACATCAGTGTGCCTCACTATTGAGTCACCTCTGACTAGTGTGTTGGGCATGTTATTTTGCCTTAGGGGCTTTGGTTGAGTGGCATACTGTTTAAGAGAGTTATATGTCTCATGATTAGTATTGTGTTGTGGTGGTCAAGTGCATATCTGCCAGGTCTCTGCTGTTTGAGTAGATTTTTATTGAGAGCCTTCATGAAGGTGGGTGTGTGGTTTGTGTTTTTATGTGAAGGCAGTGCTGGTGTGTGTTCTGGAGGGCTATGTGTTCTGTGTGGTGTGTTGCAATTGTTGACCTTCTCCTCTTGACCAGCTATTCCGATCTTGGCTGGAGAGTGCGTGGCTTCCAGTTTGGATAAGCCTGAGTGTTGGGAGGTAAGAGGAGAGGGTTGTCAGTGTACATGAGGCAGTTGCTACATTGCCTCAGGATGTCCAAGTTCACCAGGTTAATAGGAGAAAGCACAGGGAACTGATCTTTAGACATGCCTGGAGGGGTGGATATTAATATTGTCTAGGCCTTCATAAATTTCCTACTGTACTATATTCAGAACTGTAAATACTTCGAGGTCAATGCACTTTCATTGAATTAAAGGTGTAAAACTGAGTAGTTTGTTATTGCCATTATTTTGTTTCAGTTTTTTATGTAAATTTGATCACTATGTTTTAAATACAGTGTTTTCTCAGACTCCAGTGATGAAAGGCAAATACTTAATTCCTGTAGAAAAAAAACAACTTTGATTTGCATTTTTAGTGAGTACTGTAACCTCGGAGGTGATCATATTAAACAGCAGTGAGTGTTAATGGACACAACTCTCCACATAAAACACAGTTTCCGGACAAATGCATTTTTCTAATTAAAGATTTCAGTAAGGTGGAATCTGTTTATTTTTTGATCTAGTCTTTTTTTTCCAATATTTTTGTGAAAAATAAGGTGTTTTATTTAAAAGCAAAGGTTTTATTTAAAAGCAAAGACCATAACAGAGATATATGAAATCTTTCACAATACATAAATTTATAGTATAGAAAATTAAAATAATGTAATATGTAGTTGATGCTGCAACCATTTGTCACGGCCGAGGTGTCAGTACACCATACCAATGTGTACCATCACAGAAAAAGCCCTGGTTCCAAACCTCATTATAGCTTGATACAAAGTGTGGCCACCATTTTGCAGGAGACCATGCTACAGCAAGGTGCATATATGCAGCTATTAACTGTCCTTAATTTTGCTGAATACCCTGATTTATTTTTTCCCCTCATATTTATCATCTGTTCCTCAGAAAATTTTTGTTGTCTAGCAAATCATTAAGGATGGCAGTCACTAAGTAATAGTTATTTGAATTTCATATTGATCAGTAAATGTCTGCAAATGCAAAATCTGTTTTTCTAACTACATTTTAAATATATGAGAAATGTGTCTCTGATTCTCGGCCTTTGTCCATGATTTTTTTGGCTTTATCTCCAGCTCTTGAGCTAAGAGGTTGTGACAAAATTAGTATTTCTCAATCAGTTGAGGTGTACACAGCAAAGTAGTAGTTATAACTGCTGGGTGGTGTGGGGGTTGTCTGTGGATGAAAGTACACTACCCTCTTCTTTGCTCAGTTCAAACAGTCTGGCTTTGTAGGACAAGTGTGCATTTGTATGAAATAAATTGAATACTTGGGCTACTGTGTTTGTGCGAAACAAACTTGAAATACATTGTGTCCATAATTACTTACTTATTTTTACCACAATCAGACATCTGAGTGCCGAGAGTAAATACGGCTATAACTGCAGATATCTAGATTGTCTGTGAATAAAAATGGCTGACTGTGGCTATCATGATCAAGCTAAACAGTCATTAGTCTGACTTTGCTGGGGTAGTGTCCACTTGTGTAAATCCTAATCGAACTAGAAATATTCTGCCATTACCATTGTTATTTTTTTTTTAAATTACATCTGAAGTATACACACTCGGGTGGCTCTAACTGATGGATATTGACATTGGTGGATTATAATGACTAGAGTTTGAATGGCGATTAATAAGAAAGGTGAATCTAAAAGAGTATGAGCATTTATGTGTGGTAGTTGACCAAAGTGGCATCAGATCTAAATAATCTGGAGGAACAATTGAAGAAGAGAAAAATCAGGAAATTTCGCAGAGATCAACTAGATTATCAAAGTACCAACCCTTTCAGCAATACAAACAAACATGTGAGATTCACATCGCACCCAACACGTACTCCCAAATGTAAAAGACCTAGGTCTATTCTTAGAAATCGCACTCCAGATTTTGGTTCATCTACAGATGACCTTTCCTCCTGTACTGACAGTGATCTGCAGGCTGCATCAGGTTCACCGTCTCCGAAAAGAACACCAGCATCTATCCCTTTAGGCCCAGAAATCAACGTGTGGGGGAGAAAACACAAGAAAAATAAACGGCATACAGAGCCTACTGCAACTAGCAATGCAAAAATAAATGTGACACCAAATGTGAATGTTTTAAACTTATCAGACTTTGTGTTGTCAGCTTTACATTTGTCTGTTCTTAATAAAGGGCTTACATTTATACCGGGTTTCATGGTATCTGAAGATGTGTTGGCACAGGACGTTATGTCCTTTTGTAGAATGTTGAATCTAAAATTGCATTTTGGTGATATGGATAACAATTACAGTCAAGATAAATTCACTTGTCATAAATCACGTTTCGTTCCTCCTATGCATCCTATTGTTCATCAATTCCAGAATAGCATACTCAAAGATCTACACTTTTCCAGTTCCGAGATATGGTATAAATCGAACAACATCACATTGGCGGAGAAACAAGCAATCAAGGAATTACAGAACAATAGCAACGTAGTCATCATTTCTGCTGATAAAGGTGGGGCTGTAGTTCTCTTAAATTGGTCTGATTATGATAATGAGGCCAAAAGACAACTTTCTGATAATAGATACTATTCTGAAATGGTAATAAATCCCACATTTAGGTTAAAAAAACACATTGATGATTTCTTGTTAAGTGCAAGGAACGAGGGCATTATTGCCACTGACGTGATGTATCAGCTAATGATCCAGGACCCAGCCAATCAATATATTTATTCCTTACCCAAGATACACAAGGACCTGGTAAAGCCACCAGGTAGACCCATTGTTTCAGGTAAGGGTTACATCACTGAACCATTATCATTATATCTTACCAAACATCTCAAGCCTTTGTTATCTTTTGTACGATCACGGTTACAGGATACTACTAACTTTTTACAAATTATTTCAGATACTCAGTTGGAACCAGATTGGTTATTGTGTACACTTGATGTAAGTGCTCTTTATACCAACATTCCTCATCAAGGGGGTTTGGAGGCCCTGACTTATTGGTTGGAGTTGGCTGGCTTATATCAGCCTGATTTCAACCAGTTTTTGGTTGGTCTTGCAGAACATGTCCTGACAAATAACGTCTTCTTCTATCAAGATGTTTGCTATTGGCAGACAAAGGGTACAGCAATGGGAACATCGTTTGCCCCCATTTATGCTGATTTGTTTATGGCGTTTGTTGAAAAGCATATTATTTACAATAGCCATAACAATATTTATCTTGAACACGTTGACATTTGGAGACGGTATCTGGAAGATTGTTGGATGGTATGGAAAGGAGAGACGTATCAATTATTTGATTTTCTAAGGTATCTAAATGACAACAAATGGGGCCTTCAGTTTACAGTACAGTATGATATCAACACCATTACCTTTCTGGATGTACTGATTAATAGACTACCAGATAATACATTAAGTACTGAGGTATTCAGAAAGTATCCTGAATACAATACTATCCTCCATGCCACCAGCTTTCACCCCCCACACATTGCTAAGAATATTCCCAAATCCCAATTCATCAGAATGAAGCACATCTGTTCTGATGAATGTTCTTTTCAGGAACAAAGAAAAGACCTTACAAACAGATTCAGATCTAGGGGTTACAAGATGGGGCATGTTCTGCAAGCCAGCAATTTGATTGATACACTCCAGAGGGATGATTTATTATGTTACAAACAACACGATACCATGGCAACACAACCGATTAGGTTTACAACTACATATGCTAGAAATTCAGACACTCTCATCCATAGTATACACAGACACTGGAACATTCTATAATGTGACCAAGAATTGGCAAATATCATACCAGATAGATGTCTTTTTTCATTCCAAAAAGGCAAGAATTTAGGTGGCTGTTTCAACCATTATAAACATTCTCATGACAATAGGCAGGCTCAGTTATTACAGACCACTCTTACAAAAGAACCCTTGACTGGTTGTTTTCCATGTGGTCACTGCACTAATTGTGATAAAATAAGTAAATCAAAACAATTTACCAGTTGTAACTGTGCTATAGTTTATGATGTTAATTTTTTCGCTAACTGCAGTACTGACTGACTGGTTTATCTGGCTATGTGTACTTGTGGATCCTTCTACATTGGGCAAACTTCACGTCCCCTTAGACTCAGAATATCTGAACATGTAAGTAATATCAAAAATAAAAAGGTCAACAATGCTCTATATAAACATCAACTGTTACATAAAACTGCAAAATGTTCCTTTGTGGTAATTGATAAATAAAAGGTAACAAACTCAACAATACAGGTTGGCACTCAATTCTTAATTCCAAAGAAAAAAAGTGGATTGTCAAACTAGGTGGATTATTCCCACCTGGTCTAAATGAACAATTTTAGGTGTAACCAATGAACTTTCAGCTGCATGTATTTAAACAGCAACATCTGAAGATTCAATTTTACACTGAGGAAGGCTGTGTTTTTGTGCCAGCCGAAACTGGTCTGGTTGTTTGTTGTTTTTACATATGTTTTTTACAGTTATATAATAAATTTTCTTTCAGGCAACAGTTTGCTGGCTCACTTGATGTTTTTCTGAATGTTTGCTTTGAGCCATGCAATTGCTCACGTGCAGGAGGTTCGTTTTTGATGTTACATTTATGTGTGGTCCCAAAAGTAAGAGTTTTGGGGCCAATTATTTGAAAACCAGTCAGGGCCCAATGTACACTGTATATGTCACTATATATACATTTACAACAACATGAATGTACCACATAAGTAATATGGATTTTTTTGGTGGTGTTTGTGAAGAAATTTGTTGTCCCCCCAAGATGATATTTGCTGGGGTGGCCCAAATTACTAAGAGCAGTCCTTGAGACCACAATGATACTTTTGATATGTTCTGAGAAACACCAGTTTTGTCATAGATCTAAAATGGTTAAAACGTTCAGATGATACCCCATTGTCCCTGCTTCTGCTGAACCAGTGCTCTCTATAATTAAATTCCTTGGAGCTAATTCTATTAGATAGATTACCTCCATCCTTCATTAGATGCTCTGCCCATCATGTCTCACCCTGTAACAGTGTTCATAAATAGAAACTTGCAGGAAGGAGTTGCACTGCAAGACTGGAGAAAAAAAAAGCAAAAGAAAAAAACAAGGAATAAGAAGGTGGTGTGATGCTAATTGGAGTATAGTTGTCACATAACGCACTGAGCTCCTTTACTAAAATAACTGTACGGTTGCACATTATGCATTATCTTGAGCAGCAGAGGATCTTATCGCATACCCATCATGGATTGAGGGGCATCATAACATTAGGACTGCATTAAAGAGACTTGGAAATTATACTGAAAATACACTAGGATATGAGGCAGCCTGCAGATGTAATCTTCCTTGAATTTTTAAAAGGCCTTTGACATGGTAGACAATACCCTGCTTAGATGTATACTATTGACTTCATCTGTACTGCTCTTGCGTGGTTACAAGGTATCTTGACTAAGTGCACATTCTCTGTTCTTGGCTGAGCACTTCCATACCCTGGTATAGAAAGAACAGAGCTCCTCAAGGGTCCATCGCAGATCTCTGCTCTTTTTGTTATTCGGAAAGGACATGAAATTGCACAGAGATGAACGTACTCTGCTCCTGTATGCACATAGCTATACTCGGTAGCTGACACACAAGCCTACACAACTAAACTGCACTTTTTGATTCAGTCACTCTGGCATAGACACACATGAAATTGCACAGAGATGAATGCACTCTGCTCCAGTATGCACATAGCTATACTCGGTAGCTGACACACAAGCCTACACAACTAACCTGCACTTTTTGATTCAGTCGCTCTGGCATAGACACACATGAAATTGCACAAAGATGAATGTACTCTGCTCCAGTATGCACATAGCTATACTCAGTAGATGACACACAAGCCTACACAACTAACCTGCACTTTTTGATTCAGTCACTCTGGCATAGACACAGCATAATTCTTTTTGGTGAAAAAGAAGTCAAAAGTACCTACTTTGGTGTCTTTTTATATATATAAGTAGATCCTGACTGCTTCAAACTCTGTTCACGTGATGAGTAACAGGAAGTACCTGGGCTTGGTTATTAGCTCTAACCTTACCTTCAAGGAGCATATATGTAATGTAACTGTGAATATTAATCAAATGTTAGGTTTATTCTATAAGGGGAAGATGTGGATGACATTTAAAGCTGATTACTCGATAGCCTCTACTGATCTCTGAGCTCTATCTCTTGCAATAAAAGTCTTTATTTCAGAAACCCTTGTAGATAAAATACCATTATACAATGACCCCCCCATTAATATTCAAAAAGTACACGCTGATTGGTCAGCGTGCACGTTGTAAATCAGAGTTATAGTAATGGAAAAAAGGTCCGGCCGCCTGGACTTTTTCCATTACTATAACTTTTTTTAAGTAACGGAGAACGCAAGATCTCCATTGCTTCATGCTGTCTCGCTATGTTAAACGAGTTTAACATAGCGAGACAGCTTTAAAAAAAGCAACGGAGATTCTCCATTGCTTTTTTTAAAGCTGTCTCACTATGTCAAACTCCTTTAACATAGCGAGACAGTTTGTAAAAAGCAACAGAGATCTTGCTTTCTCCGTTGCTTTTGCCCACAGCTCTGATGTACTGCGTAGGCTTACGCATGCGCAGTACATCAGAAGTGCTGCAGAATACCAGACAGCTGTGGAAGGGCAGCAAGGAGGCATTATACAATGCCATTATTTAAGAAAAGTATTTTTTTTTTTTCTTAAATAATGTCATTATAATATAACGCCTGGGTGTGGGTAATGCTGGATTTACCCACGGTTGGCTTTGTTTGGCCACTCAATCTTCACCCTTGTGACCAAACCACACCAACCGTGAGTAAATCCAGCATTACCCACACCCAGGCGTGGGTTATTGCTATAATAACTAATTTTTCTCATGTTGTTGTTAACAAGAAAGAATGTCCTAATTTGGCAGCCTTGCTAAAATGGCATGAACCCCATTACTATTGATGGTTGCCAACAAAGTATATGCTAATTGTACCCAAACTATTGTTTGCATTTGGCGAAAGATCCACCTACGTATATACTTCTTACACCATGTAATCATCTCACATTTTAATTTCCTCAACTCTTTCGGGTTTCTAATACCATAACAGGAATGGACTCCATTCCCAAGTCATAATTCATGTTAATGAAAGTAGTATTTTTTCAGTCTTTGATGTTAGACAAAAGTGTTCCTTAAGGCACCCACAAATCCCCAGAAATTAATCCTGCAATTCATATGGAGTTACATGTATTGGTAGCATATCTAAATACAACTGTAGATTATTTTTTTATTGGACCCATTGCTACTATTGGAACTGGCTGGGTGTCTGTCTTCCCCATTGCCCTCGTGTCTCCCTGCCAATCTTAATAATTGATGACGTTGTGTCTCCCTGTACATGAGACACTGTAATCTCTAGGTGTACCAGTTTCAATGATCAGTGCTACTGCTGTCTTTTTTTCATGGACTACTATATCTAGTTTCTCACATCTATTTTTTGAATTGTTGGTAATGGGTGATTCCCATATGATGTATGCTTCATCATTCTCTATAATGCTTTGTGGTTCATGGTTCCAATGCTTCTCAGCTACTTCTATATGATAGTGCTTGCACAATCCTCAGTACAGCAATCATGCCACATTATTGTGCCTTTCAGTGTACAGGCCCTATGCCATGAGTGTATCACACTCTGCAGCAAGGCGTACAACTGTTTCCAATTCTTTCTTGCAGAACCTACATTTGTCTGTTTCTCCCATGTGTTCAATGGACTTTGTAAACCAATGTGTATATAATCTACAGTCCTAGTTTGTTATTATTAACCTCTCAGCCTTTTATTTTGACTCACCTCTGCCTAACCATTCCAGCATCAAATTCTAATCAACATGAGGTTGTTCCAGGAGGGTCTATATTATATATTCGAAGTTTCAAAACTTCGAATCCCATATGTTCGACAACATATGATCGAAGTTTGAAACTTTGACTATATATATAAAACATAAAAAATAAATAAAACTTACCTTAACGCTCCGAGCAGGGGGGCAAGCCCCCCTGCACCACCCATGTGGGGGGGGGGCTATGCCCTCACACACACCCCTACTTAAATATACCAACTCAGATCACACTTCAGTGCAGAAAAAGGAAATTCTCCCATTCTGCACCATACAGTGCCATTACATTTAACCTTCAAACTTTTCAAAGTTCGATCATATCGTGTCAACCATATGACATTCGTACTTTGAAAAGTTCATTCATGTAATAGGAACCCGTTCCAGGAGATGCCTATTATTTGCCAATATATTTATGGCTTTTCCACATTTCTTTTCTTCTCATCTGATCCTTCTCCTTATATTTTGTTTTTTGGCCTATTTAGTTGCTGTCTGATTTTTTTTTTTTTTCCCCCGTCTCCTTCTGATCAGGCCAGCAGATATGTATGCAGTTCCACGACTGCAGAGCTATACATATAATCATATGCAGTTCCACGACTGCAGAGCTATACATATAATCACTTTTGAGGAGACCCATACATCATTCAAAGTGTGGAATATATAATCTTGGTATATACTGATTTTTTTATACATCATTTGATAAGGGTGAAGCTTTTTTCTTGTTTTTCTGTCCACTAGATCCAATACCTTGTGGAGTCAGTTAGTCACACCAAAGCTATAATTAAAACAGGAAGAGCAAATAGGTTTGTAGCTTGGACTTTGTTCCTAGACATCAGGGCTGTTTTCAGTATTAGTTTGTCTTCTGAAGTATTTCTTACTGAATTTTATTCACATTTTTTAATGTTTTATTACTGATCCTTTTTCAGTTCCCAAATATTTATACATTCCTTCCTGCTCAAGTTCCTTTACGTCACATTCCTTAGATTGATGTTTTCTTGGTACTGTAACATTCCTGCTTTTAACTTTGCTTTTGCACATTTATCAAGAACACGTCATTTTTATATCATCTGAGAAAGTTTTAATCATTTGCAGTTGTGCTTTCAACTCCTCAGTTCATAAAACTATGCAGTTTTAAATCATCCACAAAAAATAGCTGAGAAATCTTTAAGCGAGTTTGTTTTCTGGGAGCCAAATTGTAACCAAGACCTAATCTGTTAAGGACAAGACAAAACAACAATAGTGGCAAAGAATTACCCTGGAATATCCCCCTTTCATAGGTTCATAGGTAGGTACTAGGCTTTTGGCCCTAGGGCATATACAAGCCTAGCCGAAAAGGTACCCTGGCTTTCGCCACCCAAGAAAATTATTTTCTTGTGCCCCTGTCGAGCAGAGCCACAGAGGTGATCCCTGAAGTGAATTTCCTATTTCTCATCCAATCATCAATATTTTTCTTGAAGAGTGCTCATGAGGAGCTTTGTTTGATATAGATATGTAGTTTGTTCCAGAGTATGGGAAGTCTCTGGGACAGGAATCTATCCCTCCAGCATGTTCTGTTTATTGTGGTGACAAGGTTTAGGTCCCTAGACTGTGTAACTTGAAGGGATTTCTTTAAGTGGAGCATATCCAACAGCTCTGGGTTTGACATAGCTTTGTATGTTAGACAGAGATTGCCTCTGAGTAGGCGATATGTGACTGAGTAAAGCTGGAGTTTTTTGAGACGGTCTGCATAGGGCATCTGTTTGAGGCCAGTAATTCTCTTTGTGAGGTATTTCTGCAGCCTTTCCAGTTGTTGTAGATGTCTTGTGAGGTACATACCAAAAGGGGCATCATACTCTATAATGGGTCTAATGAGTGATGAGTAGAGGGGAACAATGACCTCTTTTTTTTTTTTTCCTGGATGAGAAACCTTTTGTAATGAGCTGTGCCACGTAGAAGTATTTCCTGACTACTGTGGTGATGAGATTATCAAAGGAGAGACTACTGTCCACCTGTGTCCCAAGGTCTCATATCACACTTTCAACATTAAGCAGGCTAAAACCTATGTGGTAGCTCATGAGTACAGAGTTTTTACCAAAGGGGATGACAATTCACTTTTTGGCATTGAACTTGAGGCCATGGCTTTGAGACCAGGCATCTGTCTCAGTGAGGCCCTTTTGTAGGATGTCCACATTGTTAGGAGTTTCAGTTATGGCCCCTAGTTTGCAGTCCTCTGTGAACTTCATTAGCCAAAGACCTTCTGTGTTAGCCTGTACTTCAGAAAAGTAGATACCAAACAGGAGAGGATCCAGGACTGAACCCTGTGGTACTCCACTTGTCACTGGTGTGAAGTTGGGTTTGGAGTCTGCTACTTTCACAGAGTGGGTTCTGTTGGTGAGCCATTTGGCAACCCATCTTGTGACACAGGGATTTATGCCTAGTTTAGTGAGTTTATCTATAATTCCAGAGTGGGGGATGGTGTCAAAAGCTTTGGCGAGATCTAGATAGGCTGTGTGAACCACCTTACCCTCGTCTATGGCTTTGGTGACTGCTTCAAAGAAGTCAATCAGGTTTAGGAGACATGATCTGCCTTTTACAAACCCGAACTGAGTAGGGTCCAGAGTTTGGAGACTACCAATGTCTTTGTCTTTGTTTATAAGTTCCGTGATGATATATTCCATGGCCTTGCAGGCCAGGCTCGTTAGGCTAATGGGGTGGTAGTCCCTGGGGTCCGCTAATTGTTATCCCTGGGATAATAATTTGCCCTTTGTTATGGATTAATTGCAAACTGGTTTGTCACTGTACTATAATTGATTAGTGTAGAATGTATGTTATACATCTGGAAGCACTCCTTCATCCATGAATCTGGGATGCTGTCAAAATTTTTTTTGTAATATATCAGTGCCATACTTGGATTTGTTCCCTTTTTACATTTATGCATTATGGATTTATTTAGCAACAACTGATCCTTTGTTCCATATGACTTTAATTTGTTAGCATTTTGCTCTATTGCCATGGCTGAGTTTTCTCCTAAAGCACTATGAACTGTGCATCAATTCTAGTCTATAATTTGTTGAAAAAAAATGATATTCCTCCTTAACAGTGAACATGTAAGCCATCCTGAAAACTATAGGCCAATAACTTGCCTTCTGACAATGCAGATAACAAGGTTGGTGTCTGTTCAGGGTGGGCATATAAGTAGTTCTTACTCAGGGCAAATCTTTAAGTAAAAAGATGTTGATACCTTTATCTACAAGTTAGGTACTGCATATGGACCTGGTGTTTCCCAGATAGGAGCTTTTTTATTTATTTCTTAATATATTTGGCTGTCACTTAATCCTATATCATATCCTGTACATTTGAACTCCTCACTGTTTCTTTTATTTTTTTTTTCTTTCTACTCAACATGATAGTTATATTCCACAGAGTCTTCATAAATATTTCTCCAAAATGTATGCATTTCTTCTTTTTTTGGGTGGTGGTTCTAATCCTTTTGCTTGACTTCCTAGTTCTCTATAAAATTTTTTGGGTCATCAATGAATTGCTTATTTTGTACTTTTCCTTTATATTTATCTGCATAACTTATAAGTTTTTCTGCCTGTGCTGATTTCTTTAGTTTATTATTTACAGTAGTGTATGATATATCCTAGTCTGCTCTGATACTGATCTTTGCTTTTATCACATCCATCTTTTAGTATTTTTTTCTGTTTCCGCTTCTGTTTTCTTCCAACAGTGACACTTCTTTACCTAATTGTTTTATAGTTTTCTCTGTTTGATACTTCCATGATGGCATTTGTTTTCTGCCCTTCCTTTCCCTTACTGCCCTGTGTTTTTGTGGTAAGACTTTATCTGTTGTTAATTTAACTGCACAGTAATATATCCTATTTACTTCTTTTATAGGGAATGAATTTCTGTTAATAGTCTTGATTACTCTGTTCATCTGTTTTATCATAGTTCTAACGTTTTTGATTTTTATTACTCTCTGTTATCTAATACTTTCATCGATCTTACGATGTCTATCCATCTGTATTAAATAAGGCAACTCTTCCCTTAGGTCATTTTCTTCTAAACTTAGGGCACATTATTTAGGTTCATAGGTAAGCACTAGTAAGCACTAGGCTATCTGCCCATGGGCATTTATAAGCCTAGCCACAGAGTGATGGCTTTGGCCTCCCCATTAGATTAGTAACCTGGGCCTCTGTCAACAGGGCTCCTGAAGTGATCCCAGGGTAGAACTTACGATTACCCATCCACTCATCAAGATTTCTCTTGAAGAGGATCAGAGAGGAGCTCTATCGAACATGGATTGGGATTCTATTCCAGAGTGAGGGGAGTTGCTGGGACAGGAATCTTTCCCTTTGCACTATATTTCCTGTGGGCATTCTACAGATAGTTCCAAAACATCTTTCTGTGACATGTCCTCTTCTGCTATATCCTGCACCATCCGTAACTCCTTAATATGGGAATTTATCGTCTCATCAGTCCACAACATTGCTTGAGACAGAGTTGCCACTGTTTCCATCTCCTTGCTTGCTTTACATGTCTAACCTTTGTACTGGTTGCCTTCTGAGGACTCCGGAGCAACATCATGCGACAACTGATCTGATGCTTCCTGTTCTACCCGTTTCCCCTCAATACGGGAACTCATTGTTCTATTATACTGTGATATTACCTGAGATGGATTTTGTACACTAAATCCTTTACTTCGCAGTAATCCATAACTTCAGTTTTTTTTTCTTTAACTTCTCCATTAATAATCCACTTTTTTTCTTTCCTTGTTTTGTTTTCTTATTTTTTGTATTGTGAAATGTTTCATATCTGGGTGCCTTTGCCTGTATTTCCCTTCAAATATCATAGGTGCAGCATTTCCTTTGCATAAATATTACACCATATCAAATCTCATTTCTTTCTCGTATCCATATTCCTTCTTCAGACGTCTCCTGCTCCACCTGGTTTCATTGTTCCATCAAGCTGTGACATGCCCTGTGTTAGATTTTCTGCACTAAGTCCTGCACTTCGCAGGTGCTCCATAACATCAGTTATTTACCTTCTACCTTACCAGTCTTCTGTTCAACATTTTCCTCTTTCTGTTCTTATTTTTTGTATTGCAAGATTTTCCATATCTGTGTGCTTTTGCCTATATTACTCTTCAAATATCTTTGGAGCTGCTTTTTGGTATTGGTTAGTCTGTCTTTCTCCTTTGCATAAATATTGCACAATAGCATATCTCTTTTTCTTTCCCATGTACATATTTCTTTTTTATGCCTTTCAAAAAGTTTCTTTACCTGTGTAATGTTTTTTTCATGGATCAGTTGTATTAATGAACACAAATGTGCATTTGAAGCTTTTGACATTTTTTTCTTATGCAAATATTTCTCTCTCCTCTGATTTCTCTCTTAATTTTGTTAAGTATCTTATGTGTGGAAATTCTGGGCTTCTTGCATAATGCTAACAATACATAATTTATTTCTTATCAATGGTCCACTCTGCCATCCTTATGGCTCTTTACTGGCCTGTCAGTTTTTGTAATTTTTTTTTTGTGTACGACTACTTACTTCTACAACAGGGGGGCCATCCTCCCTCTTAGCCTGGCCTAATCCAGTTGTAGAAATGTTTCCCTGTCTTAGGGATTCTACACTGTCATTTTTCCTAACTGTGGCAACAGTGTGCATGCCAGGATTAGGCAGTTTCTTATCCTGGGATTTGTGTACCCAGCTGTCTCTTTAATCTACCTCTCTCCATGATATATATCAGTGTTGTCTTGGGGAGATTTTGTGAAAACGGGGTCCACCACATGAAGGTACTCACCCAGACTTGAGGATGACTTCAGTTCCAGCAATACTACTCTCCTTTTCTTGCTGATTTCATCATCATCTTCATTTGTTGTATGCTAATTGTACCAAAAATATCCTTCACAGTTGGTGAAAGGCCACCTACATGTGTACTTCCTACACCATATAATCATCTCTTTCTTTTTTTTAATTTCTCCAAATGTCTTTTTGGTCACTGGGTATAGGAATTTCAGTGATCAATGCTACTTTTGTCTTCTTTTCATTGACTAATATATATATGATTTTCTAGCATCTCTCTTTTGAACTGTTGGCAATGGATGATCCCTTGTGATATTGACTTCATTTTCTATAATGCTTTCTGGCTCATGTTTTCAGTGATTTCAATATTATAATGTTTACACAATCCCCAGTGCAACAGTCTTGTTGCATTATTATGCCTTTCAGTATACTGTTCTTAGGCCGGCCGTGGTGGTGCAGCAGTTAGCGTTGCCACCTCACAGCAAGAGGTTCTCCAGTTCGATCCTCGGCTGGGGTGCCTTCTGTGTGGAGTCTGCATGTCCTCCCTTTGATTGTATGGGTTTCCTCTGGGTGCTCTGGTTTCCTCCCACATCTGAAAGACATGCTGTAGGTGGGATTGGACACTCTAAATTGGCCCTAGGTGTGAGTGTGTGCCTTCTCCACTGCCAATCATGAGCAGACAGGTGATCCGCTGAGGTGACCCTTAACTGGGAAAAGCTGAAAGAAGAAGTATACAGTCCTTCTGTCATTAGTATGTCACAGCTAGCAAAAAGGTATTCAACTGTTTCCAATTCTATTTTACAAAGCCTACATTTGTTTGTTTCTTCCGCATGTTCAATGGACATTGTAAACCAATATGTACATAGTCCACTATCTTGGGCTGCCAATATTTAACCTTTCTTCTTTTGGTTTAAATTCACCTCTCCTTAATCATTCCTGTGTTCAGTCCTGATCAACATGAGGTAGTTCCAAGGGTTTTCTAAACTTGCAACTACATTTATGCCTTTTCCACATTTCTTGACTTTTCATCTGATCCTTCACCCTATATTGTTTCTTTTTTTTTTTTTTGGCACATTCAGTTGCTGCCTGATTTTTATCTACTTCTGGTTTGATTACCATACTCACTTGACACTGATATGATTCTGCTGAACTAAGCAGGAAAGTCATCTTAGACTTATTCTCCTCACATTTAAAGTTTTTACTACATTTGGATCTTGTGAGGTCAGCAGATATGAATGCCATCCTACAACTGCAAATCTATACATGTAGTCAATTTTGAGAAGGTCCATACCTCCTTCAGAACAGAATATATAGTCTTGGTATGCATTGATTATTATGAACTGATAAGCTTGAAACATTCTTCTTGTTTTCCTGACCAGCCAATCCAACACCTTTTGGGGCGAGCCAACCAACAAAACTGTAAGTTAGGACAGGAAGAGCAAATTGGTTTGTAGCCTGGACTTTGCTGCTAGATGTCAGTGCTGTTTACAGTATTAATTTTAGTCTTATAAAATTTTCCTTACTATGTTTGATTCATATTTGTTCATTTTATTGTTGATCCTTCATCAATTCCCAAGTATTTATACACTCTCTCTTGCTTTTATATCACATTCCTTATTAGTCTATAGTTTTTAGGATAGCTTGCAGGTTCCCCCTTAAGTTGAAGTACTGTTTTTCATGTTAATCGGGTTGGTGTCTGTTTGGGCTGCGCATATAAATAGTTCTTACTCATGGCTAAATTTTCTTGTAAAGATGTCAATACTTTTAGCCAATAGTTAGGTACTGCATCTAGGTCTGGGGTTTTCCAAATGGGAACTTTTCTTAACTTTGTTTCAATCTCTCTGGCTGTTACTTTATCCCATTTCATGTCCTGTACATTTGAACTTATTATTATTTCTTTTACTTCTTCCATCTATTCAGCATCTTTCTGTTCCATAGGATCTTCATAGATATTCCTCAAAAATGTGTCTATTTCTTCTTCTTTGGTGGTGTTTCTATTCCTTTTGCCTTGTTTCCCCAGTTCTCTCTCAAAAGTTTTTTGAGTCAATAAATTACTTATTTTGTACTTTTCCTTCATATTTATCTGCATATCTTCTAAGTTTTTCTGACTGTGCTGATATTTTTAATTTATTATTTATGGTAGTGCACGATAGATCCTGAGCTGTTCTGATACTGCACATTGCTTTTATCATGTCTGTCTTTCTGAGTATTTTTTGTTGTTCTGTTCCCACTTCTATACTCTAACAGTGAAACTTCTTGTCTTAATTGCTTTATAGTTTTCTCTACTAGATACTTCCATGATTCCATTTGATTTTTCCTTTCCCTTACTGCTCTGTTCTTTTGTGATAAGATTTTATCAGTTATTAATTTAGCTGCACAGTAATATTATACATATATATACTTCTGTTATATCACATGAATTTCTGTGAACAGTCCTAATTACTATGTTCATTTGTTTTATCAAACTTCTAACTTTTTGGGTTTTATTGACTTTCTGTACTCTGTTTCTTTTCCTGATCTTAATATATCTGTCCGTCTCTATTAAGCAACTCTTTTGTGTTTGATCATTTTCTTCAAAAAGTGAGGGCACATTCTTTGTTCTCCTTTTCCTATGAGAATTTTACAGAAAGTTTCAGAGCATCTTCATGGCCACATTTTCTTCAGTTTTATCCTGTGTCATCCATTGCTCTTTCATATGGGAACTCACTAGCCTATCACTCCGCAACATTGGTTGCATCAGAGTTGCCACAGTTTCCTGTTCCTTCCTTTGCTGTGCAACTCCAACTGAACTTTTGTACTTATTTCCTTTGCAAGACTCCAAAGTATCTTCATATGGCAACTGATCAGACGTTTCCCGCTCGACTGGTTTCTCCTTAATTTGGGGATCTATTGCTATATCCTGCTGTGATGTTATCCGAGTTAGATTTTCTACACTAAATCCTTTTGTTCGCAGGTAGTCCATAACCTCAGTTTCTATTTCTTTAACTTCTCCATTACTAATCTTCTTTTCTACTTTTCCTCTTTGCTTTCTTAGTTCTTGTATTGTAAAATGTTTCATATCCAGATGCCTTTGCCTGTATTTTTCTTCAAATATCTTTGGTGCTGCTCTTTTTGTATTGATTAGTTTGGCTTTCCCCTTTGTATAAATATTACACCATATTAAATGTCTTTTTCTTTCCCATGTCAAAATTTCTTCAGCTGTCTCCTGTTCCTCCTGTTTCTCCTTTCTTGGGGGACTTGTTCTATCATGCTGTGATATAAACAATGTTAGACTTTCTACACTAAATCTTTCACTTTGCAGGTATTCCATAACTTCAGCTTCTATTTTTTTTAATTTCCACTTGACTAATCTTCTGTTCTATGTTCCCTCTTTGTGATCTTATTTTTTGTATTGTGAAAGTTTCCATATCTGGATGCCTTTGGCTGTATTTCTCTTTGAATATCTTTGTGGCTGCTTTTTGTATTGATTGATTTGTCTTTCTCCTTTGCATAAATATTGCACCATATGAGATTTCTTTCTTTCTTTCTTTCTTTCTTTCTTTCTTTCTTTCTTTCTTTCTTTCTTTCTTTCTTTCCTTCCTTCCTTCCTTCCTTCCTTCCTGTGATGCCCGTGCACTGGCCCAGTAATAAAGGAGCCTCAATCCTCACCACTAGCACCAGTGAGGGACATGCACATTAGGGGGATAACAAGTATACACACAGTAAAGTACAATTTCCCTTAAGAGCACACAGAGATAATGGTCAGTCTGGGGCTGGTTTCTCCCTTTATCTCCAGATCCCCAATAAGACTCCCCACTGGCACATCTATAGGGTCCTGATCTCAGCCTAGTGGTCAAGCTAAAACCGCCAGCACCCTGTCTGTCCAACCAGTGCTTCATGTCCCTGCCCAAGTAGCTCACGTACACACTTTGATTTGGATACAAACACACACGCACACACACACACTTCTGCGGAAGGCTGGCACAGGTTCTCCAGCTGTGCCCCCTTTCTGCCCAGACTGTAAGGTAGGACTGACTGCCACCAGCCACTAATATCAGCTATTATAATGCCTTTCCCAAAAGGGTGACCAATTTCACTGTGTAATGTTAGTGTTATCCAAATAGTGTGACTGAGCAGCAAGACTACTGGAGTGGCTTGGACAGTATCACCAAATACATGCAAGTACTCTCTAAGAGCTTAAATTACCTCTACACAAAACAGCCACAGTTGAAAGGTTTAAGAATATTTAATAATAAATAATAAAAGCATCAGACAATACTTATTACTTCAATACAATGACATTAAAGAGTTCAGAGATCATAGGAAAAATGCTTTACAACAATACTGTAGGATAGTCTAACATAAATATAAATATAGAAAACAGCTAGACTAAGCTGACTATATTCTAAGTTCTAAATAACTTTACTTGCAGAGCAGGCAAGTGCTGGTGAGTTGATGTATTCAGGTTCAGATACAAATACAAACTGCTCAATCTTTCTCTCTGAGAAAGTCCTAAATTGATAACACCCAGTACTGCTGAGACATTTCACATTACATCATTTTAATCACTTCTCCTTTAGTTCCCAGGCTAATAGAAATCCAGAATTTACATTTCTTTGTAATCTGCACCTGGCCAGGAAGCCACAGCAATAAAAGACACTTTTACATGTAAAATCTAGTAATTATCTCTGTCTTGATAACAATAGAAAGAATTTGCTAGCCCAGACATCCTGTCTCCAAGCTTGAGATCAAACACAGGTGTAATTCTTTACTTAACAGCTTTATCTTCCAAGCAGGGTGCACTGTGGTTACATTTTTGAAGTTCAGCATATAACGTACTTTTCTTACATTTAGTTTTCTTACATTTGTAAAAACAAACCTGTGGATTATATTAATATTTACGATGACATAGAATTATTTACAAAATTCTATCTAGCTAGGCTGGCAGCCTTTACAAATTCCTCAGTCACTTCTTTTTCCAAATGGCCCAAGGGTACTTGGTCTATATAATGTTTTTCATAAATCTGTTGTATTAATGAACACAAAATTTTATTTGAAGCTTTTGACAGTTTTTCATGTGCAAGTATTTTTTTCCTGTAATTTCTCTGTTAATCTTTTTGTATATCTTCTGTCTGGAAATTCTGGGCTTCTTGCATAATAGTAACAATGCATAATTTCTTTCTTATCCTCAATAATTCACTTTGTCATCTTTATGGCTCTTTTTTGGCTTATCAGTTTTTGTGATTTTTGTGGACCACTACTTCCTTCTACAACAGGGGGGCCTTCCTCCCCCTGAGCCTAACCTGGCCCCATTGTAGGAATGTTTCTGTATTTTGAGGATTCTACACTGTCTTTTTTTCAGTCCTGGCACCAGTGCACCTACCAGGATTGGGCACTTTTATATCTTGGGTCTTGTGCACCCAGCTATCTTTTTTTCATTTTTTAATGTACTGTCAATGATATATACTATATAAAATGCAGTCTGTATATCAGTGTTGTCTTGGTGAGATTTTGTGAAAAACAGGGCCCACCTTGTGAAGGTACTCACCAAGACTTGAGGATAAATTCAGTTCCAGCAATACTACTCTCCTTTGCTTGCTGATTTATCATCTCTTCATTTGGATCCCATCTCATCATCTCCTGTATGATGTCAGATATTAGGCAAGAAAGGAACTCTGTAGAAACATATGAGACCTGATAAGGTGAGTTCTGATTCTTTGAAAAGTGAAGTATAATTTTGCTACAATAATGGTGAACTTTAAAACTCACTGTTATAAATAGTAAGGATTTTTGTAAGGATTTTTGCAAGGGACTATCATCACCTACATCGTAAAACATGGGGGGAGGGGTGGCTGTACTCACAGCATCTCTGCTACTTGTATATTCTCTGTCATTTGCTGTACTTCAGAAAACGTGGAATATGATAACTCCGGTTCATAATTTGTACATACGCTCCCAATAAAACCATTTTTACAGTTTCACGTATCATAATTATAATCCTTGAACTCTCAGTGGATTACTCACACAATTCAAAAATGTCAGGAAGAGATTAATAGCTCTTCCTTGTGCCAAGCATGGATTGTAAATGTACTTACCAAGTGTTTATGTAATCAGCCAGTGCCATTCTCCTATCCAAGCCCTTGTGGCATGCAATTTGACTTTCTGCCTTTTAGTCTTGCAGTTAATGTAGAAGATGAAGGCTATGAGCTATTAAAGGGTTTCTTCTTGTAGTCTAGGGTTTGATTCCCTCAGCTTCCATTTCTGTGTGTACCTACTTGAAATAAGCATAGGAAAAACTCAATAAAACAAGCAAACCTGGTGGAGTCCCATCACCAATAGGCTGTAAAACCAAAGGAAGAAAATCATGGATAGAAATAGGAAGTGCAATGCCTAGCAAGGAAACATTCCCTCATTAAACTAAATAAACAACTCAAGGGACAAATTAAGTCTACTAAACCCAAATGTGAGGTAAAAGTAGCCTCCCAGGCTAATGACATCCACAAGGAATTCTTTAGCTAAGTCTAAAACCTCAAAGACAATACACAACAGTGTGCTGAATTAACTGTAAATGTAGATACCTATACTTGGATGTAGCAGATCTACTGGTTGATAAAATCATCTCCAGTGTTATCCCACTTTCTCCCCAAGACACCTTAAGAAATAGCCCCAACCATAGGTCTCCAAAAGATACTCCATTAATAGGACATGATAATATCCACAGATGCCTTCATATCAATATGAAACATGACATATTTATCTCACTAGAAGCACTATTCAATCAACCAGCCTAAAATTACTGCATTGATAATGCACCCCTAGGAGTTGACCCTTTGGTGATGGATTTGGGACTATATATGTACAGTGGCATGGTGACGGCCATCATGTGTCTACTGTGGTAAGGAAATCATTGTGAATTGCACAACTTATAAAAAGGTTTATTGCAGCTAGGTCCAAAGATGTCACTATTTCATTGTACTTCACCCTTTTTGGACCAGTCATTGAGTAAAATACCCCTTTTGTTATTTACTCAGTCATGTGTGACAACTGGAGTGACCACAGAGGTCCCTCACAAAAAGAATTCATGGTGTAGACCTATGCTACAAAGTCTTATCCTTGTTCTATGTCTCCTACAGACTGCTGAGATGTGATCTATGCTTGGTCTTCAATGCTTCCTCTGATGCAGTCCTTCTGAACCTGTTGAAAATCTACAAAACAAATAACATCAAAAACACCAAATCTAGGGACATAAATCTTATCCGCAACACAGATAAGACATGTTGGAGGGACACGTACTTGGCTAAGAGACTACCCTTCTCTGGAACATTGTTCCCATCCATGTGATGCAGAGTTCATCCCTGCAATTATTGAGCTTCAGTTTGGATCAGTGAATATAAATTTACCCCTGGTCTATCACCTATGTCCCTAGTAGAAACAGGAAGCTTGTAAATGCTTGACTACTCATATTCAAGCTGTACCCATAATAAAATGACTGGTATCAAAACCTGCTAAATACAGTTGAAATGCATGGTGAGGTTGAAAAAGGCCTTTTAGGGTAGTTGGTATAGTAATCAGCTATGACCTTACAAATGTGCAATAACCTAATTGGCTGGTCTTTCTTTTATTGATCCTCTCTATATGTCTACTTCTAAAACTTCAGCATTTAAACTGGTTGGGTAGTACGAGTCTGAGACCTCTGTGAAGTTTCATTAACTTGCATCTAATGTTGCTTTGCAGTTGTGCTTTATGTGATAAGTTCTGAAGTATTTTATATTAACTGTTAATACTCTTTTTAACAAAAAAAAAGACGTTATAGCATATCCATTTCTGCACTTCTATGATTTCATGTCTGAGATATTGGTATTGAAAATGCTATGATTCTTTTTCCCCATAATATAATGTATTCCTGTATATTATATAATTGTCTGTACATAACTTATTATACAAATATTTGTTAATATCCAGTACAGCCCATCATCAGCACTCTCACAAGAAATACATGGTGACAGTGTGATCTCTAAAATTCACTAACCATTGAGTCACACCATCAAAAGTAACAAAATACTGTAAAACCCTTCCACTGAGCAAACAATGACATTTATATTCTCATCCATAGTTCAGATGCAATGAATGGTCTTCAAAACATGCAGACAAGTAACTGAAAAGCAATTGTATTCACAGTGCTGTCTAGACAGCTAACATAATAGCACAATAAGCAATATACTTCAAACCACATACAACTACAAACTTGGCACATAAGCACTAATTTTCAGGGGAAACCCCACACCCTCTTTACCTAAAAATGCCAAGTCCATAATTGCACAAGGGTGGCCAAAATAATCGATGCTATAGTCAGTTAAAGATAGCCAGTTTATATTGCATATTGACAAAGGCAGTATTTGACAAATTGTTCACTTTTTGGCAGGTTGTATGGAGTGCTTGATCTCATAATGTATGGCAGCTTGTTATACAAAATGAATGAAACTAGTAATGTACTCATTTATAGCTGTTTCATCTCTGAAGTGTTTTCCTCAGGACCTTTCTGGGGATAAAGAGACTGTCCAGACACAGCAGACAGTGGGCATGTAATGAGTAGCCACTGCTAAAATCAATTGATATGGTGAGCACATACCTGGTGCACTTGAGTTTGTAATTACCCACTGCAGAAAGCTTTCAAAGAATTCCAAGCAGATAAAAATAAACTTCATAGGAGATCAAAGCCGAACAAAGGCCTAAAGATAAGATCTCAAAAGGCTAAGTACTGAGGCCAAGTACTGAAGCACTAAGGTGCCATTGGAGGTCCAATCCTGATCCTGGAATTGCAGTTCCAAGCAATAATGCTAATTGAATGTGTCAGTTGATCAAGTGGCAGCAAAACAAATATCTGCAATGAGGGCATTTATGAATAAAGCACTCGAAGTAGCAGGATCTCTGCGGTGTGACCTTTGACATTAGAACTTTCTAGTGGACAGCTAGCTACTTTGTTGTTAAAAACAAACAGTACCGTTAGCAATACCTTTGAAAACTCACTGAACCCCCTTCCTTCCCTGGAGCAAAGGAAACAAAACTTGGTCCATCTTCCTTGATCCTTGTAAGTTTTCAGGTTTAACAGCACATCTCTAAATTATGATAGGTTTAAACATCCATGTTCTCTGCCTTCATGAAGAAAAATAAGTGGACTAATTTAAGGACAATTCTGGCAGCACTTTTTGAGTGGGACTTAGAGTAGTCTTAGAGGCAACCAGTCCTTAAGAAAAAACAAATATGATTCTTTATAGGTAACAGCCTACAACTTGGGAATCCATAAGAGCTTGACAGCCGCCAAGAACAAAATCTTCAAGGAGACTAACTTTGAAGTCACTTGCCGCCAAGAACAAAATCTTCAAGGAGACTAACTTTGAAGCCACTTGAACTAGCTAGTTCAAACAACGAATGGACAAGCTTGATAATAATGATGTTAAAGTCCCAAGGAGCACAGGGTGAGTGAAGATACCGAATCCCTTTAAGGAACAGTTTTACCAGTTTACTCTGGGTCACAGATCTGCTTTGCACAAGGTCACAATGTAGAGAGACATTTTTTAAATGTGCCTTAACCATGCATTGTATGAGATAATAGTCACAGTTTTACCAGTTTACTCTGGGTCACAGATCTGCTTTGCACAAGGTCACAATGTGTAGAGACATTTTTAAAATGTGCCTTAACCATGCATTGTATGAGATAATAGTCAAACAGGTATGTGAGGTAACTTAGAGTCACCTGCAGATTAACCACTGAGATGGCATTGGATAACTCTCCACCCAAATGGAGAACCTCTGCTGCACTTGGTGAAATAGACCTATACATCTGACAAATGGAAGCTTTCTGTCTGTTTCTGTTGCCTCCAAAGCTTGTGTTAGAAAGTTCACTAAGACCAAGCAATCTGAAGGAAAAGCCAAACAGAAGTGGAACTGGTTATAGCCCTTTGGTTTGCAACAAGATAGTTTCTGACACTGCAAGGGACTTGAGAACTGTAAATTACTCCCTTCTCAGTCAGACAATCACAACTACAGAGATTAGTTTTGATCTTTGTTCTCTGAATTTTGTGTTGAGGTTCTAATCAGTAGAAGGGACTACAAGAACCTTTCATGCCACATTAGAGAAAGAAAGCACATCTGCCATCAACTCTTTCTTTAGTTAGAGAAATGCAAGAAGGAAATTACTGTTTGTTTGCTTTTTCTGTGGGGTCAACAGTTAAGCCTATTGGATGTTCCAGAAGACCCTAATCAGAGACGGTTTCCCAATCCTCAGTTACAAAAAAGGTCTGAAGCTATAGCTCAAGATATCCGCCAGCACATTCACTTCTCCTAGGATGTGAATACCTGTTAGGGTGCCGTTGTATTTTCGCTGTCAGATCCCCACTGCCCTCCTGCACAGGGGTTACTACCATGTCACTTTTATTTATTTGTGCATCACATCATGGCCTAACTGACCAGAGCAGGAAAGGCTCTGGTTTCGTCTTCCATTTTAGTTGTTTTTTTTTTTTTTTCTGTCTTTTTGACCTTCTTGCCTGCTGATAATTAGCCCCCTCATGGCCAATCACTCCACTGGTTTCTTATCACCATGCTGAGGGTTGACCAGGAGAGTTCATCATGCAGGCATCATGGGTGGTTCAAACTTTTTCATACACTATGTCCTGTGGATCATGCTTGATTTGTGCCGGAGTGTGTGTGCAATGGGGCTGATCATGCTTGTTGCATCTTGCTTCTGCAAGGATGCATACCAGCAGGCAGCCCTGCACTTCCAGCCATCAGCACAGAAAATGGGTTCTGTGGTCTGCAGTGCAGAAATCTCACAATGTCTTATGCTCTCCAAGCACATGCATGAGGCAAATAGGCCTACCTGGCTAGTGATTGTGCCCATAATTAAACCCCAGTCACCTGGTTCACAGTCAGGGCTTCATCCTTATGTATCATAGAACTGGGCATTAACTCTAGAGGTTTTATAGCAAGAAATGTCACCAGCTGGTTTGTATTCTGCCCTGTTATACAGTAGTATCAATCCTGTTGAACCAGGGAGGAGTTGAGGTAAGCTTGGTAATCTCTGAATGAAGCATGTGTTGTCAGGAAATCCCACCTAGAAATGTTATTTTATTTTAATTTTTTAAGCAGAGTAAAATGCTGATCTCACTGTACAGTTTTAGGTTTAGCTCAGGTCAAAGACATTGAATGTAAATAAATAAACAATGACATAATTTATACAATGGAAACAAAAACAATTGGAGCGAAAACATGAAGTAAAAAATGACTTAAATGAGTAAAAAGTAGGAAACAAATGAGTTAAAGGTAACATATAATAATTGTAGTAGAAGGAACATAAATGTATAGATACTGGGTGGGCATATTGAGATATTTGTGAGAAACCTTCATTACTCTAGAGCCTGTTGCTGAAGGTTTGACAGTAAACTGAGGTCAGTGAGAACATGATGGCTCTGTAGCCACTGCCATTTTACAGTCCACTGAAACACCTGTATTTTCAGGAATGTGAAAGAAAATCTAAAATTCCTGCCTGCCATGTTGATCAAGAAAAACAGAAGAGTATGAAACTGCAGCATCCAATGTATCATTACCCAGGATGGTGATGACATCTTAAGCCCTCATTGTGCAACCAGCACTGGGCATCCAATAGAATATTTCCAGCTCATCTCCAGTGAAAGCTGTCTTCTGTTTTGTGGAGTAAGAGAACTGTAACAGTAAAGACAACTCCTCTCAAATGATGGATATTCCAGACTACAGTTTTAGGAGGACTGAAATCAAGAATGCTACCAGGTAGTCCCTCAGTGGAGTCAGCAGAAGCCTTTCACTCAGAGGAAAAACAAATAGCTCAGCCACATTGAACTGTAAGATTCCCCATTGCAAAGCCTAGACAAAATTATATGTATAAAATTATTTATCAAGACGAGTAGCTGCATCCACACAGGCGTGACCTCCTGGAAGGTTGTCATTTGGAACTTGATGTACTAGTTGTGTCTTTGGAAGCCACTGAGAGTCTAATGAGACAGACGTATCAAATTCAGTTTGAAGTGGAAAAGGCAAGAAGAAAACACCTCACCTTTCCTTTTTAATGAACAGGCTGTACAGCTCCTTTGTGGAGGAGATTCTGGGCTTTTTCCAGGACATCATCTGAGATGTTTTAGTCCTTGAGGGCAATCCTTTATAAGGGAAGATTAAATAGCACTAAGATGTTGCTGTCTGTGACTACATCTGCAACCCACAAATCTTTGTTTTGCCCATCTAGTCCAATACAAAGACAACTGCCCCCTTGCACAATGATATGTAAATGCTTGGATTGTGACTGCTTTGCTAGCAGAACTGCCATCCAATGGCACTTCGCCAGCACAACTCTAGGAGGCTACTGCCTGATTCTTGGGGGCCCTCTTTATTCTGATGCTGGGTTTCTTCTTCCTAGAGAAGCGGGTGGCTAGAAGAGGATAGATATGGAGTTGACACAGACCCTTATCTGTGGTCAAGGCTTTTTTTCTTTTGGAGGTTCTTAAACAAATGTTGGGAGGGCTGCCCGAAGAGGGAATCCTACTCCAGTGGAATCCTGAATGGCCTAAGCTAGCTCATCCTTACCCAGTACGGACACATGTCTGCCTTAGGAAACACCCCAGAAACGTTGGCATTTTAACAGGTAAGATTGATGCACATGTTAAAACTGTGGTAATGGTCTTTTTCCATGTCTGACACATGGGGTTCCGTAAGCTTCTTCACTGTCCAACAGAGTTAGAAGAACTGCAACCTGGACAGGTGAGACAAGTAGTTGATTGGACCCAAGTCCAGATATGATGGAGGAAAGTACCCTGTTGCCACCCTGTTGAATGGTTTGGAATCCTTATTGGGTGTTAAATAAAGTAATGAAGTTTGTGAATATTGCTTTACCAAAAAGATCACCTAACAGTCTGCCACAGGACACTTACCTTACCAGAATGTAACACAACTCTGCAGTGAGATTGTAGGAGCTATTTTAATCTGGACCTTTCTGAACATGGGCTTTATCCGTAGGGCTAAACCACAGCCATAGGATACAGGGACTGTCCTGACAGACCAGGCAGCGGGAATGTGGTAAGTAGCCACTGTTGAGGACTTCTTTGCAAATCAGCTGATATGGTGAGTATATGTATGTTGCTTTCCAAGCAGATAAAAATAAAGCTTAGAAAAACAGGAATTGGAATCTGTATGTGTCATGGTTGCATAACTACAATTTTTATGGTAGGGCTCCATAAGTAATATGTCCCGGGGCCCCTCTTCTATTTTGAGTAGCTGATGGCTAAGAAATTTCAGGGAAAAGGTAGAGGCCCTACAGTCCAATTTGTGGTGACCTTCAGCCTAAGAATCACCCTGGAGGAGGGTTAGTTATCTGCTGGGGAGTAGTGGGCAGGTTTGTTGTCCTTGCTGTACAGTCAAGGACCCCTAAATCTTCATAATTCCCTTCTTGGGGCAGTGAAGGAGTGGTAGATGTCTGCTATCCTTAGTTCAAAGTGGGGTGGGGCTGGGCTCATCCTGAATGACAGCCATCACGAGGGGTCTGTAGTGCTAGCACAGGTAGTACAAGTAGGCCTCAGGAGGCTTCCATACTGTTCAGCATTGGCGTTAGCCCATGCAGCCTAAAGGTTTATAGAGAAACTAAATGTTAACAGGGCTGTACTGCATTATACAAATAATAAATGTGAGTGCTTTCAGGTAATCCCTTCAACAGATGATGACAAAACTAGATATTACAGAAATGCAATCTTGTACAGACTTATCAAAACAATTGTCAAGCCAGACAATGGGCAAAAACTTTACAAGAAACAACTATATACAACTGTAATTAGTGAATTAAAACCATGTACTCCAAAAATACACCGATAAGCTTAATTTGTGTTTTAGAAGTAACAGACATGGATGGACCAGGATTGCAAATAGTATAGAATTCTGCAGCCCATTTATTAGCATAGATTTCAAGACATCATCATATCACTCCTATTTTGTGGATCTCTCATTAGCTTCTTATTAAACAATGGGTTATTTTTAATATCCTTGTCAAGGTCAGTCTTACACAACATGGGCCTCCCCTACTTACAAGACCACCTACATATGCACAGTCCTAGCTGGACATTGCACTCCGGCTCACAGGCTCCCCTTGAGGTTCCACACCTAAATCTTGACACTTGCGACTGTTGTACTTTTAGTTAACAGGGTCCTTTTTTAAGGGACATTTTTCTGAACTGTCTTTGTCACTCTCTCACCTTAGGTTTTAAAAGAGGACTGCAATCCCATCTGTTTGATCATGTTTATAATAAATTTGACTTTGTTTTATGAGTATTGTTACTACTTTGCCATTATGTGTTTTTTATTCTTTGAATTCGCATTTGCAAATGAATATGTATAGTGCCTAGGCTCAGGCACTTTCAACTAAAACGTGAACCACATTATTTATTTCAAATGCCATCTTTTGGAGCCACTGGTGCAATGAATCTTTAATTGAAATTATTTTATTTAATCTGAAACCAAGACTTGCATAAAACCAGTACCTCCAAGACTTGCATAAAACCAGTACCACCAACTAGATTCTTAGTGCAACAACCCATCAGTCGTATATATTAATACTGCCCCCAAAGCTAGATGGACTGATACAGTTTGGATGATTTTTTATTTATTTTTATTTATTTTGACATCTGTTAACCAGGTTAGTCTGACTGAGCTAAAGCCCATTTTCAGGGAAGGTCCAGGGAGAAAAGCTCCATACAGAGAACCTTATCAATCCAGATATAATAGTAAGTACAGAAAGCTTCAAATACAAGACAAAGTCTAATACAGAGGTAAATCTAGATACCAATAAATACACTACAGAAATAAATCAGCAGGCAATGAAGTAAGTGACAGTAGAAGACGGGGAAAGTTGCTAAAGTTGCATTTAAATCTCAAAGTACTGTACAAAGTAGAACAAATCTGCAAGCACTGGAGTAAAAAATCTAAAATAGAAATACAACCAAGTAGAGCAGACAAAGGCAGTACACAGGCAGATTGGAAAGGACATGAGTAAAGAAAAGTGTGATTATGCTTAAAGGCTTAGAGTAGTAAGGAGTAACAGAGAGTTTGGTAGGGCTTTGGCAGGAGCAGGTTCATGAGTTCAGAAAAGTTTCTTTTAAAGCTTTTTTGAAGTTGTGGGTATCCGATATAGCTCTGAAAAGAGGAAGTTTGTTCCAAGTTAAGGCTACAGAGCAGCTGTATATGTGTTGGCCAATGGTTCATTTGGGTTTATAGACTTCCAAGAGAAGTAGGTCAGAACTCTGGAGTGCGAGACTGGGAGTATAGAAGGAGATGAGGGATGAGATGTTGGGACAAGAGGTAGGTTTGTTGAAGACAGAGTGAGTAAGAAGCAATTGGGTTAATAGGAGCTGGTGGGAGAATTCTAGACAGTTTAGGGATTTGAGAGAATGGCAGTGGTGTGAGATGTAGAGCTAGTTTGCAGTGAACCTAATGACTTTGTTATAGGTGTGCTCAAGCTTGGTCTTTATAGAGGATTGTAAGTTTGTTAAGATTGGAGAGGTATAAAATAGACTGGGAAGGAGGTAGGCATAGGCTAGGGAAAGTTTAGATTCTTTTGTGAAAATTTTTTTGTTTCTGTAGAGGAGGCCCAGTTTTTGGTGAGTCTTTTTTATGCAATTTTGGATGTGAAGATAAAATTTTAGTTTATAGTCAATGATGGCACCCAGATGTTTGACATTTTTATGTTAATTTACAATGTTGTCAAGTGATGTGATCGTAAATGAAGATTTATGAGAGAGAGATGTCAATAGGAATAAAAGAAGTTTGTTTTTTTTTGGGGGGGGGGCATTAAGTATGAGTTGATTGTCCGTTAACCAGCTTTCAATGGAGTTGGAGGACTTCTGGGTTGATGTGTGGTGGTGTGAGAGAGATCTAAGTGGCGGTGATAGTGGAATCATCTGCATATTGTACGAGAGAGAAGTGAGAGCAGGAAGTGTGAAGATGTTAAATAGCAGTGGTCCAGGAATGGAGCCTTGAGGTACACCCATTTTGGCAGGGAGGTAGGGTGAGAAGGAAGAGAGCCACTTAATGGATTGCTGTCTGTTAGTAAGGTAGCTAGAGAACTATTTTTAGTGTAGGATTAGAGAGATTAAGGTCAGACAATTTAGTGAGGTGCTTGGTGCTTGGGGTGAGAGACAGTGTCGAAGGTTTTAGAGAGGTTTAAAAATAGGAAACTAGTTTATTGTTATCTCTGGCTTGAGAGAGTGAAGGAAAGGTGAGCAGTAGCTATGCTATGGTGGGGATGGAAGCCACGTCTGGTAGGAGTAAGTACATTTTCCTGATGAAGATAGTCCAGGAGCTGCTTGTGTATACATTTCTGAAATATTTTAGAGAGGGAGAACAGAATGGCAATGGGCCTATAGTTTGAGAGGTCAGTGGAGTGTCCATCTTTGTGGACTGGTATTGTATAGAATTGTTTCCAGATGGAGGGGACCATGATTCTTGGATAGATCAGTTGATCAGGATGGAAATAGGGTAGGCTATAGAATTAGCAGCATGCTTTTAAGAAAAGGGGAGGTAGAGTATCTGCTGAGGAAGACTGTGGCTTTAGTTTCTTTAGTAGAGATTTTGTGTAAGCAGTGGGAACAAGTTTGAGTGAGGAGGTTTTGTGGCTGGGGAAGATAGGGAGATTGGGAATATTACTGTTCTGGATTGGTTTGCAGATGGACTTGATGAAATAAGAGTGAAAAAACCGTGACAGTTTCGAGGGTAGAGGTGTTAGGGCAGTGGTTATGTATACTTTTTAGGATTGCTGTGATGGGCAGTTTGAGGCTTTAGGTAGAAAGTACAGTTATGTACACTTACAATAAATGTAGATGTTTGAGTGTATTCACTGTTGCAGTCATCACATTTGGATATGGGCTTGCAGTAGCTCTCAGTTGGCCTGATTATCAAAGTCTTGGATCATGCATCGGTTGCTGTCTCATCTTCCGTGACGTCCGGTAGTCAGGGGTATAAAGCATGCAGCCGATGTCATTACATCAGTTTTTCTTACCCCAGATGTCAGGTGCCCCCTTAATGGGAAGCAAAAGAAGTCAGGGAGCTGGAGGGAGGGTGACCAGGACTGCAGCAGTGAATACACTTGAGCATCTACATTTATGGTAAGTGTACACAACTGTACTATGTTCTTCGTGTTTCACTGTTGCAGTCATCACATTTGAGTAGATTCCCAAAGATAAGGATGGGAGGAGGAATTTAGATAGTATTAGGACCAGCTATAAGGTCCTGCAAGACTGCAGTGGCAAAGCCAGCTCTGGATTTAGAGAAAATTGGTAAATGGTAATGCTTGGTGAAAGTATGTACAGAACTCCAGGTAGCGGTTTCTAGGATGTCCCTGGTATGGACACCTCTGAGAAAGGCTGTAGAGGTAGATGTAGCCCTGGTTGAATGGGGTCTAATCCCCTGTGAGGATAGGTTTTCCATGGTGCTTATATCAGAAATGAATGCAATGGCTTATCCATTTAGAAATGGTTTGCTTTGAAATAGCCTTCCCCTCTGCACCTGCAGCAAAGGCAACCAGCAGTTGTTCAGATTTCCTTTGAGATTTAGTCCTGTCCAAGTAAAATCTAAGTTGTCTGTGCACATCTAAGGAGTGCAGTATTAATTCCCCTTTGTTCTGTGGATTAGAAAAGAAGGTTGGCAAATGAATGGACTGATTAAGTGCCACACTGGATACCACCTTAGGCATGAAAGAGGGACTGGTCCTGAGGGACACCCTGTCCACATGAAAGATGATGAAAGGCTCCACTGCCATAAGGGTCTGAAATTCAGACACCCTTCTTGCTGAAGTGATTGCTAAAAGGAAGGCTGTTTTCCAAGAAAGGAATTTTAACTGCACTTGCAGCTGGCTCAAAAGGAGGAAGAGTGAGTTTTTCCAATACAAAGTTAAGGTCCCAGGCTGGAATTGGGGCTCTTATGGGTGGTCTTAATTTTTTTTCCCCTCTGAGGAATTGCTTGAGCAGTGGACGAGAGAAGAGTGGTGGTTCTGTGTTGTAATGAGCTTAAATGGCTGAGGCGTGAATTTTGATGGAGGAAAAAGAAAGGCCCTTGTGAAGCATTTCAGCTAAGTATTGAAGAATCTGAGGTAAATTGGGTGCTGCTGTGCCCATCCCTTGAGTTTGTTTCCAGGCACAGAATCGTTTCCATGTTTCAACATAGGATTTGCTAGTACTAGGCTTCCTTGCCTCCAAAATGGCATCCAACACTTGTTTACTGAGGAATGGTAATGGAGGGATCAGGTAATTATCCAGGCTGCCAGGGTCAGGGTTTGAAGCTGGGAGTGCAGAATCTGGCCCTCCTGCTGTGACAGCAGGGTAGGAGTCTGAGGCAGGTGCCATGGTGCCAGCAGTGACAAACTGCGCAAGAGAGGTACCAGTGTTGGCGAGGCCAGTCTGATGCAATCAGTATCATCCTTGGTTTGTCCTGTTTGATCTTTAGTAGTACTTTGGAGAGGAGAGGCAGAGGAGGAAAAGCATAAACTGATAGATTTTTCCAGCTGAAGGACAGGGCATCCACTTTCCCACTTGTTTGTGGGGAGTCCTTGTGGAGAATTTGTCCAATTGGTAGTTTGGGCGGGAGGCAAACAGGTCTATATCTGGGCTCCCCCATTTGTTTGTCAACATGTTGAAAGTCTTTGGTTCCAGTTTCCACTCGTGTGGGTCCATGAAATTTATGCTTAGTTCATCTGTCAGTGTATTTAGTTTTCCTGGCAGGAATTGAGCCTTGGTAGCTCAAGGTTGTGTTCCACAGAGCCATGGCTAGACTGCATGAAGGGGTAAGAATGGCTACCCCCCCTGCTTGTTTATGTACCACATAACAGTGGTGTTGTCCATCTTTACCATTAATTGTCCTGGAAGAATGCGGTCCTTGAAGGCTGTTAGAGCATTCAATACAGCTAACATTTCTTTTTTGTTGATATGCAGGTGCATTTGACTTTGGTTCCATTTGCCCTGAATGCACTTCCCTGCCAGGTGAGCCCCCCCATGCATAGTCTGATGCATCTGTTGTTAGGGTTTGGGCGGCAGGGGGTTGAGTGAATGGTAGTCCCTTGTTTTGGTGGCAGGCCTCTGCCCACCAAAGGAACTCTAACCGTAGTCAAGGTATGATAGGAATCCTTGCTTCTAGATCCTGAGAATGTTGACACCGTAGGCTTTTTAGATACCATTGTACTTTCCTCATATGCAGTCTTGCATATTAAATTAGTAGAATGCAGGAGGGCATGAACCCCAAGGCTTGCAGTATTTGCCTTGCAGATAGCAGAGTTTTTGTGGCCATTAGTTTGAAGTAAGTTGTCAAATGAATTTGTTTCTCTGGCATGAGGAAAGCCATCTGGGAAGTTGTGTTCAAGCTTGCTCGCAGGAATATAATTTGTTGACAGGGTACCAGATGTGATTTATTTTTGTTTATGGTTTACCCCAAACAAGTTAACACCTTTTGTACAAATGCCAGATGATTCAAAAGTATGTCCTGACTTTCTGCCTGAATTACACAATCGTCCAGGTATGGGTATATTTGAATATTTCTTTGCCTGCAAAATGCAATGACTGGAGCTAGGCACTTTGTGAATACCCTGGGTGCAGTAGATAAGCCTAAGGGCAGTGCAGAGAACTGATAGTGCATGTAGCCTGCTTTGAAGCGTAAGTATCTTCTGCAAGATTACCTGATTGGAATGTGCAGGTAGGCCTTCCTTTAAATCCATTGTTGCCAACCAGGCATCTTTGCCTAGCATAGGAAATAACTGGTGAAGAATTAGCATCTTGAATTTTGGAATCACCAAAAAGGTGTTTAAGATAGAAAGGTCCAGGATAGGATGCCGTGAGTTGTCTTTTCTGGGTACCAGGAAAAGTCTTGAGTAGAAACCTTGTCCCTTTTCCTCTTCTGGTACAGTTTGAATAGCCCTTATGCTTAAGAGAGAGAGTACTTGCTTTTGAGCCTCTGCCCACTGATTTGGGGGTAGATCTGGCCAACCGTTTGGGGTTGGTAACATGTGGAAGTGAAATCTGTATCCTTGGGGAAACTATATTTAAAACCAATTTGTCCCGGATAATGAGTTCCCAGTTTTTTGTCTGCAGAGCAATCTTTCCTCCTGAAAGAGCAGTCAGTTGAGAAGTGCTTGGAAGATTTAAAGTTAAGTCATTGAGACAGTTTACCATAGGGGGGAGTCTTACTACTCCCTGATTTGGATGAGGGAGCCCCCCACTGCTTAGTCCTGGGACTGAAGCCTGGGTGTTCTGCTGGTTCTGGGTTTGGACTGAGAAGGCCTGGAAGAGGCAGGAAAAGACCCTTTCTTAGAGGGCCAATGCCTACTAAATCTTGGAGGTTGTACTTGTAGGAAATCTTTAACAGTTTGCATATATTTAGCTTAGACAGGTGGTCCTGATTTAAGGGAGCATCCAGCAATTTAGCTTTAACATGATCTGGCAAAGATTGCTCCTTAAACCAAGCATGCCTTCTGAGTACTGACCCAGTAACAGCAGCCCTGCAAGATGCCTCTAGTGAATCAAAACCACATTGCAAAGTATGCTTTCCAATCTGTTCAGCAGAATGCATTAAATCCTGTAAATCCTTATTTTCAGAACAGTCAGGAATCAACATCATTTTCTGTTTAAGCAATCCAGTAATATGCTACTGACACTTTAACATATGTAACTGGCAGTTTAAGGCCCTAATGGCCATAGTTGCAGAAGTGTATACCTTCTTTACCCCATCTATTCAGCGCCCTGTAGTCTCTATCAGAGAGGGTAGGATTTTTGGCAGTAGTAGCCTTAATGCCCTTGGGTCCCTGTGAAATGGTCTCAGGATCCACAGTAGGATTTTTAAAAAGGAACTTGTGAGAGTCAGGAACCCTGTAATATCTATCAGGTTTTCTGGGAGCAGGAGGCAAAGAGTCAGGGGCCAAGCTAGATTCCGAAAAGGCATCATTAACAATGTCTAGTACAGGAGGGATAGCTAAAGGCCTGTGTTGGGGCAGGAGTAAGAAATCCCTAAGCCTCTTTTTAGAATCAGAGTAATCCTGGCTTTCCCAGTGAAAGTGCTCCCTAAGAGTATGCAGGGTTTCATCAAAAGAGAAATCCTCTGAGGGGGGAAGCAGAGGGAATAGAGTCCTCTGCATCAGAATCCTCATAGGTAGATAAGGGTAAATCCTGGTCATCAGAGGAAACAGAAATTTCAGAATCCGGGTCAGAAGTATCATAAGCAAATTCAGTCCTAGGTCTCTTAGAAGGGGAAGGTTGGCTTCCCCTGATTAAAGTAATAAGGTCTTCAGCTATTCTTATTGGTTTTTTAGGCATAGAGGCCTGACCATGCGGTCTGGGCGTCAATTTTCTTGGCATGGTTCGAGTTTTAGGCCTTGAAGAAAAAGATGGCGTCAGTTTAATATGCAAGTCAGTATGCCTGAATATATACCCTCAGAAGCCGGTGCCTGCACAGCGGCTCCGGACCCATCCAAGGTAGAGACATCCGCAAGTTCCACAGTTGAAGCATTTTGTGGCATACCGGACTCCGAATGGGTTTCAGTAGAGGCCTGTGAATCTGAAGTAGCGGGTATCAGGGGCTGTGAAAGCACCTCACTGAGTACTGGCGACTGACTTAGGAGAAGCATCGTCAGAGGCTTTGGACCTAGACGGCCTGTCTCTGTCTTTATCTTTTTTTCTGAATGTCGATAGTCTGATGGCTTACCAAAGACATATCTGGATAATTGAACTGAGTACCAAAATATTTAGAAGCCGAAATATACCAACGTTGAATAGTTCATTGCTTAAATAAGGCACAAAACTGACAGCAAGGTATGTCGTGGTCAGAGCCTAGGCAAGGAATACAGTACGAATGAAAATCTTTGTGAGGTATTTGCTTTCCACAAGAAATAAAATTATTGACTTTTACTGACATCGGTTTAGAGCAAGAAAAAGTTTCCCCAACAGGGTACTTAGCTTTAGTTGAAGACTTGGCACTTGCAAACTGCTTCTGCTTCGGGCACTACACAGCAAGAAAAACTGATGTAATGGCATTGGCTGCATGCTTTATACCCCTGACTACCTGACGTCATGGAAGATGAGACAGCAACTGACGCAGGACCCAAGACTTTGATAATCAGGCCGACTGATGGCTACTGCAAGCAGATAACCCAAATGTGATGACTGCAACAGTGAAATACGAACATCATTTTCATGTCATTACTGACATGTTTTTAGTGAGGCTTCAGAGTTCTTGGCAGGTTTGGACGTAGATAGGGGATTTTGTTTTTAGCCAGTTTTTCCCAGCATTATCCCTCATGTGCATTAAAGAGTAAGTGGACTGAGAAAGCCAGGGTGCAAAAAGGGGTTTTACTCTGATTTTCCCAAGTGGATCAAGGGAGTTGAGAATATCTAGGAAAATGTAGTTGAATTTGTGTATGGCATCCTCGAGTGATAAGTTAAAAAGAAGGACCAGTTTATGGAGGTGAGTAGGTTGTTCAACACATCAGGGTTGAAGTTAGAGAGACTATGGCACTCTTTGTATTTGTGTGGCCTAATTTGTTGAAGGGAGTATCTTTGAATACAGGTGGGAAGGTGGTAACTTATAGAATCTGACAGTGTAATGGAGTCATGGTATAGGTTTGGATTGGATACTGCTAGGATCCTGTCAAGGATAGAGCTGGGATTGGTTGGCTTGCTGAAGTCAGTAGGGGCAGAGATTAGTTGTGTGAACCCATGGAGATGTATAGTAGCATTAGAGGAATCTTTGATCATGGTTTGCCAATCAATGTTGATGTCTCCTAGAATTATTGTTTCAAATGATATTTAGTGATTGATCCATGAGAGAACATGTTCAAGAATGGGGATGGTATTACCTGGGGGATATATAAGGCAGCAGTTGCCAGTTTTTTGTGAGTGTTAAGTTTGCAGTTTATTATTAGGAGTTCTGCAGGGTGAAGGTTTGGGAGTGACATGGAAAAAGGGGGCAAGATAAGTCAATCAGAAACAATTATTGCTACACCCCTTCCTTTATTGTGGACCCTACCCAAGCATTGTATCCGGGGAAGAATTTCATTGCCTGTGATGTGGGGTTTAAGCCACATTTTGGTGAGAGTTGTTAAGTCGGAAGAAAGATGGGCCGTCCATGAGTGGAATTCACTGACTTTGCTGAGAATGGATATTCAATGAGTATATGGTTAAGCACTTGGAGGAGGATAAGGAGATGGGGTGAAGAGAGGGTGGGATTACAGGGATGGGGGTTGGGGTGAATATTTCCTGATAGGAATAATCTTCTGGTAATTTGTAGTAGTGTAGGAATCTTAAGGCTGTAGGTGAGATGTCTAGGCTTAGATTTGAGGGGGTGTGAGGGGTGGAGGACTAATTTAATCTTGAGTGGGAGTGAGTTGGAAGAGTTAGGGTGTTATTAGGAAAGTGTGTGGTGTTTCACAGTCTCTTAGTGGGTGCATAACAGTAGGAGGTAAGTTTAAGAGGGTAATTTAGTATGATAAATGGACAGGTGAGACAGTAGAAGAAGAAGAGGAATGGGGATCCAGATGAAAAGAATGCTAAGGGAGGGTGAGAAAGTCTTAAGAGGAGGAAATATTTGAGAAGATCAGTGGAGAAAAAAAGGTGAACTACTGTGGAGCCGAGAATACAATTAGGAATTGGAAACAGTGGAGTGGATGGGGTTAGGAGTTGAGAGACTGGAGGTGAGGAAGAGTTAAGGCAATAGAAAATACAGCATTAACAATGTAAGATGAGGGGGTATGGTATAGAGGGAGGAGCTAGGCAAGAGGAGGTGAGGAGATGTGGTTAACGGAGCATTTTTATTGATGGGACTAAGCAGTTAGAGGAGGTGTGGTTAGGTAGAAAGATGTGTGTGTTTTATTGGAAGAACTGTACAGGAAGAGGAGGAATAGAAAGGATCTGGAATAGAAGGGTTTGTTATTTGTCTTTCGGCTTTTCCCGGTAAGGGGTTGCCACAGCAGAACCCTGGTCTGCTAATGATTGGCAGTAGATTTTTACGAAATGCCAAGGTGCCAGCTCGACACCCAACCTTCAATGAAAGCACGCTCATTTACGTACGCATGTCTTTTGAACACTACCCAACTGCGGGGAGGACATGCAGACTCAACACAGAAGGCACTCCCAAGCCAAGCCGAGCATCAAACGGGAGAACCTCTTGCTGTGGGGTAACAATGTTACCGTGGAATTTAGATTAAGTGGGGGTCTGTGGGAATTGGGAGTAGGGTAGTTTAATGGAGCTGGCTGACCCTCGATAGTGGTGGGGAGGTGACGAAAACTAAGGGAATAATTTCCAGAGAAAGGCCGATCCTACTATGTGACCCTGATGGATTCAGCAATGTTACAGTTATTTAATTATTTATATGGATGAGTGGAGACGCACACAGTTAAAGCAGAAATGTTTGTAGATACTTTGCAAATGTGACCTATAGAGGGAAGGGGAGTTATCAAGAAAGAAAAGGGTTATACCAGAAGTTTCACTCTGACAATTAAACCAAAGTTAAGCAGTGAAAAACCAGACTACTGGTTCAGGAACGGGGGGTTGTCCCACAAGCTGCATGAGAGCAGCGGAGCTGGCAGTAGTACAGATATTTCAGCTATTTCAGTATTATATTAAAGCTATTTCAGTAGTGTATTTAATCAGAACTTAGCAGATGACCATTTAAGGTAGAGTATATTAAATATAGAAAACGGGCATGTAGGGGAAGGTCCCCGTACTCTTACTGGATAGAATCTTGTATGCAATGTGGAAAATAAGTAGATGTGAGCATACTTGTCTGAGACACCTGCCTTGTCATGCTTTGTGTTGGGAGGAAGAAAATGCATCATAGAAGTAGTTAATTCAGTTAGAGTCGCAGAGGGTGCTTGGTAGAAGCTTTCATTGAGTAGAAGGGCTACAGAAATTCAATTATCCGAGCATACACGCAGCTTTTGAGGAGCTTGGGCAGGGGGCCCACTATGGATGGAGACTATAATTAGAAAAGAAAGATTTCAATTCTTTGTCACATGTATTAATTTAATATTATGCATGCTTACCCTATGCATATGTCCTAATATAACTACAAAATCTATGTTCAGTTTTCCTCACATAAAATGCAAATCCCTCACAATGAACTATGTAAACTGCTTTGTTGATAGCTGCAAAACTTTTAAATAATAAACTCTGCCAGTTTCTAGATGCTTGATCCATTACCATTAAATATGTAGTTACAAGACTGAGAACCTTTTTGTTGTATAAAAACATGCACGACTCTCCCAGTCCTACTAAGGCTGGATATGCAGAGTTCCCTGATGGTCTTCTCATTTCTATAACACCCAGGGTTTATCACCCACTGTAATAGCTCTTTGTTTATCATTGTTTACATACAGGTATGTCATTGTTTGTTCTTCAGTCTTATAATATGCAGATGTTGTACAATATTTTGCATTATTAATCTTACTACTAAGCATGTCATTTGTAATCTTATTACTAAGCGTGTCATTTGTATTCGAGTAGTCCTATCGATAAGCTCTCTCCTTCCGTATGTATAACTAGACCATTTTCATTCTTAACACGTTCCCCTGATATTATCTTCCATCATTTTACTGTAGCTACTGTTCATGGCTGTCCTCGGATACTGATTTCTAAGACATTCTTTTTATCATAAGGCACATTTAAATGTGAATTATTATTAGCTTTAACCTTCCTCTTACAAATGTTTCTGCCAAATTTGTCACCCTCCATATAAACTTTAACATCCAACAGATGATTGTGTCTTCATCATACATCATTTTAGATTTAAGTTGAAAAATAATCTGTCTACTACTTTCTGCCCAATGCTGAAGAGTGCAACTCTCTATAAAATATTTATAAACATTTTATTTCTTTAGCAAAGGAATTGTTGTTAAATATACATATCCTCTGTATGTGCCACAAAGGAGCACACATAATTAGGAACATGTGCATCCCCAAGCTGTTAAATGTCCACCAGAATAAAACTGCACAACTATAAATCATGCCAAATTGATGCACTTAATGACCTTTGACAGATCATCATGTTTATATAACAGCCAGGGCAGACAGTGTATTGATACATTCCTGATACTGGATATCAACATTGTTTATGAAGTATGCAACTTAATTTACCTCAAGTGTTTTAAGAGAAAATAAAAAGAAAACTTGTGTCTTAAAGCTGATGTCTGTGTCAAGATATATTTTAAATGCAAACATTTTCCAGAAAGTATTAACGCTGTGACAGCCTCTCCAAACACTTCTGAATTTTAGGTGTAGCAAACAGTATAAGACTCTTACAATGTATACATGTAAATATGTACTGGGCAGTTAAATGCCAACCTGCAGTAAAAAAAAACTCTGGGTTAGCAAAGCATGGTTACATGTTTAAACAGCAAATCACAATCAAAGCATACATTGAACTGTAAACCATGAGGTGATTTCTAGGATAGGTAACAAGCCTCAGTTTATTTGTAAAAGTGAAAAAAACATAACATTTGAAATCTAAGCACAACACTAATAATTGTTGCAGTACAATGGGGACCATTAAGTGTTACAGTTGTAACGTGTGAGTTTATATAGGACTCCTTATTCTTACTCCTTTGTTTTGAACAAAAGTATTAAAACAACAAGGTATTTTGACATGGAATTTGACCTTAACAGTGTTTATTGCCATCTGCAATGCCTGCAAAGTCGCAAAGTCTATTATATAGGTATGATCTGGTAACTTAGGACACATGTATATGAAAACATTGATAATTGGTATCAGTGGTATAACAGGCAGCACACTTGCCTTTGGTGTAGAAGGTTGTGGGTTCTATTCCCGCACCACAGAGATAGACTGCTGACACTGAAGTGCAGCATAGGCAGGGGTGCTGTACTCCTGAGTGTGTTGTCCTTTGTATGAGATATTAAAACTGAATAATCATGTACGTGAGTTTGTGACAGCTCAGGTGGATATAAAAGACCCCACAGCACCTGTCAGAAAGTGTATGGGGAACTTCTCCTATGCATTGGCCAAATTTCCTCAAAAAGTCTGAATACCACATCAGGTCTCCCCTGAAAACAGGTTATTAGCCTTTTAGTACTAACCCTGTTAACAAATAAAAAATAAAATAAGTTAAAAAAACCTGAGTGTGGCTAATGCCCCAGTTAAACATATTTCTAGATGTCCATAGAGCAAATGGTTTTATTTTTTTATGTATTACACCTTGTAGACACAGACAAAGGAACAGGAAGAGGAACTTGTGAACTGTTTAGAGTGCAGAGGATACTGATTGCAGATGTATTTGAGAGATTTGGTGCCACCAGGTTTAATTGAGTATATATATTTTAAGTGCCTTGAAGGGGAAGACCTTTTAAATGATGTTTCTATCATTTTCATCCATGTGGTTTTGATTTTGGTTATAATTTTTGTGCTTAATTCATATTTTGATTTCTATATTCAAGGTGTATTTTTCATTTTGTGTCTTTGAGCTTGTGACATCTTGGGTTTTTTAACTTCATCTGACTTGATTGGAGTTTAGTCTGATGAAGATTGCAGAGGAAAGAGAAGTGCTTAGTAATCATACTTTTCTTTAAAGAAATTGTTCATTTCTGTCTCCTACATTTTATAATCATTTTTATAACTTTCAAATAGTCTGTTATCATTGTATTACTAAACAACTGTAGGTAGGGCAAAAAGGTTACTAAACCAGCATAATGGTAGATACCCAAGTACAAGAAAAAACAGAAAATAAAACCTGAAGTCATCCTTCAAGATCACACAGACCAGAAGATCTTGGATTGGTAAAGGGGAAGACAGGGAGACATTAGGCAGGATATGTAAAATGCACCAGGTTTACTTAATGCCCTAGAATCATCAGGGATGGGACATCCCATTAAAGAGTGAAGTGTCCTGGGATTGCACATTTTTGTCATAGGCATACCCTGAAGGTCAACCAGCAAAACCATGGGAGCATCTTGGGCCTCAGCATCCAGGGTATTCAATTTTTGTATTTGTTTTGCTATTTATTTATTTACATTTGTTAACAGGTGTTGCAGATGTATAAAGTTTGTATGTGTATATTTCTCAGTTATCTGTGTATCCGTAAACTGATCATCACTGTAATCAGTTTTACCATATTTGCATGGAGGAATGGACAACACTGAATGTAAAACAAATTAGGAGCAGAATAGTGTCACTGGAAGTAAGAGTGTAATTAGAAGGATCAGTGCAGAAGAGGAAAACGGAGCCAACAAGACAGAAGAGAACTCGTAGAGGAAAATGTAAACAGCACATAAAATCAGTAATGCAGTATTAGTTGTAGTAAATACATTGTACACTAGTGAGCAAGTGAGTTTTTGCATAACTAAGTAAAAAAACCATCTTTCCTGCATTTGTAATGCCAGCTGCTCAATATAGTGTAGCAAAAAAAATACAGTATGTTAGAGGAGATAGTTTGGATAAAGTTGATCTTAGCTGGTACTATAACTGCAAAACCATTCTTTATGGAAATACAGAGTTACAATATGAATGTCTTTCAACTTTTTGTAAATCTTTCATCAGATGAGAGTTTATACCAAAGCTTCCTTGTAGAGAGTCTGTTTAGTGTTGATGGGATATTTGATTAGTTGAAAAGTAGAATTTCTAGGTGTTCTTGTTTAGGGCTTTCCATGTAAATATAAATAGCTAAGGCCAGGTAATTGATTTTGAAAAGTAGCTTGTGTCAGGCATATGTCAGTGGTAGTCAGAACATAACTACATTGAAGTTGACTTGAGTTCTTGAAGCGAAAATCAGTTCAGTGATGGGTAAGACCTTTATGAACTGCAGCCAAGTGAATGATTTTATTTTAAGGTCTTTCCAGTTTATGTAGCTGGGAGTGTTTGTAAGCTGGTTTACAGATAGATCCTACCTACATCCATCTATTTTCTCTGTCTGCTAACAATAATAGCTCTGGTTTTATCCATTAGGAATGATATATGCATTTTCTTTTTAATATGATACTGATGTTTTTTTACTTGGGAGTTAATCCAAGTGTTTTTTTTCAGTCATCATCTGTTACGAGTTTTTACTAGAATTACCATTAATTGAATTGCAAGGGGAGGTTCAAGTTGTTAGTGATTGCAGACTGAAGTTTAGGCAAGAAAAGCATAGATTTTGTATTGGAGGCCTTTTAAAAGACCTATGCTGTTCAACCAGGATTCTAGGAAACTGAAATAATTTTTCAAGATGGATTTGAGATCACTGGAGAGTCGGAGAACATAATAATGATAAAACTGTTAGTGCACTGAATCAGTGTGGTATTTCCAGAGTTTAGATGTCTTATTTTCCAGTATGGTGAGTAGAAGTGTTTTTGTACAAAACCGTTTGGGACTCTGACAATGGACTGAAGTTTGGGAGGATGTGGCAATTGTCCCACTTTACATCTTTGGTCCAATTGTAAAGATAACTAGTGACTGTGTTAATGGCATGTGCTGATGGACCAATGTTTTCAAGATGGTATAAATTCATTGCTGTGACACATTACTGAAAAAGCAAGAAAAATTCCAGAACATAGTTAGTTCCATTAGTGGGCTGAAATCTATGTTGAGTGTGAGATATAAGATTATGATCGAGCAGGTAAGTGAGGAAGTCCTTATACATACTTTTCTATGAATTTTAGTGACTGGGGAAGAAAGGCAATAAGACAATTATTTAATGATATGGAAGAACTATGGGAGATTGCTACCAACAGTGTGGAATATAACTGTTCATGATAGAACCGTTGTTTAACATGACAACTGGGGAGGCAATGGATGGGACTGTAATTTTTAGAAATTATGGAGGAAGGTAACCAGCAGCATAAGACCCAGGTCTTGGTTTACCTAATAACATCTGAACCTCATGAAGTTCTAACTGTCATTATAGATAAGGCAGGGTTGTGTTAGAACAACAGTGGAAAGTTGAGGGGTGAAGTAGTTGTGGAGATTAGCTTTTTGTTTGGACCCAATCATCTATTTATGGAAAAGGGTAGGTGTTATGAGAATGGCCAGGTTGAAGAGACAGCCAACATATTTCCAGAATTTTTTTTGTATTATTTGTATGTTGCAATTGCTTAGGTGTAAAGTAAGATCTCTTGCTTGTAATTATGGCATTTTTGATTGCAGTATGAATTTCATGAAATTTGTTGTAATCCTGTGGGTTGGCAACTTCTATGATACAGGCCACAGTTCCTATTAAACATTAACTTTTTCTGGAGTTCTGCATGGTACAGAAGCTGAACAGATTGAGGTTTTTCTTCTAACTGAAGAAAATGTATTAACTGTAGATAGGAAAATGTGTTTGAAATAGGATGCAGCAATTTAAAGGGAGAGTGAGTGAAGAGGAAACCAAGCAATATTAGATAATGTATTTGTTTAAAGAACAAATTTCACACTTTTAATGGTTTTATTAAAGATGGAACTTTTGCTTTTTATATCAAATGACAAGTAAAAGAAGATGGTATCTGGAGTTTGACAAGGCACAGGAAGTGGAGCTATTGAGTGGCAACATAGGTTCATAGGAGATTACTAGGCTAATGGCTTAAGTGCCCTTGCAAGCCTATCCAACATAACTTGATTTTAACCAATATATGGCCCTTAGGGCCAAGAGGATGGCATGAATTTGTGCCTGTGCACTGAGTATCTTACAGATTGCCCCTGTCTATAAGAGACACAGCCACTACCCCAGTTGTGAATTTATGATTCCTCATCCATTGTTCCAAATTCCATTTGAAGCAGGCCAGGGAAGGACTCTGCTTAATGTGAATAGGAAGCCTGTCTGAAAGAAGGGGAAATCTCTGAGACACATATCTGTCTCTCCACGTGTTTTGTTTGAGTCCTTGGCTCAGTTTAGGGCTGGATTTATGAGTGCCTTGTAGGTCAGGCAGATGTTACCCCTTAATAGTCAGTAAGAGATAGTAAAGGGATAGGGTTTTAGTCTATCCACATAGTTCATGTTGTTTACACCCTGTATTTTCTTTGTGAGGAACCTCTGAGGTCACTCTAGCTGCTGTAGGTGCCTAGTCAAGTACAAGCCAAATGGCTCATTGTACTCTGTTATTGGTCTGATGAGGGCTGAGTACAGCAGGACTATAATTTGGCTGGATCTGGATGCCATACCTTTCTTAGAAGCTGTGCCAAATAAAAGCATTTCCTCGCTACTGTGGGCAATGGCGATCAGGCTACTGTCTATCTGTGTGCCTGGATCTCTCACTTCTGAGCCCAATGTAAGGGGTGTGCTATTGATGTTGTAATTTGCAGGGGTATTTCACTTCCCAAAGGGTTTGATAATGCATCATTTTTTATATTTAGTTTTAGGCCATGGTTATGGTACCAATCATTGGTCTGATGTAGATCTTCCTGAAGGTGTCTGCATCACTGGAGGATCCAGTGATTACCAATGACTGCAGGTTAGGGGCAAACTTTGTCATCCAGAGGTCATCCACATTTGCCTTGACTTCTGAGAAGTATATTCAGAATAGGAGTGGTCCCAGTACTGAGCCCTGTGGCACACCACTAGTAACTGGTCTCTTGCTGGATCTGGATTCACCCACTTTAATCACGTGTCCTGTCCATGAGCCAAGTGGTTATCCATCTGGTGACATAGATATTTATACCCAGTTTTGTGAGTTTATTTATAATACCAAAGTGAGAAATTGTGTCAAATGCCTTGGCCAGGTTGAGGTAGGCAGTATGTACTAGTTTACCCTCCTCCATGGTCTCTGTGACTTTCTCAAAGAAATCCACCAGATTCAGTACGCATGACCTGCCCTAGACAAAGTCAAATTGGGTCGGGTCCAGTGTTTGGAGGTTTCCTATGTCATTATTTATCAGGTCCAGTATTATTCTTTCCATGGACTTGCATATAAGACTGGTCAGACTTGTGGGTCTATAATTTTTCAGGTCAGTAGATGGACCCCCCCCCTTTAATGCTGTCCTCCACTGCATCGGGATAAAGCCAGTCCAGAGGCTGTGGTTAAACAGAGATCCTAATGGGCCTGGTACATCCCGAGTTAAGCTGTTTAACAGGCAACCTGGTATATTGTCAAGCCCCACTGAAGATGTGTTTTTAGCTTTAGAGAATGCAGTGGCAACCTGTTCTTTGGTAATAATTGGTGGTAGAGTGGTGAAGGGTATTTTTCGAGGGAGAATTGGAGGTGATGGGGAGATGAAATCTGAGCTGAATTTGTCAGCCAGCAGATTTTCTATGTCTTCCAGCTGAGTGTAGGTGATACCATCTACAACTAATTCTGCACATTGTTGGGTGTTGCCCTTAAGAATGCTGACATAACTGAAAAATGCCTTATGGTTATTCTTAGCTTTCGAGGCTATGTTTACCTTAAAGTCTGCTTTAAGAGACTTGACAAGTATCCAAATTCCCTTGTTTAGGCTAATGAGGAACTTGTTTCTCTGTTTTGCACATTCCCTCTTACGTCTTGGCAGGAGTTTCTTTCCTTTGTTGTACAACTTATTAATACCAGGGGCCCACCAGGATGACTTGCTTTTGCAGTTTGACTTGGGTTTATTTTGGTCTGGTACTGACATTTTTATGCAGTTGTTTATATGGTCATACAGGGCTTTTGTGTATGCCTCTGCATTGGTTTCTGTGTTTTCTGGATTTGGGAGACCTTGAAAACTAGCTGTGTCATCCCATAAAAGGGGGTAAGTTACCTTACAGAAGTTCTTAAAGTTTTTGGAGTTAGGTGGAGAGACTAGTTTTACCTTTATTTCAAGAGAGACCGCTTTGGGATTTGATCTTACTAGTGAGGACATAACACTAGGGGGGCATGCCACACTCTTCCATATTTGTGAGTACCAGAACTAGGATATTTGCTCCCCTACTGGGAGTGCAGGCTAGCTGCTTCAGAGCATTTGAATTTACAAAGTCAAAAAATCTTTGGTCCTGTGTGTTAGTGGTTGTGTATGCCTCCCAATTTAATGGAGGGATAGTTAAAATCACCCATGGGTATGGTATTGGGATGGATGGTGAGTGAGTCTAGTAACTTTAGGTATGATGTGTGGATGTTCTGCTTCATGGTGGGGGACCTGTGGATAGCAGGAATATGGTAATGGATTTTTTCCCTTGGTTAGTTGGACATGGAGTAGCTCAAGCATGTCATATTATTTGACTGGCCTTGAGGTGTACTTGTCTTTTATGTAGGTAGATACACCCCCACCTTTTAGCTCTTCATGTTCAGTGGGTGGTCATAATGTATGAAAAGCTTTATAGCCATGCACTGCTGGAGTGGTTTCTGTGGCTTTGAACCATGTTTTAGTAAGTGCACAGGTGTCAGCATTCTCCAGGGTTAGAAAAGCTTCCAGGGAGTGCAATTTCTTGTTGAGGCTCCTAACATTGAGTAGTAACACCTTTAGCTTGTCCTAAGTAGCTTTTGGGTATGTTGGAAGGTTTGTCTGTTTGGCAATGCCTAAAAAAGGCACTATAGGGGTGGATAATGTTTTTGCCAATATCAGAAGCCTAGAGGTGATAGGTGAAGGCCATGCTGCTTTGCCAGGGATGATATTTCAATTATGTCTTCCCCGGCTGACAGATATTAGACCCCTTTGGAATTATACCAGTAGCTAAGCCAGTTGTTAAAGTTGATCATTTTCTGCTGGTATTGCGGCATCATCCTTTGAAACAGTAGAATGCTGCTCAATGCTAGACTCATACCTGCCTGTGAAACATATTCTGAGAGCTCAACCATGTCTCTCTTCATATAGTCCATGGAGGTACTTCTCAGGTTATTCATGCTCTCATGGAGTATGACTGCATCATACTGGTACTTAGTGATAAAGGACCTGAGTGCTTGTGTGATCCAGCAAATCCTGGCCCCTGACAGACAGCTAACTTTCTCCTTATCCAGCCTGATAAGAGGGACATCAGTATGTCTCACAATGGAGTTTACTATGACCAGAATATTGGGTCATGGAGTGTTTTGCCTTATGGGTTTGGTGGCTGAGGCACAATGAGCTATGACTTTGTGTTGTGATGGGAATTGTCTTGTTTGTGTATATGCAGAGTTTGAGATTCAAGTAAGTTACATGTCAGCACCTCCACATATGTGGGTCTTTGTGTGTGGTCCTTTGTTGGTGCAGTGAGTGATGTGTGTGAGTCACTGACAACCTGTTTGTTGCTTTTTGTGTCTGTATGTGAAAGTCTATCCTTCAATGTCAATGTGTTGCTACGTCTCTCACATACTGTATTTGTCTGTTTGAGAATTAAGTGGTTGTCTGTGTACATAAGGCAATTGTTTCATTGCCTCAGGATACCCATGTCCACCAAGCTGGATGCAGAGATAGCAGAAAAATGCCCTTCCATGGTTGCAAGTCCTAATGTGTACTTGAAAGGATAGGAGTGGAGGGTGTTTGTAACCAGATGATGGAAGTGTGGTTAACTGGTATAATCTGCAGCTAACCTAACCACCGATGCTGCTCAGTGCTAAATCACATTCTCATTCAAATCCCAGTCTGTGCAGCAATAGTTCTGGGTGCTATGATAAGGTAACTGCCACAATAAACTTTCACAGTAATGATAATAAGCAGTGTTTCCAGATGTGTTATACCAGCACTGGAAATGCAGAAAACTGACAGCTGTCTGGCCAATACAATGACTACACTAAGAGTCATTTTGTGTGCTTCCCAGGTCAGATAGTCCATGTAAACACCTACTGTCACCCACTGATGAATAATCCCAGTCTTCCTAATATAAAGGAAATGGAAATGAGTGACTGGAGTGATATGCTACTACAAACAAACTTAAAGATACAGATACAGCAGTGTACTTCAAATAACTTATAAAAGTATGATTATTCAATAAAAGTACTTCACTTTGTAGAAATGAGCTAAGAGCCATGCAATTGTGCAGAATTTATAAATGCACTAAAAACAAGATAAGCTGATTAATAAGCCCTCCAGCCAATAAAACTACACACAGACATGTCGTGTGTTTCCCCAACCTAAACATACCAGGCTACCACCCAATACCACTAGATGGAAAATTCACTGACCTCTTGATGTAAAAACACAGAAAACTGCTTGCTAGATTATACAATTATACTACTTTATCAAACGGCTAGATAATGAATTCAGAGCAAGTAAATCAGTAGAACAGACAATGAGAGGCAGAATGCACTTTTTCAAAATAATCACAAAGAAAGGCAAATAACTAAATTGAGATATCAACAGCAGTGTAGAAAGGGAGGCACCTATAAAGCTCAATTTACTTTTACAGTAAAGCTGGGCAGCTTAACATCACCAGGTTTAAAAAGAGATCAAGGAATGGAAGGGAGGGTAGGAAAACTAGTAGGGAATCACCACAATGTTTGCAGTTTATGCAGGCTTGGAGTCTTTATCAGGAAAAGACAAAGACACAGAAATTCACTTTGTATTTAAGTATCACTCAAAAAACAATTTAGCTAATAAAAAAATGTGAAATGTGCAGCCTTTGTAATTTTAAGTGTCTATCTCTTGCACAGAACAAAAACACCAGGCCAAGCATATTTCTTGAACAGAAAACAAAATGCAGCAAGTAAAACAGAAAGCAGCTCTATCAGTTTAAGCAACTCACAGACAAAAAATATATCAGTAGTGGTGCTGCGGTAGTGTTGTCGCCTCACAGCAAGACATTGTCGTGTTCGATTCTCAGCTAGAGCGTCTACTGTGTGGAGGCATTCGTGAATGGGCGTGCCTTCGTTGAAGGTTGTGGATCAGGGCTGGTAACTCGGCACGTAAAAATCCACTACCAAACATTAGCGGACCGGAGTTCTGCTCTGGCGACCCCTAACCGGGATAAGCCGAAAGACACAACACAACAACTTTCCTCACCCAGCAGGGAATCCTCACCAGTGCTTGTAGTTTTTGCAGGCTTGGAGTCTTATTGGAAAAGACAAATTTACAGTCTATTTAAGTATCACTCAAATAATTAAATCAATTAAAAAAACACATGAAATGTGCAGCCTAGATAATTTAAATGCCTCTCTCTCCCATAGAACAAAAACACCAGACCCCACAGATTTCTTGTTTCAACATACCAAGATGAAATCTAGTAAACCTTTTCTACTGTTTGTTTGTTTATTTTTTTTTGTGCAGAGATTAGTTGAGTCAGACCAAAAGTCTGAATAGTGAGGAATGGGTAAGTATCATTGTTACCAATCTAAACTGGAATTGCCTAGGTCTATGAGTTCTAAGTTGTGATTTGATGCTAATGAATGTAAAGCTTCTTTGATAAATGAATCATTATTATTTGGAGATAAATGGGTACAAGCTATGGTTAACAGCTCATTGTCGTTGATTTAAATAGGAACTGTAACTAATTCATAATGTGATGAAGTAAGTATTTTTTTTATGTTGGAGACAATAGGATCGATTGTTCTTGTACAGTACACCACCTACACTCTTGTATGTTCTGGCACAACTAAGTATGGAATATCCTGGAGAATTTAATACACTTGTCAGCATCTGAAGGTTTTAGTCATGTTTTTGAGACTGCTAGAATATCAGGTTGGTAATGTGAGGGTTAGCTATACACAATGTGTCTTGTTATGGAAACATCTTGAATTAAAGTGACTAATTTTAATCCTTCAGTATTTTTGCAAATATAATTACTTGAATTGGTGGCTATATAAGTTGCATGTGGTCCTGAAGATAAATGTCATGGGATAGTAAGAGATAGGATTTAGACAGTATGAGACATAAAGGAGCATTTAAATATTAGAACATGCCTTTTAAATTCTGCCTTAGTAAAATGTGAAGGCTAGAGTGAAGATATTATGTATATGGACTGTTTGAAATGTTGGGGTATTAGTAACATTAACAGTAGTAACAAACCTCCAAATACACCTGGGATTTTCTCTCCCATATTTATGGCATGACTTTCTTCCTTATTATGAATGTACTACTGCTTCATGTACTTATTTTTCAACTAATACACTATGTTCAACCGATTACATGTTTTATATGTAACATACTGTTCATTTCTCGATAATAATGTTTATATTGCATCATGTATGTTTATATTGCATCACATATGTTCTGAATCAATTTTTCTTGGAGCTTTTCTCCCCGGGCCTTCACTGAAAATGGGCTCTTCATGGCCCAGTGGACTTCCCTGGTCATCAAACTGAAATAAATAAAATAAAAATAAACAGAACGGGATATATATTGTGCATTGTAATTGTTGCAGTATACAGAAGTTAAATTTTGAGTAATACATTATTGCTAGTTTTAGTCTGTCTATGAGACACCAAGTCATATATTAAGGATCCACGGTACAATGAAGAGGAAGCATATAAAAACATGCTTTGTGCAGATTGTTGTGTCAGTGTTTTAAGGCAGGCCATTTACTAATAATATGGCTAAAGGAGTTATGTAAAGACTTCTTTTTTAAACAGCAGAGGAGCATGAAACTCCTATGACGTGATTGGCAGAGGAGAATTTCCCTCCATTCTGTGATGGCAGGTAATGCTGAGCTCTCTTGCATTCTCTATTCCTAATATGTATGAAAAGAGGCCTACACTGTCCACTGTAGCCCTGTGGCCAACCATAGCTCTCATTTGTGACTGTATGTTGCCCCATGTGAGCTTTGACTTGGTGTGGTCAAGTAATGTAGAGCTATGGATCCACAGGTTCCCTCCCAGTTCCTCATTCCCCTTATCAATAAAGCCACAGGTTCCCTCCCAGGTCCTCATCCCTCTTATTAATAAAGCCACAGGTTCCCTCCAAGGTCGTCATTCCCCTTATCATTAAAGCTACAGGGTCCCTTCCCCTTATTAAAGCCACAGGTTTCTTCCCAGTTCCTCATCCCTTTTATCATTAAAGCCACAGGTTCCCTCCCAGGTCATCATTCCCCTAATCATTAAAGCCACAGGTTCCCTCCCAGGTCCTCATTCCTCTAATCATTAAAGCCATGGGTTCCCTCCCAGGTCCTTATTCCCCTTATTAAAGCCACGGGTTCCCTACCAGGTCATCATTCCCCTAATCATTAAAGACACAGGTTCCCTCCCAGGTCCTCATCCCTCTTATCATTAAAGCCACGGGTTCCCTCCCAGGTCCTCATCCCTATAATCATTAAAGCCATGGGTTCCCTCCCAGGTCCTTATCCCCTAATCATTAAAGCCACAGGTTCCCTCCCAGGTCCTCATCCCTCTAATCATTAAAGCCACAGGTTCCCTCCCAGGTCCTCATCCCTCTAATCATTAAAGTCATGGATTCCCTCCCAGGTCCACATTCTCCTTCTCATTAAAGCTGTACTAGTTTGACTCTACCATGACCGCAGAACCTGCAATACATATGATGATGTGAAAGGCATCTGCATTCATATGCTTCCAAATACAGTGAAATAACAGATGGACACGGACCAACTTCACACCAGCAAGGTAATGTCACAGTAGCAGGCAAAATCGGCAGGTGTACCAAGGAGGAACCAAACAGCCAATATCCATGAGCAGTATTTCAGTAAGTTCAGCTGCAGAAACATGAGGCAATACAAGATGCACTGAATAATATGTGTGAAGCCAACAAGCAGGCATGTCTCTTTATGGACAAGGAGGTCTGCTCAAAGTGACTGTGTAGGTTCAGCTGTAAAGAAGTATTCCATTACAATTATATTGCAATGTAGAAGACACCCCCCATGCCCCACTTCTGGTATGTTGTATCTCCTATGGTATTAATAAACGAAGATTACAAAACATTTGATTTTGTACTTGAGCTAACATGACAATGCAACATTTCCAGTCACATAGTAGATACTTAACATCACAGACCTGTAACACACAGTGGGCAAATATAGTATTAAGTGAAGCTCACATTGGCTAAGACTGATATGAAAAATAAACCATAAAGTTCTTAATCTGTGCACTGGGGAGAAGGATATTCAATGGTATAAGTTTAAGCAGTATGTATAGCAAGTCTGAGTGAAGAAAAAATACACAGCTTACCACATAAATGTTCCAGTGACATGCTGGACTCTTGCTTAAGAAGCCAAGCTCCAGTGTCTCAGAATGTGTTCAGTAAAGCCAACAATGTGGCTGCTTCTGTCAGCATTGGATAAATAATCATTGCACACTTGAGAATGATAACCGCAAGGTCCCTGGCCTTTTGCATTGATGTATGTTGTTATGCATAGGTAGTGCTGATACAGGAGATGGCAAAGCATAAGGCATTCCTTTTGAATAAATCACAAACTACTTACAAGATGTATCCACTTCACATAAGCTGATACACTTATGTCTGTCAAGTTATGCCATGCTACAATGCAGAAACACCTGGAGTTTTTCAGATGCACTCTGCACGAATGCCATTTTAGGTGTTGCATCTGCATGGCTAGCATATACTGGGAGATTTACCATTACTATTCTACTACATGTCCTTCTAGTATGGTGTTCTGTAAGGCCCACCCATCCATCAGTCATGCTTAAGCCAGGTGAGTGTGAGTCTAGATGGGCTGAGCATGAGACAGATTTGTTTGTCCATTGCATGGACCAGTGTAGGTCATGTTTACCTGATATGGGGTGAGGGTGTCTTCTCCATCATGTAGGCCATGTTTATCTGATATGGGGTGAGGGTGTCTTCTCCATCATGAATGTGTGAAGGAAGTGGGTGAGTACCTCACCCATACCATGGGACTGTTTCTCAGTGGAAAAATGCTTCAATTAGATTGCATGACCTCTCCGAATGGGAATGAGACCATCTGGAAAACATTTGGTAAAATATGCAAAACCACCTCCTAGGTAATAGATAAATAATAAATGCATAACCAGCTTTATAATATTTTGTAGGCGGGTAAAATATGTACAGGGCTGTAGTCCAAATATAGAATTGTTATGCATACTATTGCCAAAAGTTATATATAGTTTGCTGTGTATAGAGAGAGAGAAACGTGGTTTATAAGAAAGATGCAAGGAATGCATAAATACATATGTGTGCACACCTGGGATGGTATGACTATTTTTAAAAGACAAGCATACAATGCAGAAGTGGCATGCTTAAATAACAAAGATCGCCTGCAGCACGTTACTAAGAACAATGTTCTAGTATCCATTATGCTATGTGTACCTGAACTGTACAAAATTAATTTACATTTTGATTATTTCCGCACATTAATTTGTTAATTAGGTAAGCACAGTAGATACAAAGTATTTGTATCAGGCAATGGACAACTGCTTGGTTCAGGCACTTGCACAAACTCGTACAGGATACTGAGGGTATATCTGAAACCAGATTGAGGCACACAGGAATGTATGTTAACTGACACCATAAATGTACGCATGCCCTACGTGAGGTACGTCATGTTCAATATACACATCGTATCCATTCATTTGCAGTGACATCCAAGTTTAACAGAAGGCAGTACAGCAGGATGTGCATACATAGACCTGGCCACACTGTTGATATACATGTATGCTCATAATGCATGTAGCAGAATCATGCTCACACATGCACGTACTGTATGTAGAATACAACCTGCAAGTTATGCAAGTCCACTCTTTCAGCTGTGTTCTACAGCACTGCAGACCCACTCTGGAGATCATTTACATCTTTTGGGCATATAACACTGACTATACTGAGATGGCCACATATATTTTTGTAGTCCAGATGCACCACAGAAGTCTGAGACATGGCTACTCCGCTTCTCCCACTGAGTGCCCCTATGGCATGTACTGCATTTGTTTCTAACAGCTGGGTCACATAGGATGCAGTATAAACCAGCATGAGGAGATACTTTAAGCCTCTGCACTGGGCACTTTATTAGATAACAGCAACACAACAAATGTTCATTGGGTAATGGGGTAATGGCACAGAGCTACCCATTGACACATTCGTAGCTGCAAGGCTTTGAGAGTAACTAATAATGCAGCATATAGTCACATACTACTGAGTGTTCCTGTGCAGTTCACAAGTGTTGCTACTATACACCATAACAGACATAGTAATGTGTATTATCATGTTCATATTTTTCAGATCCGGCTATGGTCACATGCATCTGGTGTTAATTAGAGATAAGAAGTCACTGTGTGGTCCATCAGTATGGTAAGTGAGCCTCTATCATGCAGATATACATCTCTGGTAATGTGTTAACACACACACACAGATGTTTTATAGTAAAGTTAACTGACATATGATATGCACTGGAGAGAGAGAGTATATGGCTGTTACCTTGTAGGCCTTAACTGGTGAATTTCTATCTAAACTCAGGAGCACCTATACCTACATGCCTCACAAACCGCACACTAGCCTGAACGGCATCACAAAGCTTATTACAGTTGTTGTTGTATTGAAAGAAATTGTTATGGTGTAGCAACACACAAGGGTTTAGGCGTGTCTAATCCTTTTGCAAATGCTGCTTTGCATTTACATTGCATAGGTGTTAGTAAAAAGATAACATTGTTTTTGTGCAGAACTCTGCAGTTCGTTGATTTGCATTTCATTGTGTGCTTGTAGGGGCTAACAGCTGATAGTGAGGGACACATTTTCTTCCAGATTATTGGAAAGAATAGTATGAGTGTGCCAGCAACAGTGGGAAAGTTAACTAGCAGACATAGCAGTGTCTCAGCCAGGCAGCATTCTGTCTGTCTAGTGAAATATATCACATGGTCATAGTAACAACTGAAGTGCTTACAGCAACAGGTATGTATTTCTTTGTGGTACAAAGTGAGTGGTTCCAGGTCACAATCACAAACTACAAGAGATTGAATTTCACTCAGATTCAGAAAGACTCGTATAAAGTGAAACTTGAATCCTGCCTTCATTTAAGAGGCAAATACTCCCATGCCCTCTGCACTCCCTTACTTAACACATTGCTATACGTTTAAGGAACAACCTCAGTGCCTATTAGCCATTGACTAGCTTGATACCTTGGATTCCATGTTGGAATTTATCGGTACTCCTGTAGCCTTTCCAGTTCCTTCTTGAAGCTTCATCAGTTGCATCAGATGGCAATTGGGTGGGTTAAAGAACAGGCTGTAGTGTTCTGTAATTGGTCTAGCAAAGAGCAGTTACCTCCCTGACATGTCTCATAATCCCAGACAGGAGCAGATGAGCAACTCTGTATACTTTGCAGATGATAATGGCTATATTGGCATCAAGTGCCAGTGTCTCTGGCGGTTAGCATAGAGGGCTAAAGCTCTGACTTTTACCTGAGCTGTGCTTGCAAATGGTCTACTGTGATCAGTGTACTACTCTAATAAACAAACCAAATAAGTAAAGGTCATTATCTACAAAGACTCTGGGTATCTTTTATACTTTGTACAGTTTTATTTATTGACCATCAGTTGTGTACAAATAACACACAAACACCAACCAGTAATTCACCAATAAGGCCACAAGGACGCCATTGCTAAAAAAAATATGTTATTAAGCACTTTCATCCCCAGTTATCATGGTACTTCATCAGATTGTCTCTGACATTTGTTAAACGTAAGTGCTCAATTTTAATGCAATAATGCAATAAAAAGCCACAGGATGGAAGGAAACAATCGGGACCCAGCGTCATTAGCAACAGTGAGAGTACAGGTCACTTAACAACCAATGGTAATGGACCTGGTCATGACGTTGCAAACAGAGATTCATTTTCTTTGAGTTACTGGGTTTCTCTTGGTGAAACCTGGCAATTGCAGAAGATGAACAAACCATTTAATAGATTATTGTTTGACCAACAGCTTCAACATTTCCATAGCCAGGTCCTGAAGCTATGAAATTTACAACTGAAAAATGGATATCTCAAGGAATGTCTACATAATGGGACTGTGCCTAAGGGACTCAGAAGCTGGAAATATCTGAACTGCTTACAACAGGACTCCAGCTTATTTCATGAGTTAATTTCTCTATTTAATAAGCAAGGATGAGAACTATTAGAAGTCCTTACTAAGGACAGCATTAGAAAGATTGATAACTTGACTGACAATATAAACCAACTGGACAGGGAAATTAAAAGAGATTTGTTATTTAGTATCAAAGAAGGTGACTATAGGGCAGTGTTTGTGGATGTTAAATTAATATATTGAAAGTAAAAAGAGAAAGAAACTGGCTAGAGATAAAAATTATTATGAAAAGGGAACAGCCTACCCTGCACCACCGAGGAATTCAGATAGGTTTGTTCAGGGTAATGGAAACCGTGACAATGATGGAACTGAAATGGGCTATGGTAACGCTGAAGTATACAACAATTCTGGGACTAATAACAACGAAGGTGTTTTTTTTGTTTTTTTTTTAATCAATGCCGAATTTGAGGAGGTCGGAGAGAATACTGAACCAGAGGGGGAGAGGCAACAATTTAGATGGAGTGGTGCCCCGAACAGAGGGAGAAGGAGGGGCAGGGGAAGGGATATGAACTGGTAAATGATTTTGTCATTGACACTGTTGTTCACAAGGATGTGGGGGATGTTTTGTCTGATGGGGAGGGTGATTTATTTGACAATGTTGGTCTTTTTTCTGACTTTGAAAACCATGATAAAAATGAATGTGATATTACAAATGTGAAACAGGATTTTAAGATCTATAATTACAGTAACTTTGAGGTTGATGAAACCTGGGCCAATTTGTTTAGTAAAGGGCTGAATTTTGTGCCTGCTAAATATGGTAAACTGGAAGAAGTCTTATTGCAGTTAAAACTATTTACCAGGAAAGTTAATTTTACTTATTTTTTCCAGGGTAATGGATTCAATAGACTTAACGTGACTCAAACAGTATGTAAAAAAACAAGTACATTTAAACCCCCACTATAACCTAATGTACAATTGTTTGAAAGGCTAATTGAGACAGACAGAGCAATTTGTAAAGGTAGGCATGCTAAAGTTAGCAACCTTAGCAAAGATGAAGAACTGTTATCAGCAATTAGAAAAAATGGTAATGCCAGGCTTATGTGGACAATGTAAATATACTGGGGAAAGTAAAAGCATTGTAATTACACCTGATGTGGAAATTAAATTTAGACATAAGTATCATTGTGGTACAAAAGGTGTTGTTTACATTGCAAAGTGTCTGGCATGTTCAGGCTTCTACATAGGAAAAACCATAAGGAGCCTTAGAGAAGAATTTATCAGCACTTGTATAGTATAAAGAAAACAGATGCAAAAAACGCCCTATGGAAAAGACAATGAAACACACACACTTTTAAATTTTGTATCATTGACAAAGTTGACCTGGGCCCTAGGGGTGGACCATCAGATACTTTTCTTGAATTTAAGGAAATAAGATGGCAACTTAGATGCCAGACATCTGTTTTTCCTGGTCTCAGTGATGTCATCTCTATTAACAGTGCTTTAAGATTTAAAGCTATGTTTATGTTCTAATTTAGATAGCTTTATTCATTCAGTTTAGTTTGGCGCTGTCTCACCATTTGAGTATCAAGTCACAAAAATCACAAAAAACGTGCATATTTTTGCGAGGCTTTAGATTCAATGATATGTATTTTTTGTCAACATGTATCATTTTAAGTCTAAGGAAATGGTTTTATTCAATTTGCATGTAATGTCAAAATCATGGGGTTTTAATTGTCACTTGGTCATAATTAGTTCAAGGGGTGTGGTTGTATTTTAGAATAAAAGAAGCATCTTGTACCTGAACTTTATTCTGAAGAAGTCTCTGGCATTTGGTAGACAAAAGCGCTCAATTTTAATGCAATAAAAAGTTCTTTGCTGGGGTTCCCCCTTGTTACCTGAAATTTGCTCCAGATATGTATGTTATTGTGTTGGCTATATCTGCTGGCTGTGTTACAATGCTAATGTTTTATTGTGGCATACTGCATTCTTGTGTTTTTCTCTTCCATTCTTAGGTGTTGCAGAAAGCTTTATTATTGTCAGCCATCCTGATAGCAAGTTTCATCTCCACTGAAGCTTTGTTTCTTTTGATTGTTTTGTTTTAATAAATTATTTTAGGTGGAGTTAACCTTAGCCTGTCTTTTTGGGCTGGATAAGGCTTTGTACCTTATTTAATTTGTTGATCCACCATTTAGGTTTTCTGCAGAATTTTCCACTATATTTATGCATACCTCTCAGCTGCCTAGATTTTCACCTCATAATTTCTGTCTGTTCCTCATCAAATTTTTGGTTTTCTGGCAAGTCATCGAGGATCAAATTCACTAAATAAGGACAGACATGTACGTTTCAGACTTCATATTCTTCAAAAAATGCATGGTAACATTAAATATTTTATTCTAGCAACTTTCTAAGTTGATAAGAGCAATATTTAAATGTTTTCTCTATGTTGGGACCTTTGCACCCCTTTGTCCAGATTGTTTGTGCTAAGATTTTCAGATTTATGTATTTATGTTGCACAGGGTTGCATTTCTCAATGTAGTTTAAAGTATAGTAGATGGCTGTGAACAATTCATCAATAGGACTTCAGCAGGTTCTAATTACAATGCCAGTTGAAAGATGCAAAGTGGTTGTTCAGTTTTGCATAGTTACTGTTTAAAAAGTGCTTAAAGATTATATAATTTTAATAGATTTAGTTTGGTGCCTGTGATTATTATTGTACTGTGGTCAGAGCACAAAAACAGGGTGAAGCAACATTTAACTTACCATATCGTGCAGGGATGATATTCATTATGGATTTATCCTTTGCCAGCATTTTGGCCATCTGTTCAAAATTGTTAAAATTTATGAAGTCTAGTCATTTTTGCACCTGATTATTGGTTAGAGACATTGTTTTTCCAGGCAGTGATGGTTACTTTACATCACTGGGTATCAAGTATTTCTGGAGAGTGTTATAACTTTATCAGGAATGTTGTCATGTTCCTGAAGTAACATGGAGGGTGTGTGACAACAGTTAACAAAGCTGTAGTTTATATTGTTTATTATAAGCCAGGTATAGAGTGCCTCATGCCAACAATTTGTTTCTATAATTCTACTTTTGAAAGAATTCTTTATGAAACTAGATACAACACCTACTTCCTCAGTGGGCAGAGCCAAATAAAAAGAGTTGCAAATATGTAATTGTGTAATGCGGGACAGAGCTTTGATCCATGAGTCTGTAACAGCAAATAACAAGATTCTGTCAAAGGTAAATTACTCTTGAGGTCACCTGCCATGAGAAAATAAGATTGTAATTTCCCATTTGGTGGCCACCATTGGAAATGTGCACACACGGAAATGAATGCAGCACTCCCTGGCTATTTTCACAGGGGACACATGGAAATGAATGCAGCACTCCCTGGCTATTTTCACAGGGGACACATGGAAATGAATGCAACACTCACTGGCTATTTTCACAGGGGACACACGGAAATGAATGCAGCACTCCCTGGCTATTTTCACAGGGGACACAAGGAAATGAATGCAGCACTCCCTGGCTATTTTCACAGGGGACACATGGAAATGAATGCAACACTCACTGGCTATTTTCACGGGGGACACACGGAAATGAATGCAGCACTCACTGGCTATTTTCACGGGGGACACACGGAAATGAATGCAGCACTCCCTGGCTATTTTCACAGGGGACACATGGAAATGAATGCAGCACTCCCTGGCTATTTTCACAGGGGACACAAGGAAATGAATGCAGCACTCCCTGGCTATTTTCACAGGGGACACATGGAAATGAATGCAGCACTCCCTGGCTATTTTCACAGGAGACACACGGAAATGAATGCAGCACTCCCTGGCTATTTTCACAGGGGACACATGGAAATGAATGCAGCACTCCCTGGCTATTTTCACAGGGGACACACGGAAATGAATGCAGCACTCCCTGGCTATTTTCACAGGGGACACACGGAAATGAATGCAGCACTCCCTGGCTATTTTCACAGGGGACACACAGAAATGAATGCAGCACTCACTGGCTATTTTCACAGGGGACACAAGGAAATGAATGCAGCACTCCCTGGCTATTTTCACAGGGGACACATGGAAATGAATGCAGCACTCCCTGGCTATTTTCACAGGGGACACACGGAAATGAATGCAGCACTCCCTGGCTATTTTCACAGGGGACACATGGAAATGAATGCAGCACTCACTGGCTATTTTCACAGGGGACACAAGGAAATGAATGCAGCACTCACTGGCTATTTTCACAGGGGACACACGGAAATGAATGCAGCACTCCCTGGCTATTTTCACAGGGGACACACTGAAATGAATGCAGCACTCCCTGGCTATTTTCACAGGGGACACATGGAAATGAATGCAGCACTCCCTGGCTATTTTCACCCATAACATGGATGTGTAGCTAAAATGGCCTAATACCAATGTCACACAGCTCTTGGAACAGTCTCTCATCATGTGGTATATGTAGAACCAGAGCAGGCATCAGTGCAATGGTACAAATAAACCACAGAACATTCAGCACTGTGCAATATCTTGTATGTGCATGTGTATGCACGTCACTGCACATCACTGTGAAAGCTGGAGCCCCAGGTCATTGCCCCACCATCCCAACACCACATTAAAAGTAAGTGAGCTTGTGCATGTGTGTAAATGTGTGGCAGTTGTTAACATGACAAACTGGGAATACCTATTGAAAGTAGCCTCTATCAACAGGCACTGTACTTATCTGTAATTGCTAACTTATTGCATATGCAAGGCATATGTTACCTTAACCTGGTCACAGTATTACCACAGGAACAAGTCAATACAAGTGCTTGTTTTGAATGACACAGGTGGGACACAGTGCACATAGATAGTTATGCTGCAGACCAGGACCCAGATATGGCCACTCAAATATACACATTTCCCCATGACTACAAAGGAAGCCGAGACCCCCATGACTACAAAGGAAGCTGTGACCCCCATGACTACAAAGGAAGCCGAGACCCCCATGACTACAAAGGAAGCCGAGACCCCCATGACTACAAAGGAAGTAGAGACCCCCATGACTACAAAGGAAGCCGAGACCCCCATGACTACAAAGGAAGCCGAGACCCCCATGACTACAAAGGAAGCCGAGACCCCCATGACTACAAAGGAAGCAGAGACCAATAGAATCCTAATCAAGGAGGAAAAGTATTATGAATGGCCATTTCCTAATACTGATAGTATTGATTTAACAAGCTTATGCAACAACAACTTTCTTATTTGTGTTGAGAAGGAAAGCCTTATACCTGCACTGTGCAGAATTAATTATTCATTGAGCTAACCACATTTTTTTTCACATAATTAGAAATATTAGGGTACATGGAGCCATATCTAGTGCCTGTGTCTCTGACATCTGTATAATTCGGGGATCATGGGCAGTATTCTAAAATAGCAGGCATTAACACATTTTTGGATGGAGGAGTTAAGTAAGATATGATCTCATGAGTATTTCAAGAGGTTATTCAGAAGAGGGATTTGCATTAGATTCCCATTCCTCCACAACTAGATAGAATTAACGCAAGCATAAGGGGGCACAAGATCAAGTAAGGAGTAGCAATCAACGCTGGCTATCAGTCAGTTGTGCTGATTACACAGCTGTTGAAAACATATGATAAACTGGAAGACTTTGGTAAAAGGAGTACCACTGTTGGAAACAGTGTTTCTTCATCTTAAAATGATCTTAGAAAAAGGATCAGTAAACACATTACAGTAAGAGTGGCACTTTGAAGAGTCTTCTTTGCTGCTACTGTAGGTTTATTAGCATAGGAACCTATGTTAGTGTGCCAGGTTATTCAAGGACTGTAGGGGGGAAAAACGTATAATTTGTTTACCATCAGGCATAATTTATTTAGCATGTTGTAACAGGTGAGAATGTTTTTCACATAGGAAAGATTGAATACAAATTAAATTCAAACATTCATGAACATGTCTACATAATTAAAAAAGCATACTGAAAAACTGTATAAACACAGCGTGGCTTGTAATAATTTTAGAAAATTAATATATATATATATATATATATAATTGTCCTTGACAATGTGGAATTAGGCATTAGTGATGGTGATTTCAAATCTTAGAGAAAAGAGAAGTGAAAATGCAATTGCTGTTAAATGTCACATTGTGCCTAGGTCTTGATGGCTCTGCTTCTTTAAGAAGCATTTTTAAACTGAAAGCGCATAACAGACATTGATGGGAACCTGTATTTTAGTATGTGTTGTGTTGTGCATTTACGAAGTCTAGTTTTTAACGCATTGATGAAAGTTTTAAATATTAAAGTACTGTTATACATTTTGAGTCTTCAGAGCTTTTTTAATGGACATTTTTATTTATTTATTTGTTTTACTTTGGTTTCAGTCACTCGAGTTCTTCTATTTTTTAACAATTTCACTTTTTGTTTTACATATAATGACCAAATTATTTTGTAGTACTGTGTGTGTGTGTGTGTGTGTGTGTGTGTGTATATATATATATATATATATATATATATATATATATATATGTGTATATATATATATAATGTGTGTGTTTGTGTGTATGTATGTGTGTATATATATATATATATATATATATATATATATATATATATATATATATATATATATATATATATATATATATAAAGATCGAGAGAGATAAATTCTGTCATTAACAATAGCTGATGAACTATTACTAATGGAAACACACCAGAAAAAAGTTCATTGGTGATTGCATATTATTTGATGTACATTAGTAGTAAGACAATGATCATGTTAGGACTTTTTACTTTTATAATTTAGTTAAGCTTCTTTAGCTATTTTAGCCTGATCTAAGATACTGTTTTTGTTAATAATTCAATACTCAGCTTGGCTAGTTGCAATTAGCATTTCATTCTCTTGGGAATTCATTAAATGGTCTAGCACAAGCAGTGTGGCTCACCCCCCAAAAGGCCCTGCTTCCACAACACAGTATTGTGCAATTCAGCCACATTATACACAACAAGGAAAAAAATAATGTTTGGCTAATTTACATGTCTCTGAATCGCATTTACTACTGTGATGTGCAGATCATTGCGGATCTTAAGTCTCAGTAGTTAATGCTGTCTGTGTAGGCATCAGGATCTCCCATGGTGGGGCCAGTTATGCTGATCTATATGCCTGAGCAATTTCCTGAATCGCTCTGTGTGTAGATGCCTTCCTGAAGGTGTTTCCAGGGGTGAGAGAATCCATGGTTAATTAGCATATGCCCCTCCCCAGACTGCTTCATTTGCATCCAGCATGGTCACAGAGCCAGTCCTGCACATTGCTTTAGTACAAAGACATGCATCACTATGCATGCAACACCATGTCAGAGCCATTTCTGAATATGAAAATGTTACTGCCAAGCAAGTACAAAGGTGTACATGGTATGGTTCCTTTATGAATGCCCCCTTTGTATTTTATTCTGCAAGTGTTTTTATTTTGAAAATAATAAGTGTTCTTTCAAATGGTGATAATTCAGATGGGCAGTGTTTTTTTTTTGGGGGGGGGGAGATCTGTGTGCCTACTTTGTGTTTTCAAGGTGAAAATTTGCATTTTTTTTCTTGGAATGAATAGGAAAATCAGACCATGTTTTACTGTATTTTTTATTTTCTTTTACCTTTTCTTTTAAAGGTATTGTGGAATTGCTTTAAGAGGGGTTGTGTGTCTCTGTTCTTTCTGCATTTGTACCTTTTGAATGTGATAAGATAGCTACTTAATTCCTTCTCTAAGAAGAGCTACCTTTATGTACCTGTTGATCGGCATAGATTAAAAATATAATAACTGCTTAGTGTGGTCACCTGATTTTTTAATACTTTCACTTTCATTTTGAACTCGCTTTATAAATTCAGGCAATACATTATACATGTTACCCTGGGTCAGTAACATCACATTACTGTTTGCACAAGTGATATTAAACCCATAGTAGTAGTATATGACACAGTAAGTTTCTTTTTTCCTGTAAAATCATTAAAATAATGTTTAACTAATGCTTATAGAGGGAAACAGCTCAAGGCCAATTAGCACTCTGGCCCTATTACGAAACATCATATTTTTCCCTAAGCTTCAGTCTACTGAAAGAAACCAGAGTGGTACTGAAAATGTATTCTTATTTCCTTTCATGCTTGGTTACTTTTATTGGTTTAGTCAGGCTTGGACAGGCCCTTTTACAGTAGAGACCTAGTAACATAGTAATCATAGAGTTAGCACACTGTCTCAGAATACATTATTAAGGCAACTAACAGTAGTTGGCAAGAGTCTACTTGTATACTCAATCGTTTTCAAAAATGGTGTAAGAGACTGGCAGAAATTTGCCAGAGGATACCCGTAACCATATTAGAAAGTACAATATATTATTAAAATTTGTTTATATACCCTTGCTATATTCTTTAACCAGTCAGCAAATCTGCCATTTTAAATTGCAGATATTAATATAGTACATGCCTGTATGCAGTACTGGATTAAACTGGTATCTGTATAAAATAATCCTGCATTACAGCAGTTCTTTAAAAAAAAAAATCTGCTAGGTGTTTGGAGCTGATTAAACACTCCTCTCCATCTGAAATAAGACACTGTTCCCATATTTCAAAAAAGAAAGTATCCCATATTTAACATTTTAAGAACTATCAGAGCTTCCAGGCATGCTGGTGTTTAATTTTTAGATTTTTGTGGTGCAGTCAAAGGAAAACTGCAGGCTTCTATCCTCTTCAGGGGTCTTAACTGTTGTAGAAATCTCCCAGTGTTGACACAGGCTTTTTTATTTGTAGATGTTTATATACTATTGTTGTAACATGATATATCACGTCTATATATAATCTCAGAATGTAGATCCACTGAAAAAGGAGATGCCATAATGACAGTGTGATAATGGAATATGTTTCTACTTTTAATGAACCAGTTGCTTCAGGTCAATATATCTCTTGCAGCCTTTCCTGCAGTCACGAAAATGTATCATTGGATAAGATTGGCAAATTCTGTTCCCATATGCTTGGTCATAGTTATGAATGCTGATTTTATATTTTAAAGTAGAATAGTGAGCATAATAAAGAGAAGAAGAATGCAAGGCAGGTCTTAAATGCTACAAATCAAGAAATTAACTGCATTGCAGAGGGAAACATTGGAATTCCAAGTGAACAACTCCTTTACTTATACTGCTTGATGGTAGTTTCAGTGAAGTCCACTAGAGGGAGGCAGTGCCAAAGCTTTGAGAATTCAGACCCATCATTGCTTTTCTTCAAATATGATGTATTTTTTCCTCCCTGTTTCAATTTTTGAGGATGTTGATTCTCTGGAAGATGATGTGAATAGCTCATCAGAAATGGAGTTTTGAACTGTACTGATGTTAATAATTATTACGAAGCTGAACCTCACCCTCATTTTTTTGTTGGGGGGCTAACACATCATTTTATTTATTTTATTTTACATTTGTTGACCGGGCTAGTCTAACTGGATATATGTCCATTTTCAGTAGAGGCCCGGGGAGAAAAGCTCCACATAAAAACAAAACAGAATATTGCAACTACAGATACAGTTCACTTGTCAGACAAAACAGTTGTTTACATGGTAACTTAGTAAGCATGATAGATAACAAAACAATAGAGATTTTTTTTTGTTTTTTTGTGTTTTCCTGTGGACCAAACAATAATACAAGAAAAGAGTATTCAGAAGGGTATGAGACATTCCCAAATCAAAGTTGTAAATACGGCACAGAAGAACAGATTATTTACAAGGTAGGGAGAATTATTTAAGGGCAGTGAGTCATCTATAAGGCGGTGACATATTCATAAAGTGCTTCCTGGGTACAATTATTCTAACCTATAATAGTCTCAGATATCATTCTAAGAAATGATGCACTTTAGTATTCGTAGTTTGGCATTTCTGTAAGAAATGTATATATTTTTAAACGTATAGTATTGCCACTTTCTCAATGGCTATATCTGGACACCTTATTCTAGTGTTTTTTTTTTTTTTTGACTGAAGTATGTAGGGTAAATGATCAAATGCAAAGTATATTTTTACATACAAATGTATTAAAATGGTGTAAGTAACTCTTGTGTAGTTTTCCTTTACTTGGGCCTAATTCCATCTGGACCAAGTTTCCTTGGGCCTAATTCCATCTGGACCAAGCTTTCTTGAACCTCTGTACTAACCTGTACTCAGGCAATGGGTAGCAGGGTCCAACGCTTTCTCTGCAAAATACTGGTTTCATAAATCTGCCATGGATTTACCCCCTTCTAACTGACACCTGGATTCTCTCCTGCCTCTTCAGCTCTATATCTACTTGCTACCTGATAATGTTGCATATAGAAATAATATTTTTCCCTTGCTCAATTCTCTTCCATTCAGCACACTTGCTCATTATGACTTGCCTCATTATGACTTGCCAAGCTGTCACGTTTTATTTTCATACCACAGACCATGCTTTTTGTGATTAATATTGATATTGATAGAACAATTCACTTTTTTCTTTTATTTAATCTCTGACAGGATAACCCCACGAGCAAAATATTTCTGCAGGGAAGACCCAGAGGACAAAATGATATAAATTACACTAGGTTACATTATACATTACATCTCATCATTTTATTTTATTTATTTATTTTACATTTGTTGACCGGGCTAGTCTAACTGGATATGTATCCGTTTTCAGTAGAGGAGAAAGAGAAAAAAGACAACCAGTAGGCAAAATAAATAAATAACAATAAAAATAATAAAATTAATGATAATGATACACAATAAACAAAAAAAAAAAAAAAAAAAAAAAATTTCACAAGAGAGAGAGAAACTAAAAATAGGAGATATATATATATACTGTACTACTGTATTTATTATTAAAAAATAACTAACTATACTACTACTATATATACTATGTATTTAACCTTTATAAAACAGAAACAATAAAACAAGATGAAGTAAAAAGGTTGTTGGCAAAGTATACATTGGTTGTTTATTTAATACTTGACAAAATATCCTGCTGAGGTAAAGTGCATTTTTAAATGAAAACCAAGGTCACTACAGACATTTCAAATTCATATAACAATTTGATAAAAATAATACTGCAGCAGTCAATATACTGATAGCAAATATGTATACTTTATCATTATTATTATATGAGAGATGATTATAGATAAGGGGTTTAGCTGATAGAAAGATATGGCTCATATTTACAAAAAAGACACAGAAAATGATAGAATAAACATGCATTAACTATTCAGAGAAGATGGAGGCTGCGGCCATATATCTCAGCTGTGCCTCATTATGACTAACATTCCTCATTTTGAGTCCTAAAAATTCCATTTTCTAGTCTTGTTCTGCATTGAAAGAATCTGTCACATAGTCATTAGAAAGACTGTTAATAGAAATCCATTTCAAATAATACTGAATCATATTAATTACCAAAAGAAGACATTTAAACATGAAGCAAGCTTTCTAGCCAAGTTATAAGTGTCCCCCTTTTTGTCCATCTGTAAAATATTTTTAGATGTAGTTTGGATATGGACATTGAAAGTTCTATATACAGTTGTAAAAACCTGTTATAGATCCTGCAGAGGCCCTTTTATAGTTATTAGTTTTAGGCTGGAGGACATAACATTGGAAACAGAAGAAGAGGAAATTGCTACTGCTAAGAAAGATCAGTTAAACAGCCAAGACACATCTATATTCAAATTAACATTTAGGGTGAAAGTGTTAAATAGCAGGGAAACTGAGTCATACAGAGCAAAACTTTGTAGTCATCCATATGAATGGGGGCATTTTCACCTATTCTAGAACCTATTGTTATTTTTTCTTTGTCACTGAAAAGTTCTCTGACTGCCTGTTTTAACTTGGTATTCATGTGATCAAGCTGTAATACATACTCTGAATGATAAAACCAGGCATAGAATAAATCACTTGGAAAATTTAATTACCCTGGCTTTTTTACCATATACTATTACTACATACAGTATTTAGTTAAACTATTTCTATCCTTTGTTGGATTTATATGTATATGTGGATATTTATGCATTTTCGCCAAAATATAATGTCCTAAATTATTAAATAAATGTGGACTTTGTGTGGAGAACAAAATGAAAATTACAGAAAAAATTGTGGAAAATTCTGATTGCAGTTTTCTAGTGGCCTTGTTTATTAATTCCATTTAATGAACAATTCCTTCATGAATTACTGAACTCAGAATTTTATATGGTACAAATGATGTTATCCACAACATAACTATTCATAGGTTCATAGGTGCTTACTAGGCTAAAGACTGCAAGGGCTTTTTTAAGCCTAGCCATGCATCCCAAATCTCTGACAAGTTCCAGTACCCTTGATAAGTGTAAGCATGGGCCTGGGAGATGAACCATTTACAGGTTACTTCTGTCCATTAGAGACGTAGGTGCCAAATCAAGGATGAAATTCCATCTTTATCATCCAATTGTCCAAGCTGCATTTGAGCTGGGTTAGGGAGGAACTCTGCTTCACATGGATGGGGAGCCTGTTCCATAGATGGGATAGTTTCTGGGATACAAGCCTATCTCTCCAGCAGGTCCTATTTATATCACAGGCAAGGCTTGTCTTTAGGGGTAATTCTGGTGCTGTTTGTTTTGTGGATAATGCAGGAGATCCATCAGAGTGGAGTCTGACTATGCCCTGTATGCCAGGCATAGATCTCCCCTCAAAAACCTGTAGGAGACCAAATACAGGGATAGGACCTTGAGGTGGTCTGAATAGGGCATATTACTTACGCACTGTATTCTTTTAGTGAGGAACCTCTGTGGACGTTCCAGTTGTTGGATATGCCTGGTTAGGTACACACCAAAGGGGGCACTATACTCAATGATAGGTCTGATGAATGCTAAATACAGTGGAATAATGACATCCTTGGACTTGGATGCCATACCTTTGTTTATAAGTTGGGCAACATAGAATCATTTCCTCACCACTGTAAACACATGATGATCAAAGGCTAGATTACTATCTATGTGTGTCCCTAAGTCCCTGACTAATGGGTCAACTCTAAGGGGTGTGTTATCAATATGATATCAAGGATGGATGAGTTCTAAAAGGATACTATTATGCATTTAGTGTTAGTCTATGGCTCTGACACCAGTTGTTTGTCTGTGTCAGCCCCTCTTGGAGAACATTTGTGTCAGTGTGAGATTCAATGACAGCTCCTAATTTGCAATCATCTGCAAATTTAATCAACCAGAGACCACTGACATTGGCACTGACTTCTGGGAAGTAAATGCCAAAAAGGAGCAGTCCAGACTGATCCTTGAGGACTCCACTTGTGATTGGCCTCTTTGTAGAGGTGTACTCCCCAATTCGAACTTCCTGGGTCCTGTCTGTGAGCTAGTTGGCTATCCTCTGGGTGACATATGGGTTTGAACCTAGCTTCTTGAGTTTGCCAACAATACCTGAGTGGGGTATTTTGTCAAATGCCTTGTCCAGGTCAAGGTAGGCAGTGTGAATGACTTTGCCCTCATCCATTGCTTTGGTGACCTTCTCAAAGAAGTCCACCAGGTTGAGTAGGCATGATCTGCCCTTGACAAAATCAAACTGGGTTGGGTCCAGTGTCTGGAGGTTTACTATATCTCTATTGATCATCTCCATGACAGTTCTTTCCATGGCTTTACATACAAGACTAGTGAGACTTGTGGGTCTGTAGTTTCCAGCAGAGGGATGATTGTTGCTCTTCTCCATTCGTGTAGCATGAAGCCTGTTTGGAAGCTACAGTTAAATAGTAATTCCAGAGGCCCTGATAGGTCATGTTTCATACTATTGAGAAGGCATCCTGGGATATTGTCTGGGCCCATTGATGCAGTGTTCTTGGTCTTAGAGAGAGCATTAAGGACCTGTTCCCTAGTGATCGTAGGAGAAGTTATATTTCATGATATTTCCTGAGGGAAGGTTGACTGGGAGAGAGGGGTAAAGTTGGAGCTGAATTTATCAGCCAGGAGGTTTGCTGTAGCTTCTGGATCAGTATAGGTGACTCCATTTACAATGAGCTCTGCACACAATTGTGTATTGCCTTTGAGGTTGTGGACATAGCTAAAGAATGCTTTTTGATTGTCCTTGGCCTGGGAGGCCAAACTTGCTTCAAATTTGGCTTTGGGAGACTTTTTGTCCTCTGATTTGTTTGTTTAGTTTGATAAGAGTGCTTTTATCCTGCTGGGTGCTGCACCTCGTAATTTCTGCCATGATTTTCTTCCTCCTGTTACACAACCGATTGATTTTCATATTGTAATTATATTATTTAGTATCTCTCATGTATTACATTATTGCATTTTGATTTGTAGCACATATTGCACACACATGTGTTTGCAGGAGTCGAGATTTGCCACACAAGAAGATGCATGATTTCATATGGTAATTGCAATGGTTCCATGATGTGTATATATATCCACTATTACTGCTTGTTATATGCTTACCAAACTGTGTAAAATGAAATAGATAGTTTTGCTTTACATTTGCTTTAGTGTTACATTCTATGTTTTGTGTGTGGTTGAATATATCAATAAGGCCCTGGTCAATGGCTGAAAAAGGCCCTTGAATGAGTTCACTCGCCCAGTTCATATGTGCATGCATCTTATTCTTCCCTTTTGCCAATGGTCAGCAGTTGATATTGTGATAGAGAAGGCATGGATATCCATGCTACTTCCTGATTGTAATCTGAGGACTCGGCGCTCAAGCAAGCTCATGGTAAATGATGACATTAAACAAGAAATTAAACAAAGGGATTCTGCCTGGAAAGCATAGATCTATCTAATAATGACCACCAATAATTTCCAGCAAGGATAGCTGCTAACTATGCAAAAGCTCTGTATTTAAGACATAGACAAAATAGCTTCTCCAAAAAAAACCCAAAATAAAGCTTTCCTTGATGGAGATAAAAAAAAAAAAAAAAAAAAATCATCAGGCACACGACATTCCCCCATTTTTGTCTGTCTGTCTGCCAAACTAACCAACAGCGAGGTACACTTACAACCTTCTTAAATGACTACTAAAATGTTCTCTTCACAGCTATTAAAGGGTTCACTGGGCACTTCCCTAGCAACTAGTAGATACTTCCCATCTAGCTATACAAATATACTCTTGTGCTGACCACTCGGACACCTTTCACTTCTCTAATGAAACCAAAGATCCCCTTTCCAAACCAAGCCTTCTGGTGACAGATTCTCTAAGTTTCACCCAACCTTCCTTAAGATTGCGGCAAAGAATATTGCCAGGCTCTTCATCTATAGTAACCATTCTCTCCCTCACTACTGGCAAAGTTCCACCTGCCTTCAAACATGCTATCATAATGCCTTTCCCTTTCACAATTTACATTTACAGACCCATTTCCAGTTTTCTCCTTAACTAAATTTTTGAAAAACAGGTGTATAAACAAGTCTTTAAATACACTAAAACTGTGGCCTGGTCTGTAATCAGCAGCATGTTTTTAACTTCTTTAACACCACAACAACCTGACTTTCTGCCACACAAGTCCATCATTTACGCTGCTGTAAATATTATTGGAGTAGGAGTTATTGTAGGCCTTACAATGGCATTCGAGACTGTTGACCACAGCCAACTTCTACAAAAAATTAGAAAATCTGAACTTTGGAGAAAAATATATTTTCAAATGAATCTGCACTCAATACTGGAGTACATCAAGGCTCTGATTTATGATTTTCTCTGTTTATCACTGACAGCACTCTTGACACACTAAACAAAACATTGTAATGTATGCTGACAATATTCTTTTACTGGAAGTCAGCAAAACATATTAGTTCCTGTAGGCTAATCTACAAATACAGTTCTGTCTTCTTATACACAGAACAGTTGTCATTTGTAATTCACAAATCACTGTAGCCACTAAATACTCACTAATTTTAATACAGCAAAAAAGCAGAGTAATAGCCTGCTCACCTACCCAATGAAATCAAATGCGCCATTTTGTCCACAGAAGCACTGCACACAGTAGCTGCAATGTAAAAGGAAAGTAATATGCAGCTGCTAAAAAGCAGACGAACTATAATATGAAATGGCCAAAAGCAAGCCGTTATATGTGATAATAATAAAAAGCTAACATTATAGAGCACAACTACCTGAAACCCCAAACCGTTCTGCATACATTATTAGAATGTACATCTCCCTGCACAGAAAACAAAACAACCACTTATAAAGATCACAATACCCCCCATTCTTCCCCGCCCTAAAAACAAAACTTCATACAAAGTTTTGATTGCCTCTGTTCCCCATTCCCTTAGTACCGCTCAACTTCTGACTATATGAACTCTGAACAAAACCAATAAAAACGGGAGAACAAGCTGCCAGGTAATGCACACGACTAAAACTGCGAGCTGCTTCTTCTGCCCGGGTACAACAGTTGGGTCTTTTCATCTTCATTTCTCTACTGTGTAACTATCTGCAACTTACTTAACCAGAAAGTGATCATGGCATACCTCTGAACATCTTCGTAGAAAAAAGTCCATAGAAAGCCAAAAATAATGAGGTCGTGAATCAGGGAAAGATTTTAAATACTGCTCTCAAAATTAAAATGTTAGTAGAGAAACAGCTTTGTGTTAGCATGCATTTTATGAAGGATATGAAGCCTGAAACTCAAATGTGTGTCATTATGCATTGACTTCAGTTTTCAAGACATGCTGAAAACTGCATGATCTTATGAGGAACCAACCAAAAATATAAGGTAAAAATGTGGACATTCTTTATAGTCCTAGACAGTCAAGATTTATGTCTCTCACACACGCAAGCATAGCTGGCCTTAGGGCCCAAATTCAAGGACAGATTTTAGACATTACTCTTATAAACTTGGAAAGTTGATCGACTAACAGCTGTTGCATCATCGTGCATTTTATGAAGTATGTGAAGCAGACGTCTGAATCTCCATACATTGATAATCGTATTACTGGCCTTTAAAAATCTTAGCAGAAGGTCAGAACGAGGAACACTTTTTCTATTTTTCACAAAATAAGGTCTTTATTTATTCAGCCTTATAGAGTCAGGGGTGTAGAATGTTTATATAATTTTTATGTACACACAGACACGTCTCACTTCATGAGGAACTTCATAAATTTAGGAGGGATAAGACTAAATGTGACGGCCAATATCATAGCACTATGTCTAAATCATATCAGTTGAGATGTGTGATATGGAGTGTGAAACTCAGTCCTCAATGATTTGCTGCAAAAAACACAAGTTTTATGGAGAGCACACCAACAATATGAGGCAAAAGCCTGGATATTCTGTAAGTGCTCCCCACTTCCTATTTCTTGCACATACTCTCTCTCACACACACGTACATCATAAGTTGGACCAAATTTAGGAACATATTTTAAATAATGCCCTTAAAAACTTCTAAAGTTGTGCAACAGTTATTGCATTATCACACATATTCTGAAGGATTCGAAGTCTGAAACTCTGTCCCCAATTATTTGTTAGAAAACCACATGGAGAACTGACCACAAATGAGACAAAAGACCAGAAATCTGGATATTTTGCAACACCCCCCACTTTCCTCATACACACACCATCCCAAATTCATGGACAGCTTTTAAATATTACCCTTACAAACTTTAAAATTGGCTAGATTGACAGATATTCCATTAGCATGCATTTTCTGAAGGATATGAAGCCTGAAAGTCAGTCCTCTAATTTTCTGGAAAACTAATGAGCAATACAGCAAAAATGCGAAACAAAAATCTCGACACTCTGCTAGATTCTCTTCCTCTTTACTTGTACATGTACGCTTGTACACAAAAAGGCCCAACAGCAGGGGCAGATTTTAAATATTGTTATTATGAAGTTTAAATGTTGCTGGAATAATAGGTAATATTTTAGCATACATTTTCTAAAGAACATGAGGTCTTAAACGGAGACCTTTTATGATTAGCTGAAAAACCACAAGTTTTATGGGGAACAGAAGAAAATATGAGGCAAAAATAGACATTCTACATGATTCTCCTCCTTTTAACACACACACACACTCACACACACACACACACACACACACACATATACTTGGCCCAAATTCAGGGATAGATTTTAAATAATATACTTAAAAATGTTGAAGGTTGGTAGAATAACATGCATTGTATTAGCATGCATTTTACCTCTCAAACTGTCAGTACAAAAATCTGGACAAAGCCAAAAATAATGGGGATCAAAGGTCCAAAAATAGAGACAGATTTTAAATATTGATCTTATAAACCTAAAAAAATTGTTAGAATAACAGATTTTGTGTTGGTATGCATTTTACTAAGAACAAGAAGTCTGAAACTCAAATGTCTGGCATTATTTATTGACTTCAGTCCTCAGTGTGATTTCTCAGATAGCCACAATGTATTTATTTAATTTAATTTAATTTATTTATTTATTTATTTATTTATTTATTTATTTATTTATGGTGAACAGACCAAAATTATGAAGCAAAAATCTGGACATATCTTGATAATCTGGACAGTTGAGAGGCATGATATGAAGTCTGAAACTCAATGCTGAATTATTTGCTAGAAAGCCACAAGTGTTATGAGGAACAGACCAAGAATGAGGCAGCAGACTGAAAATATGAGGAAAATGTGGGCGTTCTGCAAGCCCCTCTTTCTACACACACACACACACACACACACACACACACACACACACACACACACACACACACACACACACACAGGCCGATATTTAAATACAAATTTAAAAAGCTGTTCTTACAAACTGATGAAAGCTGCTAAAGTAGCAGGTGTTGCATAGCATGCTTTTTCTGTAGGATATGATGTCTGAAAAGCAATCCTCAATTTGGTGGAAAAGCACAACTTTTATGGACAGCAGATCAAACATATGAGTCAAAAGACTGAAAATATAAGGCAAACATTGGGGTAGCTGGCAGACTTCTCTCCTTTCATCTTATAGATTTTTATCTATATTAGGTTCATAGGTAGGTACTAGGCCCGAAGGCATTTATAAGCCTAGCCGGCTTGTATTGGCTTTCGCCACCCCTTTAGATTAGTTCCCTGTGCCTCTGTCCAGCAGAGCCATTGAAGTGATCCCTGGGGTAAACTTTCTGTTTCCCATCCACTCATCAAGTTTTCTCTTGAAGAGGGTTAGTGAGGAGCTCTGCCTAATGTAAATTGGAATCTTGTTCCTGAGCCTGGGAAGTCTCTGGGACAGGAATCTATCCCTCCAGCATGTCCTATTTATTGTTGGGGTGAGGTTTAGATCTCTGGAGCATGTGGCTTGAGGGGATATGGTTTTCTTTAGGTGGAGCATGTCCATCAATTCTGGGTTGGACATGGCATTGTATATCAGGCAGAGATCACCTCGGAGTAGGTGGTATGCAACCGAGTACAGCTGGAGTTTCTTCAGTCGAGCTGCATAGGGCATCTGCTTGTGGCCAGTTATCCTCTTACTGAGGTACTTCTGTGGTCTTTCCAGTTGTTGCAGGCGTCTTGTAAGGTATATCCCAAATGGGGCATTGTACTTTATGATTGGTCTGATGAGTGATGCGTAGAGGGGCCCAATGATCTCTTTCGATCTGGCTGCAAACCCTTTTGTGATTAGGTGGGCCACATAGAAGGATTTTCTAACCACTTTGGCAATGTGATTATCAAAGGACAGGTTACTATCTACTTGGGTCCTCAGATCCCTTATTATGTCTTCTGTATTTAGGGAGCTACCACCTATGTGATATTTGTGGGTACTTTCTTTTTTTTCCAAAGGCGATGACTATGCACTTTTTGGCATTTAGCTTGAGGCCATGGTTTTAACACCAGGTATCTGTCTCAGTGAGACCTTTTTGGAGGATGTCTGTGTCAGCCAGAGAGCCAATTATAGCCCCTAGTTTGCAGTCGTCTGTGAACTTGGTCAGCCATAGTCCCCCTGTGCTTGCCTTTTCCTCTGAGAAGTATATGTCAAACAGAAGGGGTCCTAGGACTGAGCCCTGGGGAATGCCACTTGTAACCGGTTTAGACTCAGACCTAGCTCCCACAACTCTTACCATGTGGGTTCTGTCTGTGAGCCATTTGGCAACCCATCTTGTGACATAGGGGTTTATGTTCAGGCTGGTGAGCTTGTCTATAATACCTAACTGGGGAATGGTGTCAAAGGCCTTTGCGAGGTCTAGGTAGGCTGTGTGGACCACCTTTCCCTCGTCTATAGCCTTGGAAGTCCACCAGGTTTAGGAGGCAAGATCTGCCCTTAACAACGCCGAACTGGGTAGGGTCCAGTTATTGGAGGTTCCCAATGTCTCTGTTAATGAGATCCATGATGATGCGCTCCATAGCCTTGCAGACCAAGCTAGTCAGGCTTATAGAGTTATAGTTCCCGGGGTCCTTTGTGGCTCCACCTTTGTGGAGCAGAATAACTGTTGCTGTGTGCCACTCTGTGGGCACATAGCCTGTGGGGAGGCTGAGATTAAACAGTGTGTTTAGGTGCGGGGTTAGTTCATCTTTGAGCTCTTGTAGAACGCAGCCTGGGACACCGTTCGGTCCCATTGATGCTGTGTTTTTGGCCTTGGAGAGGGCTGTTTTAACTTGAGTGTCTGTGATTGCAGGGGCACTACATTCATCTGGTATAGTTATGGGCCCTTTTGGGGGTGAGAGGGGGTGAAGTTTGCACTGAACTTGTCTGCCAGGATGTTGACTATATCAGATGGTTCAGTGTATTCTGTGCCATTCTGCACTAACTCCGAGCAGATCTGAGAATTGTCACTTAGATTCTTGACATAGCTAAAGAATGCCTTGTGGTTATCTTTGGAGTCCATGGAAATTTTTCTTTCGAAGCTAGCCTTGGATGATTTTATGAGGGAATGTAGTTTCTTGCTGATACTGATCAGGGATGTCTTCCCTTCTTGGGATTTTACTCTCTTCTGTACTAGTTTCCTCCTTCTACTGTATAGCTTGTTTATGGCAGGGGTCCACCAGACTGGTTTCCTTTTCTTGGAGGAGTGAGTCTTGGTTTTGTTTGGGATAGCATGACCCATGCATTCTTGTAGGTGCCCATAGAGTGCATTAGTAAAGGATTTTGCAGCTTGGACAGCATTATCCTTCAGCATGGGGGCTTTGAAACTTCCCACCTCGGTCTTAAGTAACGTGAAGTTTGCTTTTGAAAGGATTTTCACTGTGTTTTTTTTTTATCTGGGGTAGTGGCGGAATGTGGATATCCAGAGTGATTAGTTTATGGTTAGATCTAACCAGCGAGGGGCTGACGTCTGGTGTGAAACACCGGTCACCCATGTTGGCGATGACCAGGTCCAATATGTTGTCACCTGCAGTGGAGGTGTTGACCAGTTGATCCAGGACGTTTGAGTTTATAAATTCTAGGAAATGTTGGGCAAGGGAGTTTGTACTTTTGTAGTTCTCCCAGATAATGTTTGGGTAATTGAAATCACCCAATATCAGGGTGTTTGGTAGGACCTTTATGTTTCCCAGTGTTTCCAGGAATGTAGAGTGGGGTCCTGGGACATGGAGGGTGATCTGTAGCAAGCTATAATTTGAATACCAGTTTTGCCCATTGTTAGTTGCATGTGGATGATCTCTGAAGCATCGTGCTGTGCCACTAACCTGGAGGTGTGGATATCCTTGATGAATATGGATACTCCCCCACCTTTTGTATTTCGGTCCAGATTTTGTGGCCAAAATGTATGGTATGAGTTGCAGCCTGGTAGTGCTGGGGTGCTCTCTGGAGCCTTAAACCAGGTTTCTGTTACTGCACATATATCGATTTTCTCCCTACTGAGGAGTGCCTTGAGTGCATACATTTTTGAGGTTTAGACTTCTGGCATTGAGTAGCATTACCCTCCGTTTTTTGTTACTTGTGCTATTTTAGGGAGGTGGGTTTGTCTTTTGAGCCTTGCCTAAAGCAGGCACTATAGGGGTGGCAAGAGCCTTGGCCAGTATTTGAAACCCTAAGGGTGACAGGTGTAAGCCGTCTCTAGTGAAGCAGCGTGGCTTGTCGAGCATGTCATCCCAGGCTGGCAGACACTGAATCCCCTTTGAATGACACCAATTGTTGAAATTAATAATTTTTTTCTCTATACCGTGGTATCATTCTTGGTGAGGGCAGGATGCTACTCAGGGTCAGGGTCATACTGGCCTGGGATATGTGATCAGAGAGCTCCTCCATGTCTCTTTTCATGTAGTCCAGGGATGTACGGCTCAGGTCATTCACACCAACATGGACAATGACAGAGTCATATTTGTACCTGTTCTGAAGTGACCCGAGTGCTTGTGTTATGTGGCGGATCCTGGCACCCGACAGGCAGCTAACTGTAACCTTCTCCTTGTCCAGCCTAGTTAGTGGGACATCAGTAGTGTGCCTGACTATAGAGTTGCCTATTACTAGTGTGTTGGGTATGTTATTTTGCGTTAAGGGCTGTGATTGCGTGGCACACTGATATGTGAAGTATGTGTTTCATGGTTTGTGTTGGGGAGTGGAGGTTGCTTGGATGTCTGCTTTGGAGGTCTCTGTTGCTTTTGCAGATTTTTATTTAGAGCCTCTGAGTATGTTTTCATGTATTTACGTGTGTTTTTTGCCGGTGCTGTTTTCATAGGTCTATGTGAGACTGGTGGTGTGATGCAAGTAATTCCCTTATCCTCTTGACTGCCTGGTCCAGTCTTGGGTTGATAGAGCTTAGCCTCCAGTTTGGCTTTATAATTGCATCTCTCACATGTATTCATGTTTGGTGGAAGGAGGAGATGGTTGTCTGTGTACATGAGGCAATTGTAACATTGCCTCAAAATGCCCAGATTCACCAGTTGGACCAGTGAGTACACCTGAAACTGCCCTTTGGACATGCCTGGATAGGTACAGTGAACTGCTTTACTGACTGGCTGGTAAGGTCGAATAGAGAGCCTTGCCCTTTCTCTACAGTATAGGGGGGTCTAGTGCTAAGGTTTATTAGTGCTTGCTATGAGTTTTGAGCAAGTGCCGGGATGAGAAGTGAATGGTTTGAGTGCTTAAGTTGAAAGTTTGCTAGTTCCAGTGGCGGCTGGTGACTTCAAATCACAGGGGGGCTGCAGGAGACGCTGAATGGGCGGGGTCAAAGGGAAGGGGTGTGGTCAACCATAAAGGGGAGGAGCTATGCACAAAACCACAAAAAAACTAACTTTAATTAAATACGCTGCCCTGGGTGGCAAACCATCATTATGAAAGTCCAATCAAGACAAAAATAAGTGTAGAAGAATAAAAATATTTCAATGCATTGGCTGCATGACAGCTTACTTAATATCTAGATGGAAACAAAAGGTTGTGAGGCATGAAAAAATAAATTACTTTTTAAATACATTACTGGAATGCCAGTCAAAATCAAGTATAAGAAAAACCAGAAGCACTCAACTCAAACTACTTCTCCTTGCACTGCAGTTCTAATTATAATATATTCAGCTTTATTAAAGTACCAAGCAACATGCTGAAAGTAGAAATCTATGTGATGCCCCCACTTGTAAAAATGTTTCTTATCCAAAAAAGACCTGCTGCCTGACGTTTCATGGGGAAAACATGATAAAAGTAACAAATGAAAAGCAAACAAGAAACAAGCTCAAGATACATTGCTTAAAGGATTACTGTACAGGTTATGGACCACACATGATTGGCATTCTGTTTAGTTTACGGGTAAAGCCTGTAGAGATGACTGGAAGTCTCCAACAAGTGTAATGAGCTTTTTAAATAATGGAATCCTGTCCTTTAATACCCAAGGCTTATACATTATCTAGTCAAGTATTCTCTGCATGGCAACAACAGAAAGGCTTTCAATGTTGGCAATTCTTTAACAGTATGCTTATTAAAGCTTACTTGCATCTTACGATGTCAGACAAGCTTACCTTATGGTCATTAAAGCATTGCTACTTAAACACAGAGCAACAGGCACTTTGAGTAATAAGCATAAATCAACAGTACAAAAATATGACAGAAACCAGACCATTCTGCAAAATCAAGGACAGACGAAAAGCCACTGTAGTACTTATGCAGTGTGTCCTCCCCATCCAAGGTAGATACAACTACTCCTTGCCTTGCTTGGACACATCCAGAGTCACTACATGGGGTGCAACAAGCATGTCACAATTTGAAATCTCTCTGGCTGACTGTGATGGCCCTGACACATTTGTCATACCTCTCAACTTCAAGAGCAAGAAATCTGGACAAAGCCATACACAGAAGTGGGACAAAGGCACAACAAGAAGGACAATTTTAAATATTGCTCTAATAAACTTAGAAAGATAATAGAATAGGTCTTGCATTAGTATGAATTTTCTGAAGGGTATAAAATCTGAAACTCAAATGTCTGTCATTTTCTAACTTCAGTCTTTAGTGATTTGTCACTAATTTGCCAAAAACACAATTTTATGAAAAATGGACCAAAAATGTGATGCAAAAATATAAAATAGACACACAATACAGCTTCTACCTGTCAAAGAAGGGACACTTTAATATTAGTACTGCTACCTTGAGCAGCTGACAAAATAAAAGAATCTACATGCATTTCAAGTAATCTATAACTTTGATTATTACAGTTATTTCTTAATTGTAAACCCTCCATGTTTTCTTCCAAAATTGCTATTTTATGGAGGGATTATTAGGGGAAGAGCAACATTTTGAGCCAAAAATTGGGGACAGTTGAGAGGTTGGCTATGCCTAATTCTATAAAGCAATTTATTTGCATGTACCTCTCAACCTGTTAATGCAGTAAATCTGAACAAGGCCAAATATATTGGGGCACATATAAACAGTACTAAAAATTGCTCTGTTATAAACTGAGACAAATGATAGAACGGCTCAGACTTTGACATGCACTTTTATGAAGGTCATGAAGTCTGAAACTTATTATTTAGTGACTTCTGGCAAATCATTTAGGAATTAAAACTACAAATTTTATGAACAACAAACCAAAAATAAGAAGCAAAAATCTATTCATTCTTTGAAAATCTGGACAGTTGGGAGGTATAGTTCAGCTGGGCCTGTCTGAGTTTGCTTCCCCTCCCCTGACAAAATAATGGTTGAACTGGAGCCTCTGCAGCCATTCCAATTAACCATTACTTGGCTATTTCACTCCATTTACCATAAACACTAATGTGCATACTGCTTTACTTCAATGATTGGACTTCATTTGAAAGTTTTATTTTGTATTTTACAGCACAAACATTAAGTAATCTGTTAAACAAAGCAATGCAGTCTCACAATGAAAACTTAGCATTAAAACTTCTCTGCCCTTGAAACTCACATTCATTGAAACAGCATTGAAACCCACATTCAAAGAAAATACATTTTGCCAGTGGCAGATAAAGATTAATTTTGGGCTGTTTTGAATCATAGGCCCCTTGCATATGAAACATACATGTGCTCTTTGATACACCTTCCTCATTGTACTAAAATTATATTCCTTGTACAATACAGTACACTTGTTAGAGGGTGTTTTAAATTTGTTTTGAACATTTTTCCAGTAAGCAATGAAACAAAACATATGCACCCATAATGGCAAAACTGCCCAGTTGAGAACATTTATCATAAAAAGTCTACTCAGACTTCCACAGTCCACCATTATTAGTAAATATACACAATTCTACAGTCCACCATTATTAGTAAATATGCACAATTCCACAGTCCACCATTATTAGTAAATATGCACAATTCTACAGTCCACCATTATCAGTAAATATGCACAATTCTACAGTGCACCTTTATCAGTAAATATGCATAATTCTACAGTCCATATTCAGTGAATTCAGTTCTTGCCATAGCTGTCAACCTTAGCACAAAACCTGGACGAAGCCAATAATGGGGAATACAGTCCCAAAAATAGGGACAAATTTAAAATATTCATCTTATAAACTTAGAAAATTGCTACAAACCCAGCTTGTGCTACTATGTATTCTCAAGCACATCAAGTTTGACACTCAAATGCCGGTCAATTCTACTGCGGACAGAACAAAAACAATTTTCAGCAGAGACGCAGGGATTAATACTGCAGACACGTCTGTGTAAAATGGCAGGGCATCAGAGCAAATCCACACAAACACAGGCAGGAGATGCAGACTCCACACAGAAGCCACCCCAACCAAGAATCAAACCAGAAAACCTATAGCTGTGAGGCAACAATACTACCACTGCACCATCAAATCTGCAAGGAATTAAACATTCAGAAACCTGAAGGCTGAAATTCAAATGCCTGTCAATTTTACTGCGGACAGAACAAAAACAATTTTCAGCAGAGATGCAGGGATTAATACTGCAGACACGTCTTTGTAAAATGGCAGGGCACCAGAGCAAATCCACACAAATACAGGGAGGAGATGCAGACAGAAGCCACCCCAACCAAGAATCAAACCAGAAAACCTATAGTTGTGAGGTAACAATACTATCACTGCACCATCAAATCTGCAAGGAATTAAACATTCAGAAACCTGAAGTCTGAAATTCAAATGCCTGTCAATTTTACTGCGGACAGAACAAAAACAATTTTCAGCAGGGATTAAAACTGCAGACACGTCTTTGTAAAATGGCAGGGCACCAGAGCAAATCCACACAAACACATGGAGGAGATGCAGACTCCACACAGAAGCCACCCCAACCAAGAATCAAACCAGAAAACCTATAGCTGTGAGGCAACAATACTACCACTGCACCATCAAATCTGCAAGGAATTAAACATTCAGAAACCTGAAGGCTGAAATTCAAATGCCTGTCAATTTACTGCATGGACAGAACAAAACAATTTTCAGCAGGGATTAAAACTGCAGACACGTCTTTGTAAAATGGCAGGGCACCAGAGCAAATCCACACAAACACATGGAGGAGATGCAGACTCACACAGAAGCCACCCCAACCAAGAATCAAACCAGAAAACCTATAGCTGTGAGGCAACAATACTACCACTGCACCATCAAATCTGCAAGGAATTAAACATTCAGAAACCTGAAGGCTGAAATTCAAATGCCTGTCAATTTTACTGCGGACAGAACAAAACAATTTTCAGCAGAGATGCAGGGATTAATACTGCAGACACGTCTTTGTAAAATGGCAGGGCACCAGAGCAAATCCACACAAATACAGGGAGGAGATGCAGACAGAAGCCACCCCAACCAAGAATCAAACCAGAAAACCTATAGTTGTGAGGTAACAATACTATCACTGCACCATCAAATCTGCAAGGAATTAAACATTCAGAAACCTGAAGTCTGAAATTCAAATGCCTGTCAATTTTACTGGGACAGAACAAAACAATTTTCAGCAGGGATTAAAACTGCAGACACGTCTTTGTAAAATGGCAGGGCACCAGAGCAAATCCACACAAACACATGGAGGAGATGCAGACTCCACACAGAAGCCACCCCAACCAAGAATCAAACCAGAAAACCTATAGCTGTGAGGCAACAATACTACCACTGCACCATCAAATCTGCAAGGAATTAAACATTCAGAAACCTGAAGGCTGAAATTCAAATGCCTGTCAATTTTACTGGACAGAACAAAACAATTTTCAGCAGAGATGCAGGGATTAATACTGCAGACACGTCTTTGTAAAATGGCAGGGCACCAGAGCAAATCCACACAAATACAGGGAGGAGATGCAGACAGAAGCCACCCCAACCAAGAATCAAACCAGAAAACCTATAGTTGTGAGGTAACAATACTATCACTGCACCATCAATTATACAAGGAGTTAAACATTCAGAAACCTGAAGTCTGAAATTCAAATGCCTGTCAATTTTACTGCGGACAGAACAAAAACAATTTTCAGCAGAGACGAGGGATTAAAACTGCAGACACATCTTTGTAAAATGGCAGGGCACCAGAGCAAATCCACACAAACACAGGCAGGAGATGCAGACTCCAAACAGAAGCCACCCCAACCAAGAATCAAACCAGAAAACCTATAGCTGTGAGGCAACAATACTACCACCGCACCATCAATTATGCAAGGAATTAAACATTCAGAAACCTGAAGTCTGAAATTCAAATGCCTGCCAATTTTACTGCGGACAGAACAAAACCAATTTTCAGCAGGGATTACAACTGCAGACACGTCTTTGTAAAATGGCAGGGCACCAGAGCAAATCCACACAAACACATGGAGGAGATGCAGACTCCACACAGAAGCCACCCCAACCAAGAATCAAACCAGAAAACCTATAGCTGTGAGGCAACAATACGACCACTGCACCATCAAATACGCAAGGAATTAAACATTCAGAAACCCTTAAGTCTGAAATTCAAATGCCTATCAATTTTATTTAACATTTTTAATCAGGACAGTCTGACTTGGAACAAATAAACAAATTTTCAGCAGAGGCCCAGGAAGAAATAATGCAGACATGTCTTTGTAACATGGGAGGGCACAAAAGCAAACCCACACAAACACAGGGAGAAGATACAGACCCCACAAAGAAGGAACCCCAGCCAAGAATCAAACCCAAGAACCTGCAGCTGTGAGGCAACAATGCTACTACTACACCATCAAATATCAAGCATTGCAACATTTACAAACCACAGATATTATGAGGAACAGATCAGATCGAATATGAGGTAAAAATCTGAAATTTTAATGGTGGTGGGTAGGGAACTCAAGTCTTTAACACCTGGGTACAGGGTTCAAGCCTGAGGCATTCCCTACCACACCACCATAAGCACCTGGGGCATTTTCACACACACACACACACACACACACACACACACACACACACACACACACACACACACACATCTCCCCAGTAAAGCACAAGCACCATACACAAACTCCAGTAAAGCACAAGCACCATACACAAACTCAAGAAAAATAAACATTGTAAATTAAAAGGCACCTTACCTGAATGAATACATCCAGAGTTAACGTCGTACATACATCCTTCAATACTGAAGACCCGGCGTCCGTACATACATCCTTCCCAATACTGAAGACCCGAGATCCACATGCTCCTTCCGAGATCCCTGAGGCTCTGTCCCGAGTCCCTGCTGCTCCTCTTGCAGTCCGGGACGCCCCATATCTTGGCGGGTCTGTGCACTGTAAAAGTGCACAGACGCCTTGTGTCCCCTATGGACGGCCGGGCTGCCTTGAGCATGCGCATAGACCGATAAGCCGGGACTCGGTCTATGCGCATGCGCGAAGTCCGCGAATTTTAAAAAAATGTTTTTTTTTATTTTTCATTTTGTTTTCTTTCTTTTTTTATGTTTGAGGGGGCTGCAGTCCGGCAGCCCTATGCCACGAGCCGCCCCTGGCTAGTTCCAAGGGAAAAATTGAAGAGTACACTTAGTGGAGCCGGGAATAGTTATACCCTAGCTAACCGGCTGCCCGGCGCCCAAAACCACGCAAATGTGGGTTTTATAGCAGGGAAATGAAAGAGATAGAAATTAGCCCAAAATGGCCAATAAACTACTAATTTCTGAGCTGAAACCACTCCTCCAGGGACAGATAGGCTGCTCAAAGCTCCCTCTCTCACAGTGAACAGAGAAACTTTCTTCTATCCAAGTAAGGTATGGGCAAACACAGAAACTTGTAACACATCCCTGAATTCAGCACTAACCTGAAAACTGGACTATACTAGCTTAGAAAGGTGGGAAAACCAGTATATTTTTTTTTTGTTTTTTTTTTTTTTTTCTTTTTTCAGAAAATAAAGAAGATACAATCCAAAAAAAGCACTTTAAATGCACATAAATGGCTATCACACTTGAGTGTGTAGCCTACAACAGTTAAACAGGTAATTTAAACACAAAAACGACTTTGTTAAAGTGCAGGCAGTAAAATAAGTACAATATGTAGCTGAAACAAGCTTTTTAAATCACAGAAACTCTAGAAAATCTGTGTTTTAGGTGGAATTAGCTAAAGGCAGCAAGAAAATCCAGGAAAATTATACTTAATCACTCCAAAGTCTCTCTTTTGTCTCTCTGCTGCTGTAGAACTCTGCTGGGCACCAGGCAGGAGCTTGCTGAGCTGTATGCTTACGTAGATATATATATATATATATATATATATATATATATATATATATATATGTTCTTAGGCATGTACTAGGATAATGGGATAATGACCACTGGGGCCTTTATATGCCTAGCCATGCATCCCAAGTGTATACTGCACATTTTTGAGCCTTAAAGGTTATTTTAAGAGGTATACATAAGCTAGGGTATGGGTAACAGACTGCCTCTGTCCATTAGAGAAATTCCAGGTGGCGCATCCTGGTCAGGTACATACTGAAGGGAGTATTGTACTCAATGATAGGTCTGATGTGGGCCAAATACACAGCAATGATGACCTTGGACCTAGATGCCATTTCCTTGCTTATAAATTAAGCAACATTGGTCAAAAGCTAGGATCGTGTTCACGTATATCTCCAAATCCTTGACCACTGGGTCTACTCTTAGGGCTATGTTATCAATGAAGAACTTTCCTAGGTTGGCTGATATCCCAAAGGGTAGTAGTATACATTCTTGGCATTGGGTTTTAAGCCATGACTTTGTCACCAGTCATTTGTCTGTGTTAGTCCTTCCTTAGTGTTTTGGGGTGATTCTATGCTTGTTCCTAGTCTACAGTCATCTGATGACTTGGCCAGCCAGATGCCTTTGAAATTGGCTTTGACTTTCGAGAAGTAAATGCCAAAAAGGAGTGGGCCTGGCACTGAGCCCTGAAGGACTCCACTAGTAACCTGCCTTTTTGTGGAGATGGTCTCTCCTCTCTTAATTTCCAGGGCCAATCTGAAAGCCAGCTGGCTATTCAGCCCATAACATGGGGGTTAATGCCTAATTCCATGAGTTTGTTTACAGTGTCCGACTGGGTTATTGTATCAAATGCCTTAGCCAGTTTAAGGTGGGCTGTATGCACCATTTTGTCCTCAGCCTTTTCAAAGAAGTCCACCAAGCTGAGAAGGCATTAGCCTTTGACAAAGTCAAACTGGGTTGGATTCAGTGTCTGAATGTTTCCTGTGTCAATATTAATCATATACGTGAAAATTCTTTCCATAGCTTTAGTCAGATTTATGGGTCTGTAGTTCCCAGGGTCTTTAGCTGGACTGCCCTTGTACAGAGGGATGACTGTTGCAGTTCTCCATTTACATGGCACAAAGTCTGTCACGAGGATATGGTTAAATAAAAGTCCAGATAGGTCATACTTCAGGCTATTTAGGAGGCACCCTGAGATATTATTGGGGCCCACTGATGCATTGCTCTTAGCCTTGGAGACCACATTTAAAACCTGCTGTCTAATTATAGCTGGGGGTTATGTTTGATGGTATTACTTGGGGAGTGCTGGGGGAGAGGCAGGAAAAATCTGAGGTGAATTTGTTGGACAGTATTTTTGCTATGTTTTCTGGCTCTGTGTAAGTGGCTCCACTAACATTTAGTCCTGCACACTGTTGTGTACTGCCTTTGAAGTTTTTGAACATAGTTAAAGAAACCTTGTGTTTGTAAGTGGTCTGAATGCTATCTTTCCCTCAAAATTGACTTTGATAGACTTATTTTGCCGCCTTAGCTGTTTGTTTAGCCTGATGAGAGAGTTTTTATCCTGCTAATTTTAGCTATGACTTTTTTTCCTTTTGTTGTACAATCTGTTTGTATGGTTTCCACACTTTTTTTTAGTAGTTCTGGGTTTGTTTCTGGTAGGTACAGATGTCTCTATGCATCTATTAACATGACTGTACAGAATTTCTTTGTACAAGTCTGCATAGGCAACTCTGTTCTCATGGTTTGTAGGGGCTAGAAATGTTGTCAGGTAATTCATAAGTAAGAGGTAGCTTGCCTTGGAATAGTTCCTAACTATTACAGGGTTTTCTGGAGTCACACCATTGATTTTTATTTCAAAGGACACAGCTTTATGGTCTGGCCTTACTAGACAGGACACTACATGGGGGGAGTGGCAATGTTCTCCCATATTTGTGAGTACCAGATCAAATATGCTTGCACCCCTACTGGACATATGGACTAACTGGTCCAGGGTGTTTGTGTTACAAAGTCCAGGAATCTCTGGGCTTGCAAGTTTGGGGTTGTGTAGGATTCCCAGTTTATAGAAGGGTAGTATATAAATAAAAAAAAAATGGGTATACTATACATTGAATACACCCATGTTGACATGTTAAATGATGCATTCATTGCAGTATTGTTGAAAACGCCCACATTGACAGGCAGCAATACATTCACTGAGAAACAGATTTAATGCATTCAAAATTTAACTTTAAAAAAAAACAAAAAAAAAACATTGTTTTTCTTTCAGATGGCAAGCTCCTTGCAATTCGTGTGTGTGTGTGTGTGTGTGTGTGTGTGTGTGTGTGTGTGTGCACGGGGGGGGGGTGCCCTCTGCCAACTCTGAGATTGCACAAACACAAGATAAGGACATATTCTCCAATCCTGAGAATTATATACACACACACACACACACACACACACACACACACACACACACACACACACACACACACACACACACACAATAAATATATATTTGGGCTGAGTATCAGATGTTCGGCATTGCCTTTATCAAATAAGGCAATGTCAATTAAACTATAAAAAGCCTGCAATGTTGAAAACCTTTGGAATCCATGTTCATAGGTAGGTACTAGGCTATCGGCCCAAGGGCCTACGTAAGCCTAGCCAACGAAGTTCCCTGGCTTACGCCAACCAAGTTCCCTGGCTTACACCAACCCAAGAAAGTTAATTTCCTGTGCCCCTGTTGAGCAGAGCCACAGAAGTGATCCCCAGGGTGTATTTCCTGTTTCCCATCCACTCATCAAGATTTTTCTTGAAGAGTGTTAATGAGGAACTTTGCTTTACTGCTTATTCCTACATCCAGCATGATGGGGACATTTCAGATTTGGTGTTTTACTTTGTTTCAGGTATTTGACATTGTAGGCTTCAGTATAGTTTAGTTGGCATTGCATGATTTGGTACAGGCAGTGTCGAACATCTTTTGGTAACCCTATGTGTGTATGTATACATATAAACACTTGTGCTGTTAATCCTCTGCTTGCTGCTGCAACCTGACAGCAAACCCATTCCTGCTTGCTGTTCTGCCCAGAGCAACCACAGATCTCTTTTAGTTACCCTGAAAAAATAATTTTTCTTGTATCTTAAAACAGCAGTTGAAAAGAAACTCTGTTGCAAGATGACCACTGAGAAAAAAGCCTTTGCCCTCTTCATACTTACCAGTAACAATAAAACAATTCATTGTCCTACTAGGATAGACAAAAAATAGTAACAATGGAAAAGCAGCTTGCAGCACATAACTGTTTAATGGCAGATCGCTGTGAGTTTGCATCAACCAGTCAGGTCCTTGCTTCACTGAAGCAGTCTTGGAATATTTCAGCTTTTCTATGACATAACTTCCTTACCGGAGGATAGTTTAAAAATATATGCTAAGATACAAACAGTGTTTCACTGAAGCAGACCTGATAGATTGTCTATCTTTTCACTAATTTCATCCTCACTAGTGGAAGTATTTAAAAAATAAAAATGCCAGGCAGTGACCTCAGCTCTTAGTTGCAGGTTTGACTGTTGGACAAAAGAAACCCACCTGCAGTGTGGCTACATCTCATTGTAGTCCACTCCAGCAGTGAGAGATTTGGGGCCGCCTTCAGCCATGGATTTTGTGGGTGCCAAAGCCTGGTATGATTCAGTAGAGTTTTGCACCATATCACTTTAGTAATAAGAACTGTTTTGACATATTATCTAAACTGCCTTTCTAATGACATTAGTTGAACCTAAGTCTAGAAAGCATTTCTGAACTGCATGCATACAACTGCAATATGAAATAAACTTCCACAATCTTAGCCAGTTACCTAACGGCAAGAATGCTGTGACTGCTAAAATTAGACATTTCTAGTTGAGATGGTAAGGGGTGAAGAATCAGCTCCGTAACACTTATGGAGGATCACCAGTATTTTGATCTTCATTATATGATTTATTTTAGGTACATGCATTCAGCGGGTAAGCTTCCGGCCTACAGTCTTCAGGAAGCTTGATGGCTTTAGATGCATACTGATAGTTTTACTGCCCATATGTGTATCAAGATTATTTTTGAAGGAAGGTGGCGGCTGTCCTGTTCTGACTGAAGTGGCAAGCTTATTCCATCATCTATGAAGGCATCATATAATGCATCTGTTTTTTTTTTTTCTGTTTCTGATATTTATTTTTAGCATTAGGGTCTCTGATCTGTCAGCTCCCTTAACAGTGTATTCCATGCAGAAGCTTTCAGGTAAAACTGCATCACACATTGTTATGTCACTGCTAAGTAACCTATAAGATACAGAGTAGAACTATAATTTTTGAAGCCTTTGAAAATAGTTCAACTTTTCTAGCCATATGAATTTTCTAGAATCTTTATCTTTTTCATGTTTTTTATTTGGCTTGTTAAAAGGCTGTACAACATAGCACTGTATTTAATAACAGGTCAAATTAGTGATATAATTTTCCCTGGTATGACTAGATATGCCTTGTATATTTAGATGGGCTGTAGAATATAGTTTATAGCTTTGGTAGATCCACACTGGCTGCAGTTTAAAATGTTATCAACATTTCTCTAGGATTTTTTAACAATTGTCTTTCTTGTGATTTAAACATGTATTTTAAGATCATAACTCTTGTCCTTCTGCCAAATATTGTGATGCTATAGATAGTGACATGAAATGTGATGTTATTACTGTTCTAACGTATGCATTTTCTAGATCATTTTGATGATCTTTGGCATATTTTTACTTTATTCTCCATTGACCAAGTTAGTCCCACTAGGCTAGTGACCTTTTTTTCAGAGGAGACTCAAGGTGGTATTTATACTTCTGGAGCAAATTTGGCCAGGACATCGGGGAACTTCTCCTACTCTTCTTGGTAGGTACCGTGGAATCTTTTACATCCATCTGAGTTACCACCAACTTGAACAGATGGGCCACATTTTAATGTCTCATCCAAAGGATGACACACACACACACACACACACACACACACACACACACACACACACACACACACACACACACACACACACACACACACACACACAGGAGTGCAGCATCCCCTTATGCATTAGGGTCCCTGTCAGTATTGGAAATTTATCCATGGAACTGGGTTGTGAATAGAACCCACAGCCTTCTGATCTTCCGGCACCAAAGACAAATGTGCTACTTGCTGTACAACTGACACTAGCATATTGGTATGTTTTACTGAAATAATATGCTACAGCATTTGCAGTATTTGACATATTTTGCTATCCAAACGCCACAGCTCAAATTTGCATCCAAGAAGAATAGTCCAAAAGAAGTAACCCTAGTACAGTGCCCAATGGGATTCCACATTTATGGAACTCTCAATCAATGGGATTCCACATTTATGGAACTCTCAATCAATGGGATTCCACATTTATGGAACTCTCAATCAATGGGATTCCACATTTATGGAACACATTTATGGAACTCTCAATCAATGGGATTCCACATTTATGGAACTCTCAATCAATGGGATTCCACATTTATGGAACTCTCAATCAATGGGATTCCACATTTATGGAACTCTCAATCTTGTTTTGTTGCATCCTGTTACTTATCCAGGGTTCACCCAGTGAACTGCATAGGAAGTTTCATTTAATGTGTTTCATTTATTGATGTATTCTCTTATGTTGGGTAATATTGAATGCTTTAGCAAGGTGAAAATAAACAGCTTGTACTGCCAGTCATTCATCAAGGGCTGCTTTTACCTCTTCAAACAAAGCCAAAGGATGTAAACAATGTATTGTAGGTTACTGTCTTTTATTTTTCCAAGTGTTCTGGGTTTCTAATACCATGATTGGAATGGGCCCCATTCCCATCATCAGGGTGTGATTAGAATACATGAAATTAATATAATTTGTCTTTGTTAACCAAGCATGCTCTTCTCAGCACCCGCACTGTGCACACAACCTCCTCCTGCAGTTCATACAGAGTTAGATATATTGGAAGCATATTTAAGTACATCTGTAAATTGTTTATTAGACCTGTTGGTCCTACTACTATTGGAGCTGTCTATTTATATTTATTCCACATTGCTGTAGTTTCTGTTTGTAAATTCTGGTATTTTATGACTGTTGTTTTCTGCACGTAAGACACTCTAATAAGTGGGTGTAACAATTGCAATGCTTGATGCTATTTTTCTCTTTACATGAACTACTATATCTGGTTTTCTTGCATCTATTTTTTGAACTGTTGGTAATGGGTGATCTCTTGTGATAAAAACTTCATCATTCTCTATAATGCTTTGAGATTCATGGATCCAATGCTTCTCGGCTACCTACTTTTATATTGTTGTGCTTGCACAATCCCCAGTGCAATACTCTTGCCACATTATTGTATACAGGAGCTTTGCCATGAGTGTATCACACCCAGCCGCAAGATGTGCAACTGTTTTCAGTGCTTTTTTACAGCATCTACATTTGTCTGTTTCTCCCACATTTTCAATGGATTTTGTAAACCAGACTGTATGTAATCCACTATCCTGGGCCACCATTATTAGCTTTTGGCTTCAGTTCACCTATCCTTAACCATTCTTGCGCCAAATCTTGATCAACACAATGTTGTTCCAGGAGATCTCTGTACTTGCCACGGTATTTGTGGATTTCCCAATCTATTTCCTTCTCTTCTTATAGGTTACTAAATATTAAGTTCAGGATCACTGAGATTTATTATGGTACAAGGAATTTTACCGTTCTTTGTTGTTGATTTGTGACTTTGTGTTCATTTACAAATATTGAGATACTGTCACCAATCCTATTAAATCTGCAACAAGGAAAAGAGGTAGATTTGGAATCAGAGATGTGAAGTTTGGGTCTCTAAACCAGGTTTTGGTTATTGTGCAAATATCAACAATTTCCAATTACAGAAAATATATATTTTATGTGTTATTGCTAAGATGCCTGGCATTCAGCAAAACCACCTTGGCTTCTGATTATTTTTTTATTATTTTTTTTCTGTCTTGTATATTTTTTGAGGATGGCGCAATGGTGCAGCGGTTGCATTGTTGCCTCACAGCAAGAGGTTTTCCGGTTCGATTCTCTGCTGGGGTGCCTTCTGTGCAGAGTCTGCATGTCCTCCCTGCATTTGTGTGGGTTTTCTGGGTGCTCCTGTTTCCTCCCATGTTAGAAAGACATGCATCTGGAGCATTTCTCCCTGGGCCTCCGCTGAAAATTGGCTCCGTTCCAAGTAGGACTTTACTGTTAAACAAATGTTAAATAAATAAATTGAGATTTATCCCCCCAGTATTCAAAGAGGTCTAAAAAGACACTATGGAAATGGAATTATAAACATTTTCCTATTTGGTAATTTTGCTTCCTGGAAAGACTGAACCCATTCATGTGCCGATCACTCCAGCTGATTTCATATTTCACCTTGGATCAATAGACACTGATTCCTGTCCTTAGCCTCTGAACAAATGCCTGAATCCTGCTTTGATATGCAGGTAGCATATGAAGTGCTGGGAAGATTGCAGTCCGCAGACATTTTCCCATGCTTCCTTGTTACTGGTTAAGTAACAATATGGTACAATTTTACCATATCCTGTTGCATATCCAAGAAAAAAAAAATCCAAATGCCACATCGGTTTAGGCTCATGGAAACCATGCTTTGTGACTTAGACACATACCATGCTGTCATCAGCCTAAAGGCAAGTCTTAGAATGTGACAGCACTTGTTGATATTTCCTTACATGTACCATTTGTAACTCATTCTCTCACACACTCACCCTCTCTCATGCCCTCTCTCACTCACCCTCTCTCATGCCCTCTCTCACTCACCCTCTCTCATGCCCTCTCTTTCACTCACCCTCTCTCATGCCCTCTCTTTCACTCACCCTCTCTCATGCCCTCTCTTTCACTCACCCTCTCTCATGCCCTCTCTTTCACTCACCCTCTCTCATGCCCTCTCTTTCACTCACCCTCTCTCATGCCCTCTCTTACACACTTTCTCTCACTATCTCTCCCCTTCATTCATTCACTGTCTCTCTCTTTTTCATTTCCTCTCTTTCTCATTCATTCACACTACTCACTTTCTCTGTCTGTCTCCCCCCCCCCACTCACTCACAAAGTTCCATGCAGGGTATAGCCAACTGTAGTCATAAATTTCCGATTACAGACAAACGTAGGGTTTTGATGCCAAATAAAGATTGCTTGGTCCCACTAGTTTATTCATTTATCTGCCTATTAAATAAACTATAAATCTTGTTCAAAATGTTTCTATTTTACAAAAACATTGCCTTGTCCCATGCATTATTTAATTCTGCCACTGTTTTTGACATCACAACTTCTTTAGTAAGGCTTGATGTCCCACTCGTATACAGGAACATTTGTTTATTTACTTCATCTGAAGAAGAGCTGATCCAAATGGAGTGTTGTCAGGTTCACCCTAGTATTTATGAATGCCTTGCAGATGAAACTGGTGTAAGCATAACGGTTATTACAAAGTGGGACAAATTGAATGGTCATACAGTCATAAATATTTGGGTTCTATATTACAACATCGAACTCACAGGAGTCCGAACGCTGTAATATCGAACCCAAATGTTCAAAATATGAAAATAGCGATGCCATGGCACACCGATTCCCCCCCAGGGAAAAAAATCGGTGGGCCGTTTTCAGGGCTTTGCTATTTCTTCCACTGTGGTGCAATCTCTGAGTTGGTATATTTGGGGGGCGAAGCCCTCCACATTAGTTTGTTTAAAGTGTAAGGTTTTTTTTTTGTACCGGAACAGAGATTTTTTTTTCCCTGGGGAAAAAAATTGCTGTTCTGTGTTTTTGTAATTCTTGCATTTCGAACTTCATGGTTCGATATTGCATCGTTCAAACTCCTGTGAGTTTGAAATGTGATATAGACCCAAATACTTGCATATCCTAACAACACCTGTCCAATACATGGCAAGGATCTTGGATAAACAAAAAAAAATAGCCAGCCAGCACTTAATGTAAACCTGAATCTTCAGCTATTTTATACTAGACTACATCTGAGATGAAAGTGAAGTACTGATATGTTAGGATATGCTGACAACATATTTCTTTATGTACTAGTATGATTCTGGAAGCATTTACAATGGACTGGTTTGAATTGGCACTTTTTTAATTCAGAACAGAATTTGACAAAGGAATCGGCTGTCGTTTTGTTGTTGCTGGGATGGCCTGCCAAGTTTTTATTAATAGATTTTGATGGCAGATAAGAACTACATGGCACGGGTAGTCTACCCATTAGTTATACAATGAGTAGTAAGTCCTGCTTTTCTATCAGACTTATCCCTCCAGTATCCTTTGTTTCTCAGCACACACGCACACACACATATACACACACACACGCACACATAAACACACACATGCACACATACATACATGCTCATACACACACACACACACACACACACACACACACACACACACACACAAGCGTTTGTTTCAATATTCCTATATTAGGAGTCTGTAAATGAACGGCTGATAATATACTTTGTATAACCTTTGCAAAAGTTATTTTTTTCTAATCTTGCTGTACTTTTCTGATATACCTTAAGTATTTATCTTTCTTCATATGTAAACTGCTTACTATAAGATGTATACAGAATTTCTGTGTCAATCTGCATTGAGTTTAATAGATTTGTGTATTTTTTATATGAGCTGACAAACAGTCCCACTATAAATAACCGCTCTGGATTATAGAAAAACATGTAAAGATTGCCATCTCAAAAAATGAAATTTCCTAGAGATAGTAGCATATCTGTAAAACAGACAACTTTAGTCCAGACGGCCTTTGCAAAGAACCACAGAGTGGTACTTGGTAGCATATCTTTTTAATTATGCCTTAATAGGTGTCATAATACTGGTATACAGCAAATGTATTACCAGACATTAGAAGAAGCCAGACCCCCCCCGCCCCATTTTGTAAAAATGAGTTAAGTTGGTTAATTTAATCTATAATTAGGAAGTGAATTTCAGGTTTAAAAGGCAAAGGAGAAAGTTTCCCATAAAATGATCTTTCTAGTTAGTGGCATGAGAGTTTCTTTTCTCATAATAGCTGTTGAACACCCCCCCCCCCCCACGAAGACTCCTCTTTTTAGTTTAGGTTAGGTGTATATGGCTAGTACTAATCGTAACACAAAGACATGGTAACCCACTATATGACAAGCACCTAAAGACAGAATACATATGTTTAAGTGAACACTATACACTGGAGCAGCAATTATCTACTGTTAACCCTTAAAATTTGCATTCAATTTTATAGTTAGTTTTGAATTGTTCTTTGAGAATGTCTAATGTTCATTGTCTATAGTCCTTCCTTATATGTTCTTATGTCAAACACAAAACACGAACAATGTCCCAAGAAAACAGCTAGGAAGAAAGTTAGCAGAAGCACAAGTAGCCAATAAACTTCTTCAAACGAATCCCAAAAATGTTGTAGTCATTAAAAACTTCTCCTTTAGTAAAATACTTTTAATGACAATCCAAAGTTAAAATACACGGAAGGAATAACTTTCAGTAGAAGTAGAATCCAACATAAAAAAGAAATAAATCAAGCGCTTTCACCCGTACCTATGACGGGCTTTCTCAAGATAACTTGTAACCATTCCCTTGCTTGCTTATATACAATGCTAATAATTCAATTATACAATTAAACAAATTTGTTAAACAATCTAAGTAAATCAGTTTTTGCATAGCATTGCTTTAGCATTCTTTATTGTTAAAAAAGGCAACTAGTAAGCATGCTCAATTGAAATGAAATGTGTGACAAGCTGTATTGCAAGAACCTTTTTATCGTAAAAACTCTGCTGGTTATATTTAATAAACACTATTTTATAGTGCTTTGCGCTATAATTAGCGGGCTATTTCTTTCTAAACTAGGAGTGTTCCTAAGCCCAATATCCATATTAAAATATAATTCCAACTAGATGTCTTATCAAAAATTTTACGCTGTTTCTTATATCTAACGCCGATGTTATTAAAAAGCAACTAATAAGCGTGTTCATTTAGGATTAAATATCTTTCTTACTGTTTTATAAAAACATTTTTTATCATAATGTGTTCTGACACTCCGCTGCTTATATTTGTGAAACACTTTGTAGTGCTTTATACTATAGTTAACTAACTTGTTCCTTACTAAACTGGGTGTTTTACTAAGCCCAATGTCCATATTAAAATGTAAATCACAACTGGATGTCATACCAAAAAACTTCGCGCTGTTTCTTATAACTAGCGCTGATGCATTTAACAGTGTAACCATATATTAACCATTCTTTAAAATTAATTAAATATTAAAATGTGAAAATATGGAAATTTCTACTTCTTAATTCATTCTCTGCGTAAATCGTTAAATGTAAATCATTAATAAAAAAAGTGTGTTCAATAACTCGTTCTTTTCCGATGTTAAATGCAATGATTTATTGGAAAGTATTAATCTCGTAGTACATATTCCTACAAAGTAAAACCTTTAATGGAATATGAACGTGTTTTTAGATGTAATATTCGTTATATGATTATTATGTTCTTATGTATTACCCTGACTGAATAAATATTGCTAATAAGAATTGATTATTAAAAAAAAATAGTCCCCTTATATAATTTGAAGATGAAACACTTTAAAATATGCACTCTCAGTAATACCACTTTAGAAATGGCAACCATTACAAAACTATTTTAGGTATGACAAAACAAAAAAATAGGCTTACTCTACAGAGCTAGAAATTCCCCCACCTCCACATCCAAATACACCCTTGCAGATAGTTATCTCATGCCTTCTCATCTTTACAATGTCCCCACCCTTGCTAACATTCAAATCTCATTTACACAAAAAGTCTAACAATGTTACAATTAAATTGCCAGATTTGCATCAAATTCTCACTACACCACTGCACTGCATTTTAATCACTTAGCTGGCTAGAACTACTTAACTACATAAAATATACTCGGCTAATCACCGCACATTAAATAATTCACTACTCTGTCACCTGCCCAGCCTTAAGTGCTGTAGTACAAATATATCCCCCCAAGTGTTCCCTGCTATCAAATACCCAAATACAACTCATTGTTCATAAACCAACCAAATCTAGCTGGGTATTCTCTGTATTCTTAATCTGTAGTTAAGTCTGGAGTAATACCACCACATCAATGTGGAGAGATACAGCCCTCAAATCCTTCACACTTTCTCTTAAAGATCATCTGAAAAATACATGGCTCTGCTAATATTCTTCATTTTACTCAAATGACTCCTTCATGCTATTTATATTTTATACACGTGGTGATTTCTTCCCCCTTCCACTATACCGGTCACTATTACTAATAGAATACAGCCCACTAGCTCTTCTTTCTCCTTTATACCACTTGCTTCTTCCTATTTATATCCCTCACTTTACTAGTATAAAACCTTCAGTTTTTCCCTTCCCTGTCTTGCCAAGACCTACAATTCCCCTCTTATCTCAACTCTGTACTATTAGATATGTGTGCTCAGTATGTTATAATTAATATAATAATTTAATTAACATAAAGCATTATACTGATCTGAATCATATCATTTGTAAAGACCACGTCTCAGGTATGTGGTCTCCCTAGTATTATCTTCTTCTTCTTTTGGCTTTTCCCAGTTAGGGGTCGCCACAGCAGAACTCTGGTCCACTAATGATTGGCGTTAGATTTTTATGGTGCCAAGGTGCCAGCCCGACACCCAACCTTCAACGAAGGCACACCCATTCACGCATGTCTTTTGAATGCCGCTCGACCGCGGGGAGGACATGCAGACTCCACACAGAAGGCGCTCCACTCGAGAATCGAATGAGAGAACTTCTTGCTGTGAGGCGACTACACTACCGCTGCACCACCGCGGATATATCTCCCTAGTATTATCTAGTATCTGTAATTAATGTACAAGTATGTTTCACTTAGTATATGCAAGAAAATGATGTGCCATTCATTCTTATATGAGATGGTCTTTCTTGTATGTAAAAACGAACATTGTTTCTCTGTAATCTGTTATTTGTCTCTAGAGCTTTTCTCCCTGGGCCTCTGCTAAAAATTCCAGTTAGACTTTCCCAGTAAACAAATATCAAATAAAATAAATAAATAAACACATGTTCTTTAGTTACACAAAATGGTACCACCCAATCAATTTGTACACCGTGGCTTATGTGGTATGCTTTTCTGACATGCTGTATTGATGGTAAATGTATATAAAGGCAAGACAACACAAAAAATGAATTTCAAGTTCAAAATAAATTATTTTTGCAATGAGAGTTAGACAAAGAACTGAACCTAGTATCCTGGATGGATATGGAAAACCTCCTCAAGCTCTCCCTTTTGGTTCTTTCTCCTGTAATTCACAGGCAGTTACTGCATTCTAATGTCTCGTTTTAAATTGGGCATCTGAAACATACTTAAATCGAAGTTCACACTGTACATAATTGAACATTTCTTATAACACTTTGAAACTCTGAAATCTGCCAGAGCAGAACTGAAATTCTAAGTTGATTTTTTTAAATAAGCAATATTTATTTTTATTTAATTTGTTTGTTTGCTCCTCTGTATCACTCGTTATCTTTTTTCTCTTTCTGTGTTTTCTAATTATAAATATTTATATGTGATCTGTCTACCTCTCTGAGTGTCCATCCAGTTTTCTTTACCTCTGCAATTACATATATTCTCTATTTTGAGGTGTATATATATATATATATATATATATATATATATATATATATATATATATTATAACTTTAAGTGTGTCACATAGTCACTCAGGACAGTGAAGCTGGGCAACTTTTTATTCTCTTTGGACTTAAAGCCCATGAATGTGCAATTGGAATTATAAAATGGCTGACCTTGGGGAAACTGTACTGTGAACTGTTCAAGTCAAGATTTTCCAGTTAAGTTGCTTTTCAAGACATAGTCTTAAAACTACGTTTGTAGCAGTCAATGTGCATGTCTCAGTGTGATTTAAAAACAATGTGAATGCAGCAAATTAGCATTTTAAATGATGAATGATAGAAGTGCCATCTCATACCGAACAATTGCTGTTAATGTGTTTGGTATCTACTTCTCTGAAGTACAGACTAACACAGAAGGTCTTTGGCTAACTAAATTCACAGATGACTGCAAACTAGGAGCCATAATCGAAACTCCTAATGATGTGGACATCCTACAAAAGGGCCTCAGTGAGACAGATGCCTGGTGTCAAAGACATGGTCTCAAAGCTCAATGCCAAAAAGTGCATTGTCATCTCCTTTGGTAAAAACATTGTATCCATGAACTACCACATAGGCGGTAGTCTACTTAACACCGAAAGTGTGATAAGAGACCTTGGGACACAGGTGGACAGTAGTCTCTCCTTTGATAATCACATCACCACAGTGGTCAGGAAATCCTTCTATGTGGCACACCTCATCACAAAAGATTTCTCATCCAGAAAAAAAGAGGTCATTGTTCCCCTCTACTCATCACTCATTAGACCCATTATAGAGTACAACGCCCCTTTTGGTATGTACCTCACAAGACATCTACAACAACTAGAAAGGCCGCAAAAATACCTCACAAAGAGGATTACTGGCCTCAAACAGATGCCTTATGCAGACCATCTCAAAAAACTCCAGCTTTACTCCGTCGCATATCGCCTACTCAGAGATGATCTCTGCCCAACATACAAAGCTATGTCAAACCCAGAGCTGTTGGACATGCTCCACTTAAAGAAATCCCAATCCCTCCGAGCTACATGCTCTAGGGACCTAAACCTTGTCACCACAATAAACAGAACATGCTGGAGGGATAGATTCCTGTCCCACAGACTTCCCATACTCTGGAACAGACTACCTATCTATGTCAAACAGAGCTCCTCATTAGCACTCTTCAAGAAAAATCTTGATGATTGGATGGGTAATAAGAAATTCACCCCAGGGATCACTTCTGTGGTTCTGCTTGACAGGGGCACAGGAAAATAATTTTCTTGGGTGGCGAAAGCCAGGGTACCTTTTTAGCTAGGCTTGTATAGGCCCTAGGGCCAATAGCCTAGTACCTACCTATGAACCTATGAAACAGCCGTGCTGAAAAGGATGGTAGCATCTAAATAGGGACAAAATTCAAGACCGCATAAGGAAATATAAGATGTGTTGTATGCAAGGTGGAAGAAAAAAATAAGTTCAAGTAGTAGTTGTGACCTTTCTACAATGTAGGTAAAGTGGCCCATTAGGTGGAGCAAACAGTCTGTAGCTACCAGAAATCAGTTTCTGCATTTTGTTTACCTGCCCTCCCTTTTCTTCCCCACTGTAACATATACATTTGTAGCCTCCCATTCAGAGTACATATCTGTAACAGATGGATACATGCTGTTGAAATCCAAATGTAGGTTAATAATAATTATATGTCATCTACTGCAGCATAATCCCCAGTCTCTGCAAAGCCATACAGCTTGCGCTTTCTCATAAATTGCCATACTGCTTAGCTTAGATGGTAAGTGGTTGTAAAACAAACCAAATCAAAACAGCTGTATAAGGTATGTTCTTTTCCAATGTCCTGCTCTCTCTTTTGTAGGATAACTTTGTACATATCTCAGCATCATATTACAGTGCACTGACCTATATCTGCTTGTAATTAATTTGTCTTGCTATGTACAGACCCTAGATCCTAGCAAAAAAAGAAGAAAATCCATATACCTGATTTACAAAATTTATATAACTACTGATTCCTTAAGATCAGGTTTGCATTTTCATTTTTCTGACCTGTCAACCCTCTCCTCTATGTTACTACTATCCAGGGTTGCCACCTTTCTCTGTGGCAAAAGACTGGACCAAAACCATGCCCTTTACCCTGCCCATGGTCCTGCCTTTCCCTTTTTCCACATACTCCACTCACTTCTCCTCTCATATTATGACATAAATATCAGTGTCAGTAAAAGGAAAATGTTTCCTTTTGTCTTTTTTAGCTGGATGCAAACTTGACTGCATCACAATAGCAATGCTTTTCATTCAATAACTCTGTCTAAGATTGCATTTTTACAAACTACAGCACTCTTTTAGTGAAGTTAAATAGAATACCAGAGTTTTATAGTGCTTTCTGGACTGCCCATCAATCAGTCTGATTTCGGGATAGTCTGGAAGAACACCAGATAGTTAGTAACTCTCCTACCATCTCCTGTTCCACTACTGAAAATCGTACTTGCTATGCTACCAAAGTACATATCCTTCAAATGCTCGTTTATAATTTGTAAACATCTCTTCCTCTATTTTATACACATAACTTATCTTCTCACGTATACACATTTCTTTCTTTACTAACCAACCTTTCACGCTCTCTCATCTTAGATACTCCTTTGGTCAACGTTATTAACAATCCTTTTCCCAACTAGCCACTGTCTCTTTTTATCTTTCTTAAATTCATATATTTTCCCTTCTTTTCCCATCTCATCTCACCTTTGCGTCTGTCTCTCTTTTTACCTCTTTTAATTAAAACAAATAAAGCTTAGTTTTCTCACTAGACAATTTTACTATTTCTTTGGTTACTGTGTATGTTGTTGTCTTTCGGCTTTTCCCGGTTAGGGGTTGCCACAGCAGAACTCCGTCCGCTAATGATTGGCAGTCGATTTTCACGGACGCCGAGGTGCCAGCTCGACGTTCAATCTTCAGCGAAGGCACGCCCATTTTTGCATGCCTTTTGCACGCCCACCCAACCGCGGGGAGGACATGCAGACTCCACACAGAAGGCACTCCCCGCACTCCAGCCGAGAATCGAATGGGACAACCTCTTGCTGTGAGGCAACAATGCTACTGCTGCACCATACTGTGTATGATATTGTATTATACTTGTAAAAATGACAGCCTTTACAACTCTGTCATATTATACTGTACTTGTAAAAATGGCAATACATATCAAATGATTATATTTATGCTATAGTCTAGTGTTTTGTTTTTATGTATTATGTTTGAACTTTTCTCCCTGGGCCTCCACTGAAAATGGATTATTCCCTGTTTGAACTTCTGCAGTAAAAAATGCCAATAAATAAATACACGTTCACTTAGGTGTATGTCTTTGTTTTCTGGGTACCGAAACAGAAACTGTGGAAGATAATTTTAACTGTCAAATTACATTTGAAAATTGAGTAGATAATAACCTTGACAGTACAAGGTTCATAAATTACAATAGTTGTTTGTTGCAACTCTGTGTATATATGAATCTCAAAATGTTGCAGTTACACACTGTCACAGAAATGACTTTTGCAAGTCAAACAGGAAAGAGAAATCTAATTAGTTGGGCAGCACTGTTCTGTGAAAATTTGAAAAAAGTATCCATGTATGTATGTATACACTCACACACACACACGTGTTTAAAATTACATTTTAAATACACTCCATATAACAAAGTCAGTTATTAGTTACACCCACTTAAGCTCAGCAAATGGTTGGTCTGAAAGTTCTTTCCCCAATGATCTGTAACCCTGTCATAATTCTTTTAATGCTATTTTATGTCCTGCTGTACAGGTTAGAGATTGCCTTCCCTATCAAGGACGGATATCCGAGTATAGGCAAAGAGAAAGAAATAGGGGGTTCTAAATGACAGACCAGCACTGGTAGAGTTTTAGTAGAATCTAGAATAGAAGCTGCCATTAAAATGAATAATTAGTGCAGCATATAAAATATTGCATGAAAACTATTAGAATCAACCAGAGGAGGCTAGAGAGAGACTGGATAAGCAATTCACAAAGAAACAATGGGGGATATATGTATGTCTCCCAAATATGCAACAAAATCTAGAAGATTTAGAATTTTTGCTTGGAAATGTTTACATAGATATTTTTATACCCCAAGTAGACTCCAGATAATTTTTCCTTAAGTAGATAGCAAATGCTGGAGGTGTGATGGGGAAGAAAGTGGTAAGTGGGAACATATTTTCTGGGAGTGCAGAGAGTTGGCAGACTTTAAGGATTCCCTGCGGGGTGCATTGTCGAAGATGCAGGGTGGGCACATTGGTGTGACGAGGAGATGATTTTTCTGAGCTATGATACAGAATCAGAATTGCCTAGACATGGTAAGGCCTTGCTGTCTCTAATTATGGTGGCTGACAAAAAAAGCAATTACTAGAAAATGGAAATCAAAGTCTAAACCAACTATATTAGAAGTAGTGAACATAGTAACCGAGATAAAACAACTGGAACTGAGATCTTCATAAAAAAAAAGGTAGGAGCAAACTACACAGGAATAAATGGGAACTGTGGGAACAATACATACAGGGGAGGAATGAGGTTTAAAAGAAGGCAGGACTTGACCTATGTAATGTTTGACATTGGGTAGATTATAAGCAATGTATAATATTTGCAGCTGGGAGTGTGTCAGTATGGTTTGTGATGTAAAACGCTTGCAACTAGCATTGTGTTGGTGTGGTTTTGTTTTCATTTATATAAATCTATGATTGCTTATGTTGTAAGTGATGGTTTAAGAGAAGATGTTTCTTGTTTAAAAAAAGGGGCAATAATTGAATAATGTATGTAATGTTGCTTAGGTTATATCATATATAGCAGTATATGTGAAGCATATTGTTTGTTAATGTTAATTTGTTAAAACAAGTTTGATTACTTTTGTATAAAATTAAATTTGCCTGTGTCACGAGATAATTCAATAAAGATGTTTAAAAAAAAAAAAAGAGCATGATTGCATGCACTTGGCATCCCACTACCAGCTACTGTCATACAAACAGTGGATTGCTATACCATCTGATTTCCACAGTATAACGAGTGTAGCCAGTGCCTGTGATGGATAAGCCTTTATTATGTTTGTTTTTTTATGATTTTTGTGATTTTTTTTTTTTATTTTTGTGACTGTGTATGTGTTACTATTAAGTCTTTTGTATGTATGGCCACCTATAAAGCATCCTATTACATAAATACTCTGGGTCTGCTATTCTAAAAGTGTATTAGTTCTGGTTTAAGCTCTTGGGCTTCAGGCCAGTTATTCTACATTAAGAAGGTTTGTGGTCTGAACTCTTCTTGTGGTCTGCACTCTTCTAGGGTGGGCCATGGTGGTGCAGTGGTTAGCATTGTCACCTCACAGCAAGAGGTTCTCTGGTTCGATCCTTGGCTGGGGTGCCTTCTGTGTGGAGTCTGCATGTCCTCCCTGTGGTTGTGTGGGTTTCCTCTGGGTGCTCTGGTTTCCTTCCACATCCCAAAGACATGCTGCAGGTTGATTGGACACTCTAAATTGGCCCCAGGTGTGAGTGTGTGTGTGTGTGTGTGTGTGTGTGTGTGTGTGTGTGTGTGTCTTCTGTGGAAGGTTAGGCGCCGGGCTGGCATCTCGACACTGCAAAACTCCACTGCCAATCATGAGCAGACAGGTGATCGCTGTGGTGACCCCTAACCAGGAAAAGCCGAAAGAAGAAGTGGTCTGCACTCTTCTGGGAGGAGAGGCTGGATTCTGCCCATCTGAACTGGGAATTTCTGGTCACAGGCTTATTGTGCCTGGTTATTTGAACTGTTTCTTTCTGAAATTGGTGCAACCTTGTTGCTGTAGCATAGACCAGATTCAGTCCTGCTGAATCTAACTTTGTTTGTATAACTTGAGCACTGATCCAGGCCATGTTTTTTTGGAGAAGGTTCCCCTGCACCCTAGTGGCAGGAGTATGCAGTTAGGACTTGTCTGATTGAAGACTGCTGGAATAGGGCTCAGTTTTGAGCTTTTTTCTGGTTAATTGGGTAACTTGTTTAAATCAGTTTGTTCTTTTTCTATTGTTTTATTTATATATATATATATATATATATATATATATATATATATATATATATATATATATATAAGCTGTACTTTATTCATCTTCTTTTACTGTATTTGTGTTTCTTCCTACTTTATTACTAGGGGCATTGACTACAACTCTGATCTGAGATATATAACAATAAGTATCCTTTTCTGTGCATTTAAAGTGTTTTTTAATTGTATCTAATTTATTTTCTGATATATATATATATATATTTATATATATATATATATATATATATATATATATATATATATATATATGTGTGTGTGTATATATATATATATATGTATATATATATATATATATATATATATATATATATATATATATATATATATATATATATACTTGTTCCCTGCCTTTCTAAGCTAGTATAGACCAGTTTTCAGGTTAGTGCTGAATTCAGGGCTGTGTTACAAATCTCTGTGTTTGCCTATACCTTGCTTGGATAGAAGGAAGTTTCTCTGCTCACCTGTGAGAGAGGGGAGCTTTGAGCAGCCTATCTGTCCCTAGAGGAGTGGTTTCAGCCCAGAAATTAGTAGTTTATTGGCCATTTTGGGCTAATTTTTCTCTCTCTCTCTCTCATTTCCCTGCTATAAAAACCGCATTTGCCCAGTTTTGCTCACCGGGCAGCGCTGGTTAGCTAGGGTATAACTATTCCCTGATCCACAAAGTCTCCTCTTCAATTTTTCCCTTGGAACTAGCAAACTTTCAGCTTAAGCATTCAAGCCATTAATTTCTCAGCCCAGCACTTGCTCAAAACTCATAGCAAGCACTTATAAACTCTAGCACTAGACCCCCCCCCTATACTGTACAGAAGGACAAGGCTCTCTATTCGACCTTACCAGCCATTCAGTAAAACAGTTTACTGTACCTATCCAGGCATAACCAAAGGGCAGTTTCAGGTGTACTCTTCAGTCCAACTGGTGAATCTGGGCATTTTGAGGCAATGTTACAACTGCCTCATGTACACAGACAACCCTCTCCTCCTACCACCAAACACTAATACATGCGAGAGATGCAATTATACAGCCAAACTGGAGGCCAAGCTCTCTCAACCCAAGGCTGGATCAGACAGTCAAGAGGAGAAGGGAAATACTTGCATCACACCACCAGTCTTACATAGACCCATTAAACTAGCACCAGCAAAAAACACACATAAATACACAAAAACATACTCGGAGGCTCTAAATAAAAATCTGCAAAAGCAACAGAGACCTCCAAAGCAGACATCCAAGCAACCTGCACTCCCCAACACAAACCATGGAACACATCACAAAACCAGTGTGCCATGCAATCACAGCCCTTAAGACAAAATAACATACCCAACATACTAGTAATAGCTGACTCTATAGTCAGGCACACTGACATCCCACTCACTAGGCTGAACAAGAAGGTTACTGTTAGCTGCCAGTCGGGTGCCAGGATCCGCCACATAACACAAGCACTCCGGTCACTCCAGAACAAGTAATAAATACAACTTTGTCATTGTCCATGTTGGTGTGAAAGACCTGAGCCGTACCTCCCTGGACTACATGAAAAGAGACATGGAGGAGCTCTCTGAACACATAGCCCAGGCCGGTATGACCCTGACCCTGAGTTGCATCCTGCCCTCACCAAGAATGATACCATGGTATAAAGAAAAAATTATCAATTTCAACAATTGACTAAGTTTCTGGTGTCATTCAAAGGGGATCCAGTGTCTGTCCACCTGAGATAAACATGCTCGACAAGCCATGCTGCTTCGCTAGAGATGGCTTGCACCTGTCACCCTTAGGCTTTCAAATACTGGCCAAGTCTCTTGCCACCCTCATAGTGCCTTTTTTAGGCAAGGCTCAAAAGACAAACCCATCACCATAAATAGCACAAGTAACAAAAAATTGAGGGTAATGCTACTCAATGCCAGAAGTCTAAACCTCAAAATGCACGCACTCGAGGCACTCCTCAGTATGGAGAAAATCAATATATGTGCAGTAACAGAAACCTGGTTTCGGCTCCAGAGAGCACCCCAGCACTACCAGGCTATAACTCGTACCATACATTTCAGCCACAGAACCCGGACTGAAATACAAAAGGCAGGGACGTATCCATATTCATCAAGGATACCCACACCTCCAGGTTAATGGCACAGCACGATGCTTAGAGATCATCCACGTGCAACTAACAACGGGCAAAACTGCAATTTAAATTGTAGCTTGCTGCAGATCACCCACCATGTCCCAGGACCCCCATTCTGCCTTTCTGGAAACACTGGGAAACATAAAGGTCCCACCAAACACCCTAATATTGGGTGATTTCAATTACCCAAAAATTAACTGGGGAGAACTACTCAAGTACCAACTCCCTTGCCCAACATTTCCTAGACTTTATAAACTCAAACGCTCTGGATCAACTGGTCAACACTCCCATCAGAGGTAACAACATATTGGACCTGGACCTGGTCATCACCAATATTGTCACCATTCCCCATTCTGGTTCCACACCAGAGGTCAACCCCTCACTGGTTAGATCTGACCATAAACACATCACTTTGGATATCCACATTCCGCTCCCACCCCCGGACAAGGAAACCACCGTGAAAAACTTTTCAAAATCAAACTTCACATTACTTAAGACCAAGGTGGAAAGTTTCAAAGCCCCCATGCTAAAGGATAATGCTGTCCAAGCTGCAAAATCATTTACTAATGCATTCTACAGGCGCCTACAAGAATGCTTGGATCATGCTATCCCAAGCAAAACCAAGACTCACTCCTCCAAGAAAAGGAAACCAGTCTGGTGGACCCCTGCCATAAACAAACTATACAATAGAAGGAGGAAACTAGTACAGAAAAGAGTAAAATCCCAAGAAGGGAAGACATCCCTGATCAGTATCAGCAAGAAACTACGATCCCTCATAAAATCATCCAAGGCGAGCTTCGAAAGAAAAATTGCCAAGGACTCCAAAGGTAACCACAAGGCATTCTTTAGCTATGTCAAGAATGTAAGTGGCAATGCTCAGATCTGCTCGGAGTTAATGCAGAATGGCACAAAATACACTGAACTGACTGATATCGCCAACATCCTGGCAGACATGTTCAGTGCAAACTTCACCCCCCTCTCACCCCTAAAAGGACCCATAACCATACCAGAGGAATGTAGAGCCCCCTGAGATCACAGACAGGTTAAAACAGCCCTCTCCAAAGCCAAAAACACAGCATCAGTGGGACCGGACGGTGTCCCAGGCTGCATCCTACACAAGCTTAAAGACGGACTAACCCCTCACCTAAACACACTGTTCAAACTCAGCCTCTCCACAGGCTATGACCCATAGAGTGGCACACAGCAACATTTATTCTGCTGCACAAAGGTGGAGCCACAACAGACCCTGGGAACTATCACCCTATAAGCCTGACTAGCTTGGTCTGCAAGGCTATGGAGCTGCATCATCATGGAACTCATTAACAGAGACACTGGGAACCTCCAAACACTGGACCCTACCCAGTTCGGCTTTGTTAAGGGCAGATCATGCCTCCTAAACCTGGTGGACTTCTTTGAGACAGTCACTAAGGCTATAGACAAGGGAAAGGTGGTACACACAGCCTACCTAGACCTCGCAAAGGTCTTTGTCACCATTCCCCATTCTGGTATTATGGACAAACTCACCAGCCTGAACATAAACCCACAAGATGGGTTGCCAACTGGCTCATGGTCGGAACCCACATGGTGAGAGATGCGGGAGCTAGGTCCGACTCTAAACTGGTTACAAGTGGCATTTCCCAGGGCTCAGTCCTAGGACTCCTCCTGTTTGGCATATACTTCTCAGAGGTACAGGAACTGCAAACTAGGGGCTATAATTGACTCTCCGGCTGACACAGACATCCTTCAAAAGGGTCTCACTGAAATGGATACCTGGTGTCAAAATCATGGCCTCAAGCTAAATGCCAAAAAGTGCATAGTCATCCAATTTTGGAAAAAACAAAGTACCGACAAACTACCACATAGGTGGTAGTCCCCTAAATACGGAAGATGTAATAAGGGATCTGGGGACCCAAGTAGATAGTAATCTCTTCTTTGATAATCACATTGCCAAAGTGGTTAGAAAATCCTTCTACGTGGCCTACCTTATCACAAAAGGGTTCGCACCCACATCAAGAGAGGTCATTGTGCCCCTCTACTCATCACTCATCAGACCCATCATAGACTACAATGCCCCATTTGGGGTGTACCTTACAAAATGCCTGCAACAGCTGGAAAGACCACAGAAGTACCTCACCAAGAGGATCACTGGCCTCAAACACATGCCCTATGCAGCTAGACTGAAGAAACTCCAGCTGCACTCTGTTGCATACCGCCTACTCAGAGGTAATCTCTGCCTGACATACAAGGCCATGTCCAACCCAGAATTGATGAACATGCACCACCTAAAGAAAACCTTATCCCCTCGAGCCACATGCTCTAGGGATTGAACCTCACCATGACAATAAATCGGATGTGCTGGAGGGATAGATTCCTGTCCCAGAGACTTCCCATGCTTTGGAACAAGATTCCAATCTACATTAGGCAGAGCTCCTCGCTAACACTCTTCAAGAGAAACCTTGACAAGTGGATGGGAAACAGAACATTTATCCCGGGGATCACTTTAGTGGCTCTGCTGGACAGAGGCACAGGGAACTAATCTAAAGGGGTGTCGAAAGCCAACACATTCTGGCTAGGCTTATAAATGCCTTCGAGCAGATAGCCTAGTACCTACCTATGGTATTTGTAGTCTGGGACTTTGCAGCTACGTATCTGCAAAGACCACTGCTATGCACATATGCAAATAGCTAAGTGCAGGGTATTTGCGAATGAACATTTATTTTTATCATTCATATGATCAAAAAATGAGAAAAGAGTTCTACTTAATATAGCACTCTGGCCTTCTTGCCCCAACCTAGTCAACCCCCTCGGCCAGCTGGTTGGGCCTACACTTTTGTAGGTTGTTGTAATGTGGCAGCATTGCTGGTCAGACTGGGTGCCCTGCTAAGGATCATGTACAAGCCTTGCATTTGTGCAAAACTGCTCTTCGTACAGCAGCAGTTACTGGTGCCTTGTATGTACACAATTACCACAAGCTAAAATTTCCCTATAAAAAAACACCTTGGAACTTTACCTCAGTCCTGTGCTACTCACAAGACAAGTATGCATGGGGAGTAGCATTTAAGCATTTATTTAGAACTATTTGGGTCTACCTTATCTTACTATAGCACCCAGGACTATCACTGCTCAGAGATTATCTGGTTTGGACACCAGGCAGCATCGCTGGTTAGGTTAGCTGGTTTGGACACCAGGCAGCATCGCTGGTTAGGTTAGCTGGTTTGGACACCAGGCAGCATCGCTGGTTAGGTTAGCTGGTTTGGACACCAGGCAGCATCGCTGGTTAGGTTAGCTGGTTTGGACACCAGGCAGCATTGCTGGTTAGGTTAGCTGGTTTGGACACCAGGCAGCATCGCTGGTTAGGTTAGCTGGTTTGGACACCAGGCAGGATCACTGGTTAGGTTAGCTGGGTTGGACACCAGGCAGCATCACTGATTAAGTTAGCTGCAGATTGCACCAAGTAAGTACCCTTCCCTCATCCAGTTACTAACACTGTCCACCCTTTTCCTTTCAAGTGCACATTTAGACTTGCAACCAGGGATGGACACTTTCCTGCTGTATCTGCATCCAACTTTGTGGATGTGTGCATCCTGAGGCAATGTAGCAATTGCCATATATAAACTGACAACCACTTAATTCTTAACAGAAAAATAGAGTATGTGAAAGATGTAGTTACAATGAGGGCTAGACTCTCACATACAGACACAAAAAGCAACAAACAGGTTGTTGGTGACTCTCACACATCACTCACCACCCCTACAAAGGACCACACACACAGACCCACCTATGTGGCAGTGCTTACATGTGACTTACCCAAACCTCAAAGGGTTCTCAGGTGCAGTCCTCATACCCCACATGTACACAAACAAGACATTTCCCATCACAATACATAAAGCCCACATCTCCTTGTGTTTCAACTACCAAGCCCATAAGGCGAAACAATCCATAACCCGATATTCTGGTAACAGGAGACTCCATCATGAGACACTCTGGTGTTCATCTTACCAGGCTGGATAAGGAGAAGGTTACAGTTAATTGCCTGTCAAGGGTCAGGATCCACTAGATCATGCAAGCACTCCTGTTACTTACCCCTAAGTACCAGTGAGATTCAGTCATAGTCCATGTGGTGGTGAATGAGCTGAGATGTATCTCCTTGGACTATATAAAGACAGACATGATTGAGCTCTTAGAATGTGTGTCACAGGCAGGTATAAGCCTAGCACTGAGCAACAATCAAGTATGATTCCACAATGTCAGCAGAAAATGAATTGGTTTAACTACTGGTGTCATTCCAAAGGGGTCCAGTACTTATCACCCTTGAAGGATATGGTTGACAGGCCACGCTGCTTTGCCAGGGATGGTATCACCTGTCACCTCTATGCTTTCAGATATTGGCCAAAACATTAGCCACCCCTGTAGTGCCGTTTTTAAGTATTGCCAAACAGATTAACCTTCCAACATAATAAAAGCTACTGAAGACAAGCTAAAGGTATAACTGTTCAATTCTAAGAGTCTCAACAAAAAAACTGCACTCCTAGAAGCACTCCTCACCCTGGAGAACACTGACATCTGTGCAATTACTGAAAATGGTTCAAAGCTGCTGAAAACACTCTGGCATTGCATGGCTATAACACCTTTTATATGTTCTGACCATCCACTAGACATGCAACAGCAAAAATCAGAAGTGCATCTAACTACATAAAGGATAAGCACACCTCAAGGCTGAGCAGACAATATGACACGCTTGAGCTGCTCCATGTCCAACTAATTATGGGAAAATCTACTATTTTATTCTTACTAGCTACAGGCCCCCACCATGAACCAGGAAACTCATACATCATACTTGAATTTACTAGAATCACTAGCCACCTAGCCCAGTACCATACTCCTGGGTGATTGTAACTACTCCTCCATTAATTGGGAGGCATACATGTCCACTAAGATTCAGGCCCAAAGATTTCTTGACTTTGTAAGTTCAAATGCCCTGGAGCAGCTAGTCTGTAATGCCACTAGGGGAACAAATATCCTAGATTTGGTACTCACAGATATGGGAGAGTGCTGCCCCCATGTGATGTCCTCACTGGTAAGATCTCATCACAAAGGAGTCTCCCTTGAAATAAATTTATTTTTATTTTATTTTACATTTGTTTACCGGGAAAGTCCGACTGGGCACAGCCCATTTTCAACAGAGGCCTGGAGAGAAAAGCTCCTCAAAAAGTGACAGTACATACAATATTCGTAACAGTAAAAACAGAATGACAAACAATGTATACAACATAAGTTACAGTAGATACAGCAAGTCTAACAGCAGATACATAATCAGATATGGAACTTAACACAGTGATATTATTAACATAGAACCTATGAGTATTAACTTACATTTGTAAAGGGAAAATTATTCTAGATTTATCACAGATTTAAGAATAAAAAGAAAACTCATAATACAAATAAAATCACTGTCCAAGAAACAGTTTGAATAACTAATGGAGAGTGGTTTAAAAGTTAAAACTAATCCCCCTACCTAATCCCAAAATCTTTGACTTTCTATAAGGTAAATTACCCCCTATTAAGGGGCAGTATAACTAGTTCCCAAGCTCCCCCATCCAGAAGACAGAGAAACCTGTGCAGAGGCATACTAAAAAACCTCTGTGACCATATAAACAACTGCATAGAAAAGGCAGTATCAGACCAAAATAAACCCAGGTCAAACCACAAAAACAAACCACCCTTGTGTCCCCCTGGTATTAATAGGTTGTACAACAAAGAAAGAGGGAATGTGCATGACAGAGCAAAATGTCCCTCTAAATAAGTGAATCAGGGAAATAGTCAAGTCTCTGAAAGCATCCAAAGCTAAGGATAACCATAAGTCATTTTTCAGTTATGTCCCCATTCTTAAGGGCAACATCCAACAATGTGCGGAATTAGTTGTAGATAGCATCACCTAAACTCAGCCAGAAGATATAGCAAACCTGCTGGCAAACAAATTCATCTCAAATTTCACCTCCCCATCAACCCCAGTTCTCTCCCAAGAAATACGCTCCACCACCAATTATCACCAAAGAACAGGTTGCCACTATGCTCTCAAAAGCTAAAAACACAACTTCAGTGGGGCCTGACGATATACCAGGTTACCTTTTGAAGAGCTTAAATGAGGAATTATCAGGCCCATTAGTATCTTTATTTAACCACAGCACAAGGCTGGTATGGCGGTAGCGTTGTTACCTCACAGCAAGAGGTTCTCCTGTTCGATTCTCGGCTGGGCTTGGGAGTGCCTTGTGTGTGGAGTCTGCATGTCCTCCTCGCGGTTGGGTAGCGTTCGAAAGGCATGCGTGCATAAATGGGCGTGCCTTCGTTGAAGGTTGAGCATCGAGGTGGCACCTCGGCATTTCGTAAAAATCTGCTGCCACTCATTAGCGGACCGGAGTTCCACTGTGGCGACCCCTTACTGGGAAAAGCTGAAAGACGAACAACAACAAGGCCATGGAAGGAATAATCATAGGCCTGTTAAATAATGACATAGGAAACCTCCGAATGCTGGACCCGACTCAATTCAGCTTTGTCAAGGGCAGGTCATGTCTACGGAATCTGGTGGATTTCTTTGAGAAAGTCTCAGAAACCATGGATGAGGGTAAAACAGTACATACCACCTACCTCGACCTGGCCAAGCCATATGACACAATTTTGCACTCAAGTATTATAAATAAACTCACTAAACTGGGCATAAATTCCTATGTCACCAGATGGATAGTCAACTGGCTCATGGAGAGGACACGTGGTTAAAGTGGGTGAATCCAGATCCAACAAAAAGCCATTTACTAGTGGTGTGCCACAGAGCTCAGTGCTGGGACCACTCCTGTTCTGAACTTACTTCTCTGAAGTTAAGGTTAATATGGAAGGCCTCTGGATGATAAAGTTTGCTAATGACTGCAAGCTGGGGGCAATCAATGAATCCCTCAACAATGTAGATATCCTTCAGGAGGGTCTATATCTGACAAATGATTGGTGCCAGAACCACAGCCTAAAACTAAATGTGAAAAAAATGCATTATTATACCCTTCGGGGAGGGGGGTCTATATTAGAACAGTGAAGCGACAAAAGAGCGAATGCTCTTTTGTCGACACATAAAACCAGAAGTCTGAAAACAGCAAAGTTACGGAACAGCAATTTTTTTTTTCCCTAGGGAAAAAATCACTGGGCTGTTCTTGGGACTTTCCTGCTTTCTCCACTGTGGTGCGATCTCAGAGTTGCTATATTTAAGTAGGGGGGTGTGGGGGGTGAAGCCCCCACTTTATTTTGTCTTTATAATTTTTTGGGGGGAAAAATCGCTGTTCTGTAACTTCGCTGTTTTCAGACTTCAGGTTTTACGTGTCGATGAAAGAGCATTCACTCTTTTGTCGTTTCGTTCTTCTAATATAGACCCCCTCTGGGAAGTCAAATGCCCCTGCAAATTATTACAACATCTATAGTACACCCCTAAGAGTAGACTCGGAGTCTAGAGATCTATTAACACAGATAGATAGTAGCCTGAACTTTGCCCGCCATGTGTCCAAAGTAGTGAGGAAGTCCTTTTATGTGGCACAACTTATAAGTAAAGGTATGGCATCCAGCTCCAAGGAAATTGTAGTCCTGCTGTACTCCGTCCTCATTAGACCATTGATTGAGTACAATGTGCCATTTTGGCATGTACTTGACTAGGCATTTACAGCAGCTGGAGTGACCTCAAAGGTTCCTCACAAAGAAAGTACAGGGTGTAAACAACATGTCCTGGGTGGATAGACTAAAAGCTCTTCCCCTTTACTCTGTCTCCTACAGACTATTAAGGGGTGATCTATGACTGACCTACAAGACACTCAGAAACCCAGCCTTGATGGAGCTACTACACATCTGCAAGTCAAAATGCATGAGGATCTCCTGATCTAGGGATCTAAACTTCGTCAGCGACTCAAACAAAACAAGCTGGAGAGACAGATATGTGCCTTGGAGATTGCCCTTTCTTTGGAACAGGCTTCTTATTCATGTTAAGCAGAGCCTTTCCTGGCCCTCTTCTAACTCACTTTGGATCAGTGGATGGAGAATCACAAATTTACACCTGGGGTGGTGCCTATGTCCCTTATGGACAGGGGCAGTTTGTAAGATACTCAAGGCATAGGCACAAACTCATGTCATCCTTTTGACCCTAGGGACCATATATTGGGTAAAATTAGGTTATATTGGTTAGGCTTGTAAGGGTTCTTAAGCCATTAGCCTAGTAATCTATGAACCTATGGATGACAACTGCTAAACCCGACTCATACCAGATATTAATCTTTTTCCATTCATTCCTCCTTAAGCTAGCCTGGAACTTATCCAGGTGCTAGCCACTAAGACAGTAGACTATAATTTTGGTCTCCTTATCTGACCAGTTCAGAGACTGGCCTTGTGCATTCACATGTGCTGCCATCATTCAAACTGCCAGAATTAGAAAGAAGAAAGAATGAGCAGGGCTGTCATTCACAGTTTAGAATTACTCCTCCTGATGTGTGACATTACCTTCACCAAACAAAGTTAACCAGTAGGACCATTAGACCAGGTACTGTTATTGGTAAGTTTGGTTTACCCAAAAATGGTTTGTCACATCTTTTGTAAAGAAATACATTCACATTCCATTTATATCATGGATAAAAAGCAGTATGCAATCATTTTTCCTTATATTTCTAACAATTGCTACTGCTGCTGTGCATTGCCTTAGCTACCTTTCTCGGAATTAAATCTGGTCCCATTCACCTCACTGCCTGTTGTAATTCCCGCTCAGGTAAGCACATACAGAGCCTACAGTATAAGAATTGAAACCTTCTGTTAATCTAATGTAGGTGCTTTCCTGTGATAATGCCTGTGAACAACTTCAATTTATTGGCATAGTACTACTTATATTAAGTGGCGTGCACACTCGCAGGGACAGCAGCTGATAGTGTCCCCCCTTTTTTTCCACTCCTTGCCTTGCTCACTTTCTGCCACTAGGTGGCAGTAACACTGCTCTTTTAGGCTATTTCATGTACTAGCAAAACTGCCTCACAGCAAGAGGTTCTCTGGTTCGATCCTCGGCTCGGGTGCCTTCTGTGCGGAGTCTGCATGTCCTCCCTGTGGTCGCGTGGGTTTCCTCCGGGTGCTCCGGTTTCCTCCCACATCCCAAAGACATGCTGCAGGTGGATTGGACACTCTAAATTGGCCCTAGGTGTGCGTGTGAGTGTGCCTTCTGTGGAAGGTTGGGCGCCGGGCTGGCAACTCGACACCGTAAAACTCCACTGCCATTCAATGTGCGGACAAGGTGATCCGCTGTGGCGACCCCTAACCGGGAAAAAGCCGAAAGAAGAAGAAGAAGAAGACATGTACTAGCAAAACTCAGTCAAGCCGTTTTCCCCACTGAGACTCTAATTGAATCAGGGTCTCCCAGATGAAAGTGCTGCCTACAAAACGTAGCACAATGCTTCTTTAATAACAAAAGCACCCCAGAAAACTATCAGTTACAGCTCTCAATTACCATTCTGCAGTTTGTGTTCCAAGTCTCAGTGATATTTTTTTTTTAGCAGCTGTTGGGCTGGCTCTGCCCACTCTGTTCACTCTTTGGGCTCACTCCTCTCTCCTACCCTACTCCCTTTCTCACTCACCCCTGCACCCCCCCCAAATTTATACTTGGTAGTAATTCCCCCCTTTTGATGCAGCGGTAGCATTGTCGCCTCACAGCAAGAGGTTCTCCTGTTCGATTCTCGGCTGGAGTGCCTTCTGTGTGGAGTCTGCATGTCCTCCCTGCAGTCGAGTGGCTGGCGTTTGAAAGACATGCGTGAATGGGCGTGCCTTCATTGAAGGTTAGGCGTCAAGCTGGCACCTCAGCACCATAAAAATCTATTGCCAATCATTAGTGGACTGGAGTTCCGCTGTGGCGACCCCTTACCAGGAAAAGCCAAAAGAAGAAAAAGAAGAAGTAATTCCACCCTCTCCAATCAACTTTTGCCTGCTCACACAATCCACTTCTGACTGTACCCTCCCCCTCCTCAATAGCCTCCTCTCCTCCCCAATCTCCACCCATAACAGTACCTGCCACACTCCAAAACCTTCCTAAATCCATTTTACAAGTATGGCACGCACTGCATACTCCACTCTCCAGAGTCTGTTTCTAACTGTTGCTCTTAGCCTACTAATTCTTATTACCTCCCTCAAATCTACACCTCACCCCACAGCTAGTACTTCTACAACTTCTCCCCTATGCAGTGACAAACCATGAAACAGCTTCAATAATATATCACCCAGCCTACTCAAATACCATTTCATTAATTTATCAAAACTAAACATATTGCCCTATACCACCATAAATAAAAACATTTACTGCTATCTAACAACCTATAAAAAAATAAACATTCTTTCAAAACACTCACTTAACAACCAAAACAGAATATCCTTATGTGGTGACATCCACCCCAACCCAGGTCCCTATGGCATAACTACACTCACCCAAACTCCATTTCTAAAGATCTACTCTTAGCAACCTTAAGCATTCATAGTGTCTGTAACAAAATTACAGACTTCCATGTCTGACTGACACAAAACACCCCTGACATCCTAGCAGTCACTGAAACCTGGCTAAAACCCCAAATCCAAGATATTGAAATAACATCCCCAGTTTATATCATACTACAGAAAGAGAGAACCAACAAAAATGGAGGTGAGGGTAGCCCTAATCTCTGCTGACTGTCTCATAATGCTACCCTTCCAGAAAACACTCCCATCATTTTCAAATGCTAAAATCCTAATAGGAACCATACAAATTAACAAATTTAAACAGCTGTGCATAGTTAGTCTGTATATCCCACCAGGACAAAATATCCAAACCCTTGAGGACATCCTCACCTGGATGTCAGAAAATATCTGCAAAAAAGCATTATGGGAGATGTAAATATCAGTTGGCAAGATTAAATAACTAACTCCCCAGCAAACAGCATAAACCTCTACAAGTTCATCCACCTTTTCACCAACCCTACCAGAATGCTCAACTGCAATACACCAGGAGCCACCCTTGACTGGATCTTAGTTTCAGATCCACTAAAATACTCAAAACCAAAGACCCTACCCAATATACTCAGTGACCACTTACCCATTTTACTTATAGATTCACTCCACATTTATCTAAATCTCATAACTATAAAGGTACCAGAAACCTAAAACATTTTGATCAAAAGGAATTTATCAACATTCTGAAACTCTGATTGGCACCCACTAAAAACTCTCCCATTGGATGATGCCTTGTACTATTTTAATAAGATATTCCTAGACACACTCGACAACCTAGCCCCTCCTTGCACTAAAAGAGTAAAATCAAACCACGAACCCTGGCAAACAAAGGCCACTAAACAACTCCTACAAAATGGGGACAAGGCTGGGAAAGAATGGCATAAAAGCAAAAATTAATATAATCTACTTAGATAACAAACCGTTATGAAACAAAGCTAAAAAGCTAGTTTGTGCTGACAAGAGAAACTATTTCTCTAACCAACTGATTAACCATAGAAACAACCCAAAACAATTCTGGAAAAGCATCACTAATCCACTTACCACTGGCACCAAACAAAACCCATCACCATACCCAGAAAAAGCACCATCACAAATAGCCACTATGCTCAACTCACATTTTATAAATAACATACACAAATTAATAACAGACTCCTCTCCCTCTACCCTCACACTATCAAATTCCTTTCCCCCTCCTCCTCTACCCCACAAAAGCAGTCCTCACTTAGAAAGATCCTCTCCCCCCATAGACAATTCCTCTCCCCTTCACCAAAGCAATATTACACCATCTAGCCTCTTCTCACTACAGCCAATACCAACCACAGAAATTGAGACTCTTCAGAAAATTAAAACCATGCTCTCTCTTCTCTGATGACATGCCATCAGAATACTTAAACTCACTGTCGAGGCCATAGCATACCCATTAGCATTCTGATCAGCCACTCAGTTACAGAATTCTATTTTCCCAACCTCTGGAAAAAAATCCATCATCAACCCACTTCACAAAGAAGGTAACTCCAATGAACTCTCTAACTATCGTAGAATCTCTAGCCTCTTCCCACTATCCAAACTCCTTGAAAAGTGCATCCATAAACAATTACTTCACCATCTCACACACAACAACCTACTCACCCCCACCCAACAAGGCTTTTGCCCCTCATACAGCACAAGCACTGCATTTATCTCCTTCATAGATACTGTATAGAGATCCATCGACTTAGGTAATATTACTTCTGTACTACTACTTGACCTGTCAAAGGTTTTCGATACAGTATCATACAAAAAACATCTATACCTTTCTAATATCAGCTGCACCCTACCCACCCACCAGTGGTTTACTAGCTACCTCACTAGCAGGCAACAATGTGTAAAATGGCAAAAAACCCAATCAGAATACCACACCAACCAAACTGGAGTACCACAAGGGTCCATATTTGGACCTTTACTCTAACATATTTACCAACAACCTTCACACTGCTTCTCCTATTAGCTCTATTGTCCAATATGCAGATGTTGAATACCACCCCAACCAAACTGGAGTACCACAAGGGTCCATATTTGGACCTTTACTCTAACATATTTACCAACAACCTTCACACTGCTTCTCCTGTTAGCTTTATTGTCCAATATGCAGATGATACTACCATCATCTCCTCCTCAAATAACCTCCAACACCTCCAACAAAAAACCCAAGACACCTTCACCGCAATCAAAGCCTGATTAACAGAATCAGAACTACTCCTTAATGCCAAAAAAACAAAGCTTCTACTCTTTGCAGCAAAACCCCTCTCACCTGACTCTCATTTTTTATATTTTCTCCCAAAACAACACAGAAATTAAATCGTATCCCATGCTAAACTATTAGGTATGACCATTGACAATAAACTTACATTTGAACACCATATTGGTAATGCCATTAAAAAAAAAAAAAAACACTGCAAATTAGGAGCCCTATACAGATATAAACATTTCATGGACAGCACCACCAAAAAACTCTGACCAACATTTACTTGCTCCCCTCCCTATTATATGGTGCCCCCATTTTTACTAACCTGTACTCATCTCTACAAAATAAGCCCCAGTCCTGCTACCATAAAATCACCAAATTTGCCACAGGTTGCTCATACTGCTCACATTACTGCCAAGCCTTAAAAGAATTAAACTGGCTGGAATTTCCACATCACGTTAACCTCATTCAACTGTCCATAGCACATAAAACTGTCTGCAATCCAAACCACTGCCCTGCCCTTAAGAACATTTTAATATCCTATAGCCCCACTAGAACCCTTCGCTCTGAAAATAAACAACTCATAACTGTACATTTACCAAACAAAAGAGCCAGGCACTGACTTTTATCATACACTGTCGTTAAACTATGGAACTCACTTCCAGCCAGCATAAACACCATTAGCTGCTTCAACAACTTTAAACCCACCCTAAAATCTGCCCCTGCATCTATCCAAATAGATAGACATCCTAGTCTCCTTGAGCCTTCCTCTAGCTCACCCCAATCGCTACCCATCAAAACCAGTAGGAAACTCTGATCTTTAAATTACTTTAAACAACTCTGTTCTTACTATAAATTTCACTAACCTTAAATCTCACTAACCTTAATTATCATTCTAATCCCTCACCCTTTAAAACTACCCCACTAGTGATTTTACTTTCCCTTTATTAATTCTTTCATCCTAACACTATCCCTCTAATGATCTTTTCCTTTCTTAACTTTCAACCCTTTTTAATATTTACAAAACCAAGTGTGTGCGCGTATGCACGTGTTATGTGTATATATATATATATATATATATATATATATATATATATATATATATATATATATATCAAATAGGTTCACTTTATAATCTCAGAAATTCTGAAATATCGAATTTCAGAATCTCGAGACCATAAAGTCGAACTCCCAAAACATCGAAACCCCAGAAGCGCAAAATTCAAAATCGCAACTTCTATATTAACCATACACTACACACATACATACACCCTCCTTGCACACGAACCTACCCTACATACAAGTAGGGGGGCAAGCCCCCATGCACCCCCACACCTCCCCTACTTAAATATACTAACTCCAAGGTTGCACTACACGGACAAATACACAAAAACACCACTACACAAGCTAATTCCCCTCGCACACACACATCACAGTAACAAAACACACTGACAAGCACTAAAGCCTCTACCCAAAACCCTTAGAACATAAACACTTACCTGAATCTCCAGCTATCCATTAACACAGCACAACACCAGAACCGTTCATTCAACATCTCCGAACTTAGAGATATTGAATTTCGCGCTTCTGAGGGTTTCGCTATTATGGGCTTTCAACTTTATGGTCTAAAAGTTCTGATATTCAATATTTCAGGATTTCACGATTATAAAGTGAACCCATACATATATTTATATCTGGTATTGTAACTTCCCACAATTTATTAGTCGGTTTTTCATTTTGTTATATTTACTGTATTGTACTGTAATTTCTGAAGGTGGTGGTGCTGCGGTAGTGTTGTCGCCTCACAGTTAGACGTTGCCCATTCGATTCTCAGAGCGTCTTCTGTGTGGTGACATGTGTGAACGGGCGTTCCTTCGTTGAAGGTTGTGCGTTAGTCCCGGCAAGCCAGCATGTAAAACTCTACTGCCAATCATTAGTGGACCGGAGTTCCGCTGTGGCGACCCCTAACCGGGAAAAGCCGAAAGGCAAACATTGTAAAATACCGTGTAATCATAATGTGTTTGTGGAGCTTTTCTCCCTGGGCCTCCTCTGAAAATGGGCTCCTGTACCAGTTGGACTTTCCTGGTCATCAAATGTCAATAAATAAATAAGTGGCCATACACATTTGCATATTACTGTGATTCACAGAAATAAAATAAAATGTCCTAATTTGCATAGAAAATGCATAAATGGACCTTTATTTTCGTCAAATAGTTTAACATTTCCATATTAACTTGGAATCAACTGAGTTTGGTGTCAAATGACAGAGGGAAACTGCAGACATTTTTAAAAAGTAAGAAAAAAATAATAGAAATATTGTTAATTAATATGAAGCACTTCAAAATTATGTAAAATTGGTGAGCTGACATCAGCAAATAACTATTTTACTGATTATAATGGGCATATTACAATGGCTAGAATGAATAGTGTAAAGCTGTAATTTGTAAATGGAAAAATCATTCATTCAAACAGCAATGGAAATAATTTGTGACCACTGAGAAAATCATCTACTTGGGCGTCAGTTAGTGACATACTGAAGTGTAAAGGATGAGCTGTTGCCTGAGCATACACATATCTTTACTTGGAGATTTATGAGTGCCACTGAAAAATGACAAATGACAGTATTTCTTTACTGGTCTGAAAGTAGTTATGATAGTGCAGACATTACTTTAGCACAACTTTACTTGGATGGACTGAGATTATGCATGTGTATATAGTTATGGGGTTTGTGTTGCCTAGCTTTTTTATAGGAGGCTGGCAGGCACACTTTCATTGTGTTTGACTGATGACTGGATCAAAAGTTTCTTTTTGTGAATGACCGTAGAATATTTTTTTCATGTGCAGTAATGATGGAAAATTAGGGATCAAGACAGAGAAAGGACGTCAGCCATGTGGAAATAACATTCTTATGGTAGCCCTTAGGGCATATGGTAAATGTCTGGTAAAGGAGGGTCCAAACAAGCTGGGAGAACAAAAGCCTGGAATCAAATTGTCCTGGACATTAATGCAGCCAGTGGAAGAAGCTGCAAATGAACACAGTGCAAGAAGTGGGCATATGATATGGTAGGATGTGCTAGAAGCATGGTGAGGCAAAATGCCATTGGATGTACCAGTACTGACAGGGGCTTCCAAAAATTATCCCTTTAATACCAAATAAGGAATACCTCCTCTCCATCCATGGGGGATGACTATGACACAGAAGATGATGACACTGGAATAATCGGAGGTGATTTGGACACTGGCTATTAGCAATGTCTGCAGCAGCAACACTCATGTACTCAGTAAGGTTGGTAAATATGATCCACACCAGCTTAATAAGCATACAGTAGTGTATGCTGTTTGAAAGAAGAAGAAGTGTATGCTGTTTCTTTCTTAGTGTTGTTTTCAAACAATTTTTTTCCATGGTCAGCAGCAGAAACACAGTTCTACTATACCAATAATTTTGGAGGATATCGGCAGTAGAATGGCTGTTGAAGATGATGATGATGATGATAACATAGCTATATTTTAGAAGCAGCCAGAGGGAAGTAGCATGCAGTCCAGAATATCTTGGAAGACAAAAAAAAAAGAGAGAGAGAGGGTGAGGGAGGCAATAAGACAAAAAGTGATTTAGTACTCAGCAATACATTTTACCATGAATAACTACTTAAATAAAATAGGAAAAAGACAACAAAAATGTTTCCACTAACCAACAAGATGCCCACTTGCCATCCTACAATCCAGGAAGAGGCAGTAGAGTGAACTAGTATGCCAGATACGGGAACTCTGTGCATTGCCAGCATGCTGGAGAGAGACATTGGTGATGCACCCTCTTGCATCACACACTATCTGGCAGTTGATGGAATGATGGCCCTTCTTGTTGCAGTACCACTCACCCTGTGGTCCAGAAGGGTCCCTAATTCCAACATGGATGCAATCTATTACATACAGTATTTAGAGGAAAATGTGCCACCCCATAAAAGGCACAAATAATCTGGGCTCAGTCCTGAGGTGACACTGGGAAATAGATGTACTAATCCACGAGTCAAAAATACATCCAGGAACTGCTGCAGTATATTTGAGGCAGAAGCTTGTGAGATACCCAACGTGTCCCGCGTCAGTCTCTGGCAGGTCCCTGTAGCAAATATAGTGAGGGCTACACATACCTTCGTATCCTTAGGAATAGCAAACCCATGCATTCCTCCAGAACCTTCTCTTTAATTTCTACAAGATTTACTGTTTCTAGAACCATGATGGGAATGGACCCATTCCTAAGTCAAAGTATGATTAAAGTTGGTGAAATTAGTATTGTTTCTGGTCTTTGATGTTAACCAGAAGTGCTCTTTCCACACCCACAATGTGCCCAGTAATGATTCCTTCTGCAATTCATATGGAGCTACATGTATCGGTAACATATCTAAGTACGACTGTAAATTCTTTTTTTATAAGACCCGTTGCTCCTACTACTACTGGAACTGTCTGTGTATCCTTCTTCCACATTGCCCTCATTTCTGCCTGCAAATCCTGGTCTTTTATGATTTTGTGTCTCTCTGTACATAAGACACTGTAATCACTGGGTGTAGCAATTTCAATGATCAATGCCACTTTTGTCTTCTTTTCATAGACTACTGTATCTGGTTTTCTTGGATCTATTTTTTAACTGTTGATAATGGAGGATAACATGTGAAATAAACTTAATCATTTTCTATAATGTTTTGTGGCTGATGTTTCCAATACTTCTCAGATAGTTCAACAATATAATGTTTGCACAATCCCTAATGCAACAGTCTTGCCACATTATATTGCCTTTCAATATACAGGCCCTCTGCCATTAGTGTATCACACCCATCAACAAGATGTGTGGCTATTTCCAATCCTGTTTTACAAAACCTGCATTTGTCTGTTTCTCTGACATATTCAATGGACTTTGTAAACCATGTAGGTAGTCCACTATCCTGGGCCGCCAAAATTAACCATTCATTTTTTTTTGGTTTAAATTCACCTCTCCTTAACCATTCCTGCATTAGATATTGATTGGCATGAGGTTGTTCCAGGAGCTTTCTGTACTTGCAACTATATTTATGGCTTTTCCATAGTTCTGCTTTCTCATCTGATCCTTCACCTTTATATTCTTTCTTTTGTTTTTTGGCACATTGTATTGCTACCTGACTTTTGTCTACCTCTGATTTGATTTCCATTCCTGGACACTGATATGCTTCTGCTAAACTAAGCAGGGAAGTCATTTTGGACTTGTTTTCCTCATGTTTTAAAACTTTCATTATGTTTGGAATATGTATACTGTCCTACGATTGCAGATGTAGACATATAATCAATTCAAGGAAGCCCACATCTCCTGCAGAGCACAAAATATTTAATCTTGGTATGCACTGATTTTTAAAAAAATCATTTGATAAGCATTTAACATTTTTCTTGTTTTCCTGTCCAACTGATCCAGTACCTCTTAGGGCAAGTCAGTCACCCGGAAACTGTTAAGTTAGAATAGGAGTACCAAATTGGTTTATAGCTGGGACTTTGTTCCTAGATATCAGGACTGTTTTCAGTATTAATTTTAGTCTTCTAAAATATTCCTTACTAAGTTTTATTTGCATTTGTTTGTGTTTTATTGTTGATCCTTCATCAGTTCCCATTCCCAAATATTTATACACTTCCTCCTACTCAAGTTCTTTTATATCACATTTCTGTCCCAAATTGATATTTTCTTGGTGCTGCAGCTTTCCTGCTTTAAATGTTGCTTTTGCACATTTATCAAGACCAAATGAAATTCTTATATCATCTGTGAAAGTTTTGAACACTTGTAGTTGTGCTTTTAGTTCCTCATCTGATGAACTATATGATTTTAAATCCTCCACAAAAAGAAGTCTTTACACTTTGTTGTTTTCTGGAATACAAATTATAGCCATGGCCTCATCTGTTAAGTAGAAAGCTTAATGGGTTAAGGGCAAGACAAAAGAGCAGTGGAAGGCGATACAAAAGAGCAGTGGTGACAGAGTTACCCTGGAATATTCTCCTTTGAATTTTTATCCCTGGAATAATGTTTTGTCCTTTATCATGGCTTTACTACAAAGTGGTCTGCCACTGTTTCATGGTCACTCTAATATACTTAATGTAGGGTGCATCTTATACATTTGTAAGCACTCTTCTATCCACCAATGTTGGATACTGTGAAATGCTTTTTTATAATCTATCCATGCCATACTTGGATTCTTCCCTTTTACAATTCCCCATTATGACTTTATTTAACAATAAATGATCCTTTGTTCCATACGACTTTCTTTTGACCCTTTTGTTTTACTGCCATAATTTAGTTTTCTTCTAAATGACTACAAACTCTGTTGGCATCAATTCCAGCATATAGTTTATAAATCATTGGAAGGCAAGTTATTGGTTTTTAGTTTATCTTGCAGGTTCACTCTTAAGGAGGAATATCATTTTTCCTGTTGTTAACCAGGCTGGTGTCTGTTCAGGGTGCACATATAAATAGTTCTTACTTCTGGCTAAATCTTCATATAAAGATGTTAATACTTTTAGCCAGAAGTTAGGTACTGTATCTAGGCCTGGGATTTTCTGGTTAGGAACTTTTCTTAATTTTGTTTCAATTATAGACCACTGGATCTTCAGAGATATTTCTCCAAAATGTGTCCGGTTTCTTTCTTTTTTTTTTTTTCTAGCGGTGCTTCTATTCCTTTTGCCTTGTTTTCCAATTCTCTATAAAACTTTTTTGGGTCATCAATAAATTGCTTATTTTGTACTTTTCAGTTAGATTTATCTGCATATCTTCTATGTTTTTTTTCTGCCTGTGCTGATATCTTTAGTCTACTATTTGAAATCTTATACAATAGATCCTGGTCTGTTCTGATACTGGGCATTGCTTTTATCACTTCTAAGTATTTTTGTTGATCTGTTTCCTATACTCTTCTAAGAGTGACACTCCTTGTTTTAGTTGCTTTATAGTTTTCTCTGTTCAGTACTTCCATGATGGTATTTAATATCTCCCCTTACTTCCCTGTGTTTTTGTGGTAAGACTTTATCTGTTATTAATTTAGTTGCACAGTAATATATCCCATTTACTTCTGTCATACCACATGTATTTCTGATTACTGTGTTCATTTGTTTTATCAGACTTCTAACATTTTTGGTCTTATTGACTTTGTGTAGTTGTTTCTTTGATCTGATCTTAATATTTCTATCCATCTCAATTAAATCAAGCAACTCTTCCCTTAGATCATAGCAACTCTTCCCTTAGATCATTTTCATTTAAACTCAGGGCACATTCTTTGTTGTCGGTTTCCTGGAGCATTCTACAAAAAATTTCAAAACATCTTCCTGTGCCATATTCTCTTCAGCCAAATTGTAGCCATGACCTAATCTGTTAAGAAGACAACTTAATAGGTTAAGGGCAAGACAAAAGAGCAGTGGTGACAGAGTGTCACACTGGAATATTCCCCTTTGAATTTTATCCCTGGAATAATATTTTTTCCTTTATCATGGCTTAACTGCAAAGTGGTTTGCCACTGTTTCATGGTCACTGTAATGTAATTGATCAGTGTAGAGTGTATCTTACACATTTTAAGCTATTTTTTATCCACGAATGTGGGATACTATCAAATGCTTTTTTGTAGTCTATCCATGCCATACTTGGATTCTTCCCCTTTTTACAGTTCCCCATTAATGACTTTATTTATTGTTCCATGTGGCTTTCTTTTATTACCCATTTTTTCTGTTGCCATGAATCAGTTTTCATCTAAATGACTATAAACTCTGTCGGAATCAGTTATGGTGTTAGTTCATACATCGTCGGATGGGAAGTTATTGGTCTATAGACAGCTTGCAGGTTCACTCTTAAGTAGGAGTATTGTTTTTCCTATTGTTAATCAGGCTGGTGTTTTTCAGGGTGCACATATAAGTAGTTCTTACTCATGACTAAATCTTCATGTAAAGATATTAATACTTTTAGCCAGAAGTTAGGCACTGCATCTGGACCTGGGGATTTCAAGTTAGGAGCTTTTCTTAACTTTGTTTCAATCTTTCTGGCTGTTACTGCATCCCATTTCATAACCTGTACATTTGAATTTCTTATTCTTTCTTTTCCTTCTATCCATTTAGCATCTTGGTTATATTCTACAGGATTTTCATAGATATTTCTTCGAAATACATCTTTTTCTTCTTTTTTGGTGGTGTTTCAATTCCTTTGCCTTGGTTCCTAATTCTCTATAAAAGTTTTTTGGGTCATCAACAAATGTCTTATTTTGTACTTTTCCTTTATATTTATCTGCATATCTGTTAAGTTTTTCTGCCTGTGCTATTTTTAATTTATTTGCGATAGTGCACGATAGATCCTGATCTGTTCTGATACTGCGCAGTGCTTTTATCACATCTATTTTTAAGCATTTTTATTAATCTCTTCTCTCTTCTGAACTCTTCGAGCAGTGACACTTCTTGTCTTAATTGCTTTATAATTTTCTCTCCTCAATACTTTCATGATGGCATCTGATTTCTCCCCTTTCTTTCCCTTACTACCCTGTGTTTTTTTGGTAAGAGTTTATCTGTTATTAATTTAGTTGCACAGTAATATATCCTGTTTACTTCTGTTAATACCGCATGACTCTCTATGGATAGTCCTAATTACTGTGTTCATTTGTTTTATCAAACTTCTAACTTTTTGGGATTTATTGACTTTTTGTAGTCTATTTCTTTCATTGATCTTAATATATCTGTCCATCTCTATTAAATCAAGCAACTCTTCTCTTAGATAATTTTCTTCTAAACTGAGGGCACATTTTGTTCTCCATTTCCTGTGGGCATTCTATAGAAAGTTCTATAACATCTTCCTGTGCCACATTCTCTTTAGTTTCATCCTGTGTTATTCGTTGCTCTTTCATGTGGGAACTCATTGGCCTATCACTCCACAACGTCAGCTGAGTCAGAGTTGCCGCAGGTTCCTGTTCCTCGCCTTTCAGTGCAACTCCAACTGAACATCTGTACTGGTTTCCTATGAAAGGCTCCAAAGTATCTTCATAAGGCAAGTGATAAGATGTTTCCCGCTCCACTGGTTTCTCCTTAATTTGGGGACCTATTGCTCTATCCTGCTGTGTTTTTTTTCTGAGTTAGATTTTCTACATCAAATCCTTCACTTCACAGGTACTCCATAACCTCAATTTCTGTTTCTTTAAATTCTTTGTTATTAATCTTCTTTTCTACATCTCCTCTTTGTTTTCTTATTTTTTTGTATTGTACAATTTTCCATGTCCGGATTCCTTTGCCTGTATTTCTCTTCAAATATCTTTGGTGCTGCACTTTTTGTATTGATTAGTTTTGCTTTCTCCTTTGCATAAATATTGTTTGTCTTTTCGGCTTTTCCTGGTTAGGGGTCGTCACAGCGGAACTCCGGTCTGTTAATGATTGGCAGTCGATTTTTATGGTGCTGAGTTGCCAGCCCGACGCCCGACCTTCAGCGAAGGCACGTCCATTAACGCATGTCTTTCGGAGGCCACTCGACCGCATTAAATCTCTTTTTCCTTCCCATGACCATGTTTCTTTCTTCAAAATGTTCTTGCAATCTTTTTATATATTTTGTGTCTGGAAATTCTGGGCTTCTTGCATAATAGTGACAGTGCATAATTTCTTTCTCCAACTCCGTCGTCCACTCTGTTGTCTTTATGACTCTTTTTTGGACAGTCAATTTTTGTGGACTACTATTACTTTCTACAACAGGGTGACCTTCTTCCCCCTAGGCCTGGCCTAGCCCCACTGCAGGAATGTTTCCGTGTCTTGAGGATTCTACACTGTCATTTTTCCAGTCCTGGCACCAATGTGCCTACCAGGATTGGGAGCTTTTTATCTTGGGTCTTGTGCACCCAGCTATCTTTTTTTTTTAATTTTGTAACCCACTTCTGTTCATGATATATGCTATATAAAATACAATCTATATATCGGTATCAACTTGAGGATATATTCAATTCCAGCAATACTACTCTGCTTTGCTTGCTGATTTATCGCTCCATTCAGACCCTTTTTTTAAATTTCTGCAAGTCTTTTGGGTTTCTAATAATGTGATAGGAATGGGACCCATTCCTAAGTAAAAGTGTAATTATAGTTCATGAAATTAGTATTGTTTCAGTCATTGATGTTAGCCATGCTAAGTGCTCCTTGCAGCACCCGCAGTGTGCCTAGTAATGACTGCTACAATTTGTATGGAGTTACATGTATCCGTAACGAATCGAAGTATGATTGTAAATTCTTTTTTATTGGACCCATTGCTCCTACTACTACTGGAACTGCCTTGGTATTTTTCTTCTACATTGCCCTTGTTTCTACCTGCAAATCCTGGTATTTTATGGCTTTGTGCCTCTCTGTAGGTAAGACACTAGTCACTGGGTGTAGCAATTTCAGTAATCAATGCTACTTTTGTCTTCTTTTCATGGACTACTATATCTGGTTTTCTTGCATCTATTTTTGAACTGTTGGTATTGGGTGATCCCATGTGATATAAACTTCATCATTTTCTATGATACTTTGTGGCTCATGTTTCCAATTTTTTCAGCTACTTGAATATTATAATGTTTGTTGCATTGGGGATTGTGCAGTCTTGCTACATTATTATGCCTTTCAGTATACAGTCCTTCTGCCATTAGTATATCGTAACCAGCAACAAGATGTGCAACGTTTTCCAATTCTGTTTTACAAAATCTACATTTGTCTGTTTCTCCCACATGTTCAACATGTATGTAATCTACTATCCTGAGCTGCCAATATTAACCTTTCATCTTTTGGTTTAAATTCACCTCTCCTTAACCATTTCTGAGTTCTATCCTGATCAACATGAGGTTGTTCCAAGGGTTTCCTCAACTATATTTATGCATTTTCCATATTTCTTGCCTTCTCATCTGATACTTCACATTATATTCTTTCTTTTGTTTTTTGGCACATTCAGCTGCTACCTTATTTTTATCTATCTCTGATTTGATTTCCATTCCTTCTTGACACCAATATGCTTCTGCCAAACTAAGCAGGAAAGTCATCTTAGACATGTTCTTCATCATCATCATCATCATCTTTCGGGTTTTCCCATTAGGGGTCGCCATAGCAGATCATCTCTTTCCATTTCTTCCTATCCTCTGCATCTTGCTCTGTCACACCAACCGCCTGCTGTTTCAAAACTTTCACTACATTTGGGTCTTGTGAAGTCAGCAGATATGTGTGCAGTCCCACTACCACAGATCTATACATGTAATCAGTTTCGAAGAGGCCCATGCCTCCTTCAGAATGGGGAATATATAGCCTTGGTATGCAGTGATTTTTTTATAAATTATTTGGTAAGAGTGAAGCATCCTTCTTGTTTCCTGTCCAAACTATCCAACACCTTTTGGGGCCAGTCAAGCATTCCAAAACTGTAAGTTAGGACAGGAAGAGCAAATTGGTTTGTAGCTTGGACTTTGTTCCTAGATGTCAACATAACTCTCAACCTCTCAGTGCAAGAAATCTTGACAAATACAGAAATAATGGGGGACAAAGGACCAAAAATAGGGGCACATTTTAAATATTGCTCCCATATACTGAGAAAGTTGCTAATATATCAGGTTTTGAATTATTACATATTTTCTGTAGGATTTGAGGTCTGAAACCCAAAGGTATGTAATTATTTAGTATCATTTAGTTATTTCAGCCCTCAATTATTTGCAAGAAAGCCACACATTTTATGATGAACAGACCAAAAATATGAGACAAAAATCTGGACATTCTGTGAAAATGTGTACATTTGAGAGATATGGATCTCAATGCTGTTTTTAGTATTAATTTAAGCCTTCTAAAACATTCCTTACTGAGTTTTATTTGTATTTGTTCATGTTTTATTGTTGATCCTTCATCAATTTCCAAATATTTATACACTCCCTCTTGCTCAGGTTCTTTGTCACATCCCTGTCCTAAACTAATGTTTTCTTGGTGCTGCAGCTTTCCTGCTTTTCCACGTTTAACGAGACAAAATGACACACTTATATTATCTGAAAATGTTTTGATCACTTGCAGTTGTGCTTTCAGTTCCTCATCTCATGAACTGTACAGTTTTAAATTATCTACAAAAAGAATATGAGAAGTTTTACACTTTGTATTTCTCTGGGAGCCAAGTTATAGGCATGACCTAATTTAGACAGCTTAATGGATTAAGGGCAAGACATAAGAGCAGTAGTGAAAGAGAGTCTGCCTGGAATATCCCCCTTTGAATTTTTATCCCTGGGGTAATAATTCGTCTTTATCATGGCTTAACTGCAGAATGGTTTGCCATTGTTTCATGATCATTGTAATGTAATCAATCAGTGTAGGGTGTATCTTACACGTTTTTAAGCACTTTTTTAATTCATGAATGTAGGATACTGTCAAATGCTTTTTTTATAGTCTATCCATGCCATACTTAGATTCTTCCCCTTTTTACAGTTCTCAATTATGACTTTATTTAACATTAAATGATCATTTGTTCATAGGTAGGTACTAGGCTATCGGCCCAAGGGCCTATGCAAGCCTAGCCAACAAGGTTCCCTGGCTTACGCCACCCAAGAAAGTTATTTTCCTGTGCCACTGACGAGCAGAGACACAGAAGTGATCGCCGGGGTGTATTTCCTATTTCCCATCCACTCATCAAGATTTTTCTTGAAGAGTGCTAATGAAGAACTTTGCTTGACATAGATGGGTAGCCTGTTCCAGAGTATGGGAAGTCTCTGGGATAGGAATCTATCCCTCCAGCATGTCCTGTTTATTGTGGTGACAAGGTTTAGGTCCCTAGAGCGTGTAGCTTGGAGGGATTGGGATTTCTTTAGGTGTAGCATTTCCAACAGCTCTGGGTTGCATATGACTTTATTACCCTTTTGTTCTTTTGCCATGATTGAGTTTTTGTCTAAATGACTATAAACTCTGTCGGCATCAATTTTAGTATATAGTTTATACATCACTGCAAAGCAAGTTATTGGTCTATAGTTTTTAAGATAACTTGCAGGTTCACTCTTAAGTAGGGGTATTGTTTTTCCTGTTAGCCAGGCTGGTGTCTGTTAAGGGTGTGCATGTAAATAGTTCTTTCTCTTGGCTAAATCTTCATGTAAAGAAGTTAGGTAATGTATCTGGGCCTGGGGTTTTCCAGTTAGGAGTTTTTCTTAACTTTGTTTCAATACTTTGTTGCATACACTGTGGGGGAAGGGTCAGACATGCTCACTAAGACCCTTATAATATCTCACTAAGACCCTTATAATACCTCTGTCCACTCTAAACCTATCTAGCATCTTCTGATTGTCAGAATTATAATGGGTTATTCTTTACTTATATCTTTGCCTCCTTGGCATGCAGGCCTCTGGGCGCAAGCTGTTTTGGCTCAGCCAAACAAGCAACTCACAATAGGAAATAAGGCTAGAAGCAAGTGACAGCATCTTCACAGACTGCAAAGTAGATAGCATACGCAAGACTTCTCTTTATATAATGTATCTGCAGATGGAGCAGAAAAGGAAAACATTTCACTATGGATAGCCAATAGGAGAGGCAATCCTTCATTGGCATACTTCATTTTACATCATTCCTCATTATGAATTCACATCTTATAATCAGCATCTTAAATAGATTTGCTGGAGCCTCACTGATGTTTTTTTTTCTGAGTATTTACCTGATGGTTCTTGTTCTCTGAGGTGTCATTTACAGCCATTTTACTCTTAGTTTTTCTTCTTCTTTCTTGTCCCCCTTGACTCTGTTCTGATGCCTTCTGCCATGATGTTTGCTCCATTCAAATGCTATCCTTGCTGGCAGATTATGTAGTCTATTTAACTTCTCCATAATTTGACCCCCCCAATTCCACTCTCACTATATTTGAGCCTATTCCTTGACACTGTAAACCTGTCAATTTCCCCTGCAAAGACACTTATGGTTTCACTGATGGTTTTATTTTTTTCAGCTTCCAGTCTGTTGAGACCTGGGCCAACCTGCTCTGTTCATCCTCGCTACACTTGGGCTCAGTCTGCTCCTCTACCCTACCCCCATTCCCACACACCCCTGCACACACTACACTTGTACTCTATCCTCAATAACCACACACACTTCCCCCCCAACTTCCTCCCAGTCCTCCAATCAAACTTTGCATCCTCTGTACTTTAATCGGCCAATCATATTAAAGACCTTTGCATAGTCCCTCCCCCACCTGTTAAAATACAGGTAATATTTCAGCAACCTACTTTATTTCCAAATAGATTGCCAAAATATGTTTTTCCTAAATCTGAAATATTCTAACAGCTTTGTAGTTATTTTCCTTTTCTCACCCATTCTAATCCTTACCTCCCTCGCTGACTCATATCAAAGCACCCTCACACACAGACACCCTACATCTACTATAACCTACTCCCAAACCAAACTCTGTGCCACCTACTCTTTTGCTATAACCCCATCACTTTTTCTTCATTCTGACACTACCTTGTATAGAATCAAGATATTACAACTACCCACACTCCCTCTTAAAACTACCCACACTCCCTCTTAAAATTAAAGCAAAAACCCACACTCCCTCTTAAAATTAAAGCAAAAACCTGTCTCCAATACAACCACTTTAAATCTCTCAAAATACTAATTTTAAAAATACTAATTTTAAAAATACTACTATCAGGTGATCTACATCCCAACCTGGGACCTAACCATAGCTCTTCTGTCTGTGCTCATCCCTCATACCCCCTAAACTTCACTCCCAGTACTACCTCACAGACCCCTCTCATCCTCTTCCACCAAAAACCTATTTATCTTATCTTTGTACATTCAGAGTATTATCAATAAAATCTCCCCATTCCATGCCTGGATCTTCCAACTTCTTCTTTTTCTTTCGGCTGCTCCCGTTAGGGGTCGCCACAGTGGATCATCTGTTTCCATTTCTTCCTGTCCTCTGCATCTTGCTCTGTCACACCAACCACCTGCATGTCCTCTCTCACCACATCCATAAACCTTATCTTAGGCCTTCCTCTTTTCCTGTTACCTGGCAGCTTCATCCTTTGCATCTTTTTCCCAATATACTCTGCATCCCTCCTCAGCACATGTCCAAACCAACATAATCTTGCCTTGGTGGCTTTGTTTCCAAATCTTCCAACCTGGGCTGACCCTCTAATATACTTATTCCTAATCCTGTCCATCCTCATCACACCCAGTACAAATCTTAACATCTTTAACTATGCCACGTCAAGCTCCGACTCCTGCCTTTTTGTCAATGCCACTGTTTCCAACCCATATAACATAACTGGTCTCACTACCCTCTTGTAGACCTTCCCTTTCATTCTTACTGGTACTCGTCTGTCACAAATCACTCCTGACACTCTTCTCCACCCACTCCATCCTGCCTGTACTCTCTTCTTCACCCCCCCAACATACCCCTGATATTCTCACCCTCTCTGAAACATGGCTTAAGCCTCACATATCTGACTCAGAATTTCTTCCTACAGGCTATAACATCTTCCTTCAAGATAGACTCAAGAAAAAGGTAGAGAGGTTGCAGTTCTATACTCTAATCAGGTCTCACTCTACTCTCTACCAACCACTCTTCCAAACTACTGCCCATCTGAAGTTCTCATTGTCACCTGTAAACTAAATAATGGCAAGAAACTAGCAGTTGCCTCCATCTATACCCCCCCACCCAGGAAACAACATCCCTATTTTAGAGCTCTTTCTCTTCTGGATCTCTCAGAGTGTCTCATATGAAACTGTTGGATGACGTTAACATTGATTTGAATGCCCTTGATACTGATTCCCCAACACCTCAATTAATCTCTTTGGTTTCTCCCAGCTAATCTCTGCCCCTACTCGTCTAAATAAACACAACAACTCTGGCTCCACACTAGATTGAGTCCTTATCTCCAACTCCTACTACAACCCCTCCACCCTACCTGATACCTTAAGTGACCATCATCCCACCTTCATATTTCAACACACCCTACTACACAAATCCCAGCAATACAAAGACTGCCGTAAGCTCTCAAACATTAATCCATATGCTTTCAACCACACACACTGTACAGTTAAGTGGTCCTTCCTCTATTAACTCCCCCTGGAGGAAGCTGTCCTGGCATTTAACAATATCTTTCTAGACACACACAACTCCCTAGCCCCCATCAGGAAAATAAGAAACAAAACCCAATATTCCCCCTGGCTAATGCAAACCACTCATACACTTATGCATAAGAGAGAGAGTGCATGGAAAAACTGGAAAAAATCTAGTACTTACACTGATCTGTAGTCTTGCAGAGAGCTTCATAACCTATTTCCAAAAACCTCTACATAATCCTCATTCCAACTCCTAAAATTCTGGCAATCAGTAAATAAACTACTACATCCTGGTAGCCCCTAATCACCTAATCCATGCCCTAACAGATCTCCCACTGATACTGCTACCTTTCTTAATTCCTTCTTCATTGAATCTATTCACAATAACCAGAAATGACACCATCACCTACCCCCCTCCTCCTTCATCAACCCACCCAACCCCCTTTTCTCTTAAACCCATCCTCACAACTTATATAAAATCACTCCTTAGCTCCTCAATTCCTGAAACTTGCTACCAGTTCTATCTCCTACCCCATCTCCATCTTAACAATATGTCAATCAAAGAAAACACTGTACCTGAAATCTGGAAGAAATCCTATGTCATGCCATTACATAAAGGTGGCAACTCAACTGACCCCTCAAATTTCAGGCCCATAGCCATTCTATTACCCCTGTCGAAAATTCTCAAAATGTGCACCCACAAACAGCTCCTTGATCACCTCCTCCTACAAAATCTGCTTACCCCTACACAGCATGGTTTCCACCCAAATCATAGTACAGCTACTGCTCTGATATCATTCACCAATTCTATCACAAATTCTCGTGACAACAACAAGCTAATCTCATGTTTCTTTCTGCACCTTTCCAAAGCCTTTGACACTGTTTCCCACTAATTGTTTCTCTGCAAGCTATCTACCCTTAATCTCTCCAACTCTGCACTTTCTTGGTTCTCCAGCTATCTCTCCAATAGATTCTAGGCAGTTAAATGGAAATCTGATTTTTCTCCCTTCTTACCAGTGCAAACTGGGGTATCCCAAGGCTCCATCCTTGGACCCCTATTATTTAATATATTTTCTAATGACCTACACTCTTTCTGTCCACTCTCATCTGTCATACAGTATGCTGATGATTCCACCATCATCTCCTCCTTTGACAATATCACTTATCTTTACACTATTATCCAAGAGTCTCTGGACTCAGTTGAAAAATGTCTAACTTCCAACCAATTGCTACTTAACCCTAAGAAAACAAAACTTCTACTATTCCTCCCTAAATCTCTCCAACATCATAAAGCTATCTTTACTGTCTGCTCCGTTAACAACACCATCATCTCTGTTGATCCTCGCACCAAATTTTAGTGCAGAAGCTCCATGGGAAAAATGGCACTCGCTGTATACTTAAGCCATCTCTTTCTTCAAACTGCATTACTTCTTCCAGTGCTTTATATCCCACCTTGTGTGCCTTGGTTTCTGCTTACAATGTCTAATTTTCTGGAGCACACAGCTACCCTTATAAATAAATAAAACTGGTGCTGGTCATTATATAAATATAAAATAGAGTTTTCTTCATGATTTGCATTCAACATACAAAATACCTTTTTCCTTATTAAATGTTGTTGTTGTGTCTTTCGGCTTTTCCCAGTTAGGGGTCGCCACAGCGGAACTCCGGTCCGCTAATGATTGGTAGTTGATTTTTACGTACCGAGTTACCAGCCCTGACGCACAACCTTCAACGAAGGTACGCCCATTCACGCATGTCTCCACGCAGAAGACGCTCTAGCTGAGAATCGAACTGGACAGTGTCTTACTGTGAGGCGACAATGCTACCGCAGCACCACCACAAATACAACTCCTAAAATCCATCCATCATCCGTAAGCCCTTTTTCCCATTTTTGCACATGGGGTCAGGATGTCACTTCAACAGTGGCAGTCCCCTAGAGTCAAGGTTTACACCGGGTGGCTAGCCCTGCTGCAGTAGTTCTTTCATACCACACTCACACCTATGGCCAATTTAGAGTGCCCAGTCCACCTACTGCATTCTTTGGAATGTGGGAGGAAACCCGGAAGAAACCCAAGCGAACATAGGAAGGACATGCAGACTCCACACAGAAGGCGCCCCAGCTGAGAATCAAACCAGGGAACCTCTTGCTGTGAGGAGCCAGTTCTATCCCCTGTGGCACTGTGTTGCTATTCCAGTAGAGAAAATAATACTGTTTGGGACAGTTAGGTTTATTTATATTTGCATTATGTTGACATACTCCTCATTAGTATCTTTGTTTATTAAAGCTAGCTCACATGCCATTTAGCCTTTTTATGTGGTCAGAACTGGTCTACAAAGGCACTTTTTTGTAGGTATTTATTTTTTAACTGAGTTATTTCTTTGTGCTGAATTCCTTGTTGTCTGACTAATGTTTATGGCATGTTTTATAGCGGAGGTAGCCAGGATTTCCCCAGTGTTGCATTATTCCTGCAATACAGACACATCCACTCTTTCATTCTTTATGGGGAACTGGATTTTAACTGGTTTGGTGAGGTGAACCCTTCTGGCTGTCGCACTGGAAAGATGTCTGCCATAATAATGGACTTCTGTGAAAATGTAATAATCAGTGTTTTAATCTGCTGTTAGATATCAGTCTTATCCAATTATATGTTCATTTGTTAAGTGAACTGGTCCTTCTTGGATCCTTTTCAGGCAGAATCCCTACCACCATGGCAAGTGCAAGTATAGCATATATATGGGCAGTTTTTTTGCAGACAGTTTACTGGCATGCTTTTAGAAAATGGAGGAAAGCTCGAGTACTCTGAGAAAATCCTGGAAGGCAAAAATAAAACGTGCAAACCTCCACACACAGAGTAACTGGAGGTCAGGGTTGAACCACAGGCCTGAGATGCAGAACTCTTACCTATGTGTCCATATATTTATATTTATATCTATCAATGAGTAGGGGAGTGTGTGTGTGTGTGTGTGTGTGTGTGTGTGTGTGTGTGTGTGTGTGTGTGTGTGTGTGTGTGTGTGTGTGTGTGGATAAATATATGGACTGGTGAAATTTTGATATATTACTACAACATCGTACTGTTAACTAGCTATGCAGAATCATGACCACTTGGCTGGCCAGCTGTGTAAGCATAACACCTGTTTAATAGCCAGACTGCTGAGTAATTGTGGGGGATGGGATCTCTTTCTAGCCTTAACAATTGCAGAGTATCTGAAACCCTCAACCATATGTTTAACATCTTAGCTAGAGGGGCAGTGTGGTTTGGTCACATAGCTGCAAGGCAATTAAATGCAAGAATGTTTTTTTTCCCTTAAGCTGTCACTTACCTAAGGTCTCTGAGGATAGAGAATCAGCTTTATACTACTTTTGTATTCTCTCTAATTTATGACTCATCCAATTGAACACTGGGTGGGGGTATGAAACTTTTTGCTTTTGGATTTCTTTTATGCACACTAGATTGTTAGCTGACTGTATGTGACTTACCAGTTAAACTACTTGTTTTCAGAGTGCAAATAAACAGCTTTAGAATAGTCAAATAACAAGTTCAGAGTGACACGGTATGTGTCTTTGGGTTTATTTTATTTTTAGTCGATGTATGTTGACCGCACTAATTGCCTTTTTCATCTACAAACTTTGTACAGATTAAAAATGGAGATATTTACAGTGTTTGGAAGAAGGGTATATACAGCAGATAGAGAAAGAGAAGTACATAGAAAGATAATACATGATGGTCCTGTGTTTATAAGCCAGTAAGTTAACAGAATATCCAATTCTGTAGCAATAATTAATATCCATTTTGCTCATAGGTTCACAGGTTATTACTGAGCAATTAATCAGGTGACTTTTTTGCAGCCTAATCACTGCAGTTCCCACTACTAGTGTACCTCTTTCCATGAGAGCTTGTTGGGGGGGCAGGAATGTGTGTGTATTCATTCATTTATTCATTCAGCTTCCATTTGAACAGAAAGAGGGTCTAGTATGTGGGCGGCACAGTAGTGCAGCGGTTAGTGTTTCCACCTCACAGCAAGAGGTTCTCCAGTTTGATTTCGGCTGGAGTGCCTTCTGTGTGGAGTCTGCATGTCCTCCCTGCATTCGCATGGGTTTCCATCAGGTGTTCCAAAGACATGCATCCAGAGCATTCCTTCCCAGGCCTCCACTGAAAACAGTCTCTGTCCCAGTCAGACTTTCTCAGTAAACAAATTTTAAATAAATAAAATGCTCCACAGGAGAGGTATTCTTGAGTGAGGTACCTATCGTTTCAGCAGGTTCTGTTTATGTTTTGGTGAGTCTATTATACAGGTGTTTATGGTGTTGCTGAGCTTGTGAATATGAAATGGGTCATCAATACAGGGTCATTTGAGGCCTTGCAGGCAAAACAGAGGTTGCCTAAGGAGTCTGTACAAAATCGAAAATATACAGGGCTCCGAGACATTCTGCTAAGGTAAAGGAGCTCAGGCCCTCAATGTCCTTCTGTAAGTTTTTGGGACTCAAGTCTACTGAAAAGCCACTGGTACCACCAGCTAGTAAGTGTCATAGTGTCCGAATATCACTCCAGTATGGCAAGCTTAGAAAAAACAAGATGCAGTAGGTGTTAAAATGTTAAGCTTTAGTGGACTAGCCCTACTACAGCCCACTCTGTTTGCTTCCCCATTGAAACCCCGCCCACAGGGATAAATGTTTCCCATCACTCAGGGTACCACTCGGTAACTATGTTGACCTCAGATGATACTAGAGTTACTCGGAGCTTTGACTTTAAATTTAGATACTGATTCACCTATATTGAGGACGTTTTACTTTATAGAATGAAGTACCCTTTTGGGCTTGTGACAGCTGATAAGATTACTGATGTCTGTGTGTTTGTTACAAAACAGATGTTTTTGTACTAGTGCTGTCTGTATGTATGGTATCTTCAACTAAAGACAGGATCAGCATAACTTTTGGAAGGTTGTACAGTGGTGGATGCAGGAACACCTGCTGCAAATCTAGCATTCCTGGTTTATGTAGTATTAAGTCTGTTATATTGATTCAAATTATCTGTGGTTATTGCTACATATCAAATACAGTCACAGATTCACAGATTAGTACTAGGCTAACTGCCAGTGTGGGCCATTTTAAGCCTAGTCAATTACCCCATGTGAGAACCAAACCCTGCATCTTGTCTTTGTAAGGTAAGCACCTTAACCATTATGCCAACCACCCACTATTTAGTTTAGAAAGTAGTAATGATTCTCATTTGTTTTGTCTGTTAATGCAAGGTTTGGCTTAATCTAATATAGTGCACCTGAAGGGTTTCTTTTACGTCTCAATGACAGCTTCAGTATTATTGAAATTTAGCTTTCTTATCAGTTATTGTATCTAGTTTGGTGCTTGTTTGCTTTTCCCTACAAAGGCCTTTCTGTCAGTAGTAGACGCATTTCTTTTGATATGGGAGTTAATTCCAAAGAAAATTACTTTTTTTTTTTTTTTTTTTTAACAGAAGATAGATATTTTTGTCCAGTACTTTGTAAAGTGCTGAAACCATTTTGAAGGCCCTGCCTGATGTAATGTTTTGGCTTTCTTGACTCTGTGAATTAGTGCTGAATCAGCTGCATATTGTAGCAACTGGATTACATTTGTGTGCTTATACATTTCATCTCTGAAAATTGGGAAGGACAGCAGGCCAAGGACAGATCCTTGGGGGACTTCTAGCCGAGGTTTGATGCCTAGTTTGTAGATAGGCTGGACTGCAAGGCCACATCATGTGATCTGTTTTTTTTTTTTTTTTCCTTCGCTATTTATCAGTGGCGGAGAACACGTACTACTGCCATTGAATTGCATCCTTTGTAGGAACAGTTTGTGATGTAGAAGGTCAAACGTCCTTAAAGTTGAAGAAGATGGTGTCAGTTCTATGACCTTTTGTGGCAGCTTTTTGTACTGTAGTTCACCAGCCCTAACAGAGCAGTAACAGTTTTATTACCAGGTCACAGTTCATGTTAACTTTAATAAAAGATGTGGTGAGGTACGTTGGGCTTAGAGATGTAAGTGAACCTTTTTGCATGTATTTTGACAAGTGGACTTATTGAATGGTAGTTTTTCTACAATTTGAACATTTGCCTTCTGTGTACAGTAGTAAAACTTTAATTTCTATCTGTAACCACTGCTACAGAAGTGAATAATTGTATAAAATGAAAGCTGAATATTGGTATAGTTACTGATGACTGTAAATATATGCTTTATAAGGAAAAGTAACAGAATAAAACATATATTATGCACTTTCCTCCATTTACCTGTAATGCTAGTTTGTCGCTTTTTTGAGGGTAAGGTCTGTGTGCAGCATGTTTTCCTGGGTGTAAGGACAAGGGAAGCTCTGCATACAATGGCCTGTGTTGCTATTGCATGGCTTCTCTAACTGTTTCAGGAAGTCTGATAGCCACTGAGAATGAGGGAAACTAAGATATGATAGTCCAGGCATGGGCTGTCTTCAGGAACACCCTTCCTGCTTAGGGATATTATAGTCCAGGCATGGGCTGTCTTCAAAAAAACAGTTCCTGATTAGAGATATGATAGTACAGCCATAAGAAGACGTACAGAGATTTAGGTGAGTTATAACAGTCCACATAATTGCAGAGTTTTCAACAGAGACTAGTTTTAGGAAAATTATATCTGCTGAGCTTTCTGGCATCAGTGCAGGATCAGAACTGAAGAATACATTAAGTATAGGTACTAAAATACCAATTATATCAACGGCAAGCTTTGCATTGTACTTACCTGGTGAATGCAAGTAAAATGGGAATGTGCAAAGCTTATGTAGTGGCTGTGGAGTAGGGCTATAGGATACACACATAGCAATGTTTCCCATCTCATGAGGGCCAGCCTCCCTGGGACAGCCTTGGCCCAGAGTATTGTATTTTTAAAATACCAAGAGTGATATCTTAGTACATGCAGATTTGGTGATGGTGAATAAAGTGTATAGAATTAATTGCAAACCAGTGAATAAGGTGTATGGAGTTAACTGCAAATCAGTGGTTAAAATAAAAATGTTTTGAGAGAGATCTGTTTTAATTGGCTTGTGTTTTCTGTGTGTGTGTGTGTGTGTGTGTGTGTGTGTGTGTGTGTGTGTGTGTGTGTGTGTGTGTGTGTGTGTGTGTTCGGAGGAGCAATCCCAATGGAGTGGAACTTCAGTAGCAGCATTCATTTATGAGGCTGTGAAAATATTGAGGCCTCATAAATGACTGCTAGTATTACATCCATGCTTGTGGCAAGCTCAGTCTTTGTTAGTAACCTGCTACAGTTACAGCAGAGATTTTGCTTCCTTTTGTCCATCGACTTTGGGTTTAGGAAGAATGGTCTGTGGAAGTGCCCAGGGTCTAGGTGACTTAACTACAGTACTACGAGTTACTTCTGAGTGCAGTACAGAATATTTTAATGAGATACTCAGGTTTTTACCTTTGAATTGGAGTAGGCTATCTGACATATTCTGATCGAGTAACAAGGTATAAATATGGTGTCGCTGCTAGAGGAGGTTGTACTCTAACTTATTTTATTTTATTTTTATTTTACATTTGTTTACAGGGCTGGTCCAGCTGGATATAAGTCCATTTTCAGCAGAGGCCCGGGGAGAAAAGCTCCAAATACAGACATTAAAATCAGTCTTTTAAAAAAATAAAATAAGTATCGTATTAGCATTAGCATGTTCTTACAGAAGCAACAATTAGAAATTAAATACAGACTAGGGGAATACAAATTATGCATGAGAATAGAAAAGATTTAGTGTAAGATTTGTTTGAAGGAGAATAGAGAGTACTAGTGGGACACTGAAAGCTAGTCAGGGTTAGTACAGGGGCAGAGCCAGTGAGTTTTGAGCTGAGTTCTGAGTTGGGATTTGAAACGGGGAAAAGAAGAGATAGCAGTGATGTCAGGAAGAAAGTTCCAGGCTTGGCCTGTTGTGTTTGAGAACAAGGATTTGCCTGCCAAATTGTTGGATTTGCAAGTAGATATAAGAAGTTTGTTAGAAGAACGTAGGCTTTTTAGGTTGCAGTAAGGGGTGATAAGGGAGGTGAGTATAGGGGTGTTAGTGAGTTTGTAGAGGATTTTATGGGCTAAGGAGAGCTGGTGATATAAGATCAGATTTTGCAGCTCAGGCCATCCTAATTGCTTTAAATGTATGCAGTGGTGGGTTCTAAAAGTAGAGCCAGAGGCAAATCTGGCAATACTGTTATAGGCAACAGCCAGTTTGCAGAGGTTAGATTTGGACAGGTATGTGTAAATAGGGGAGTCATAAAGGAGGGAAGAAATCAGATGGGTATGGGCAATGGAAGTTCTGGTAGGTGGAGTGAGGAATGTTTTAATTCTATACAGGGAGCCGAGCTTTCTGTTAACTAATTTTATGGTGGTGTTGATGTGATAGCCAAAGCATAGGTTGTCTATCTCTACTCCAAGAAGCCTGGTAGTGGGGTCAGATGATATGATAGTGCCATTACCAGACAAGACAGAGAAGTTGAGAGGAGAGCATTTTCGGGTGTGGGAGAACAGTAACAGTTTGGTTTTCTTGGGGTTTAGGATTAAGCATCATTTTAAGAACCAGGTTTCAACAGTTTGGAAAGTCTGTTGGGTGATAGAGTGCAGTTTGGAAGGGGAAGAAGCAGAACAAATCAAAGTAGAATCCTTGGCATATTGTATACAGGTTGCAGAGGAAATACTGGTATGAAGGTCATTAATAAAAATAGAAAACAGAAGGGGGCCAAGTATAGAACCTTGTGGTACTCTGAGGGTGATGGGAAGGTGGTTGGATAAGTTATTGTGCCAGAGCACTGCCTGTTGTCTGTTATGAAGACAGGAGTGGAACCACATTGTAGCTCTTGAGTCTAGTGAGAATGTTTTAAGTAGATTTAACAGTATCTGGTGATTAACCATATTGAAGGCTTTGGATAGGCCAATAAAGAGAGCAGAGGTAAGGATATAATTATTTTGATTTTTTTGATACAATCAGTAAAGGAAAGGAGGGCTCAAGTGGTGCTGTGGAAAGGTCTGAAGCCATGTTGACAGTCAGTAAGTAGGTTGTTATTTAACAGGTGATTAAGAAGTTGTTTTTGGATGCAATTTTCCATGATTTTAGCCAGGGGAGAGAGTAGGGCTATGGGTCGGTAGTTTGAGAGTTCTGTTGAATGTCCACCTTTATGCAGGGGAATGACGTGAAATTTTCCAGAAAGAAGGAATATAGCCTTCGACAATGGTTCTGTTAATCAGAATCGAAATGGGATAGGCTAGTGGTTTGGCTGCAGTTTTTAGATACTGAGCAGGCAGAAGGTCAGCAGATGGAGAGGCGGCTTTAAGTTTGTGGAGAAGAGTACAGATAAGTGATGTAGGTACTGGTTGTAGTTGAAATGTGGGAATAGAAGTGTTAGGGGAGGTGGACTGAGAGGTGATATTGGGGGATAATTGATTAGAAAGAGACTGGACAGTTTCAGTAAAGAATGTATTGAAGGCATCAGCGGTTTGTTTAGGGTTATTTTGGGAAGTGCCTATAGGGTTAGGGGTGTCAGAGTGGCCAGGTTTTAAGAGATTATTTATTCCTGCCCAGAACTTTTGTGGATTATGTTGGTTAGTTTGTTGTAAATGACAGTAGTAGTTTCTTTTATCTAAAAGTACTGCTTTTTTGGTGGAGTTTCTGATTTGTCTAAAGTTTAGTTGGTCGGTGGGATCTTTAGTCTTACAGTACTTGGTCCAGAGTTTGTTTTTAAGGATAATTTTATGCCGTGTATCTTTTGAGAGCCAAGGAGCAGGTTTTGATCTTATTCTAATAGATCTTAAGGGATCATGAAAGTCTAGAATAGAAAGGAACTTGGAGTTGAAGTAAGCTACAGCATCATCAAGAGGCAGTAGTTTAAGAGGGGACCAGTTGCAAGCATTGAGTTCTGCTAGGAAGCTATCAGGGTTAAAGTTTTTATTTGCTCTGACCATTTTGTATTTATTTAGTTAGGTTAGGGGTAGCAGTTTTATGTCTGATTAGGTAAGTAAGAGCATGGTCACTTAAATCATCTGGTAATGTACCTACTGTGTAAGTATGTTGGTGACTATTTATCAGAATCCAATCCAATATGCTTTCTTTATTGTTAGATCTGTTAGTTCTAGTTGGGTCCTGAATGGTATGAGAAAAACCATGAAGATTTAGGGGGGGGGGGGGGTTTACAGTGGTGCAGGTTTTCCAGTCTATGTTGATATCACCCAGGACTATGGTTTCTTGTGGGAATTGAATAGCGAGGCAGCTAAGGATCTCTTCTAGTGTACTAATGTTATTTCCAGGGGGGAGGTAGGTGCAGATTATATAGATGGATTTATGGGAGTTAAGCTGGAGTTTAGAGATAAGGATTTCGGCATTACTTACAAAGGGAGGTTTTTCATGGATGACAGTAATTTGCAATCCTGTTTTATGAAGAATTGCTATTCCACCACCCTTTTTGGCTTTGCGATCTAGTCTGAAGATGCTATAGCCGGGGGGGGGGGGTGATCTCCCTGTTTTGGGTTATTGGTTTGAGCTAGGTTTCAGACAGACAAAGGATGTCAAATGAGTGTATGTCTAGCAGTGCATGGAGGTGGGCAATTTTATTATTAATGCTACGGATGTTAAGGTGAGCTATAGAGAGGGAGTTTGGGGGTTTGGAGGATAGTTTTGAGTACGATGGTGGAGGACAGAGGGAGTTTATAGTAGCAGTGTTATTTGGGCCAGGGTTGGGATGAATGTCACCTGCTAGAAGAGAGAGAAGTAATCTTATTTTTAGTTTGAAGGGTTTGGTGAAGATGTGTAAAGATTTTCTGTATATGTGATTAGTGTAAGAAATGTTTAATTTCCTATAAAATTTTGGAAGAAAGTAGTTGGGAGAAGAAATTACATTTGAGAATGGATGGAATGTATTTTTGGAAGGTGAGTTAGTATTGTGAGTTAGAAGGTATGGTTCTTTGAGTCTAATTTGCTCATATGAGGTAAGGAGGTAGAGTAGCATAAGGTAAAGAAAAAGTAAGAAAAGGAGGATAAGTTTTAAATAATTTGAGGTAAGAGGTGGAGGCATAGTGATAGGATTGTATATGGAAGAAAAACTGGGAAGTAGAAGAGTAAAAGTAGATATGAGAAGTAGAAATAATTAGTGTGTTATTTAAAGATATAGGTGGAAGGGCATTGGCTGAGCTAGAGGGGAGGGGGTAATTTGTGATAGGTGAACTAAAAAGGGGGCGTGGTTAGGGAGGTATAAGTTTAGGACCACTGGGGGTGGGTGGGAATTGGGGGTTGGGTAGGGAACGGAGCGAGTCTGCAGGGCAAACGGAGTGGGTTAGAGCAAGTAATGGATGAGAATTACAGAGACAATCAGCAACAAGAGATAGTAGCGGAGATGTAGGAATTCCAGGTGAGTGGGGAAACTACTACAATAGTTAGGTTTCAGGGGATAGTGGTGAGGGGAGAGTAGCTAATAGAGGCATAAGTACAAGACAGTCAGATGCAGATAGGAGGGGGAAAAGGGGAAAATAAAATTAAACAGTAGTGAGGGTTTTGATACTGGAGAGGGGAGTAAGGGATATAACACAAGCAAGTGAAGGGTGTCACCTAGAGGTCAGAAGGTGGATTTAAGTGAGTTGGTAGGGTAGAGAAGGGCAAGAAGAGATAACTCAGTTCTTAGTTACAAAGGAAGAGAGGAGTTACTACATAGGGGGGAGAGCAGGATCTGGTTGCTGGGTTCCTGGTTCAGGATAGAGTCTTATACAGACACTAGAGAATTCAGACTAATATTAGAACAGATACAGTAAACAGTTTGGTTGTTGGGTCAAAACGTACTTCCTTGAATCCTTTGGCAGGAGGGACTTTGAGTTTAGGATGAAAGTATCCTAGGGATGCAGTTGAGATAGCAGGATTAATTGGAAGGGGGTCCTTATTGACCAGACAGGTAGGTTCTCAGTCGTAATGCAGGAGGGAGTTTAAAAGCTAAGTGGGTTAGAGAAAGAAAAGTAATAATTAAGAGTAATGCCAGCAGTGTATCAGTATAGCGATAATGCAGTTAAGGTAGCAACACAGAAAAATACCATGTAAAAAGCACTTTTAACAAATACAGTTACTAAACAGATGACTTTGTACTCTAATTCTAATGTACTAATGAAAAAGAAACGGTATGTATGATGTGCAAACAAATCTGATTTTTTATTCAATACTGAATATTATGTTTTCCACTGGCAGTGCTTACTTTGTAATATTTCATCTTCTGAAAAGTACTATCTTAAGGCTAGCATTACTGTGTGTGGAGTTCTAGTGCAGCTCCTAAATGAAGCAATGTTAATGCTTTGCTGAACATTTTTTTTTTTTAGAAAATTATGGATGCACCAAAGCCATGGAAGAAGGCAAAGCAGTACATACCACCTATCTTGACTTAGCCAAGGCTTTTGACACAATCCCCCACTCAGGTATCATTGAGAAACTCTCTCAGCTGGGGATTAACCCGTATGTCACTAGACAGGCAGCTAACTGGCTCACCGACAGAACCCATTTTGTCAAATTTGGGGATTCCATCTCCACTAGTGGAACAGTTACTGGTGGGGTACCACAAGGTTCTGTGCTGGGGCCTTTACTGTTTGGAATGTATTTTTCTGAAGTCCAGGGAAAAGTAAACAGCCTGTGGTTTGCCATGTTTGTAGATTATTGCAAACTGAGAACAATCATTGAGTCCATAAAGATATTAGCATATTACAGAAGGGTTAACACAGACAAATGATTGGTGCTAAAGCCACTGTCTAAAGCTAAATGCAAAAAAGTGCATCATTGTCCCCTTTGGCAAAATGGTGACCCCTGCAAATTACAATACAGGCAGCACCCCCTAAGCTCGAACCCAGTGGTGTGAGACTTGGGAACACAAGTTGATATCAGTCTAAACTTCAATCACCATGTATCCACAGTAGTAAGGAAAACCTTTTATGCTGCACACCTCATAAGTAAGGACATTGCATCCAAGACCAAAGATGTTATAACTCCTCTGTACTCCACCCTCATCAGACCACTAGTAGAGTACAGTGCTCCCTTTTTCATATACCTCACCAGATACCTGCAGCAGTTGGAGAAACCACAGAGGTTCCTGACCAAGACAGATCAGGGACTCCAAAACATGACCTACATGGAAAAACTGAAAGCCCTGTTGTTGTACTCTGTGTCTTACAGGCTGCTGAGAGGCAACAAGTGCCTGGCCTACAGAGCAGTCTGTAACCTTGCCCTAATGGAAATGCTGCACGTCCGCAAATCAAATGGGCAAAAGTCACTCATTCCAGAGATCTCAACCTAGCCTGTGACTTAAAACATGCTGGAGAGACAGATATATCTCCTAGAGAATGCTGCTACTCTGGAATAAACTCCCAATTCATTTAAGCAGACCTCCTCAATGCCCTTATTTAAGTGCAACCGGGACAACTGGATGGGAGACTGTACTTTCACCTCTGTGGTGGCACCTATGTCCCTCGTGGACAGGGACAGCCAATGCTGATCATAGATTCACTCTACAAACAATCAAACCATCTAACAATGGTCATTTAGGGAACACAGGCATGACATGGCTAGGCTTGTAAAGGGCCTAGGGATGTTAGCCTAGTAACCTCCTTTGAACCTATGCAGGACTGGATTAACTTTGGGGAAGGGGCACTGCTAGTGTCAAAGGGCTGGGGGTTATTTGAAAAGTCATTTTCTTATTCATATTCATATGGTAAGACCTGCCTCTCTGGGGTGACCCCAGACCTGATGGGAGACTGCAAGTATTTGAAACCATGCAAACGTAAAATGTTAACTATTGCATATTGTTTTTGTGTGTGATTACCCATTACCACTAGTAAGAGAACATTAAGTACCTAGGGATTGCCTCAGATCCAACTTTTTCATTGTCCAAGCATTGTGTCACTCCGCCAACTATAACTTTCTCACAGAATTTCACACTTGCTTACTGCTACAGCTCTTAAAAGCTTAGCTAAAAATGTGTTTATTCTTAAAACAAAATATGGGGTCCCTCTTACAACCATTCATTCCAGTTCAAATACATGTAAAATGCCACTACTATAAACCAAATCTGCAGATTTGTTCTTATTGCAGACCACCAAACTCATCACTGCCAACTTCTACAGCTGTGTAACTGGCTACCTGTAAAAGACAGAGCCACATTCTTATCTGTCAAATCTACACGTTGTTAAAAATGGGACACTGATCCCCCACTGAAAACAAAATTACAAATCAAGGAGCCTAACTACACACAGCCAAGAAAATAGCATTACTCTCATTAGACCTCACTTTGAAACCTCCACCAGAGAAAGTGCTTTCTCTAGGCTAGGCCCAGGTGTTAGGAATTGGCTGTCTGCAGAAGTGAAACAGCAAGAGACACTTCAATTGTTTAAAACAAACTAAAGGAATGACTATTTAAGGACACCATGTGCTCTTGCTTCTAAGACAATAGTCCTTCCAACTCGCACTGTACTCGCATCTTTCTTGTAAAGATGTACTTTAATAAGTGGCCACATCTTGAATGCCTGCCTTAATTGTACATACTGCAAATGTCACTTGCACTTATAATTGTAAATCACAAACAAATGTATTGTCTCTTTGTTACTGTACAATGTACATATCTGTGACTTCTTGCACGGTGGTGCCTGGTTCGTGGCTGAAAAGGGTCTTTTGACCAGTCCATTTACCTGGTTATCAAACTGAGATAGATAGATGAGGCTAAATTACCTTCAAGGTGAGAGTGAGGTCCAGTTGGGTCAGTGCTCCACCCTCGCTTAACAAATTCAAAACAAAATAAAATGATAGCAGTACTAAGTCAGTAATAAAATAATGAACCAAGCCAAAATACTAGTTATTTCAAGTGTGTGTGTGTGTGAGTTGGGGGAGTCAGTCTGCTTCTGTGCAGCACTGGGAAGGTCCAAAGTATTTTTTTTTTTTAACCTTATGTTTATCCCTACCCCTTACCAGCCATCATCCCTGTCACAGTCAATTACCTTGTTAGAGGGGAAAGGGGTGAGAGCCAACTACAAGAGACCATCATCCAGAGAGCCATCAGGGGGTTTCAAATCTGATTTATCTTGCCACTCTTTTGCAGCTAATATGTGCACTCTCCAGTGGGAGTACATGCATGCTTCTCCACGCATCATGCCCAATAAGCTATGCCCCAGGAGGATTATGGCAAGTGCAGCTTGGCAGATGATGGGCACCCATCCCTGTCTATCACTGCATGTCATTGCCCCATCCTCAGTGGGATTCAGCATGGAAGAAGACCAGACTACTACCCTCCCTTAGGAAGGGCAGACTGACATAAGCCACTCATTGTCACCAACTATCTTGTCTCTCCAGCACTCATGCCACTAACTAAAGTTATCTGGGTCATAGACAGCTTTCCAGTACTGTATACCATAAAGGTGGGCATCTAAAGTCATTTTCTATGCCTAGAGAAGGCTGTGGGAATTTCCTGTGGAATGGAGAAGGCTTACTCTCACAAGAGTAAAGGAATTAACAAACATCCCCCAATTAAGACGCACATGTTACCAGGGGATGCAATTGGGTTGGGTTGCATGGGTAGGTTTACTAAGACCCTGGTGGTCATTAGTATAGTATATGTCTATGAACTTCTGAACTAGTGTTTTAGATTATTTTAAATTAAGGCACATTTGAAGCTTTATTCACTCTTATTGCTTTCAGTGATGCAAGACAACTCCTCTAAACAGCTTGCTGTGGTCTGAGTCCTAAGGTAAGCTACGTGACGGTCTTGATGAAGCCATGACATCAATGAGTCCTTTAACTATTGTGATCATTATATTTGTTCTTTTTTACAGAAGCCATAATCCACATACTCCCCTGTTTCTCTTGTTTACTATTAAAGTCAGTATCAGACAAATCCCACTGTATTCTGCTGCATGCTGGAACACCTTAATAAGCAAAGGATTAAGGCCTCTTGTTTAGAGTAACTGTATATATTATAGATAATATATATGATAAGGCCTGTTCATTGAATCATGGTTTCATATGTTCATTTGCCTTTACCAAACCTACAGCCAAGGAGACCATTGAGGAGCTCAGTCACATCACCCAGTTCTGATGGGAGATTAACACAGTCTCTCCTTTTAGCAAATTTTCCTCGCATGTACGTCCATCCATCCATCCATCCATAAGCCCTTTTTTCCATTTTTGCATAGGGAATTGAAGTGTTACTTCAACTGTGACAATTGCCTAGAGCCAAGGTTCAAACTGCCGGTTAGCTAGCCTTGCCATAGTTCTTCCATACTTCACACATGCGCACAAGCTCACAACTATGGCCAGTTTAGAGTGTCCACTTCACTTACTGCATGTCTTTGGAGTGTGGGATAAAACTTGTTCACTTGGAGAAAATTCATGTGAACACAAGGAGGACATACAGACTGTACAGAAGATGTCCTAGATGGGAATCAAACCAGAGAACCTCTTGATGTGAGGACCCAACGCTATCCACACTGCCAATTTAAAATCACACATCCAGTCATTCAGACTGGTTTTAAAGATTGCTAAGGAAGTAAACTGTTTCATATTAAAGGGCAGCTTATTTGGCAGATGGGAAATATGTTTGGTAGGTGTGTGTTGTGCCATTTGGTGACTTTGGTGCAGAAGTATAGGTTTAGGTTTGCAGAGCGAGTGCTAGCTTTACCACTGGTTCTGTATATGTGAAGGCATTCAGAGTGCTGGATCATCTATATAACATGGAAAGATAAGCAGAGATCACCCCCTCGGAAGTCTGTATGACACTGAGTGAAAGAACAGGGCTTTTAATCAGTCAGAGTAGCTTTGTGTGCTATGGCTCGAAGCCTTTTGGGTGAAGAACCTCTAATGTCTCTTAAGTCCATTTAGGTGCTTAGTGAGGTGCATGCCAAAGGGGACACCATATTTGATAGTGGACCTAATAAAAGGAGGAATAAAATGGGACTATAACTTGTTTAGACCTTCTAGAGATTCCATGAAGGATAAGTTATGAATGGTAGAGAGATTTTGTAACCATTACAGAGAAATGGTATTCAAAGGAGAGTCTGTTGTTAACAAAGGTACTCAAATCGCAATGCCTGTGTCACCTTAAATGGAACATTATCTATATGGTAAGCAGATGTAATGCCAGATTTACCAAAATAAACTATACTGTATTTCTTGACATTGAAGGTAAGCCCATGATTAATACAACAATCATTTGTTTGGAATATCCCTTACTGGAGAAACTGAGTATTAGAATGGGATTTAATAACTGTCCCAGTGTTGCAGTCATCAGCAAACTTGGTTAGCTATAGTCCATTGACATCAACGTTTATACCAGACTAATGTATACCAAAGAGGAGGGGGCCCAGGGCAGAAGCCTGTGGGATACCGCAGGTGATGTTTTTCAGTCTACAGCAAACACCACCATCCTTTATGGTATGAGTTCTGCCAGATAGCTATCTATCTATCCAGTGAACTATGTAAAAGTTAATGCTGATTTGGCCAGTCTGCCAATAATCCAATCAAGGGGAATAGTTCCAGGTAGTCAGCATGGACTGTATGTATCAATCGTCTCGGTCACCTTTTCAAAAAACTTAAGCAGGTTGAACAGGCATGATTTGCATTTTCAAAAGCCAAACTGGTGTGGATCCAGGGATACAAGGTCAGCTGGATCTATTTTACAAGATCGCGTTAACACACAATTGAAACTGAAAACATTGAGACCAATAAGCTGAAAATGCACTATAATGAAAGCAAAAATAACAAAATATCACATGCATCTGGTTAGCATAACTAGGTTGCTTATGGTATAAATTCAGTCTAATATGGTAGCGGCTCGTACTATGTATCTACAGGAAACATATGTTTGCTGTCATAGCTTTCAATATTTTGGGTTTCATTATTGTTGGCTGTCAGAAAAATATGTATTAGTGCATGTATTAGTAATATGCTTAGTGCATTTAAGGCTTGAAAAGGGTTAACACATTTATTCTATTTCACACTGCATAAAATCTGTACAAATTGCAGAAGCTTTCTAACCTTGTATTGTCATGAAATATGCGCAGCTATAATCTTTGCTTATGCTTTGGAAATTTACAGGGAAGCAGATCATTTCCGCTTGTGTCAGGAAAATAATGAATAGATGTATCACTTGTATTAATGTTATGAGACTTAGACAAGGAGTTCCGCTTGTGCTGTGAGAAAATACACAGCTGCAGAAGCTATAGATAATCAGAACAAAGACTGCTTGAAAATATGAACTGCAATCAGCATTTGCTTGTGCCTAAGCTAGAAAAGTATCTTGAAATGTAACACATGTATTAGAACTACACAATAGAAGCTTGTAACAGGCTAGAGCCCACCAAGGCCAGGTTGTTTTTCTCAAAATGCTTTTCATAAATCCAATCATGTCAGCAGAAAATCTGAGTAACATCTGCTGTAAAACAATACTAAAAGTTGTGTTTGATTATGTCAACCATAAAAGGCAATGTCTTGTAAAACAGTATAAAAATAGCATACTTCCTGTTAGTAGTTAGGCAAAATCCTGTATTTGCATGTTTTTGTCTCCTTGCAGCAAGTTATTAAATGTGCCTTATCTGAACCTTACGTGTATTGGTCTTTGAACTTTTTTCCTTTGACAGATTGGTCCTTCGGACTGGAAATCCTCACTTCGCCTCGGATCAGACAGGCCAGGTGGCTTGAAACCGTGCGGGGAAGAAACCACATTGGTTCTTCTTATTTGAAAAGCCCTCTGACTGAATTGTCGTACAAAAGAGGCCAGCCACTTTCTGATCTGCGACTGAAGGATGGGTTTTTCATGAACCAGGTGATCAGTCACGAAGGCTCAGGTAAGGTGAATCTACGTTTTTTCTGTTTTAGATCAGGGACTAGATTTGTATTGTTTTTGTCAGGACTGTATTTTTACAAGTCAGGGACAGAAAAGATGACTGTCTTGTCATAGATCAGGGAAACAGAGTAAGTAGGCAGTCATTCTGAAGAGACTATAACAAAATCCGTGGTACTACGTTAAAAATAAGGAGTTACATAACGATTAAAAAGGGTAGAACAAAATGGGTAATAATTGCACAAAAAGACCTCAAAATCCGCCGTTAACTGAAGATGCAAAATACATGCAGTCACAGCGTGCTGATAATATTAAATACTACTCAAAGTGGGTTAATAAGTATGAATTTGACGGTAAATTAAAAAAAATCTTCGCTTATCAAACTTGTCAAACAGCTTAAAACTGATTCCAAAGGTCGGGTAAAAAAGCAGCACCAATTAGAAATTCCTCAGGCACACAGGTGGATTGAGAAAGTAAACCGTAGGGAACAAAAGAACAATAATTCAAAAGCAATGTTTTTAGATAAGGAGGACAATAACTTAGTAATATCCAGAAATGGCTTGGGGGCTGGGGTACTATCCTAATGAACATCCTGATTGCCACTTGTGTAGGAATGATCCTACTGGGAGTATGTGTTTGCTGTGGCATCCCCTGCATGAAAAGACTGATTAAAGACTTTATAGACAAGCCGGTTTCTAAAACCTTATATCAAAGTACTGAGTTTGAAGAACTGTTAAAAGATTGAAAATGCTTTCATAAGTTTAAATTGAATGACTCTCTTAACTGCAAATCCTAAGTGGGAAGAGGTTAGGAGAAGAAAAAAACTGTTTATGCTTATTTTGAAAGTAGAATAAAAGTATTAAAAGGGGGGAAATGTCAGAAAAATATGTATTAGTGTATGTATTAGTAACATGCTTAGTGCATTTAAGGCTTGAAAAGGGTTAACACATTTATTCTATTTCACACTGCATAAAATCTGTACAAATTGCAGAAGCTTTCTAACCTTGTATTGTCATGAAATATGCGCAGCTATAATCTTTGCTTATGCTTTGGAAATTTACAGGGAAGCAGATAATTTCTGCTTGTGTCAGGAAAATAATGAATAGATGTATCACTTGTATTAATGTTATGAGACTTAGACAAGGAGTTCCGCTTGTGCTGTGAGAAAATACACAGCTGCAGAAGCTATATATAATCAGAACAAAGACTGCTTGAAAATATGAACTGCAGTCAGCATTTGCTTGTGCCTAAGCTAGAAAAGTACCTTGAAATGTAACACATGTATTAGAACTACACAATAGAAGCTTGTAACGGGCTAGAGCCCACCAAGGCCAGGTTGTTTTTCTCAAAATGCTTTTCATAAATCCAGTCATGTCATCAGAAAATCTGAGTAACATCTGCTGTAAAACAATACTAAAAGTTGTGTTTGATTACGTCAACCATAAAAGGCAGTGTCTTGTAAAACAGTATAAAAGTAGCATACTTCCTGTTAGTAGTTAGGCAAAATCCTGTATTTGCATGTTTTTGTCTCCTTGCAGCAAGTTATTAAATGTGCCTTATCTGAACCTTACGTGTATTGGTCTTTGAAGTTTTTTCCTTTGACATTGGCTTTCATTAAAGTATGTTTTTGGCATACTGGTCTTGATGTTTTCAGTTTCAACCTTGTGTTTACTTGATCTTGTAAAACAGAAATGGTCAACTATATTGTTGTTTACTAGTTCACCTTTAATAAATATTATAACCATGCAAATAATACTAGTGAGACTAATAGACCTATAATTCCCAGTGTCTGTAGAGGGGACGCATTTATATAAGGGCATCACAACAGTTCTCCACACCTTGGGGACATAACCAGTGGAGAAAATCTGGTTGCACACCTTGGGAATGTAACCTGTAGAAAAACTAAGGTTAAAGACATGATGGAGAGGCTTTGCTGGATGGGACTTAGCATTTCACATCAGTTATTTATGGATATTTTCCAGATCAATGGAACTGGTACTTTTAACTTTGGAAAATCCAGATGAGCAGATGAGGTGTGAGGGGGAAAATGGATACAGATTGAAGGGTGAAGTTGGAATAGAGTTTGGCCACCAGAATATTAGTAATGTCCTTAGAGTCACTGACAGCAGTGTCCTTAGAGATAAGTTCAGTACAGAATTGCTGGTTACTTTTAAGCTTCCTGATATAGCTGAAGAAGGTCTTATGGTTGTCATTTGAGTTAGCTGTTACCTTAAATCCGCTGTTGGCCTTGCATTTCCTAATGATAAATTTAAGAGACTTACCTTTTTTAAATTAATTTTATACAGATGGACATCTTTTACAGATGGTGAAAAGCCTTTCCTATTTTCTTTATGCAGTTTGATGATGTGGTAGTTCTGCCTTGTGGATTTAGTTTTAAGCTTGCGATTATGCTTATATTGTGTTGGTATAGATGCCTTGATACATCTAACAAAGATGGAATAAAACTGAGGAGAAGGTAGCAGCCTCATTTACAAGGTTTGCCGGCTTTGTATTAGTGTAGTACCTGGCAGGATGCCTAGTAGCAAGTCCCACCTAAACACCGACCAACATCCAACAATCATTGAAGTCTTCGTAAACTGATGGTGACATGAATATTTATTGTCTATTAGAAGTTTAGACTTTTCCTCAATGTAGTGCGATCTCGGAGTTGGTATATTTAATTAATGGTGGGGGGTGCAGGGGGGCTTGTCTCCCTGCAAAAAACGAAGGAAAAAGAAAATCAGCAGTATAACTGCAAATATTTTTTACATTTGTTTTTGAAGAGGGGAAATCCACCCCTGCATCCCCACACCCCCGCTAATTAACTATATCAACTCTGAGATCTACATTGAGAAAAAGGGTAAACTATGAATAGACAACGAATATTCTTGCAGTATCTGCATGGGTGTATGACAACACAGCCCTTTCACCTGTCAGTCACCAACACCACGCCCACATCTGCTCTGTGAGGTACTACATAGAATCAAAGGAGGTTACTAGGCTATTGGCCCTGAGGCCTTTATAAGCCTAGCCAAGAGTTTAGGCCATGTTTATGGAAATCCACCCCTGCATCCCCACACCCCCGCTAATTAACTATATCAACTCTGAGATCTACATTGAGAAAAAGGGTAAACTATGAATAGACAACGAATATTCTTGCAGTATCTGCATGGGTGTATGACAACACAGCCCTTTCACCTGTCAGTCACCAACACCACGCCCACATCTGCTCTGTGAGGTACTATATAGGATCAAAGGAGGTTACTAGGCTATTGGCCCTGAGGCCTTTATAAGCCTAGCCAAGAGTTTAGGCCATGTTTAGACAAACTAGCACCCGATGCCCCTGTCTAGTAGGGACATGGGTGGAATCCCATGGGTATATTTTCTGTTTCCCATCCAGTTATCCAAGTTGCTCTTAGAAAGGGGTAAAGACGTACTCTGCTTGATGTGGAGAGAGAGTCTATTCTGTAGATGGGGGTGTCTCTGGGACACAAATCTGTCCCGCCAAAAAGTCTTGTTGATGTCACAGACCAGGTTGAGGCCACTCGTGCGGGTTACTCGAGTGGAGCTTGATTTGTGGATGTGCAGCAGTCCCATTAAGATGGGGTCCGTGATTGCCTTGTATGCCAGACAGAGGTCACCTCTGAGGAGTCTGTATGAAACTGAGTAGAGGAACAGGGCTTTTAGCCTATATGTGTATGGTAGATGTTTGAGGCCCTGGATTCTCCTGGTAAGGAACCTCTGTGGTCTTTCCAGCTGCTGCATGTGCTTTGCGACATACATGCTGAAAGGGGCGTTGTACTCAATAATGGGCTTTATAAGGGAAGAATACAGGGATGTTATCACATCCTTGTCCCTGGATGAAGTACCCTTACTTATGAGGTGGACCATGTAGAAGGCTTTCCGTAACAATGGAAGCAACATGGTCGCCAAAAGTCAGGTTGCTATCAACCTGGGTGACCAAATCCCTCACAACTGATTGAGTGCTTAGGACGTTGTTATTAATGTGATAATCTGTGGGGATGTCACTCTCCCCAAAGAGGATGATGATGCATTTTTTGATATTCAGCTTGAAGCCATGTTTCTGGCACGAGTCGTTTGTCTGAGTGAGACCTTCTTGGAAGATATCCACATTGCTACAGGAATTGATGACACCACCCAGCTTGCAGTCATGTGCAAACATGGTCAGCCATAGCCCACTGGTTTTGGCCTACACCTCAGAAAAGTATATCCCAAATAACAGGGGTCCCAAGACCAAACCCTGGGGTATGCCACATGTTATGGGTATACTGCTTGATGTGGCTTCCCCTATTTTGACTATGTGGGTTCTATCAGTGAGCCAGTTTGCTACCCATCTGGTCAACCAAATTTAGCAGACACGACCTCCCCTTGATGAAGCCAAACTATGTAGGATCAATTGTTTGGAGGTTGCCAATGAGGTCCATGATAATCCATTCCATGGCCTTGCAGATCAGGCTAGTTAGGCTGATGGGTCTATAATTTCCCAGATCAGTGGATGCTCCACCTTTGTGTAAAGGGATGACAGTGGATGTCCTCCACTCAGCTGGGATAAGACCAATACTCAGGCTTTGGTTTAATAGGATGCCTAGTGATGCTGCAAGTTCCTGCAGCAGTTCACGTAGGATGCAGCCAGGGATGTTATCGGGTCCCATGGAGGCTGTATTTTTTGCCTTTGAGAGAGCAGTGATGACCTGTTCCCTAGATATAAGGGGAAGGGGGCAAGTACTGGCAATGTCCTGATTTACTGATGGGGGACAGAGGGGTAAAGTTTTCACTGAATCTGTCAGCCAGCAAGTTTGCTGTATCTATGGTATTTGTATATGTGGTGTCCTTGATCACCAGTTCTGAACAGATCTGAGTGATTCCCTTGAGGTTGCAGACATATGTGAAGAAGGCCTTATGATTGCCTCTAGTAGATGTGGCCAGTTTGGACACTAACTTTGCTTTGGAGGATTTCAATAGTGCTCTTATTTGCTTGTTCAGGCTAAGGAGACATTGCTTCCAATTGGGCATCTGCTCCTTCTTGGTCTTGAACAGCAATTTTTTCCTTTTGTTAAAGAGTTTATTTATTGCAGATGTCCACCAGACAGGTTTACTCTTTCTTGCGGAGGATGATTTAGTTCTGTCGGGTATTCCTGATTCTATGTATCTATATAAATGTTCATATAATGCTTTGGTGTACTTTTGGATATTGGTGCCAGTTCCTATAGAGGGGAGGGGGCTGTGAAGCTGTTTATACCATCCCTCAGGAGGATGCAATCAGCTTTGGAGAAGTTTTATGTCTGATCCTAGCTAGAGGGGGGGTTGGAGGAGATGGTGACTTTGAAAGTGACCACTTTGTGGTCGGATCTTACTAGGGAGGATGATACTATAGGGATGCTGCAGTGATTAATCATGTTGGTTAATACCAAGTCCAAGATATTATCACTCCTTGTGGGGGTATCAATTAGCTGTTCAAATGCATTTGCATTAACAAAATCAAGGAATCTCGGCATTTGTTTTCTGGCATGAGTAGTTCTTCCAGTCTATATTTGGGAAGTTAAAGTCGCCCAGGATCAGGGTGAAGGGTTGAATCTTGATAGATTCAAACAGGTCCAAATAGGCGGATTGGGGATCTTGAGTCAGATTTGGGGGCCGGTAGCTAGCTAAGATTTGAATAGGGGTCTTGCAATGGTTAACTGCACCTGGAGTGTCTCTTGTGCATCATACTGTTTGATCAGCCTGGAGGTGTGTATGTCTTTAATGTATATTGAAACTCCGCCCACAGTTTGAGGTCTGAATGTATTATAGGATGAGTAATCAGGTAAGGCTGGGGTGCTCTCTACAGCTTTGAACTAGGTTTCTGTGACTGCACAGATATCAGCATTTTCCAGGGATAGGAATGCCAACAATGAGTGCAGTTTCATGTTTAGACTCCTAGTGTTTAGCAGCATGACCTTCAATTTGTGTTTCGTTGAAAATTTTATGCTGGTAGTTTTAACCTCATCACTTTTCCTAAAAAAGGCACTATAGGGGAGGCAACAGCCTTTGCCAGAAGCCTGAAGCCCAGGTGGGACAGATGCAGACCATCTCTGGCAAAGCATCCTGGTCTGTTGATTATATCTTTCAGGCTGTCGGGTACTAGATCCCCCTGGAATGACATCAGAAATTAAGCCAGTTGTTAAAGTAAAACATTTTCTGTTTGTATTGAGGCATCATTCTGAGTGACAACAGAATGCTGCTTAAGGCTATGGACATACCTGCCTGGGACACATATTCAGCGAGCACAATTATGTCTCTCTTCATATAGTCCAGAGAGGTATGTCTCAAGTCATTCATGCCAACATGGACTATGACAGTCATAACAGTACCTGTTGTTGAGAGACTTGAGCACATGTGATATGGTGGATTCTGGCACCTGACAGACCACTAACTGTGACATTCTCCTTATCCAGCCTGGTAAGAGGCACATCTGTGTGTCTCACAATGGAGTCTCCTATGACTAATATGTTGGGTTTATGGTGAAGCCTTAGTGGTTGTGAGGCACAGGTGTGTGGACTATGCGTGGTATGTGTTCTGGAGGGCTGTGGAGATCACATGTGTTTTTGACTTGGAGGTTTCCTTTGTTTGGGTATGTTTATGTGAAAGATGTCCGCATATGTAGGTGTGTGTTCTGTAGGTGTGGGTGGTGTTTGAGGTGTAGTGATTGTGTTGACAACCTTTTCAGTGCCAGATATACTGGCTTATGAGGGAGAGAGCTTGGACTCTAGGTTCCTAATGTAATTGCATCTTTTACAAATTGTGTTCCTAGGTGGTAGTAGTAGATAGTTGTCCATTTACCTGAGGCAGTTCCTACACTGTCTCAGGATGCCCATATCAGCCAGACTGGTAAGAGAAAAGTACAGTTGTGTACACTTAACATAAATGTAGATGCTCGAGTGTATTTACTGTTGCAGTCATTACAGTTGGGTTATCCTGCTGGCAGGCTACCCTCAGTCGGCCTGAATTCCAAAGTCTAGGTCCGGCGTCAGTTGCTGTTGCCTCCTCCCTGACGTCAGTGTGCCAGGGGTATAAAAGATGCAGCCGACACCATTTCTTCAGTTTTTCTTGCCCCAGATGTCAGGTGCCCCCAATAGGGTTGGCTGAAAATATGTCAATAAAACATACATGCACCAAAGTATATATTTTGCCTTCATCTACAAGCAAATACACCACATAGGTTGTATAGAATAGAGAAGTACAGATAAGTTCCAGCAAATAAATGGGGGGTGGCAGGTGGGTAACCTGGACTGCAACAGTAAATACACTCGAACATCTACATTTATGGTAAGTGTACACAACTGTACTGTGTTCTTCGTGTTTCACTGTTGCAGTCATTACAATTGGGTTGAATCCCAAAGCTAAGGTTGGGAGGCTGGAGCTAAATAGCATTAGGAGCGGCTATAAGGCCCTGCAGAACTGCAGTGGCAAAGCCTGCCCTGGATTTAGAGTAGAGTGGTAAGTGGTAATGCTTTGTGAAGGTGTGCACTGAACTCCAAGTCACAGCCTCTAAAATGTCTTTGGTTGGTACTCCCCTGAGGAAGGCTGCTGAAGTGGCTGCTGCTCTGGTTGAATGTGGCCTAATGCCCTTAGGCACTGGCTTGCCATGTTGTGAATAGCAGAAATGAATGCAGTGGCCTATCCACTTTGAAATAGTCTGTTTTGAGAAAGCCTTTCCTTGTGATCCTGCAGTAAATGCCACTAGTAATTGCTCTGTCTTTCTGAAAGCCTTGATTCTGTTCAAATAGAAGCGTAGCTGTCTGTGCATGTCCAAAGAATGCAGAATTCTCTCTCCCCATTATTCTGTGGGTTTGGATAAAAGGTAGGCAGATGAATAGTTTGGTTAAGGGCCACACTGGACACTACCTTAGGCATAAATGTCGGGTTTGTCCTCAGGAAAAACCCTGTCTGGATAAAAAATGATAAAAGGTCCCACAGCCATGAGTGCCTGTAGCTCTGAGACTCATCTTGCAGAAGTTATTGCTAGGAGCAGAGTTGTTTTCCAGGATAAAAACTTTATATCAGCTGTAGTGGCTGGCTCAAAAGGAGGCAGGGTGAGTTTTTCCAAGACATAATTGAGGTCCCATGCAGGTATTGGTGATGAAGCCTTACATTTTTGGCCCCTCTGAGGTACTGCCTTAATAAAGGATGAGAAAAGATTGGTGGTTCTGTATTGTAATGAGCCGAAATGGCAGAGGCATGAATTTTTATAGATGAAAAGGATAGGCCTTTGTCCAACATCTCAGTCAAGTATTGCAAAATCTGAGGAATATTTGGTACAGCTGTGTCAATTCCTTGTTCCTGGTTCCAAGCACAGAATCTCTTCCATTTTCCAGCATAGGATTTTCTAGTACTAAGCCTCCTGGCCTCCAAAATGACATCCATCACCGTTTAGTGAGAGGTGTGTTTTGTAAGACTACATTATTCGCCATGCTGCCAGATTTAAGGTCTTGAGTTGGCTGTGCAGGATCTGATTGTTCTGCTGGGACAGTAGATGAGGCACTTGAGGTAAGGTCCAGGCTGGGCTTTGAGACAAGTTCCTTAGGATTGAATACCAGTACTGGCGTGGCCAGTCTGGGGCAATCAGTATCATTTTTGGCTTCTCCTGTCTGACCTTTAGGTGTACCTTGGGGAGGAGAGGCAGAGGAGGAAAGGCATATACTGTTAAGTTTTTCCAGCTGAAAGCTAGGGAATCCACTTTCCATGCTTGTCTGAGATAAGTCCTTGTGCAGAATCTCTTTAGTTGGCAGTTGTGAGGTGAGGCAAATAGATCTATGTCCGGGCATCCCCATTTCCTTGTTGCCATGCTGAAGACTTGTGGATCCAATTTCCACTCATGGGGATCCGTGAGGTTTCTGTTTAGTTCATCTGTCAGCGTATTTATTTTTCCTGGCAGGAATTGTGCCTGCAGATGTACTTGGTAAGTCAATGCTGTGTCCCACAAAGTCATGGCTAGTCTGCAAAGGGGGTAAGAATGAGTGCCTCCCTGCTTGTTTATATACCACATGACAGTGGTATTGTCTGTCTTTATCAGTAGTTGTCCCAGATGAAGTAGGTCCTTGAAGGCTGTCAGGGCATTTTGAACAGCTAGCATCTCTTTTTGATTGATATGCAGATGCTTTTGGTTTGCGGACCAAGTGCCTTGAATACATCTTCCTGCCATGTGGGCTCCCCAGGCATAATCTTATATATCCGTTCTTAATGTCTGTGTGGCTGGGGGTAGAGTGAAAGGCTGTCCCTTGTTCTGGTGACAGGCCTTTGCCCACCATCGAAACTCCTGTTGCAGGCAGGGAATGAGAGTAACTATTGTTTCTAGGCTGTGGCAATGTTGAGTCCAAACACTTTTTAAGTACCATTGAAGTTTCCTCATATGCAGTCTTGCATATGGAATTAGTAGAATGCAGGATGCCATGAAGCCCAAAGCCTGCAGAATTTTTCTTGCAGATAACTGGGCCTTTGTTGCCAACAGTTTGAAATAGGTAGTCAGTTGCCATTGTATTGTCTGGCGTGAGATAAGCCATCTGGGCAGTTGTATTTAAGCTTGCACTCAGGAATATTATCTCTTGAGAGGGTACTAGTTTTGATTTCTGTTCATTGACTGTTTATCCTAGGCATGGTAGTAATCTCTTTACAAATGCCAGATGCTGTAGAAGAGTGTCCTTGTTCTCAGCTTGAATGAGGCAGTCATCTAAGTAAGGATATACTTGTATTCCTCTTTGTCTGCAGTATGCAATTACTGGTGCCAGGCACTTTGTGAAGACCCTGGGCGCAGTAGATAAGCCAAAGGGCAGTGCAGAGAATTGTTAGTGCATTGAGCCAGCTTTGAATCTGAGGTATTTTCTGCATGTTTGTCTGATTGGGACATGCAGGTATGCCTCTTTTAGATCTAAAGTCACAAGCCAAGCCTTCTTGCCCAACATGAGCAGAAGCTGCTGTAGAGTCAACATTTTGAATTTTGGAATATCCAGATATGTGTTTAGAATAGATAGGTCCAGTATTGGTCTCCAGGCTTTGTCCTTTCTGGGTACCAAGAACAGTCTTGAATAGAATCCTTGTCCCTGTTCTTGCTCTGGTACTTGTTGAATGGCCCTCATGTCCATGAGGGATGAGACTTGTTTTTGTGCCTCTGCCCATTGATGTTTTGGCAGGTCTGGCCAACCGTTTGCCCTTGGCAGGGTATGGAAGTGAAACTTGTTTAAGACCCATTTGTCCTGGGTTATTATGGGCCAGTTTTGAGAAAAAAGTGCTAGTTTTCCCCCTAAAGGTGCTGCCAGAAGATAAGTGCTTGGCGCAGGCAGGGGGAAGTCATTGGGACTGTTTCCTGTATGGCTGTGATTTGTCTTCTCCAGTTTTGGAGGTAGAAGCACCCCATTGTTTAGACCTGTATGAACCTTGGGGCTGGGATCTGCCTCTAGGGCATCTGTATCTGCCCCTTTGTGGCCTGACACTGGAAAGGACCAATTCTTTGTAGGCCAGTGTCTGCTAAATCTTGGTGGCTGTACCTGTAAGAAATCCTTGACTGTTTGCATAGATTTAGCTTTGTCCTCCATTTTCTTTAACACCTCTTCTGCTTAACACCAAACAAAGCATCATGCTGTAATGGAGCATCTAATAATTTTGCTTTAACATGATCAGGTAGATTTTCTTCCTTTAACCAAGCATGCCTCCTAATGACAGAACCCATAACTGTGGCCCTGCAGGAGGCCTCCAGAGAATCAAAACCACATTGCAAAGTATGCTTTCCAACTTGTTCAGCTGCATGCAATAAATCCTGCATTTCTTTGTTTTCTGCACATTCAGAATTTATCAACATTTTCTGTTTAAGCAGTGACATAATATATTGCTGATATTTGGGCATATGAAACTGACAATTTAAAGCCCTTATAGCCAAGGTAGCAAAAGTGTAAATCTTTTTTCCCCATCTGTCCAGTGCCCTACAATCCCTGTCGGAGGGAGTAGGGTTTTTTGCAGTGGAAGCCTTGACCCCTTTGAGACCCTGAGAGATGGTTTCTGGGTCAGCAGCAGAGTTTTTGAAAAGGAATTTATGAGAGTCAGGTCAGGAACCCTGTAGTACCTGTCCGGCTTAACCGGAGCTGGTGGCAAGGAGTCAGGGGTCAGACTGGACTCTGAAAATACATCATCTACAATGTCTAACACAGGTGGAATAGCTAGAGGCCTGTGTTGTGGTAGTAAATGGAAGTCTCTGAGCCTTTTCTTAGATTCTGAATAATCTTGGCTCTCCCAGTGGAAATGCTCTCTCATGGTATGTAAAATTTCCCCAAAAGAATAATCCTCAGGAGGAGAGGCTGAAGGGATAGATTCTTCAGCATCAGAATCCTCATAGGGAGGAAGAAAGTATTCCTGATCAGAAGAAGAATCAGATGAAATGGAAACCTGATCTGAAGATTCATATTCTGTCTCTTGCCTAGGCCTCTTATCAGGAGGGGGATGGGAACCCCTGATCAAAGTAATTAGGTCTTCGGCCATTTTGAGCATCTGTTTTTTAGGCATGGAGGCCTGTCCATGAGGCTGTTGTACTTGTTTCTTTGTCTTTAAAGGTGTTTTAGTCTTTGCCTTTGAAGCTGAAGTCGTTTTAACATATAATTGAGTAGGTCTGAAAACACCCTCAGAAGCCGATGCCTGCTCAGTGGGAATATGAGGGAATAGTTTCCGAAGGTCCAGTACCTTGACTTTCCAGCGGCCTGGTCGACTCCACATGGGTGTCAGTAGCGGCCTGCGAGTCTAAGGTAGCGGTCGTCCGGGGCTGCGAAGGCACCTCACTGAGAACCGGCGACTGGCTTAGAAGAAGCCTCGTTGTCAGTTTTGGACCTCGGATGCCTGTCCTTTTCTTTGCGTTTCTTGTGAATTCCGGTAGTCGGATGGCTATCCGACGACATTGTATAGTTAAATATTCTGTCAAAATAGTGAAATGCAAAATCGTACCGATGCTTAATAGTGCATTGGTTAAATCTAGCACAAAACCGACAACTAGCAATGTTGTGGTCAGGGCCTAGGCAAGGAATAGAGTAAGAATGAAAGTCCTTATGAGGTATTTGCTTCCCACAAGAAAGGCAATTATTAACTTTTTCTGACATCGGTCTGGAGCAAGAAAAAAGTTTCCCCAGCGGGGTACTTAGCTTTTAGTGAAGACTTTGGATCTGAAATTCGAACACGAAAATCTCAGGAGTCGGCCGACCGGCACTTGCGAACTGCTTTTGCTTCGGGCACCGCGCCGCAAGAAAGACTGAAGAAAATGGCATTGGCTGCATCTTTTATACCCCTGGCACACTGACGTCAGGGAGGAGGCAACAGCAACCGACGGTGGACCTAGACTTTGGAATTCAGGCTGACTGAGGGTAGCCTGCCAGCAGGATAACCCAATTGTAATGACTGCAACAGTGAAACACGAAGAACATCTGTAGGAAATTGGCCATCCATATTTGCCAGAATCTGAGGGAGAAAGGCCAGGGAGAGCTAAGGGGTGGGCCTAAAGCCCAAGTGCGTAAACCAGATCTAAGAGCTTAGAATAACACTTGCAATTTAAACAGGCTATAAACATGCAGTAATAAATGCAGCAGAACAGATGCAGTCGAACACTTTAGAGAACAAGTAACAAGTAGCAGGAAAAAGCAAAGCAAGATGAAGTAACACAGTAGTAGGAAGAAACACAAATTAGAAAAATATAAGCAACTGAATAAAGTGTCTATTCTTTTTTTTTTTTTTTTTTTTTTAATAAAGTAAAAAGGGAGACAGCAGGAACAGAAGATAATTCAAGGTTAAGGGACTAAGGGAGATTGGCCTTCCCATATGATCTCTGTATTAGGTAGAATGAGCTAAAGAGATGGGACTGGGATGAGTGTCCCAGATCAAATTTACAGTAGGGGCGGTCAACTGCAAAAGCCACCAACTTTAAGAACACAACAGCAATAGGGTGGGAGGCTGGGAAGCTTCAGCACAGATCAGAAAACAATGCCAGCAAATATATAAATAATTCAGTCAAGCAAAAATAAAGGGGTGGCCACAGTGGTGCAGCGGTTAGCATTGTCGCCTCACAGCAAGAGGTTCTCTGGTTTAATCCTCGGCTAGGGTGCCTTCTGTGTGGAGTCTGCATGTCCTCCCTGTGGTCACGTGTGTTTTCTCCGGGTACTCAGGTTTCCTCCCACAGCCCAAAGACATGCCGTAGGTGGATTGGACACTCTAAATTGGCCCTAAGTGTGAATGCGTGTATGTGTGTGCCTTCTGTGGAAGGTTGGGTGCCGGGCTGGCAACTCGACACCGTAATACTCCACTGCCAGTCATGAGCGGACAGGCGTTCCGCTGTGGCGACCCCTAACTGGGAAAAGCCAAAAGAAGAAGTCAAGCAAAAATAAAGACAGTGCAGAACTCTGAACAGTTAAAGTGCCAAAAATATACTTATCTGCTCTATATTTCCATATTGTTTGAGAAGCACTCTGTCAGAACACAAGGAGATTCTAGCAATGATTTGCAGGTATTTACAAAAAGGGAATGTTTTAATACCAGCAAGCCTTAAGACAATCAGATGATTGCACTAATACAAAGGCAGTTTGCTGGGGAGCTGTGGTATCTTTGGCTATTAATAAGATCAGTAAATAATAAGTAGCTGGTTTTGGAGTAATCCCTGAATGTAGAGGAGTTATCAAGGGCTGCAAAGCAAGACTTCAATAAAAATGTCACGGTGAGATGGTCAGATTGGACTAAGGAGGGGGTAACTATCAGTTTGGTACAACTGGAGGAAATTTTTATGAGTACAAGAATGGGATAATTACCACCACTGGTAGGCAGGAGCACATCTTGCTAGTGTGTATTGGCATTTAAAAAGTCAAGGAATCCTAGGCATATTTGTTGTTGGTAGTAAAAGTGTGCAAGTTTACCTGTGGATAGTTGAAATCACTTGTAAGATAGGTATTTTGTTTAACTTTTCTAACTGGTTAAGGTATTCTTCATGCTCTGAGGAGGTCATAGTCACAGTCCTATAACTGGGTTATAATATGATAATTCATTTTACTGAGTGCAACTAAAACTTCAACCAGTCAGGTTTGTATCATGTGAAATTCGTCAAGAGATAATGGGGTTATGAATAAATATAGATATTCCACCGCAGTTGCCAGTCGATCTGACAGATCTGATGGACCTGTAGTAGAATTATTTCTGTAGCAAATACTTACAATCAAAAGCATTTTGAGGCACAACAGCTGAAGCAGGATGCATTTACAAAGTACAGTTGTGTACACTTATCATAAATGTAGATGTTCGAGTGTATTCACTGTTGCAGTCATTATATTTGGGTCAGTTGCGGTCTCTTCTTCCATGGGGTATAAAACAGGCAGCCAACACCATTTTCTTTAGTTTTTCTTGCCCCAGATGTCAGGTGCCCCCCAAATGGGGAGCAAAAAAAAATATATATATATATATATATATATATATATATATATCTATATATATATATATATATATAACTATGTATACATGTAATTGTAACAACATAAACTTTACCTTCATCTAAAAAGTAAATACACCACAAAGGCTGTAGAATTTAGTGAAGGAAAGAGAAGCTCTAGAATAAAGGGGGATGGCAGATGGGTAACCCGGACTGCAACAGTGAATACACTCGAACATCTACATTTATGGAAAGTGTACACAACTGTACTATGCTCTTCGTGTTTCACTGTTGCAGTCATTACATTTGGGTAGAATACCAAAGCTATGGATGGGATGCTGGAACTAAATAGCATTAGGAGCGGCTATAAGGCCCTGCAGAACTGGACTTAGAGAAGAGAGGCAAATGATAATGCTTTGTAAAGGTATGAACAGAGCTCCAAGTAGCAGCTTCTAGAATGTCTTTGGTTGGCACCACTCTGAGAAAAGCTGCTGAGGTAGATACAGCCCTGGTGGAATGTGACCTGATTCCCTTGGGCACTGGTTTACCATGATGCAAATAGCAGAAACGAATGCAGTGGCTTATCCACTTTGAAATAGTCTGCTTTGAAATAGCCTTTCCCTCTGATCCTGCAGCAAATGCCACCAGTAGCTGCTCAGACTTTCTTTAGAGATTTGGTCCTATTTAAGTAGAATCTTAGTTGTCTGTGTATGTCCAAGGAATGCAGAATCCACTCCCACTTGTTCTGTGGATTTGGGTAAAACGTTGGCAGGTGCATAGTTTGCTTAAGAGCCACACTGGTTCCCACCTTAGGCATAAAAGAAGGACTGGTCCTGAGGGACACCCTGTCTGGGTAAAATATAATAAAAGGCTCCACAGCCATGAGGGCCTGTAGTTCTGAAACCCTTCTTGCTGAAGTGATTGCCAGAAGGAAAGCTGTTTTTCAAGATAAAAAACTTTATATCTGCAGTAGCTGCTGGTTCAAATGGAGGCCGGGTGAGCTTTTCCAACACAAAATTGAAGCCCCATGCAGGAATCGGTGATCTTTTGGGAGGCCTTAAATTTTTGGCCCCTCCAAGATACTGTTTTAGCAGAGGATGAGAAAAGATGGGAGGCTCTGTGTTGCAATGAGCTGAGATGGCAGAGGCATGGATTTTTATGGATGAAAAAGATAGGCCTTTGTCAAGCATCTCAGTCAAGTATTGTAAAATCTGAGGAATATTTGTCTTTGCTGTGTCAGTCCCTTGTGCTTGGTTCCAAGCACAGAATCTCTTTCATTTATCAGCATAAGATTTTCTAGTACTAGGCCTTCTGGCTTTGAAAATGACATCCATCACAGATTTACTGAGAGGTGGTGTTTGAATAATTGCATGATCAGCCATGCTGCCAGGTTCAGGGTTTGGAGCTGATTGTGCAGAATTTGATTGTTCTGCTGAGACAGTAGATGAGGTATTTGAGGCAAATACCAAGGAGGGAGTTGAGACATATTCCTTAGAATTGGGTAGCAGTGCTGGCAAGGCCAGTCCGGGGCAATTAGGATCAATTTTGTTTTTTCCTGTCTGACCTTTAGTAAGACCTTGGGAAGAAGAGGCAGAGGAGGAAAGGCATAGACTGATAGGTTTTTCCAACTGAAGGATAGGGCATCCACTTTCCATGCTTGTCTGTGATAAGTCCTTGTGCATAATTTGTCCAGTTGATAATTCTGGGGAGAGGCAAATAGATCTATGTCCGGGCTCCCCCATTTCTCTCTTATCATGTTGAAGACTTGTGGATCCAGTTTCCACTCGTGAGGGTCCATAAGATTTCTGCTTAGGTCGTCTGCTAAAGTATTTTGTTTTCCTGGCAGGAATTGAGCTTGAAGATATACTTGGTAAGTCAAGGCTGTGTCCCACAATGCCATGGCTAGTCTGCAAAGGGGGTAGGAATGTGTGCCCCCCTGCTTGTTTATGTACCACATAACCGTGGTGATGTCCGTCTTTATCAGTAGTTGTCCTGGATGAAGTAAGTCCTTGAAGGCTGTCAGGGCATTCTGAACAGCTAACATCTCTTTCTGGTTGACATGCAGATGCACTTGTTTTGGGCTCCATATGCCCTGAATGCATCTCCCTGCCAGGTGGGCCCCCCAAGCATAGTCTGATGCATCTGTAGTTAGGGTTTGGTTGGCAGTGAGTAGAGTGAAAGACTGTCCCATGTTCTGGTGACATGTCTCTGCCCACCAAAGAAACTCCTCTTATAGGCAGGGAATGAGAGAAATCATTGTTTCCAGACTGTGACAATGTTGACTCCATAAACTTTTAGGTACCATTGTAGTTTCCTCATATGCAGTCTTGCATATGGAATTAGTAGAATGCAGGAAGCCATGAAACCCAAAGCCTGCAGAATTTGTCTTCCAGATAACTGAGTTTTTGTTACCATCTGTTTGAAGTAAATAGTCAGTTGCCTTTGTTTGTCTGGCATAAGGTAAGCCATCTGGGCAGTTGTAGTCAAGCTTGCACCCAGGAATGTAATTATTTGAGAGGGTACCAGTTGGGATTTCTTTTCATTTATTGTGTACCCTAGGCATGTTAGAAGCCTTTTTACAAATGCCAGATGTTGAAGAAGAATGTCCTTGTTCCCTGCTTGAATAAGACAGTCGTCCAGGTAAGGATAAATTTGTATGCTTCTTTGTCTGCAAAATGCAATTACTGGTGCCAGGCACTTTGTAAAGACCCTGGGTGCAGTAGATAAGCCAAAGGGCAGTGCAGAGAACTGGTAATGCATAAAACCAGCCTTGACGCGGAGGTATCTTCTGCATGATTCCCTTATTGGGATATGCAGGTATGCCTCTTTTAAGTCTAGAGTCACTAGCCAACCGTTCTTGCCCAACATGGGCAGAAGCTGTTGCAAAGTCAGCATTTTGAATTTTGGGATGTCCAAGAATGTGTTCAAAATCAATAAATCCAGTATTGGGCACCAGGAATTGTCTTTTCTGGGTACCAAGAACAGTCTTGAGTAAAACCCTTGTCCTTTTTCCTGTTCTGGTACTGGCTGAATAGCCCCCATATCCATGAAGGACGTATCTTGTTTCTATGCCTCTGCCTGTTGATTTTGTGGCAGATCTGGCCAACCGTTTGGAATTGACAAGGTATGGAAATGAAATCTGTATCCTTGGGTTACTATGTTTAATACCCACTTGTCATGGGTTATTAACTGCCAATTTTGAGCATGAAGTGCTAGTTTTCCCCCTAAGGGGGCTGCCAAAAGGTAAGTGCTTGGTGATGGCAGAGGGAAGTCATTGAGACTGCTTACTGTAGGGTGTGCTTTGTTTCCTCCAGATTTGGAGGTAGAGGCACCCCATTGCTTTGACCTGTAGGAACACTGTGATTGGTATCTAGAGCCTTTTGAGCACCTGGATTTGCCCCGTGAGGCTCTGTCGGACACAGGAAAGGACCAATTTTTTGTAGGCCAGTGTCTACTGAATCTTGGTGGCTGCACTTGTAAGAAGTCTTTTACAGTTTGCATAGACTTAGCTTTGTCTTCCATTTTCTTTGAAACCTCTTCTGCCTTATTACCAAACAGAGTATCGTGCTGTAAAGGTGCATCCTACAATTTAGCTTTAACATGATCAGGCAGATGTTGCTCTTTGAGCCAGGCATGCTTTCTAATCACAGATCCAGTAATGGCGGCCCTGCAGGAGGCCTCCAAGGAATCAAAACCACATTGCAAAGTATGCTTTTCAACCTGTTCTGCTGCATGCAATAATTCCTGTAATTCTTTATTTTCCTCACATTCAGAAATCAACATCATTTTCTGTTTCAATAATCCCATAACATGCTGTTGATATTTAAGCATATGAAACTGGCAGTTTAAGGCCCTAATTGCCAAGGTTTCAGACGTATAAACCTTCTTTCCCCATTTATCCAGTGCCCTGGAATCTCTATCAGAGGGATTAGGATTCTTAGCTGTTGAGGCCTTTACACCTTTGGGACCCTGTGAGATAGTTTCAGGGTCAGCAGCAGGATTTTTGAATAAAAATTTGTGGGAGTCAGGAACCCTGTAATTCCTGTCTAGCTTGCTAGGAGCCGGAGGTAGGGAATCTGGAGTCATGCTTGATTCTAAAAACACATCATCAACAATGTCTAAAACAGGGGGTATGGCCAAAGGCCTATGCTGAGGGAGAAGGAAATCCCTAAGCCCCTTTTTTGATTCTGAGAAATCTTGACTCTCCCAATGAAAATGTTCCCTCAAAGTATGCAAGGTTTCACCAAAAGAATAATCTTCAGGAGGAGATGCAGATGGGATGGATTCCTCTGCATCTGAATCTTCATAGGGTGGTATAGAAAATTCCTGATCAGAAGAGGAATCGGAAGAAATAGAAACCTGATCTGAAGATTCATAATCAGTGTCTTCCCTAGGCCTCTTATCGGGGGGGGGGGGTTGGGAACCCCTGACCAAGGTAATTAAGTCTTCAGCCATTTTGATCATCTGTTTCTTGGGCATAGAGGCCTGAGCACGTGGCTCATGCAGCATTTTTTTAGCCTTAGAAGTTGCTTTTGTCTTTGTTTTTGAAGCTGGCATCGGTTTTATATAGAAATGCTGAGGCCTGAAAACCCCCCAGAAGCCGGTGCCTGCTCAGCGGCTCCGAACCCATCTGAGGGAGAGACATCTGCGGGTACAATACTTTGAGAATCTCACGGCATGCCGGAGTCCACATGGGTCTCGGTAGAGGCCAGCGATTTGAAAGTAGCGGGTATCAGGAGCTGCGAAAGCGCCTCACTGAGTACCGGCGACTGGCTTAGGAGAAGCTTCGTCGTCGGTTTTGGACCTCAACGGTCTGTCTCTGTCCTTTTCTTTGCATTTTTTTGTGTACTCCAGTAGTCTGATTGCTATCCGATGACATTTCAGGGTAGTTAAATCTGTTTCCAAAATATTTTGAAGCAAAGATATACCGAAGCTTAATAGTGCATTGGTTAAATCTAGCACAAAACCGACAGCAAGGCACGTTATGATCTGGGCATAGGCAAGGAATACAGTACAAATGGAAATCCTTATGAAGTATTTGCTTCCCACAAGTAATGCAATTATTAACTTTTACTGACATCGGTATGGAGCAAGAAAAAGTTTTCCCAATGGGGTACTTAGCTTTAATTGAAGACTTCGGTTCTGAAACTCGAATGTGAAAATTTCAGGAGTCGGCCAACCGGCACTTGCAAACTGCTTCTGCTTCGGGCACCGCGCGGCAAGAAAGACTGAAGAAAATGGAGTCGGCTGCCTGTTTTATACCCCTGACGACCTGACATCAGGGAAGAGGTGACAGCAACCAACGCCGGACCTCGACTTTGATATTCAGGCCGACTGAGGGCAACCTGCCAGCAGATTACCCAAATGTAATGACTGCAACAGTGAAACACGAAGAACACCAGCAGAGTTTTCTGACTGGGTGTCCTACTGGATCACTTCTTAACAGATTTGCCTTCAGTAAAAACTAAACCGTATGCAACAAAGTTATAAATATTTGTGTGTGTGTATATATATGTATGTATGCACGTATTTACATGACTATGTTTAGTAGGGGTAGGGCACTGATAAATTCTGACCAATTTCAGGTTCAGCCCAGGGTGACACACACACTGGTATAATAACTACCAGAGAGTACATGTACAGTGATAGTATACTCTAAGATAACCCATTTACAAAATAGTATGGATACAAAAAGATTACACGATGGTGAACACACAAGGAACCAAATTTACAATTTACAATATGTACAACAATTCAGTATGTTTTACGCGGAAGGAAGAATCAGTATCTACTGTACAAAGAGTGCTAGCCCAAAGTGATTGACACAATAAAAGGTTAGACCAGAGTAATGGAGACAGTGTAGCAGGAGAAATGAGTACAAGTGTAGGTTATATGACCGGAAGGTATACCAGTACATTTTGATGTGATATTAGATAGGCATTGAATTTGGGATATGATGAGTTGTTTTTGAGTTCTGATGGGAGGCCAAGTTTGAAGAATGCATGGTTTGAAGTAAGCAGTTTGGATGAAGGGGATCTGAAGGAGAATGCCAGAATGCTTAAAGTTTCTTAGATTGTGTGTGGGTTCTGGTGTTATTAGTTTGGAAGTTAGAGGGGGTACAGATATTCCATGAAGGAGTTCATATCTTTGATTCACTGGAAGACGACTTTTTCTAAAGTTAGACAATGGTGCTCATTTCTAGGGGAGGACGTGATAAATCTACAAATTCTGTTTCAAATGGATTAAATAGTAGTTTTTGTTTTTTTTGCAGATACCAAATTCAAGTTAAGGGAAAAGGATGCATTTGATCATTATTGCTGATCTGGAGGTATATGACAGAAAGCAAGAAAGGTTTGTGCTCAGAAGAATGGAAAGTTAATCTTTTTGCCTGTGTTGTCTGGATGGATACTATAAGTTTGAGAGGGGTCTAGCCAAAGTGCCAGGTATTTGAAGTAGGAATAACCAAAAACACAAACTCTAATGTCCACCCCTCAAAATAACGAAACACACAGGATCAGCACCAGCACCTCCAGTTTTATTATGGTTACAACGATCTGGTACATCAGCAGTTCACCTTCAAGGATCAAGGTAACACAACACACAACCACTTTTATATTCAGGCAAACAGCAAATTAAATAATTACAAAAATAACAAGATCCACTTAAATAATTAAACAATTAAATATGAAAGACACAGCATTGAAAATCCTGCAAACACAAAAAATCCTATCAAACTTGATATCAAAACATAATAATTGTATAAAGTGTATTTTTTAATTTCAAACACTCATCTATTTAATTTAAATATATAATATTTAAACATTTAACATTTATTTCCTGATTCAGACCCAAGGGAAATAAAGTCTGATATTTAAAAATTAACTTAGTTTCCAGTTCTAACAATTTAGCTATATAGTTGCCACCTCTAGGTAGGAAAAGTTTGGCAAGTACGCTATTTGAAGTAGGAAACCTGTTCTATTTAGTGTTATTGTGGTTATGTATTAGAGTTTTATGGGATTTCTTTTTCTTTTTTGTTTGTTTTTTGTTTTGAAAAGTTGAGTAAAAGATTTTTCTTCTTGACTCATTGTATAATGCAAAGAAAGTCTGATTGAAGGTCCCATTTTAATGTAGTGATTGTGAGGCTTGAGCGCTAGAGAACCATGTTATCTGTGTATAAGAGTGGAAGATGAAGATGGTTAAGAGGGAATTTGTCGGTGTATATTGAGAATAGAAGAGGGCAAGAACACTACCTTCTGGAATCGCTTTTAATAAGAGGGGACGTGTCGGAAGTGGTGGAGTTGAAACTGACTGAAGAGTTGGTATGTGACACAGCAAATTGTAAGAAAGCACTGGAACCAGAAAAGTGCATTAGGACTGATGGCTAGTTCTATATAGTGGTCTAATGGAGTTTGGGTAACCGAATCAAAAGCTTCTGTCAGGTTAATAAAGATAGCCCTGGATAGCATGTCTTTGTCAATACCTATGAGAGTTTCATCTGAGAGAAACCAGAGAGCAGTAGAAGTGCCTCTACTTGACTGACACCCACAATACTTATGTCCGAGATAATATTGCCTGATACAAGTTGAAAACTGAAAGTTTTTTTTTTTTTTTTCAAAACTCCTGCATAAAGTGGTGAGAATAGAAATGAGGTGAAAGTGGGCAGGGAATGAAGGACTTTTTTTTTGGGGGGGGGCAGTGTGTATTACGGAGGTAGAGGTTGTAGAATGTGCTTAAGGGGGTTCATAAGTTTACAAGTTCATATTGGCTACAAGGCATGCTGTCCAGGAGACCATTCAGGAGCCTAGCCCAGTCCAAATGTCCAGTTGCCCCAAAGCACTGTCTGGTTAAGTGCCTTCCTAAAGGTCTCACCACAGGCAAATGAAGGTGGAAAGATTCAAACACTGTACCCTAGAAACAGGAAAAAGCTCATTAACAAGACAGATCTTTAGTCCTCTGTGCTAACTGCCAGATATTATGAAATCACAGCAGTGATAAATGAACCATGGTTGGAAGTTAGAACCACATGGTCCTGTAAGCTGAACTTATTCTGTAGGTTTATTCTGGCGATGGGACCATGTGGTCATTTTATGCCTTGCCAGTACCCACCCTTAGATCTTGTCTCCTTTTTCAGGGAGTGATATGCCAGTCACACCATGTGTGAATTTAGGAATACCCATTTTCTAATCCCGTCTTAAAGTAAGATAGTGTGCCAAATTGCTTGATCTGGGCAGAGTGCTTCTTCTAGACAAGAGCTAGTCATTGCTTGACAAATCTGCCTCTACACCATGATTTATTTGCTGAAGCTGGCTCAGACCTCTAGTTGTAGAGTTTGCTGGACTGTTTGACTTATGGAGAAATAAAATGTCTTGGACTATCTGATCCCTAATGACCCAAAAGGTAAGACGCAGCTTACCTCTGAGGAGTCTATAGGTTCATAGGTAGGTGCTAGGCTATCAGCCCAAGGGCCTAAGTAAGCCTAGCCAACAAATTTCCCTGACTTATGCCACCCAATAAAGTTAATTTCCTGTGCCACTGTCGAGCAGAGCCACAGAAGTGATCCCCGGGGTGTATTGAAGAGTGCTAATGAGGAACTTTGCTTGACATAGGTGGGTAGCTTGTTCCAGAGTATAGGAAGTCTCTGGTACAGGAATCTATCCCTCCAGCATGTCCTGTTCATTGTGATGACAAGGTTTAAGTCCCTAGAGCGGGTAGCTTGGCGGGATTGGGATTTCTTTAGGTGTAGCATGTCCAAAAGCTCTGGGTTTAACATAGCTTTATATGTTAGGCAGAGATCTCCTCGGAGTAGGCGATATGCTACAGAGTAAAGCTGGAGTTTTTTGAGATGGTCAGTGTAGGGCATCTGTTTGAGGCCATGAATCCTCTTTGTGAGGTACTTCTGTGGCCTTTCCAGCTGCTGAAGATGTCTTATGAGGTACATTCCAAAAGGGGCACTGTACTCTATAATGGGTCTAATGAGTGCCGAGTAGAGGGGAACAATGACCTCTTTTTTTCCTGGATAAGAACCCTTTTGTGATGAGGTGTGCCACATAGAAGGATTTCCTGACTACTGTGGCGATGTGATTATCAAAGGAGAGACTACTGTCCACCTGGGTCCCAAGGTCTCTTATCACACATTTGGCATTAAGCAGACTGCTATTTATGTGGTAGTTCATGGGTACAGAGTTTTTACCAAAGGGGATGACAATGCACTTTTTGGCATTGAGCTTCAGGCCATGCCTCTAACACCAGGCTTCTGTCTCAGTGAGGCCCTTCTGTAGGATGTCCACATCATTTGGGGACTGACTCGACTATGGCTCCTAGTTTGCAGTCATCTGTGAACTTCATTAGCCAGAGGCCTTCTGTGTTAGCCTGTACTTCAGAGAAGTAGATACCAAACAGGAGAGGTCCCAGGACTGAACTCTGTGGTACTCCACTTGTCACTGGTTTGAAGTCAGATTTGGAGTCTGCAACTTTTACATTGTGGGTTCTGTCAGTGAGCCAGTTGGCAACCCATCTTGTGAAGTAGGGATTTATACATAGTTTAGTGAGTTTAGCTATAATTCCAGAATGGGGGATGGTGTTGAGAGCCTTGGCGAGGTCAAGATAGGCTATGTGAACCACCTTACCCTCATCTACGGCTTTGGTGACTGCCTCAAAGAAGTCGATCAGGTTCAGAAGGCATGATCTGCCTTTCACAAACCCGAAGTGGGTGGGGTCCAGAGTTTGGAGGTTACCAATGTCTTTGTTTGTGAGTCCCATGATGATACGTTCCATGGCCGTGCAGACCAGGCTCGTCAGGCTAATAGTTCCCAGGATCAGTGGTGGCTCCCCCTTTATGGAGTGGGATAACTGTTGCTGTGCTCCATTCAGTGGGCACAAAGCCTGACATGAGACTATGACTGAACATGGTGCTTAGGTGGGGAGCCAATTCATTCTGAAGTTCATGTAAAATGCAGCCTGGGATGTTGTCCGGTCCTATGGATGCAGTGGTTTTGGTTTTAGAGAGTGCAGCTTTTACCTGCATAGATGTGATTGCAGGGACTCTGCATTCTTCCTGTATAGATATGGGCCCTTTAGGGGGTGAGAGGGTGGCAAAGTTAGCACTGAACCTATCTGCCAGGTTGTTTGCAATTTCAGTTGGTTCTGTAATTTTCATGCCATTGTGCTGTAACTCGGAGCAGATCTGGGTATTGCCATTGAGATTCTTGACATAGCTATAGAATGCTTTGTGGTTGCCCTTAGAATCAGTGGTGATTTTGTTTTCGTAACTAGCTTTGGAGGATCTTATAAGGGATCTCAGCTTCTTACTGAAGCTGACCAGAGAGCTCCTCCACTCATGGGATTTTAGTCTCTTTTGCAACAGTTTCTTCCTTCTATTGTAGAGTTCCTTTTTGTGGAGGATAGTGTCTTGGTTCGGTTTGGGATGGCACAATCCATGCACTCGTGTAAGTGCTTATACAGTGCATTTGTGTAGGATTCAGCAGTCGTAACTGTATTGTCCATCTGCATGGGTGTCATGAAGTTCACCACTTTTGTCTTAAGAAGCATGAAGTTGGCTTTGGAGAAATTTTTTACCGTGGTTTCCTTAATGGTGGGTGGGGGCAGGATGTGGATATCTAGGGTGATTAGCTTATGGTCAGATCTGACCAACGAGGAGTTGACTTCAGGTGTGGAACACCGGTTACTCATGTTGGTAATGACTAGGTCTAGGATATTGTTTCCCCTGGTGGAGGTGTGGATAAGTTGTTCCAGGGCATTGGAATGTGTGAATTCCAGAAAGCTTTGAGTGAAGGAGTTGGGACATGAGTAGTTTTCCCAGTTAATGGTGAGGTAGTTGAAATTGCCCATTATTAGGGTGTTTGGTTGAACCCTATTATTTTCCAGTATATCAAGAAAAGAGGAGTGGGAATCCTGGAGCATGGTGGGAGATCTGTAGCAAGCTACAATTTAGATTGCAGTTTTGCCCAGAGTTACTTGCACTTGGATAACCTCGGATGCATTATGCTGCGCAACTAGCCTGGAGGTGTGGATATCCTTAATGAATATGGACACACCTCCGCCCTTGGTGTTCTAGTCCAGGTTAGATGGCCAAAAAGTGTGGTATGAGTTATAGCCTGGTAATGCAGGGGCGCTCTCTAGAGCCTTGAACCTGGTCTCAGTCACTGCACAGATATCAATGTTCTCCATTTTAAGGAGTGCCTCAAGTGAGCGCATTTTGAGATTTAGACTTCTAGCATTTAGTAGCATTACCCTCAGTTTTTGCTTGCCTGTTCCTTTTACGGTGGTGAATTTGTCATTTGAACCTTGCCTAAAAAAGGCACTATAGGGGTGGCAAGGCCCTTGGCCAGTATCCGGAATCCCAGGGGTGACAGGTGCAGGCCATCTCTGGCAAAGCATCATGGTCTGTCGACCATGTCATCCCAGACAGATACTGGAGCCCCTTAGAATGACACCAGAAGCTTAGCCAATTGTTGAAGTCAATCATTTTCTCCTTGTACTGTGGTATCATTCTGGGTGATGGCAGGATGCTACTCGGGGCTAGGGTCATACCTGCCTGGGTTACAAGATCGGAGAGCTCTTCCATGTCTCTCTTCATGTAGTCCAGGGAGGCACGTCTCAGGTCATTCACACAAACATGGACAATGACAGAGTCATATTTGTACTTGTTGTGAAGTGACCTGAGTGCATGGGTTATGTGGCGGATCCTGGCACCTGACAGGCAGCTGACATTAACCTTCTCCTTGTTTAGCCTGGTGAGTGGGACATCAGTGTGCCTGACTATAGAGTCACCTATGACTAGGGTGTTGGGTACATTGTTTTGCTTTACAGGCTGTGGTTTATTGACACACTGAGTCTGTGGGCTGTGTGTCATTTGGGTTGTGTTGGGGGTGAAGGTTGCTTGCGTTTCTGCTTTGGAGGTCTCTGTTGCTTGAGCAAATTATTATTGAGAGCCTCTGCAAATGTTTTTGTGTTTCTATGTGTGGATTTTGGTGGTGTAGGTTTAGTGGGACTATGTGATGAGTGTGGTGTGGTGCAAGTGTTTACCTTCTCCCCTTGACTGCCAAGTTCAGTCTTGGTTGGAGAGAGTTTTACCTCCAGTTTGGCTAGATAAGTGCATCTCTCACAGGTTGTGGTGTTGGGTGGTAGGAGGAGAGGGTTGTCTGTATACATGAAGCAATTGCTACATTGCCCCAAGATGCCCAGACTCATCAGATAGACAGGAAAGAACACTGGGAGCTGACCCTTGGACATGCCTAAATAAAAAAAACTACTTTCCTCTAGACAAGTGAGGAAAGTGAGTATAAGAGCTGTTTTTCTCTAAGCAAGTGAGGAAAGTAAGTACAAAAACAGTTTTCCTCTAGGTAAAGAGGAAGGTTGAGTGCTGTAGTAATTTGTAGCTTATTTAGTGCTAACAACAAGTTCTGAACAAGTGCTGAGCACGAATAAGCAAATTCAAGTGCTAAAACTAAGAATCTGTACCTGGATCTTGTGGTAGATAGGCTACCTAGTGCTTACCACCACTCCCACTGATAAGCTAGAATGCTTCCCTCCAACACAGAAAGGCTTGGGGGGCTCAGAAGCTTACAAACAGTCCTAGATACAGCAAATCTGTATCTGGACTTGTCTAGTTACAGGAAAGGTGGGAAACAAGTGCAAATGTGGGCTTTTAAACCAGAAGGTTGAAAGAGATTACAAGGACAAGGCATTCAGCTTCTCTTGTCTTAGTAGCTCAGGTCCTTAGGCCCATGATTTTTTTTGTCGGGAGCCTTTGGGATCTCTCAAATTGCTTTATATGTTTAGTAAGATAAATCCCAAAGGGGAGCATTGTATTCAGTGATGGGCCTTATCAGTGCAGCATACAGGGGGTAAATGGCTTTCTTGGATTCTGAAGTTGGATAATCCAAGTTATTTTTCATCTGAGACCCTGGGAGAAAAGCTCCATACAAAATGCATAAAGTTTACAAAAAGGTTACAGTAAGAAAAAGGAGTGCAACTCCAACAAATCATTGCAAATAACTATTAATTAATGTTTAGAAGACAAAAAGTGAATGCTAAAGTAATGAGTAAGTAATCTTAACTATTAAACCAAAATAGAACATAAATAAAATATTTTGAATGTTCAGAATACCTTAAGTAGAGCTATTGCAGTAAAGTAACATATTTGCATTCTAGATGTTATAGACAGGGCTGAAAGCCTTAAATCAACAACAAAAGAGAGAAAAAAATGATATGTGTGAACAGTCAACAGGAAGTGAGTAGAGCAGTTACAGTACAGCACCCGTTGTTAATATTGGTTTCTGGGTGGCGTATATGCAGTGTACATAGATAATTTGGCTGTTCTAGGTTGGGTAACAGACATGTAAGGAGTAGCTTATAAGGGACAGAAGAATAGTATTCAATAGAATGGTAGGCCATTGAGTTTTAAGACAGAAAAGTAGATTGTGAAGTCCAGTAGAAAGAGATGGTTAAATGCAGCTGTATTGAGCTAAAAGAGACAAGAAAAGAGTGAAGTGAGTGTGAGGTTTGTGGGAGGCCTGGCTTACTGCAGATTGTAAAAGGAACACTATGGGACAGCTGGCTAGAGACCATTCATATTTAAAGGGCAGGTGTCCAGAAGTGAGGCAGGTCAAAGAATGTCCTAAGAATTTTGTGTGGGTGGATGTTTATGGTATTGGCACAATGTTTAGTGTGCATTAAGGAGCTGAGGTATTACCCTGGTGAATGGCATGGACACAACCATATTTCCATCAGACGTAGTTTAAGATGTTGTTAAAAGGTTAAGAGGTTGTGGGTTTGTTTTGGGTTGAGTGGGATTGAGTTCCAGATTTTGGATACATAGGAGGGGTAAAGGAAGTCACCTACAGAGTTATTAAATACCCTTACTGAGCAGCTGTGCCAGAATTTCCTAACCACTGCTGCAACATGGTGAAGAAAGAAGTCATCTACCCATGTTCCAAGCTTTCTCACTTCTTCATTTTGGAGTGGGGTATTTCCTCTACTATAAGCTGGGAGGAGAGTTTGTTTGCCAAATGCAATAATACTTCATTTTTTGCTTTTAGTTGTAGCCTGTTTTCGAGCACCAGCTATTAAAGTGTAAGTTCACTTTGTAGCGTCTGCATATCAGAAGGGAATTTGAGTATACACCCAGTTCACAATCATCTCATGCTCTTCGTTCAAAGACATGCGGCTGAAGTATTTCTCCCGGGCTGCCGCTGAAAATTGGGCTCATTCCAAGTCGGACTTTCCCAGTAAACAAATGTTAAATAAATAAATAAAATCTGCAAACTTGATTAATCAGAGTTTCCCATTTTTGATTTGCGGATGAGACAAGTATGTGCCAAATAGTAAAGGTCCTAGCAAAGTACCCTGTGGTACCCCACTGATTAAATTCATGCTCTCTGAGGCTCTGCCCGCCACCTTCACAGTGAATGTTCTGTCCCTCAGCCAGGTAGTTGTGCATCTAACTACATAGGGATTGATTTGGATTGCAGTTAGATTGTTGAAAATGTTGTTATGTGATATAGTATCAAATGTTTTCTTAGGCTGAGGTGTGCTGTATGGACGTTAAGACCACTGTCCAGGACTTGCATTACCCACTCAAAGAAATTGACCATATTCATTAAACAGGATCTACCCTTAAAAACAAACTGCTGGAGGCCAATTATTTTAAGAATTTTTTATATCAGGTCTGTTATGACTTGCTCCATAGCTTTGCGGATGAGGCTTGTCAGGCTACTGGGTTTGTAATCCCTGGGGTCCATGGTGGGGCCCCCTTGTGAAGAGGCATCACAACTGCTGTGCACCAAACTTTGGGAACAAAGCCAGTGGATAAGGTCAGGTTGATTAATTGTAGGAGTTTGTCCACTGCTGCGTGTTTTGTGCGGTTTCAAAGGCAGCCTGATATATCCCATAGAGGTTTTTTTTTTTCCTTTTAATATGATAAAGTGTTTTTTGGTCCTTGGGTATATGTGGGTTTTGTATATATATCTTGGGGCGAAGTTAACACTGAATTTGTTTGTCAGTATATTTGTGACATCCACTGGGTCAGAGTAAGTAGTGCTATTTTAGATGAGTTCAGAGCAATGTTGCATATTCATAACTTCCAGATGTAGATAAAGTAACTTTGTAATTATCCATAACTTTTGATGCTAACCTAAGTTCAAGGGAAGGTTTAGTTTTCCTAATGTTTTTTTTTAGTACCATGAATAATATTTTGATGTTAAAACTATAAAGACCCACAGATAAAAGGTTACTTTATATTCTAATGAGCTTTTTTCTCTTAATGTATTGTTTATTTATGCACGAGGACCAAATGGCTGGTTTGCTCTTTCCTTTCACTTTTTTGTTTAGATTTGGTACTGACTTACAGGTAATCATAGAATGTACTTGCATAACTCCTAGCTTTGTCTAGTTATATTTGAACTTAGAAAATTCATCACAGCAAGGAAGCTTGACCATTTCATGAGTTTTATGAATGTTGTGATATTTTCTTCAGCCTTCTCTTTCAAACTCTTTAAACCAGCATTCAATTTGTGTTCATACGGTGGTGGTGCTGCGGTAGCGTTGTCGCCTCACAGTAAGACGCTGTCCGGTTTGATTTTCAGCTAGAGCATCTTCTGCGTGGAGACATGCATGAATGGGCGTACCTTCGTTGAAGGTTGTGCGTCAGGGCTGGTAACTCGGCCCGTAAAAATCAACTACCAATCATTAGCGGACCGGAGTTCAGCTGTGGCGACCCCTAACCGGGAAAAGCCGAAAGACACAAACAAACTTGACTTGTGGAAGGGAATACCTGTGAATAGTCCATATAACTGCCATATTTGTAAGGACCAAGTCAAGAATATTTTGACATCTATTGGGCTCTTTGTCTATTTGATCCAGATGATTCTTGTTTATGAAGTTGAAGAATTTGTAGATATAGCTTACATTTGAGATCTAGGTCTCCCAGTGTATTAACAGGAAGATAGTCTCCCAGGGTAAGGGAGTTTTTGTGTAAAGCATGTTTTTTAAGTGTGTGGTGGGAGGGTCATAAAATGGATTCTGAAACATGCTATGATCTGATAGTTGACATTCAGCATATGTAGGAGTGTTGATAGCTAACAGTCACCCTGTCTTTGCTCAGCCTGGTAAGTGTCTTGACTGTTGTGTCACCTATGACTAGGACATTGCTGGCTGTATTGTCTTGGCCTTGCTGCCTTAATGTCTTCTGCCTGCCAGATGAGTAACTCATTTCTGTGGATATGTCAGTGTGTGCTGTCTGCTGGTTTTGATCTGTTGATGAGGGGTTGCATGCAGAAGGTAGGTTTGGGGGCCTTGGCTAATGCCTACACCTAGAAGTTGTAGGAGGTTTGGGAAGAGATCTTTAAGAGCATCAGCCTGTGACAGTTTTGCATTCACAGTTTAGGGATGCTATGTAGGTGTGTGTGTGAGGGTAACATGGTGCTTTTTTCACTTGATTGTGAGAGGGATATCTCCAGTTTAGTTAAGTATTTACACAATTCACAAATAGTCCCTTGGGTTGTGCAGGCGGTTGTTTTTGGTTAGCATGTGGTAGTTCTTGTACTGCTCAAAAGTGAGTGCTATAAGGCTGGTAATAGAAGAGGATAAGTAAGCTGTCTCCTCATGCTGGCCAAGGCATCCATGCACTGAGAGCCAGTGAGGGAAATGAAAAGGTGCTGTTGGAGTGTTTCAAGGGAGAAGTCTGACTAAGGATGCACCATACTTCTCTATGCACGGATAAGCTCATCTGGAAACCGAGCTGCACAGACAAGCACAGGTATGAGAAAACTTTTTACACCGAGCAATTAGAAAAAAGTCCATTTCTACTCAAAGTATGTAAGAGAAGGGACTTGTTGAGTACACTACCCACTACAGCAGAAATCCCAAGACTCTGGTATTCGGGCCGACTGAGGGCTACCTGCAGGCAGATAACCCAAGTGTGATGGCTGCAACAGGGAAACATGAAGAACATCTGCAACCACAGTGAATAGAAAACAAGAAGATAGAACCAGTGGAAATTAAGTGAAATCTGAAGCCAACGTGCTCTCAACTACTTAGGACATGCAAATACTCAAACTCTTACATAGATTAACCAGCACCCTCTCCAAGATAGCCCTTATACCTGATCAGACAGACTGAGAAAATTCAAAAGGCAGTAAAACAGGACAGGAAAACATTTCAAAAGGCTAAAAACTGCTAGGTGATTTAAGTGCAAACACTATACTTTCCTGAGCTTTTTTTCTGAAAGTCATCATGTCCAGATGTCCAGTTCCTCAATGGGCGAATGCAACTCTCTATAGTCTTAGCAAACAGAAGATTTTCATCCCATGCAGCATCTCTAGAATGGGACACATTTTCTTTCCAGTTACTGAAGCCAGTTATTTTATCACTGAATTGTTATTCTTGGTAAACATAAAATGCTTCTTAATGCAAGGGCCTTGTTTCTTCAAATATATGAGCAGAGAGCGCAACAATATCATTCTCTAGTTCTCCCAAGGATTGAATGCCTATAATTGTTCACCCCATATGGGCATCTACAAGATCATATCCCATCTGGGGTTGGGCAGGGAACTAAGGACACTAGTGACGTCTCTAATCCTAGCACTTTATCCTTTGGTAATCTTGTGAGGTTGTGTCTGTTTGTCTTATAATGGCATTAACAATAATGAAGATATTTCTGGGAACTGATGTTAGCTTAAGAGACCTTAAGGGTACAGGCCTGCAGTCCAGCTGAGTCTCACTAACAGTATGTTTGGGTGTGGGAGTGGTGTTAGACTTTTGGCTTTGTGGTTTAGGCTCTTACATGAGGATGCCTTGGAGGCACAGGTAAGGATTTATTCAGCATATGTAGGAGTGTTGTTGGGGTACTATTTGCTGAAAGTGAATACAATGGAGAGATTAGCCTCCAGTTTAGATTAGGTTCATAAATTCAGAGGTTAGTACTAGGCTAACTGCCCTTGTGGGCCATTTTAAGTCTAGCCAAGTACCCCAGGTGAGAATCAAACTTTGCACCTTGTGTCTGTAATCTGTAAGGTAAAGACCTTAACCATTACGCCAGAGGGCTAAAAATAGGCATAGCTATCCCAGGTGGAAATATTATGTATTAGAATTGCATTGACAAACATGAGGCAGATGCTACACTGTCTCAGAATATAAAGTTGTGTTATACTGGCTAAGGATGAGTCTTAAGCATCTAGGGATTGAATGGTGACGAGTATACTTATGTTGCCTTTTCCATGTACTGCACCACTGAATGTATCTGTATTCATGTTATCTGTTATTTGTATCTCTGAATGTACCTGTTTTTGCCTTGTGGTCCACATCATAACTGAAAAGGGTATTTGGACTAGTTCATGTACACAGTTAAACTGAAACAAATTAATGTATGTGGGAGTTAGCACAGGTGATTCTGGTTGTGAGCTGTTAACTAGCTACTTCCTGTAGTACAGGGTTAACTAGCTACTTCCTGTAGTACAGGGTTTGATTCCATCTGCTTTTGTTTACTTACTTAGTGACCTTGAAAAAGTCACTTAACCAGATAATACTTTGAGGTGACTGAGAATTTGGTCTGGGCTCTTCAATGGTTTCCTAGACGGTATGCCTAGTAACAACCTCTGAACCTAGATTATAGAAATGTTTCTGCATTTCTGTAAGTAAAGCATCCATGCCTACCATTTATCCATTAAACTGAGAAAACAAATTAAATTGGCTAATCCTGCGTTTTGCAATAATGTTGCATAGCAGGTTGTTTATGCTAAAAGTACTTTCTTTGGGGGTTCCTACCTCTGATTCATGATTTTGACATTAACTGTCTAGAATCTCTGTAACTTTGTTGCATGAAATCCCTAGTCAGTCCTGTTAAAATTAAATCCCTAGTCAATCCCGTTAAAATGTTTACAGTATGGGTTATAAATATTAGGAATTCTGCATATCTGCATGAATATCATCGAAAATTATATGAACTATATAGGGCAGTCTGTGGAATAACTTGAGACCTAATATGAAGACAAACTCAATACAAAAATATTGCATGTGTGCAAATACTATTAAAAGTCATAAGGAGAATATCCACATTTCTTTAACTGTCTCCGAAGCATGTAGAAATGACTTAGATTTCAGTATCTAGAATATGGTAATTGTCTGAACAGATTTACTACTGAAACTATTAGTCCATCAGGCAGACCTAACAAGCTGTAACTATTTGTTTGGAACTCTGTTAGCTGCACTGCAGCCAAAAATCACATTCCCGTTTCCAAAATAGGATGTAAAATTAGGATTTGGTTTTGGACATTTGAAATAATCACCTGTGTAAAAATATTTATTTGAATAACCCCATTATTTTGTAAAAAAATACTTTTATTTGAATAACTCTGGTATTTCTATGTTTTCCTGTAACACTTGTCATTGTTGTGATATTTCTATTGTTGATGTATGGTTTAGAAGCTTTTTTTGTCAGTAACATTCAGGACTTGTGCAAGTATTCCCAGTAAAAATTTCAGGCATCCATGGCTTTGATTAGTGAGTGTAGCCCCACCGCCAGTTTCCACCATCCCCTTGCTATTTTTTTGTGGATACTTGGGTTTCCTCCAATCTCCCAAAATGTATTGTTGGAATAACCAACTCTAATTTACCCATATATCTATTCATTTATCCTTGCTTTGAGACCAGGACTGTGGCTGAAAATTGTCTGCAATAGTCCATTTCACACAGTTGGATAATAAAGTTCAGTGACTGTTCAGACTAGCATATACATATAACCTCAGATGCTATTCCAGTAATACCTGGTCTGAAGAAAGCACCAGAGACTCAGTAGTGCTCTAGAAAAGAAATGAGCAGGAATTAAAGCAAATGGAAAACTTTGGAGTCATTAAGAAATAGAGATTCAACAGAATGTATAAGGATTATGGTCACCTTTGTCAGTTTAGATTCTTGGAGCTTCTGTTTGGTATCTCAGCTTCACAATAGGTATTGCAAGGAGCAGTTGCACAGGTAATTGATTGCTTAAGATGTATTGTAAACATAATTGATTATCTTCTAGTATGGGATCTGATCCAATAAGACAGTGCCAGGAGACTGGTGCAGCTACCGAACAGGCTGAGCAGGTTTAATTTTAAATTAAGCAAAAGCAAGTGCAATACAAAAGTGGCAAGTCTTAGATATACAGGTTACATTATAATGTCAGTGGAACTGGGACCAGATTCAGGAAAATGAAATGATATTGTAAATGCTAACTCTAGAAGACAAGCAAACACTAGCAATATTTTTGGGAATGTTGCAGCATCTTGTAAAGGTTTATATACAACGTAAAAAAAGGGTGCTGGTGAAATTTGTGTTTTTTTGTTTATATACAATGTGTAAGCCACAGTGGTGCAGCGGTAGCATTGTCGCCTCACAGCAGGAGGTTCTCCCGTTTGATTCTCGGCTGGAGCGCCTTCTGTGTGGAGTTTGCATGTCCTCCCCACGGTCGAGTGACGTTTGAAAGACATGCGTGAATGGGCATGCCTTTGTTGAAGGTTGGGGCATCGGGCTGGCACCTCGGCACCATAAAAATCTACTACCAATCATTAGTGGACTGGAGTTCCGCTGTGGCGACCCCTAACCGGGAAAAGATGGAAGAAGAAGAATTGTTTATATACAACATGTCTGAGTTAGCTATGCCTCTCTGGCTGTTGGGTGAGATATAACCTGGGACTTTAACCTAGGACTTGAACTATGAATAGAGAAAGAGTTTTAAGATGTTCAAAAAAAATAAAAACATAGAAAAATATCTTGAAAACATTATGATGTAGGACTTGATGACACAATCTCCCTAATACTACAAACCTCTACCCCATACCACATAAGCTTCCTATACTTAATCCTTTCACCACTATTCCTCTCTCACCTCTCATTGTCCTCTGTGTCCTCTCCCCATAACTTCATCTGAAAAAATGGTTTCTTTTCTGTACATAATGTTCATATTTGTATTCTGGACTGCCTTTACTTCGTAAATATTGTTGTAAATATTGACTGTGTCTGACTAATTAATCCTCATAGTTGTAAATAACCACTTAGAATCACAAATGTCTTGTGTCTTTATAGCTACTGTAAAGCTACCTACACTCTGTAAATAATGTTTTTGACTATACAAACCTCAGTTCTGTGGTAGCAGTGTCATTGCCCTTCGCCATTAACTAACTGTATATTATCCTGTGTATGTTTCACTATTTTACTAGCTTATAAATTTGTATAATATTGTAATATGTGTATGTTTTACTATTTTATTACCTTATAACTTTGTATAACATTATTATACAATTGACTACTTCTGTTTCCACTGAAAATGGGCTTTTCCAGGCCCAGTGGACTATCTCAGTCATCAAATTGTAATAAATAAAATGTGAGTAAACATGTTGTGTTGTAAGAGAATGCTATTCATAATGGTACTGGAGGTGAAGTCTTGCAGGAAACCAGACTAGATGCATATTGTTCAAGAATGTTTACAGATGCACATAAGAGGTGCGTTTAGATAGAGGAAGTGTTATTAGTAATACGGTTTGGATGCAAGAAATTCCCCTAGTATATTTATGGTAAAGAAGTACACATAGAGGGTGATAATACATTGATCATTCCTCCCAGCCCTCTATTTACCCCTTCTATTTAATACCTCTTCTTCTTCTCTACCAACTTGGTTTAATCATTAGGATGTATTGGGGGCTTATTTTTTTATTGCAAATCCACATTTTTTCATCTATTCTTTTTGCTGACTTTGATCATTTGTTAACTTCTATTATGGCATGAATGTATGTAGTTATGTATTCGTATTACCTAAACATAACTTTGTTATTGTCATTGTTATTTTTGTATGTGGAGCTTTTCTCCTCTGGTCTCCACTGAAAATGGGCCACTGGCCCACTTGGACTAACCCAGTTAACAAAAGACAAATACACTGTTATAAATCATATTCAGAAAGTATTTGTACAAGACACCTTCAATATTATGGAGGATGTTACCTAATGAGCATACATATGACTTGAAAGTGAAATATAGATAAGGCAAAGAGCCATATACAACAGAGATTTTGATTAGAACATATTTATGAGAAAAGGATGAAAATTTACTTGAATAATTGGGGATTGTTTGAGTGATTCCACAGTTGCCGCTGACAGAATTTCAGAAATGGACTGATACTGACTTAGAAATGCAGTTAGTGAAAGATATGATAATGTCACCAGTAGGAAAGGAAATCCAATGCTATTTTTCGTCCAGAGATGAAATATGTTGTTCATATTGCTTGCTGACAGGATCACTGTACCTAACCAGAAAGATGCTTGGCAGAATACTTGAGCCACACATTGGAGTAGTAAACTTCAGTGAAAGTGCAAGAGACAAGTATTGGCCAGGACTGCCACTGACAAATAACATGGTAAAAAATTATGATACATGTAATAATATGTACCCTAATAATACAAAATACATTATAACTTACAGAATGTATGTTTTGGGGGGTAATAAACAGCAGTTATGTCTCTGGAGTCATATGGGCAAACGTTTATTTCATTCTGAAGAAGTGAGGTACTTAAAATGCAATGATTACTCACTTATAACTCACAGGTAAAGTAAATTAACTGTCACTACAAGCAGTAGTGACAGAAGTATGATTAAATGTAGAATTTCAAAATAAAGTGTACCTCATGTTTGTATCAAATAATGAATGGTTCGCAGTACAAGAGTGTGGATGAGTGGCAGTTCAATAACATGAGTAAAAACCAAGATCTTCACAGCTAACCGACAAGTGGAAGACAAGTATCCAGGCAGTGAAGAACCTGATGAAAACAATCTCTAGCACAGTCATCAGAAATAAAAGTACACCCCATTGTCAAATCAGATGTATTTACCAGTTCAGTTACTAATAAAATGATTAAAAAGTACATTTACATATTTCTATATATTTATATATCTATATATGTGCATTACTTTAGTAATGTTAAAGGATCAAGGGAACGCAAAATACATGCTTCAGAGAAATTGTAAGAGGCATAGACTGTACTATGAAAATCTTCCCAGAAAAGTCAAAATTGCAGAGAAAAGACAGGGGATACAGGAATACTGGCAGAATGATTCTGTCTGAAGCTATAGTAGTTAGTTGAACAGCTAATACACGATCCCCTGCGGTTGAAGTAGGATATAAGGTGTGCAGAAGCCCACAAGTCCTTTTTTCACCCCACCTTTGAGTCTACACTATAATGCTCAAGTTTATAAGGGTGCCATGGCTTTCTTCAGAGTGCATATTGTTTTTTTTCTGCACTTCTCTTTTTGTTATGTGACACAGCAATATTTTCACATCCTGGTTTTGACATCTTTTATCTGTAATCCATAAATACAACCAACAACATATATTACCTCTCCTAACTAAAACAGATATTCAAAAACCCTTTTCAGGACACATGTATGTCCTGTCTAGTCCATTTTAGCCAAAATTTGAATCACCATTTTTTACAGTTGACTCAGATTTTGTTGAATTGGTAGAGCTAATACTTTGTAAGATTGTCAGACAACTGAAATATAAGGTAGTTTTCCATTCCATCAGTGTTGTTTAACCTCATAACAGGTAGGTGGCATGGGGGAACCTTGCACCTCTATAACAAAAAGTGTATTTTATCATTTTTAACCATTCAGTAGATTACACAATCATGGTTGTGATTTTTATCAATTTTGTCATTCAGATTTTTTGCCTTTCAGCTGATGACAATGCATTTATATACGTGTGTGTGTGTGCATATATATATACACACACACACACACACACACATATATATATATATATATATATATATAGGAAGACTACATAATCTCAAAAGTTTGAAATACCGAATTTCAAACTTTCGGGACCATATAGCCGAAACCCCAAACTACCGAAAGACCAGAAGCGCGAATTTCAAAATCTCGACTATCGGGGGGCGGGGTTTGAAATTTGCACTTCTGGTGTTGCGGTATGGTGGAAGGGCAAGTAAGTATTTCTGTGTTGGTTACAGGTTTAGTGTGTAAGTGTGCGTTGTGAGTGTGATATGTGTGTGTGCGAGGGGGGATGTAGGCGTGAGGTGGTGTAGTCATGTGTTTGTCTGGGTAGTGTGACCTTGGAGTTAAAATATTTAAGTGGGGTGGTGCAACTCCCATGGGGGGTGCAAGATGGCTTGTCCCCCTGCTTGTCTGTAGGTTAGGTTTGTGTGTTTGTATTTTGGGGGAAGGTGTGTGTATGTGTCTGTGTGTGGTGTATGTTGTGTGTAGTTTTCAGTAGTTTGAATTTTGCGGTTTTGATTTTTTGGTATTGTAGTGTTTCAGGTCTTTGGTCTTGGGATTTTGGGTATCGGTATAGTGAGTGTTCTGTATTTAGTAGTGGTTACACATATAGACAGATATATATATATATATATATATATATATATATATATATATATATATATATATATATGTATAAAATATACATAGTATGCATGCATATGCACTTTTCCTCCATATCTATACTATAGTGCTCCATTGGAGCATGTAAAAAGGATGCCTGCTCATTCATAGGTTCATACTAGGCTATCTGCCCTAGGGCATTTACAAGCCTAGCCAGAGTGTGTTTGGCTTTCGACACCCATTTTAAATGAATTTTGCTGTGCCCTTTTTCGAGGTTAGTATACTGTGAAAGCAATCCTATTACTGATAATGGTAAGACAAAGTATCACCCTTCGTTAGCTACAAGAGACTTCAGTGCTTCTTACTTTGTGTTTTGCCTCCCAGAGATCATTATGAAATGGTCTGATAGCCTTTTAAGATGAAGGCCCTGCTATAAACAATGGAATCTCCCCCAAAACAATAAACCAGTAGAAGTAGTAAAGACCCAAAAAGACCCCAGATTGTTTCCCTATAATATGCTGTCCACATTTTGTTCTGTTTGCTTTTAGCACATTATTGAGATACTACTGTTGAATGTCAAGCCCCTGCCCATGACTGTCTTTAGTTTATCTGTCAGAAATTCACCACCAAGCAACCAGGAAAGAGCTAGACTCGGTAAATAAGTTAGCTCTTGTTCGCTTTAATTGACTACGAACTTCATCAGAAAATACAAAACACCTTAAACAACCATCCATTTTATACAAATGTGAAAAATCACGACAAATTTCTCCAATAAAATGTAAAATAAATCTATCAATAATCAAAAAAATGTAAAGATATATATACACATACTTGTATGGACAAGTGTCTCTTAAAATCTTTGCATTTGTTCATAGGTTCATAGGTTCATACCAGGCTATCTGCCCTAGGGCATTTATAAGCCTAGCCAGAGTGTGTTTGGCTTTCGCCACCCACTTTAAATTAATTTTGCTATGCCTTTTTTTGAGGTTAGTATACTGTGCCTCTGTCTAACAGTGACACAGAAGTGATAGCCGGGGTAAACCTACGATCTCTCATCCACTCATCAAGATTCCTCTTGAAGAGAGTCAATGTGGGACTCTGCCTAACCTGGACTGGGATTTTATTCCAGAGTGAAGGGAGCCTCTGGGTTATGAATCTGTCCCTCAAGCATGTCCTATTTATTTCAGTGCTGAGGTTCAAGTCTCTCGAGCACGTAGCTCGATGGGATTTGGATTTTCTGAGGTGCAGCATGTCCATTAATTCCGGGTTGGACATGGCTTTATACGTCAGGCACAGATCGCCTCTGAGCAGGCGGTATGCCACTGAGTAGAGCTGGAATTTCTTTAACCGGGCAGCATATGGCATCTATTTGAGCCCTTTGATCCTCTTGGTGAGGTACTTTTGGGGTCTTTCCAGTTGCTGCAGGTGTCTGGTAAGGTACATCCCAAAAGGGGCATTGTACTCAATTATGGGCCTGATGAGGGATGAGTAAAGAGGCACGATGACCTCCCCTGATCTAGATGTGAATCCCTTCATGATTAGGTGGGCTATATAAAATGTTTTTCTAACCACTTTGGCCACGTGGTTGTCAAATGAGAGATTGCTATCAACTTGGGTCCCCAGGTCCCTAATGACTTTTTCTGTACTTAATGGATTACCACCTATGTGGTAATTTGTGGGCACTTTGCTTTTGCCAAAGGGGTTGACTATATACTTTTTGGCATTTAGCTTGAGGCCATGGCTCTGGCACCAGTTGTCTGTTTCTATGAGGCCCTTTTGGAGGATGCTTGTGTCGGCTGGAGAGTTGATTATGGTGCCCAGTTTGCAGTCATCTGTGAACTTGGTCAGCCACAGTCCTTCCGTGTTGGCCTGTACCGCCGAGAAATATATACCGAACAAGAGAGGTCCCAGTACTGAGCCTTGTGGGACGCCACTTGTAACTGGTTTGGAGTCTGACATGGCTCCACCAATTCTAACCATGTGGGTTCTGTCCTTGAGCCAGTTTTCAACCCATCTAGTGACATAGGGGTTTATATTTAAGCTGGTGAGCTTATCTATAATGCCCGAGTGGGGTATTGTATCGAAGGCTTTTGCGAGGTCCAGGTAGGCTGTGTGGACCACCTTCCCCTCGTCAATGGCCTTGGTGACTGTTTCAAAGAAATCGACCAGGTTTAAGAGGCAGGATCTGCCCTTAACAAAGCCAAACTGGGTAGGATCCAGTGTCTGTAGGTCCCCAATATCTTTATTTATGAGGTCCATGATGATCTTTTCCATAGCTTTGCAGACCAAGCTAGTCAGGCTTATGGGGCGATAGTTTCCAGCATCCGTTGAGGCACCACCTTTGTGGAGAGGGACCACTGTTGCTGTACGCCACTCTTTGGATACATATCCTGTAGTAAGGCTAAGATTGAACAGTAGTTTTATGTCTGGGTTTAGCTCTTCTTGGAGTTCATGTAGGACGCAGCCCGGGACACCATCAGGTCCCATTGATGCTGTGTTTTTTGCTTTGGAGAGGGCGGCTCTTACCTGAGCATCTGAGATGTCGGGGGGCAGCACTCTGTTGGGATAGATATTTGCCCTTTTGGTGGGGAGAGGGGGGAGAAGTTTGCACTGAACCTGTCAGCTAGGATGTTGGCAATGTCTGTGGGTTCGGTGTATTTTTTGTCATTTTGGACTAATTCTGAGCATATCTGGGAATTCCCACCCAGGTTCCTAACAAAACTAAAGAAAGCCTTGTGATTATCCTTAGTGTCCTGTGCAATTTTTCTCTCGAAGCTGGCCTTAGACGATTTTATGAGTGCCCGTAGTTTTTTGCTAATACTGATCAGAGATGCCTTCCCTTTTTGGGATTTTTCTCTATCATGTAGTAGCTTCCTCCTTCTATTGTATAGTTTGTTTATGGCTGGGGTCCACCAGACAGGACGTCTGCCTTTGGAGGATTGGGTCTTGGTTTTATTTGGGATTGTATGATCCATGCATTCCTGAAGGTGTTCATAGAATGCGTTTATAAAGGATTCTGTGGTCTGGGCCGTATTTTCCAGAGGCCCAGGGGCTTTGAAGGATTTTGCCTCGGTTTTGAGGCATGTGAAATTTGCTTTAGAGAAGTTTTTCACTGTGGTTTTCTGGGCAGGGGGTGGGGTCGGGATGTGAATATCCAGTGAGATTAGTTTATGGTCTGATCTTACCAGTGAGGGATACACTTCTGGTCTGGAGCATAGTGTCCCCATGTTGGTGATGATCAGGTCCAGTATGTTTTCCCCTCTTGTGGGAGTGGTAACAAGTTGTTCCATAACATTTGAATTTATAAATTCTAGGAACCTTTGAGCTAGGGTGTTGGAGCTAGAATAATGCTCCCAGTCTATGTTTGGGTAGTTGAAGTCACCCAATATAATGGTGTTTGGAGAGACCTTCATATTTTCCAGTATTCTCAGGAAGGCCAAGTGGGGTTCCTGTGTTTGGGAGGGTGGTCTGTAGCAGGCTATAAACTGGAAGGCAGTTTTACCCACAGTTAGTTGCACATGGATAGTCTCTGATGCTTCGTGCTGTGCCACCAACCTGGAGGTGTGGGTATCTTTGACGAATATTGATACCCCCCTCCTTTTGTGGTTCAGTCCAAGTTTTGGGGCCGAAAAGCATGGTATGAGGTATAACCTGGTAGTGCTGGGGTGCTCTCGGGAGCCTTGAACCAGGTTTCTGTTACTGCACAGATATCGATGTTCTCCATGCTAAGGAGAGTTTCGAGTGCGTAAAAAAACATTTGACACTAATAGTCTCATTAAGACCAGGAAAGTGATCAGCCTCCAATAAAATTTGCCATTTACTTTCCTTGCATTCTAAAATAATTTTATAATCGCCACTATACAAATCCGTGACAACAGTGTGCAAAAAAAAAAGGAAACATTTTTTAAATTTTCACACACTGTAGCATGTCTGGCTAATGCATTGGTCATACATTTGTTCCTTACTGCAAGGGCATGTTCATAGAGTCGAGCTCTCACAGGACAACCTAATGGATTTGACCACCCATCCTTGTATTGAGAACATTTCTGCCTTCAATGAGCAGATTTCGACAGTTATTATATGTTCTATTCAAGAAGGTTTTCCCGTTGCTATGGTGATCCTGGCGGTTAAGTTGGGAGATGTGAATGTGGTGGAAAAGGCAGTCTGATGGCTGTGCAGCGTTCTTTGGTTCATTTGGCAGAAATGAATTCCACAGAGAATGCATCTGAAGTACAGAGCTGTTAGTTTGAAAATGCTGGTTCATCTGATTTCAATGATGTGACTACTTTTGTTTTTAATGACATGTTAGAGAACATGTTTATCATATCAAAAAGAAAAGTGCATTTAATGCACTGGCTAACCATGTGAGGGAAACCAATGACCAACATATTTTTAGGTTTATGGTTTTGGGGAGGTGTTTTGAGAACCAAAAGGGAGGTGATATTAGAAGTAGAACGGAAGGGTTAGAGGCTGATTGGATTGTGAGATTAAGGGCAGATGTAGGGCATGGGCTTAATGACCATATACCTCTGAGCCCCATTACAAAAACAAGACCATTACGTAGATAGTTTTATGTTCTTATGCAATATGTTTTAAAAAGCATTTTATACGTGTATTTTATATTTCTTATATATTTTGATATGCTTTCTATATGTTTCTATGCCTTTAAATGTTAAATGGTTGATCATGTGACTAAGATTGAATGGTATAAGAAGGGTGTTTCAGTTCAATATGGTATACACCTGAAGAAGCATCTTGTGAAAGCGCTTGTGTTTGCTGTTATTAAATTTCTTGGAGAACCTGGATCCTTGCCTTTGCTTGTTTTTTGCCTATTAGTATCAAGTGTTTTTTGCAAATGCGAAGATTTTAAGGGATACTTGTCCCTACAAGTGTGTGTATATGTCTTTAAATGTCTTTGATTATTGATAGATTTATTTATTTTACATTTTATTGGGGAAATTTGTCATGTGATTTTTCACATTTGTATAAAATGGGTAGTTATTTAAGGTGTTTTGTATTTTCTGGTGAAGTTTGTAGTCGATTAAAATGAACAAAAGTGCTAATTTAATGAGTCCAGCTCTTTCCTGGTTGCTTGGTGGCGAATTTCTGGCTGTTATAATTATTGGAGAATTGGTCAAAGTTTATTTTATCTGTATTTTTCTTCTTCCTATGTATGCATTTAGAAGCAGGTCACACCTTCTGGCAGACATTTATTCTATAAGTGATAATGCAAAATGATAGTCTTCATCATATTTTTACCAATGGTTGGCTCCATAGGGACATATTAACAGTTATAATGCAGTCATTTACCTGGACACCCATCCGCCATAATCAGTCATGGGTATCTGAGGTCTCTTGTCTTCATTTTTCTGTTTTCCTTAATATACTAATGAATTCTGTTGTAAAGGACTCGCATCCAGGAAAATATTACAGATATACGCACTATTTGCCTGACTAAGCCTGTTGTCTCACATTTCAGTGATGTTCATAATAGGGATCCTAATATACCGAAATTCTTTGTGATATTTTACTGTCCCATTACTGAATTATATTTTAATGCTTCAGAAGTTTAGTTACATAATGTGGCATGGGTCATAGCCATACATAATTTATAGACTAGATCTTAGTAATAACCTTAATATAAGGTATTTATAAGGTATTTACTGTAATGCATTGCACACCTCTCTAAATATGAACAAATCATTGTTTGCTTAATTTTTTAGGGTTCTGTTAATTCTTTCTTGGAATTTGTTGTTTTTAATGTGATTTTGACAATACAGACTTGATAGCTAGAACACAGTTATGCAGATGTGCTCATAGTTTTGTGCTTGTTTGCTTTATTTTAATGGAAAAGTTTGCAATATAGTCTCTTTTAACTCCAGCAACTACCAGAGTTTGCTTTCATTTACTTTTTATATATACTGTGCAGTTCAGTCCAACTTATTGAAACCTTCCAGGATCCAGCAGTATTCACTTCTATCCTTGTTTTTCCTGGAGAAGCTATTACTTCAGTATCACTGATACAATATTCCTGCTTTTAGTACTATAGATGTTTAGTTCTACTCCAGTTTCCTGTTCCTCTGCTAGCTATTCATAGGTTTATAGGTAGGTACTAGGCTATCGGCCCTGGGGCCTATACAAGCCCATCCAAAAAGGTACCCTGGCTTTTGAAACCCAAGAAAATTATTTTCCTGTGCCACTATCGAGCAGAGCCACAGAGGTGATCCCTGGGGTGAATTTCCTATTTCCCATCCAATCATTAAGATTTTTCTTGAAGAGTGCTTTGAATAGAAGGGAAGCTTCTTGAATATGACACTTTACTGATCACTAGCAAACTATTTTATCTCATCCTTCTGGAAGAGTAGCCTTGCCCCCGCCATCCTCTGTCCTGATAGACTTTTGATTGCACTTTTCTTTCTCACGGTGTGGTCTCTTGATGTGGCTGTCCTTCATAAGTGATTGGCTACTTTCCCATTTCTGTCTTTGGGTCTCTGAACAATCCATTCCATCCTTCTCTGAATTCTTTGCCTCCTCAGGCCTAGCCATTTAATATGAATGCCTGTTCATAGGTTCATAGGTTCATACTAGGCTATCTGCCCTAGGGCATTTATAAGCCTAGCCAGAGTGTGTTTGGCTTTTGCCACCCATTTTAAATTTATTTTGCTATGCCCTTTTTCGAGGTTAGTATACTGTGCCTCTGTCTAAAAGTGACACAGAAGTGATACCCGGGGTAAACCTATGATCTCCCATCCACTCATCAGGATTCCTCTTGAAGAGAGTCAATGTGGGACTCTGCCTAACCTGGACTGGGATTTTATTCCAGAGTGAAGGGAGCCTCTGGGTTATGAATCTGTCCCTCCAGCATGTCCTCTTTATTTCAGTGCTGAGGTTCAAGTCTCTCGAGCGCGTAGCTCGATGGGATTTGGATTTTCTGAGGTGCAGCATGTCCATTAATTCTGGGTTGGACATGGCTTTATACGTCAGGCACAGATCGCCTCTGAACAGGCGGTATGCCACTGAGTAGAGCTGGAGTTTCTTTAACCGGGCAGCATATGGCATCTGTTTGAGCCCTTTGATCCTCTTGGTGAGGTACTTTTGTGGTCTTTCCAGTTGCTGCCGGTGTCTGGTAAGGTACATCCCAAAAGGGGCATTGTACTCAATTATGGGCCTGATGAGGGATGAGTCAAGAGGCACGATGACCTCCTCTGATCTAGATGTGAATCCCTTCATGATTAGGTGGGCTATATAAAATGTTTTTCTAACCACTTTGGCCACGTGGTTGTCAAATGAGAGATTGCTATCAACTTGGGTCCCCAGGTCCCTAATTACTTCTTCTGTACTTAATGGATTACCACCTATGTGGTAATTTGTGGGCACTTTGTTTTTGCCAAAGGGGATGACTATACACTTTTTGGCATTTAGCTTGAGGCCATGGCTCTGGCACCAGTTGTCTGTTTCTATGAGGCCCTTTTGGAGGATGCTTGTGTCGGCTGGAGAGTCGATTATGGCACCCAGTTTGCAGTCATCTGCGAACTTGGTCGGCCACAGTCCTTCCGTGTTGGCCTGTACCTCGGAGAAATATATACCGAACAAGAGAGGTCCCAGGACTGAGCCTTGTGGGACACCACTTGTAACTGGTTTGGAGTCTGACATGGCTCCAGCAATTCTAACCATGTGGGTTCTGTCCTTGAGCCAGTTTGCAATCCATCTAGTGACATAGGGGTTTATATTTAAGCTGGTGAGCTTATCTATAATGCCCGAGTGGGGTATTGTATCGAAGGCTTTTGTGAGGTCCAGGTAGGCTGTGTGGACCACCTTCCCCTCGTCAATGGCCTTGGTGACTGTTTCAAAGAAATCAACCAGGTTTAAGAGGCAGGATCTGCCCTTAAAGCCGAACTGGGCAGGATCCAGTGTTTGTAGGTCCCCAAAATCTTTATTTATGAGGTCCATGATGATCCTTTCCATAGCTTTGCAGACCAAGCTAGTCAGGCTTATGGGGCGATAGTTTCCAGGATCCGTTGAGGCACCACCTTTATGGAGAGGGACCACTGTTGCTGTACGCCACTCTTTGGGCACATATCCTGTAGTAAGGCTGAGATTGAACAGTAGTTTTATGTTTGGGTTTAGCTCTTCTTGGAGTTCATGTAGGACGCAGCCGGGACACCATCTGGTCCCATTGATGCTGTGTTTTTTGCTTTGGAGAGGGCGGCTCTTACCTGAGCATCTGAGATGTCAGGGGGGCAGCACTCTGTTGGGATAGATATTTGCCCTTTGGTGGGGAGAGGGAGAAGTTTGCACTGAACCTGTCAGCTAGGATGTTGGCAATGTCTGTGGGTTCGGTGTATTTTTTGTCATTTTGGACTAATTCTGAGCATATCTGGGAATTACCACCCAGGTTCCTAACATAACTAAAGAAAGCCTTGTGATTATCCTTAGTGTCCTGTGCAATTTTTCTCTCGAAGCTGGCCTTAGACAATTTTATGTGTGCCCGTAGTTTTTTGCTAATACTGATCAGTGATGCCTTCCCTTTTTGGGATTTTGCTCTATCATTTAGTCGCTTCCTCCTTCTATTGTATAGTTTGTTTATGGCTGGGGTTGTTACCTGTTATTGGGCTTCTTCTACATTTTCCTTTAAAATCCTGTGACCTTTCTACCGCAGTTAGCCTTACTGAGTGTGCCAAAGCAAAAGATGCTTGTCCCTAATGTTAGAATGGGATATTTCTCTGGCATGCAAGCTTGAACATTCTTCATCAACTCTAATAAAAGCTTTGAAACATTGTTTCTGGCATGCAGTTCTCAGAATATGCTCTTCGGCTGATGAGAATTAAAGATGGTTAGAACATATCTCTGGGGGAAACCAGATGTTTTCAGGTGTCTCATACAGTAGATCTGTTCTTTTACCGTGGAAAAGTTTTTTGGAACTTCCATTGTCTTATATCTTTATTTCAAGCATGCTGTTTATTCCTTCTGTGAATCTGAGGTTCTTTTTTCTAAATCTGTCAATTTCTTGCAATTTTATCTTCAGTAGCATTTTTTTTATTCTTCTCCTTTCGGCTGCTCCTGTTAAGGTTCGCCACAGTGGATCATTGGTCTGCAGAATGAGTAGCAGTAGAGTTTTACAGTGCCAAGTTGCCAGTCCAGCACCTAACCTTTCTCAGAAGGCACACACACTCACACCTAGTGCCAATTTAGAATGTCCAATCCACCTGCAGCACATCTTGAGAATATGGGAGGAAAATGGAGCACCTGGAGGAAATCCACGTGAACACAGGGAAGACATGCAGACTCCACACAGAAGGCACCTCAACTGAGAATTGAACTGGAGAACCTCTTACTGTGAGGCCACAGTGCTAACCACTGCACCACTTTGCTGCCCTAGTAGCAATTGTTCTCAGCTACTTATTAGTTTCTATTTTCATTTTCACCTTTTTAGTGTCCTAGCATGCTGACTCGCTATTCTTCAGGGTCAACATATCCTTGTTGACCCTGACAGCTTTTAGAAAAATATGCACATCTGAGTAATGTTCTGAAAAGTGGCAGTTTGATTTTCCATGTTGATAGCCCCTTACTAACTTGCTTTAAGTAGTTTGAGTACAATAAGATGAATCTATAACATCTTATTCTTCACTCAGTCATTAATAACAGAATTAGACTGTCATTATTTGGAATGTAGGCGCTACTATAGTGCTGTTAGGAATACTCCCCCTACTTGGCATTAAATCAGTGTGCCTGCCTAAACATAGAGCATTACTGTACATTGGCAATCAAGATGATCCATCTGTCTCTAACTGGGCACAAATCTTCTACCGGAGTGCTCAGTCAAAAACCAAAGCATCTCATGAAAATACCCTAAAAATGGGCAAGCAAGACTTAGTGGTAACAGTCCTATATATTATTTTTCTGCATTAACTACAGGGTATATATTTAAATTGTGTAAACTAAATAGGCATATCAACTACTAATAACTACAGTTTGTCCCACTGTGCTATGCTTAGGGATTGGATGTAGTCATGTAACAGTAAAACTTACTGGATACCACTATATCTGTACTGATTGTTTGCTACATAACATTGCAGCCAGATGAAAATCCTTTCCTACAGCCTCACTGTTTTCTTGTCTGGAATACACCTTCCCAGAATGCCTTGCTCATTAACGCATACTGTAAACCATAATAACTATTTTTAACTAAAGTGCTGTTAGGAATACTCCCCCAACTTATCCCCAAATCAGTGTGCTTGCTTAAGTACTTAATTTCTGTTCTGTATGTAATTTTTAGGTAGGAATAGCTGATACTGACAATTGTATGCTTATCCATTGAGCTGGGGTCTGTTTACACCTAGCTGCATTTTTTTCATACTCCGCTAGTGCCACATGCACATTTAACAAATGCTGCTTTACTTCACTGACACTTTAACAGAATGCCAGATATTTTTGTTTCTTGTCACAGCATACTTAAGACCTGAATAAATACAGCAGTCTCTCAGGTTTTACTGAGATAAAAGTGAAGATGTTAACTGTGTGAATGGAGAGTTAATAAAATTATGAACAGAGTACATGCGCTACATACAAATACAACATTTTGTTGTTGAAAATGCCGATATCTGTCTATTTTGGTAATATGTTTATAGTTGTAGATTTATTGACCCCACTGCTTAGGTTCATAGGTAGGTACTAGGCTATCAGCCCAAGGGCCTACGTAAGTCTAGCCAACAAGATTACGCCACCCAAGAAAGTTATTTTCCTGTGCCACTGTCGAGTAGAGACACAGAAGTGATCCCCGGGATGTATTTCCTATTTCCCATCCACTCATCAAGATTTTTCTTGAAGAGTGTTAATGAAGAACTTTGCTTGACATAGATGGGTAGCCTGTTCCAGAGTATGGGACAGGAATCTATCCCCCCAGCATGTCCTGTTTATTGTGGTTCATAGGTAAGTACTAGGCTATCTGCCCAAGGGCATTTATAAGCCTAGCCAGAATGTGTTGGCTTTCGCCATCCCCTTTGATTAGTTCCCTCTGCCTCTGTCCAGCAGAGCCATTAGTTCCCTGCGCCACTGTCCAGCAGAGCCACTGCAGTGATCCTCGGGGTAAATTTTTCTGTTTCCCATCCACCTGTCAAGGTTTCTGTTGAAGAGTGTTAGTGAGGGGCTCTGCCTGAGGTATATTGGAATCCTGTTCCAAAGCATGGGGAGTCTCTGGGACAGGAATCTATCCCTCCATCATGTCCTATTTATCATTGTGGTGAGGTTTATATCTCTAGAGCGTTTGGCTCTCTGGAATTTGGTTTTTTTTTTAGGTGGAGCATGTCCATCAATTCTGGGTTGGACATGGCCTTGTACGTCAGGCAGAGATCACCTCTGAGTAAGCAGTATGCAACCGAGTACAGCTGGAGTTTCTTGAGTCGGGCTGCATAGAGCATCTGTTTGAGGCCAGTAATCCTCTTGGTGAGGTACTTTTGTGGTCTTTCCAGCTGTTGCAGGTGTCTTGTAAGGTACATCCCAAATGGGGCATTGTATTCTATGATGGGTCTAGTGAGTGATGAGTAGAGAGGCACAATAACCTCTTTTGTTCTAGATGCAAACCCTTTTGTGATTAGGTGGGCCACAAAGAAGAATTTTCTAACCACCTTGGTAATATGATTATCAAAGGAGAGATTACTATCTACTTGGGTCCCCAGATCCCTTATTAAATTTTCTGCATTTAGGGGACTACCACCTATGTGGTAGTTTGCGGGTACTTTGTTTTTTCCAAAGGGGGTGACTATGCACTTTTTGGCATTTAGCTTGAGGCCATGATTTTGACACCAGGTATCTGTCTCAGTGAGACCCATCTGGAGGGTGTCTGTATCAGCTGGAGAATCAATTATGGCCCCTAGTTTGCAGTCGTCTGCGAACTTGGTCAGCCATAATCCTCTTATGTTTGCCTGTACCTCTGAGAAGTATATACCGAACAGGAGGGGTCCTAGGACTGAGCCCAGGAGGATGCCACTTGTAACCCGTTTAGAGTAGGACGTAGAGCCTGCAACTCTCATCATGTGGGTTCTATCCATGAGCCAGTTGGCAAACCATCTTGTGATGTAGGGGTTTATGTTCAAGCTGGTGAGCTTGTCTATAATACTAGAATGGGGAATGGTGTCGAAAGCCTTTGCGAGGTCTAGGTAGACTGTGTGGAACTCCTTTCCCTCGTCTAATGCCTTGGTAACCATCTCAAAGAAGTCCACCAAGTTTAGGAGGCATGATCTGCCCTTAACAAAGCCAAACTGGATAGGGTCCAAGGTTTGGAGGTTCCCAATGTCTCTGTTAATGAGTTCCATGATGATGTGTTCCATAGCCTTGCAGACCAGGCTAGTCAGGCTTATAGGGTGATAGTTCCCCAGGTCCATTGTGGCTCCTCCTTTGTGGAGCGGGATAGCTGTTGCTGTGTGCCACTCTGTGGGTATGTAGCCTGTAGAGAGGCTGAGTTTGAGCAGTGTGTTTAGGTGAGGGGTTAGTTCATTTTGCAGCTCTTGTAAGACACAGACTGGGACACCATCCGGTCCCATTGAAGCTGTGTTTTTGGCTTTGGATTAGGGCTGTTTTAACCTGTGTCAGTGATTGATGGGGCCCTACATTCTTCTGGTATGGTTATGGGCCCTTTAGGGGGTGAGAGGGGGGTGAAGTTTGCAGTAAACCTGTCTGCCAGAATGTTGGCAATATCAGTCGGTTCAGTGTATTTTGTGCCATTCTGCACTAACTCAGTGCAGATCTGAGAGTTCCCACTTAGGTTCTTGACATAGCTAAAGAACACTTTGTGGTTATCTTTGGAGTCATTGGCAATTTTTCTTTCGAAACTAGCCTTGGATGATTTAATGAGGAATCATAGTTTCTTGCTGATACTGATCAGGGATGTATTTCCTTCTTGGGATTTTACTCTTTTCTGTACTAGTTTCCTCCTTCTGTTGTATAGCTTGTTTATGGCAGAGGTCCACCAGACTGGTTTCCTTTTCTTGGAGGAGTGAGTCTTGGTTTTACTTGGGATAGCACGATCCATGCATTCCTTCAGATGCTCATAGAGTGCCTTTGTAAAGGTTTCAGCAGCTTGGACAGCATTGTCCTTTAGCATGGGGGCTGTGAACCTTTCCACCTTGGTCTTAAGTAACATGAAGTTTGTTTTTAAAAAGTTTTTCATGATAGTTTCCTTGATTGGGGGGTGGGGGCGGAATGTGGATATCCAGAGTGATTAGTCTGTGGTCTGATCTAACCAGTGAGGGGTTGGCCTCTGGTGTGGAACACCAGTTGCCCATGTTGGTGATGACCAGGTCCAATATGTTGTTCCCTCTGGTGGAGGTGTTGACCAGTTGATCCAGGGCGTTCGAGTTTATAAATTCTAGGAAGCGTTGGGCAAGGGAGTTAGTACTTTAGTAGTTCTCCCAGTTTATGTTTGGGTAATTGAAATCACCCCATATTAGGGTGTTTGGTAGGACCTTTATATTTCCCAGTGTCTCCAGAAATACGGAATGGGGGTCCTGGGCCATGGTGGGTGATCTGTAGCAAGCTACAATTTGGATTACAGTTTTGCCCGTTGTTAGTTGTACATGGATGATCTCTGATGCATTGTGCTGCGCCACTAACCTGGAGGTGTGGGTATCCTTGATGAATATGGATACACCCCCGCCTTTTCTGTTTCGGTCCTGGTTCTGTGGCTGAAAGGTATGGTATGAGTTATAACCTAGTAGAGCAGGGGTGCTCTCAGGAGCCTTAAACCAGGTTTCTGTTACTGCACAGATGTCGATGTTGTCCATACTGAATGCCTCGAGTGTGTGCATTGGTGATGAGGTTTAGGTCCCTAGAGTGTGTAGCTCAGAGGGATTGGGATTTCTTTAGGTATAGCATGTCCAACAGCTCTGGGTTTGACATAGCTTTATATGTTAGGCAGAGATCACCTCGGAGTAGGCGATATGCTACAGAGTAAAGCTGGAGTTTTTTGAGACGGTCAATGTAGGGCATTTGTTTGAGGCCAGTAATCCTCTTTGTGAGGTACTTCTGTGGCCTTTCCAGCTGCTGCAGATGTCTTGTGAGGTACATTCCAAAAGGGGCGATGTACTCTATAATGAGTCTAATGAGTGTCGAGTAGAGGGGAACAATGACCTCTTTTTTCCCTGGATGAGAACCCTTTTATGATGAGGTGTGCCATGTAGAAGGACTTCCTGACTACTGTGGCGATGTGACTATCAAAGGAGAGACTACTGTCCACCTGGGTCCCAAGGTCTCCTATCACACATTCTGTGTTAAGTAGATTGCTGCCTATGTGGTAGTTCATGGGTACAGAGTTTTTACCAAAGGGGATGACAATGCACTTTTTGGCATTGAGCTTGAGGCCATGGCTCTGACACTAGGCATCTGTCTCAGCGAGGCCCTTCTGTAGGATGTCCACATCATTTGGGGACTTGATTATGGCTCCTAGTTTGCAGTCATCTGTGAACTTCATTAGCCAGAGGCCTTCTGTGTTAGCCTGTACTTCAGAGAAGTAGATACCAAACAGGAGAGGTCCCAGGACGGAACCCTGTGGTACTCCACTTGTCACTGCTTTGAGGTCAGATTTGGAGTCTGCAACTTTTACAGTGTGGGTTCTGTTAGTGAGTCAGTTGGCAACCCATCTTGTGATGTAGGGATTTATACCTAGTTTAGTGAGTTTAGCTATAATTCCAGAATGGGGGATGGTGTTGAAAGCCTTGGTGAGGTCAAGATAGGCTGTGTGAACCACCTTACCCTCATCTACGGCTTTGGTGACTGCCTCGAAGAAGTCGGTCAGGTTCAGGAGGCATGATCTGCCTTTCACAAACCCGAACTAGGTGGGATCCAGAGTTTGGAGGTTACTGTTGTCTTTGTTTATGAGTTCCATGATACGTTCCATGGCTTGCAGACCAGGCTCGTCAGGCTAATAGGTTGATAGTTCCCAGGATCAGTGATGGCTCCCCCTTTGTGGAGTGGGATAACTGTTTTATGTGTGCCATTCAGTGGGCACAAAGCCTGATATGAGGCTATTATTGAACATGGTGCTTAAGTGGGGAGCCAGTTCATGTAAAACGCAGCTTGGGATGTTGTCCGGTCCAATGGATGCTGTATTTTTGGCTTTAGAGAGTACAGCATTTACCTGCGTAGTTGTGATTACAGGGAGACTGCATTCTTCCTTTATAGATATGGGCCCTTTAGGGGTTGGGGGTGGGGTAAAGTTAGCACTGAACCTATCTGCCAGGATGTTGGCAATATCAGTTGGTTCTGTAATTTTCGTGCCGTTGTGCTGTAACTCAGAGCAGATCTGGGTGTTGCCATTGAGATTCTTGACATAGCTATAGAATCCTTTGTGGTTGTCCTTAGAATTAGTGGTGATTTTGTTTTCATAGCTAGCTTTGGAGGATCTTCTAAGGGATCTCAGCTTCTTACTGAGGCTGACCAGGGAGCTCCTCCACTCATGGGATTTTACTCTCTTTTGCAACAGTTTCTTCCTCCTGTTTTACAGTTTGTTTATGGCAGGAGACCCACCAGATTGGCTTCCTTTTTTGGAGGATAGCGTCTTGGTTCTGTTTGGGATAGCACGATCCATGCACTCATGTAAGTGCTTATAGAGTACATTTGTGTAGGATTCAGCAGTTGTAACTGTATTGTCCATCTGCATGGGTGCATGAAATTCACCACTTCTGTCTTAAGAAGCATGAAGTTGGCTTTGGAGAATTTTTTTACCATGGTATCCTTAATGGGGGGGGGGGGGAATAGGGGCGGGAGGTGGATATCAAGGGTGATTAGCTTATGGTCAGATCGGACCAACAAGGAGTTGACTTCAGGTGTGGAACACTGGTCACTCATGTTGGTAATGACTAGGTCTAGGATATTGTTGCCCCTGGTGGGGGTGTGAATAAGTTGATCCAGGGCATTGGAGTTTATGAATTCCAGAAAGCATTGAGCTAAGGAGTTGGTACATGAGTAGTTTTCCCAGTTAATGGTGGGGTACTTTAAGTCGCCCATTATTAGGGTGTTTGGTTGAACCCTAATATTTTCCAGTACATCAGGAAAAGAGGAGTGGAAATCTTGCGGCATGGTGGGGGATCTGTAGCAAGCTACAATTTGGATTGCAGTTTTGCCCCGAGTTAGTTGCACTTGGATAACCTCGGATGCATTATGCTGAGCAACTAGCCTGGAGGCGTGGATATCCTTAATGAATATGGACACCCCTCCGCTTTTGGTGTTTCGGTCCAGGTTACATGGCCGAAAAGTGTGGTATGAATTATAGCCTGGTAGTGCAGGGGTGCTCTCTGGAGCCTTGAACCAGGTTTCAGTCACTGCACAGATATTGATGTTCTCTTACATCTTATTTTAGAGCCAAATAAGCAGACTAGCAATACTGAATACATGTAAAGCATTTTTAAAAAAATTGCTGCAAATAGGTTATTCCATAAGGAAGCAGTTCTTGTGAAAGAACTTGTTTTAGAATATTTGTAAGACATTCTGCTATAAAAGGATATTTAAGATACTAGTTATCCAACTTCTGTGCTCTGTATATTGGAAGTTACAGAACAGAAGTGTTGTGCAATGGCAACAATTAACACAAGACACATTTGCTATCATATTCTCTTTCACTTGGTAACATTATAATAATGTACTGCTTTGTTTTTGTGCTTGTTGACATGACTATCCTATTTAACAGAGCATTGCTGCTACAGTTAATAGTGTACAATATATGAACAATTGACACTGTATTTGTCACTACATTTTAAAATATGATAGTAATATGTATGTACTATATAACTTGTATTGTTATTATCTTTTAAGATATCATGGTAATAAGTTGATATGATAATACATATCTCATTAGAGAGAGAGTATGTCAGTCCCAACTTTCCCTCTGCTAGTACATTAACCATCTTTCTGTCGTCTTCCTATGTAACATTCTACATCTGTGCTTTTTCTAACATAGGTGTACATTGCAACTACTTATAGACCCTCTATCTGTATTAGAACTTGACTACTGATACACCCCCTGTCTGTATTATAATTTACTACTTTATAATTAGCTACTTATATACCCTGTGTCTGTATTATAATCGACTATTTATACACCCCCTGTCTGTATTATAATTGACTTTATACACCCTGTGTCTGCATTATAATCGGCTACTTATACACTCTGCATTATAATCAGTTATTTATACAACCTTTGTCTGTATTATAATTGGCTACTTAAACACCCTGTGTCTGTAGTATAATCATCTAATTATACACCCTGTGTCTGTATTACAATCAGCTAATCATACACCCTGTGTCTGTATTATAATCAGCTACTTATACACCCTGTGTCTGTATTAGCTACTTGTATACCCTCTGTCTGTATTATAATCAGCTACTTATACACCCTGTGTCTGTATTAGAATCGGCTACTTATACACCCTGTGTCTGTATTATAATTGGCTACTTATACACCCTGTGTCTGTATTATAATCTGCTACTTATACACCCTGTGTCTGCATTATAATCGGCTACTTATACACCCTGTGTCTGTATTAGCTACTTGTATACCCTCTGTCTGTATTATAATCAGCTACTTATACACCCTGTGTCTGTATTAGAATCGGCTACTTATCCACCCTGTGTCTGTATTATAATCAGCTACTTATACACCCTGTGACTGTATTATAATCGGCTACTTATACACCCTGTGCCTGTATTAGCTACTTGTATACCCTCTGTCTGTATTATAATCAGCTACTTATACACCCTGTGTCTGTATTATAATCGGCTACTTATACATCCTGTGTCTGTATTAGCTGCTTGTATACCCTCTGTCTGTATTATAATCAGCTACTTATACACCCTGTGTCTGTATTATAATCGGCTACTTATACACCCTGCGTCTGTATTATAATCGGCTACTTATACGCCCTGTGTCTGTATTATAATCGGCTACTTATACACCCTGTGTCTGTATTAGCTACTTGTATACCCTCTGTCTGTATTATAATCAGCTGCTTATACACCCTGTATCTGTATTAGAATCGGCTACTTATACACCCTGTGTCTGTATTATAATCTGCTACTTATACACCCTGTATCTGTATTAGAATCGGCTACTTATACACCCTGTGTCTGTATTATAATCGGCTACTTATACACCCTGTGTCTGTATTAGAATCAGTTACTTATACGCCCTGTATCTGTATTAGAATCGGCTACTTATCCACCCTTTGTCTGTATTATAATCTGCTACTTACACACCCTTTGTCTGTATACATAATTAACAAAGAATGCAAAACACATTTAACACAAGCCATGTCCATACTACTACTCTCAAAAGCGCCAGTTAGTTGACGTACTTAATATGTGAGTCGGAGCTGTTTCAGTGGGACTGGCGAACAGGCTGGTGCTCTTTTCTTTCTATCCTTGTACTCACTGTATATTTAGTTTCTAGAAATCCTAATCAGTGGTTAGCTTTAGTAATCGTATACCTTCTCCCCTCTTATCTATCTAGACATAGAGCAATACGGTATTTTGGCAATCAAGCTGATTCAACTATCTCTAACTGGGCGCAAGTCTGCTACCAGAGAGCGCAGCCAAAAATCAAAGCATCTCATAAAAATACCGACAAAAGGGGCAAGCAAGACTCTGTGTTTATAACAGCCTTGCATATTAGTTTTGTGCATTGCCTATATGTAAATAATTGTGTAAACTAAATAGGCATATTACCTAGTAATAACTATAGTTTGACCCACTGTATTATGCTTAGGGAAGGTATGCACACTTGATTCCTAGGATGTTGTCAGCAGTAACCCCAGTGGCCCAAAGAATCTGATTAATCCTATGTAATACCAAACTAACAAGTGACAGCCCAATACACCAGCTTAATTTATAATTTTACCCCATACTTCATTTCTGCATTTTATTTTTCAGCACAACAGTCATCCCCTCCATTAATTAAATTAACAGCTACCCCATACTCCACTTCTAAAGCTTACTATAGCACAACAGTACACAGAAAGGAGTGAAACCAATAGCTTTGCAGTAATTTTGATCCCATACCCTAAAATTAAGATCACCCAGATCAAGAAGTGGAAAGCAAATTTCCCTTACCCACTGCAGAGGACTAGTGTTGATTGTATTTCTTACCCTGCTAAATTCTTAAATAGTCAAAGCTAGTGCAATGTGCATATAACAGTGAAACTGACCAGATACCAAGATAGCCGTACTGATTGTTTGCTACACATCAATGTTGCAGCCAGATGAAACCTGCTAGTTCTACCCCTCTACACTCAGGCTCACTACACTCCCTTACCCTATCCTCAATTCTCACCCCCCCCGTCTATATTTATACTCATCAAGCCCCTCCCCTTAGTCACCTGACCCACCTAAATTAACAACTCACAAACTCAACTAATCAATCCATACTCTAAAACACAGCTCCATACTTCACCAGACTCTATCACCTGAGGCATCCTATACCCTGTACTTTAGCAGCTCCTGGAATTGTTTAAATGACAACCCACTCTCAACAAATGAAGTGCTACCACAACTCACATTATTATTAACTCTATTTTCCCACCCAACTAATTAACACATCACTCCCCTGAACTTGCACACAACTCCGACAGGTGCACATACAACTAAACAACACTTGCCTAATCCCTTACCATATTATCCCATCTCTGTCACATAACCTATTCTGAATTCTTTCAATGCAGATGTTTCAATCCACGTAAAACACATCTTAATATCCTTCAAAAAACTAAACTAATATATAAGTGGATATACACCTCTGTTCATATATACTCCATACAAAAATCAGTAGATATAACCCAAATACTCAACACACTTAGTGCAAATCCAATATCATTATCCTAAATATGAACCTAAGAAGTATGTGTAATAAAATCCAAGAAATTCGTGAAAGCTTCACTACATATTTTCCTGATAAAGTTATTAACATTGAAACCTGGTTAAAAAAAAGAGATAATGAAGTCACTCCTTCCTGATATAACATAATCAGGCATGATAGACATAAATCAGGTGGTGTTCCATCTTCTATAAAAACCCCATGAATATCGCAACATTTTGCTTAAGAAATACCCAAGTTTGGCAATGCTAAACGTCTAACAACACTCCTTAGAATAAATGCCAAAAAAATCAGTTTGCATCACTGCTATCTATATTCCACCCAACTCAAACACCACCACAACAGAATACATCCTCTGCTAGTTTTCCCAAAATATCAACCAAGAAACTGTAATACTAGATGACCATAACATAGACTGGCAATTCACAAACAATGACATGCCTAATTAACTTATATGAATATACCCAACTTATTACCTACACCACTAAAGCTAATAAAAACACTAACAGATACTCAACCCTAAACTGGATGCTTTCTAACAAACCCAATAACATAAATAGTATAGGATGCTTGCCTGATATCTTAAGTAATCAACTTTCAAAATATGCAGTCAGAACTTACCATAACCATGATAAACAGTTTATATACAGTCACATATCTAACATTACAAAATTTAGTAAAGAAATCTTTATCAACTCACTTAAATAAAACAATTAGGGCACTCTAAGATTTGTGCCACTAGATAATTCAGTCTCTTACTTTAATAACATCTTCCTAAAATCGTTAACAATCTAGCACCAATACATAACAAAAGAGTTAAGTTCAACCCAGTGTCATGGCTAAGGGAATAAAAAAGAACTTGTGTACCAAAGAAACAAAGCATGGAAAGAGTGGTATAAAAATAGATTTCAAGCAAATATTTAGGCGTTTAGATACCTTAGTAACCTCACTAAACATCACATTAAAATGGACTAACAAAACTTCCATTCAGCCTTCAACTAAAACCTCCAAACAATTCAAAACAATTTTGGTCAGCAATAAATAAACTTTTCCACACAGGCCAAATCATCACCCCCTCCCCATCTACTAACAATACCATAGATCCCACCCCCTCACAATTTAACTACTACTTTATTCAAGCATTAGAGTCCTTAACCAACATTAACAATAATGCCCCCCTCACACTACTCTGCACCTGGCCCAACCATTCGCAGCTATTCAACTTCAGCCCTGTACCCACATCCATCATAAAAAATGTTTCTACTTAAACTAAAGCCCACCTCCCTAGCCCACAACCAACTCCCAGCTGACTGCCTACAATGGGAGGCTAATGTTACAGCACTTTCAGTCTCTATCTTAATAAATAGGTTCGTATCAGAAAAGTACTTTGCACTTATCAACAATTCTGCATCATACCACTATACAAAGGAGGCCCATCAACCGACCTCATCAACTTTGGACCTGTTGCCATCCTGTCATCTTTGTCAAAAACTCTAGTGATGTGCATCCATTCCCAAATGATGCACCATCTTGTTTCTAATAAATTACTCTCCGGTACCGAACATGGATTCAGACCTGACCACAACACAACAACTATACTTCTACATTTCACCAGTACCATAAACCAATATAGAAATGATAGCAAACTAGTATCTGCTGTGTTCTTAGATCTATCTAAGGCATTTGATAGGATGTCACACCACAACCTTCTTATAGAACTCAAATCTGTTGGCCACTTCCCATCCCTCCCTCTCATAGTTCAAAGGGAACAAGACATTAAATAGCAACATATCTTCTCATCCTTTCTACCAATAACCATTTGAGTCCCACAGGGATGCATACTTGGACACCTTCTCCTACATTTTCATTAATAAGCTTCATACCAGGACCCACCCAGACAACATACAGTACACCGACAATTCAGCTCAATATGTGCACCCCCTTCTTTTTCTAAACTCCAAGAAGACACTTAAACCTCCTTCTCAACAAAACTCACAACTTACTACTTAATCCCAAGAAAATAAAGTTGATGTGCTTCACCCCAAAACCCCATCTCAACCATAAACAATCCTTCAACATTACCATTGCAAACAACACTACATTGAAACAGTAGCCCAAACCAAGCTGCTAGGCATAATAATAGAACACAAACTCAGATTAGACCAGCATATTCTTTAGTCTATCAAAAAAGAAGTTAGACTCCCTCTATAGGGCAAAGGCATACCTTACAGACACCGCAAGGTACTTCTGCAGGGAAATATATGTATTCATGCCATTTCTCTAAACTAGGGTCTACATCACTAAATCGAAAATACCGGTAAATGAACAGCATTTCACATCAAACTCCCGTTCATTGAGCTTTTTACTGTGAGATCGTGGTACAGTGAAGATCAGAAAATTTGCCCTTTCCTCACTAAGGCATTTTTAATGTAAATACTGATCAGTTCCCAGGCATTTCGATTTGGTGATATAAACCCTCTAAACTAGAACTCTATCCCTAACCAAGTAAAACTAACAGATAAACTCCCAAACTTTAAAGTGCTGCTAAAACAGCATCTCAGCCACTCATAGTTATGCTCATGTTCCACTCACCAAACATATTCCTTCAAACCCTACTACAATTCTTACCCTTCCCATCCATAATCCCCCTACTCAATATCCTTTTTCTACCATATCATAGCTTTTCATTATTTTAAATCCCTGTGTCTACTGTGTCTTTTTCCAATTAACACCAATAGCATACCTTTTCTGCTCACACTAATACCTCCTATGACAACACTCTGAATTGACATGGCGTACTCCTTAAATGGAATTTCTGTACTATAACTACACCAGTAGTGTCAGTAAGTGGTATTTTGTACATGACAAACACAAACTATATTCTCTTTTATCTATTGCTGATAAAATTACATCTTTATGTAAGAATGATCTGACCCACTTTTTACTATAACTGTAGACTTATCTTTCCTTGGCAACTCACCATATTGTACTTTGTTCCAAAATACAAAATGCAATACTACTTCAAAAGGAAATTAATGTAAAAAATGTAGTCAAAAAAGACAGACAAATAAATATTTTTTTCAGTATCCTGTCTTAATTAAAATGTCCAGTGTCAGTTTTTATGGTGGTGGTCTTTACAGTAAACGGTTCGATAATTAAATTAAATGGACAGCTATAATGGTATTACCATAGGTGAGAAACATCATGGTCTCAATAATATTTTGCCAACAGTTGGCTCTCTCAGGATATAGTAACTATTGTACATTATGCTCAGCTTAACTTTAGTCTTCCACCCTACCCCTACCCCTACTCCCACTCACCCCTAGTATAATAAGACTGATATTGTTTCATTCAACGCGATGTTTCGCTACATTATTAATCATGAGTTAGCTTTCTGCTTCCATAATTCTCTATTCCTGTTGTAAATCAAGCACTAAACTATTTATACTTGAACTCTCAACCATACTTAACCCCTACTATCCAATCATCTTATAGATTTCAGCAACCACCTGTTGACACAAAACAATCACTCGTATTCAAATGTTTAAACATACTAACCTCTTGCTATCCATTCACTTTTTAGATTACAGTAAGCATCCCCTAATGCACTTCATAATAATCAATCTAGTTCAGTTGCATTAATCTCAGTTTTATGTTGGTAACAAACGAATTGCTCTAAAACGTAGCCTCCTCGACCCCAGTCGAAATAACCCTAACCCACCTATTAAAACAGTTTAAATGGCACTAGATTTATTCACTGCATAATATACCACTGAAGATGAAAGTAGTAGTAGCGATAGTAATAAGAATGGTGTGTGTTATCTTTGACTGCTATAAAATCCAGCCACTAGAACTACCAAATAAAAATGAAAAATACCTATGTGACCATCTCTTACCACACTTATGACCCACTACACTATTCAGTATTAGAAAACCTATTTTACTGACCACATAAAATTCTACCTCAAATTAGATATAAAGCACAATGTCGAGCCATACCAGCAGAATTACCAAAAGGAGATTATATAATCAAAGGCACAACTTACGGCTAACAAAAATATGGATTTCTTTACTGCTCAAAAGAGCAGGCAACGTGCACTTAAACCCATAATCCATCCTCTTCCTACACTCCCTTCTCAAGTCTAAAAAGTGGCACCACATCACCAACAAGCTGGCCAACATCTAATTGCTTTCATCAACTAATCAGTCTTGGGTCAACACTAAAGGCCTAAAATGTATTAACCTTTACACAAATTTATTTAGGTACAAGCTTTCATAGATTGCGATTCCCAGACATGTTTACAGTCACTGGAACTGGGGTAAAACCCCACATTTAAAGGTTATGAGTTTGAATCGCAATTTATAAATTTATTTTGACAGGACTGATCTTACAAAATAGCAGGTAGCATAACCATTCCAAGAGAACAGTGTCTTAAATGCCCACTTTATGAAAAGCAGTATCCCCGTGACAAAAGAGAGAAACCATGATAATATCTGTACCTATGGGCCAACAAAATTAATTTGAGCTACTACCCCTCTATAGTCTTCCTCACTCCCATAATGTTACTGGAATACGTCTCCAGGTCATACTCAAAAATGCAAACTCATAAATAATAGTTACAGTGGATTTCAATACTGAATAGGCCACGTTAAACCAAACAAATTCCACTCGATATCTCTATGGTCTTACCCAGGTAATAAAGTTTACCACCAGGATTAACAGAGCCAAAAACAAAGCTAATATCTTTGGTTTCTGATGCCCAAAGTTGGCTCTGTTAGGTTAACTGGAATCCAGTCAGATTCCATAGATTTTTAGGTAATTATTTGACCCCATAATGTATCATAGATTAATGTACTATTGATTATAGCTTGTTGCATTTCTTGGCAACATTAATTTATTTACATTTACTTAAATTTCAGTTTTTAACAAAATAGAGTTAATAGTAGGAATCATTCAGCTGCCTGTCTTTATGAGGGAACGATGCACTAACTTTAGTCTATGTCTCTCTTTCTGTAATAACATACTGTCCAGTCATACTGCCTCATCATAGCATTAGCCTTGTGTAGGTAAACAGTGGAACTACTTTTAGAAGTCCCCATAAACAATGTCACCATTATTTTTAACTTTATATAATGTTAAACTGGTTTTATGGGCCTTTTAAGTAATATGAAGTGTTGTGTATGCTTCAGTGATATTTAATTTTTAACAGCGATTTGCTTTGGAATTGCTTGTGCTTCAAACAGTGTTTTAAATTGTGTTCTAAATTGTGCTTCGAACTGTGTGTTTTTTATCTGTTCTTCAATTGACTCTAGTTCAAATGCTTCTTAATTGATTAATTGTTCGTGACCACGCCAAAAAAATTTTAAATTCATTGCAGTTGTATACTGAGTTCATATTTCTTCTGAAGAAGTCGGGGCAAGTGCTCTGACGAAAAGTGTATGTTCAAGAGCGCACTTAAAGGAATTAAAAGTTTTTTACTTCATCTTGTTGCCGATTGAGTAATTTGGTGCTTAGTGGATCCTATTCTCGTGTTTCATCTGATTCCATAAGTGACAACCACCCACTTTTATCACTTGGACTCGATGTACCACTTCAAAAAAATCATAGGTTTATTACAGTTTCCAGTTTTAAAATTTCATCAAAAATTATCCAAATGACAATATACAGTAAATCAGCCTTCCAAGTCTAAATGATGCAGCAGCATTGATTTACACATCAGTCACAAGCTTGGCACCTAAAACATCTGCAAAGGTTAAATATGCATTCCAGCCCTCAAAGACTCCTGAACTGAAAACTTAAATGTTGCAAATAGATAGAATAGAGCATGGCAAACCAAACTAGAGCAAAAGGTTATTCAGACCTTCAGTTTTATGCATACTTAAAAAAACAAATGTAAACAATGTGTGAAATAACAGCAAAAGAGATGCATCAAAATACCCAGCCCAGTAACTTCTCTTCTATCGGGTTTTTGGCATTTGATAAATAAACTTCCAAAACCAGGCAGAAGTACCACCCTATAACCCTATAAAGGGCAGATCATGCCTACTAAACCTGGTTGACTTCTTTGAGACATCACCAAGGCCATAGACAAGGGAAAGGTGGTTCACACAGCCTACCTTGACCTCGCCAAGGCTTTCAACACCATTCCCCACTCGAGTATTACAGAAAAACTCACCAGCCTGAACATAAACCCCTACATCACGGGATGGGTTGCCAACTGGCTTACAGACAGAACTCACACGGTAAGAATAGCGGGCTCCAGTTCCGACTCTAAACCAGTCACAAGTGGTGTCCTGCAAGGCTCTGTTCTGAGACTCCTACTGTTCGGCATATACTTCTCAGAAGTACAGGCAAACACAAGAGGACTATGGCTAGCCAAGTTCGCTGATGACTGCAAACTGGGAGCCATAATTGACTCTCTGGCTGACACGGACATCCTCTAAAAGGGCCTTACTGAGACGGACACCTGATGTCAAAGTCATGGCCTCAAGCTAAATGCCAAAAAATGCATAGTCATCCCATTTGGGAAAAACAAAACACCCACGGATTACCACATAGGTGGCAGCCCCCTTTAATACAGAAGAGGTAATAAGAGATCTGGGGACCCAGGTAGATAGTAATCTCTCCTTTGACAATCATATTGCCAAAGTAGTTAGGAAATCCTTCTATGTGGCCCATCTAATTACTAAAGGGTTCACATCTAGAAATAAAGAGGTTATAGTGCCCCTCTACTCATCCCTCATTAGACCCATAATAGAGTACAATGCCCCATTTGGTATGTACCTCACAAGACACTTCCAACAGCTGGAAAGACCACAAAAGTACCTCACCAAGAGGATTACTGGCTTCAAACATGTGTCTTATGCAGCCCGATTGAAAAAACTCTGTCTGTACTCAGTGGCATATTGCTTACTCAGAGGTGATCTCTGCCTGACTTACAAAGCCATGTCCAACTCAGAATTGATGGACATGCTCCACGTAAAGAAATCCAAGTTACTGCAAGCCACGTGCTCTAGTGAGCTAAACCTCACCACAACAATAAATAGAACATGCTGGAGGGATAGATTCCTGTCACAGAGACTCCCTGTGCTTTGGAATAAAATTCCAAATTACATCAGGCAGAGCGCCTCTCTAACACTCTTCAAGAGAAGCCTTGACGAGTGGATGGGTGACAGAAAATACACCCCTGGGATCACTTCACTGGCTCTGCTTGACAGAGGATCAGTTAATTAATCAATGGGGCGGCGAAAGCTGACACACTTTGGCTAGGCTTATAAATACCCTCGGGCATATAGCCTAGTATCTACCTATGAACCTATAACATCCCCTTATTTATCTAGCAAAGAGATCAGTGACTTCTTCTGAAGCTACATTGAAACTGCAGTACTTAACATACCTACACGACCTCTTCAGCCATTATCTATCCCCTCCGTCCATGCTAACTCCCAAGATACAAACCTCTATCAGTTCTTAATCAAAGAAATAAATCTGTTCATAATGAGAACATTCTTACAAAAGATCAAAGACCATGGGTTGACAGACTCTGAATACTTGCATCCAAAAATTCCTAAAATGGGGAGTGTACCACACCACCATTCATCTTATTCTACAAAGCTAATCAGTTGAGGTATTCATGGAAACCTTGCATCACTTCTATCTACCACCTTTCTTAGTTTGTACTATGAGCTTGATTAAACTTTAGTGAAAGGGTTTAAGGCTGTGCATGTCAGTGCCAGTATTATATGAAACAAAAATACCTGACCCCAAAGATATGTTACAGTCCCGACTGTGACGGGGCCTCTTTACTAGGGGCAGTGATAAAGGACCCTCAATCCTCACCACTGACACCAGTGAGAGACTGTCACTAAAACAGGGATGGATTTACTCAGTATTTTCAAATGCAGCCCTCTGCACCAAGCAAAATTTTCCCCAAGAGCAGTTCCAAGTGACTGAAACACCCACACCTGAGTATTTGATTTTCACACACACACACACACACACACACACACACACACACACACACACACACACACACACACACACACACACGTCTGGGAAAGGTTGGCACAGATTTACTAGCTGTGCCCCCTTATGCACAGACAATAAGATAATGATGCTGCCACCAGCCTGTCAGGCTCTTGCAAGGGTATCCAATTATACTGAGTAAAATCAATACTAACATAAATAGTAGAGTGGAACCCATGCAGCAAGGCTTTTCAGAGTTGCCAAAGTGGCACTGGAATAAGCACAAGTACTCTCATGATGTTGAAAGTAATCTCTAAAAGACCAGCCACAATAAAAGGGTATAAAATATTTAATAATAAATAATAAAATAGAACACCTGAGAATATTAAATATTTTAAGTGCAATAAACATCAGAATTTCAATCACAGGAGAAATAAAAATAACACAGTTGGACAGATTAAAGCAAATGCAGAAAAACAATACTTAGTTAATCCCACTGTAATTCCTGGCCGTCTAAAGAACTGTTCCCTAGCTAACTTAATTCAAGAGGGCAAGATAAGATGCTGAGAGGCGTACTTCCACCAGGCAAGGTCTTCCAACTTCTGACTGACTGTGATAATGGTCATAGATTTTTATATCGGGTTCTGAAGAAAACAAAACAGGCTGATCTGTGAGTTCCATCCTCTCTGTGTGCAGTGCTCTTTGGGGTCTAATTTAAAACAAAATTGGAAAAAGTGCTGTCTGAGAAAAATGTAATATCTACATGCAGGTGTTGTTAAGACACACCGTGGAAGTTTTGGAAGGAAAAATCTAGAAAACATTTACTCAGTCGACTCACTTTCTGCAGATATCATGGTGGTGCTACAGTTCAAGACTTCATTTGCCAGTAAAACACAGAATGTTTAAGATCATACCTAAAGATGTGAAATTGAATTTTCTTTTCTCATAAGAGAAGTGTTCAAATGCATCTTTATGCAGGTAAACACTTTTCAGTGCCAAAATAAAAGTTTGTGTTGCAACAATTAAAAAATTGCAAAGTTTTAAAGATATCTTTCAAATGCAGAAGACTAAACATACAGAGCCATGTTTACGGCATTAATATTAATGGCCTAACCACAGTACTACTACTGCCCTCCTCAACTTCACCAACATAATAAACCAATACAGAGATGAAGGCAACCTTGTTTCTTCACTTTTCCTTAACCTTTTCAAAGCATTTTATACAGTGTCCCACCAAAAGCTCTCACTTACTTCCTCCCTCTCCTGGTTTCACAGTTATTTATGCAGTCATCAGCAGGCAACTAAATGGCAGCAAAACCTGTCAGCATTTCAACTAATCTCTGTTGATGTTCCCTGAGGGTCAATACTTGTCCCCCTTTCTCTTCAATATTTTCATAAATAAACTTCGTACCACCACAACATTTGCCACTCTCGTAAAATATGCCAACGATTCAACCATTATCTGATCTGCCCCATCCATAACAAAATTACAGGAAATCACTCAAAAATCTTTCACTGACTTTGAAATATGGCTAAAATTCTAACTTGATGCTTAATGCCAAAAAAAAAGTATACTAGTTGCTCCAAAACAACACATTAACAAGAAACACACATTTCATATTACCTGAAGTAATAACACAAGAATAGAAACAATAAGCCAAACTAAACTACTTAGTCATAATAGATGATGACCTCAACTTTGATCACCATATACTTCATTCCATCAAGAAAACTCACAAAAAACTTGGCTCCCTCTATAAGGTCACCTGACAGCTAAAGTAAGGATTACCTTCATAGCAACATAACTCCTTTCTTATTTATTCATTTGTTTATTTTACATTTGTTTACCAGGAAAGTCCAACTGGACAAAAACTGTCCATTTTCAGAGGAGGCCCAGGGAGAAAAGCTCCACAGTAATTTGATCCATAGTAATAGCGATATATACATATCAAAGTACAATTTATAATAGTACAAAACATGCTATATCAACAGTACAAAAAAGCATATATCAAAGTACAATGTATTATCCTTTTCTATTACGTGCCTCCCCACTAGATATAAAACTAAACTAGGCTCTTGCTACTACAAAATAGTTAAATTTGAAACCAGTCAAACTTATAAAACACACCACTGCCTCTCATTAAAACATTGAAACTGGCTTGAACTCCAAAACAAATTGATGTACTCACAAGTGATCATTGCCTGCAACCTATTGCACTGTCGAGACAAATGCCCAGCATTACAAAATACTCTACTGTACTATTTACCTACTGGAGACCCTCACTCCAGCAATAAACAGTTGTGTATCAGTAAGGCATTCAACACTATGGGAGACTCTCTCTACCTTCATTATGTGTCAAAACTCTGGAATGAAATCCCCACACGGTTAAAATAGATAGAAAAATTAAACACTTACAAAACTTAAACTTTGCTTAAACAGTACCTGTGCACAAAAGATGGCTCTCTTCTTCCTGCTTACCTGACTACTTTTACTCTGTACTTTTCTCCAACTCTAACAACCATTTTGCTTACCCAATCTTTTGTACCACTCCTCCTCATACTGCACTAATTTCCAAAAATCCTACTCTTCCTCCTTTACTCACACCTCACCACTAAGTACAAGTCCTACTCCTGTTCATTTCCATAATTTCTCCTTTCATATCACTCTTATCAGGTTTTTAAGCTACATTACTATTTGTCTGCCTGTAAAGTATTACTAGACACAAAACACCCCAGTTTGATCTTTTTCCTGCAGCTATATTGCTATAAATGCATTAACTGTTTCTGTATTTTATTTTACTATTCAATAATCACCAATTTATGTTCATTTGTGTTTGTTTTTTGGTGTTAAAATACTATGTTCATGTAAGAAATATCTAAAAGTCATATAAATAAGCTCAAGTGCAGATGTTCTTACTCTGGAATTATAAATGTTTATTAGGTGTAACTTGAATGTAGAGCTTTTCTTCCCGGGCCTCTTTTGCAAATGGGTTTTACTCTGACTTTTTCTGGTTAACAAAGACAAATAAGTGAAATGTCCTACACTGGCCACAGGGGACTTCACACTAGATATAAGGATTCCTAATGGAGAGATGACAAGTCAGCAAGCAAAGCAGAATAGTAGTGCTGAAATTGAATTCATCCTCAAGTCTTGGTGAGTACCTTAACGAGGTGGACCCTGTTTTTCACAAAATCTCACCAAGGTGACACTGATATATAGATTGTATTTATATAGCATATATAATGGGCAGAAGTAAGCCAAAAACAAAAAAGATAGCTGGGTGCATAAGACCCAGGATAAAAAAAAGCCCAATCCTGGTAGGCTCACTGGTGCCAGGACTGGAAAAAATAACGACGTAGAATCCTCAAAATATGGAAACATTCCTACAATGGGGCCAGGCCAGGCCCAGGGGGAAGATAGCCTCCCTGTTGTAGAAGGAAGTAGTCGTCCACAAATATCCCAAAAAATTGATTGGCCAAAGAAGAGCCCCAAAGATGACAGACTGAACTATTGAGGATAAGAAAGAAATTATGTATTGTTACTATTATGTAAAAAGCCCAGAATTATGATTAAGAGAGAAATTAGAGGAAAGAAAAATACTTCTGGTCAGAAGCTTCAAATAAAAATTTGCATTCATTAATACAACACATTTTTGAAAAACAATATATAGATCAAGAAACTTTGATCTGTTTGGAAAAAGAAGCATCTGAGGAAGTGCAAAAATATAAACAACAAAACTAGAGATATCTGAAAAATATAAAAAAGAAATATGGACATGGGAAAGAAAGAGAGATTTGATATGGTGCAATATTTATGCAAAGAAGAAAGCCAAGTTAACTAACAGAGAGAAGGCGGTCTCTAAGATATTCCAAGAGAAATGCAGGTAAAAGCATCCAGATGTGGAAAATTTCACAATAAAAAATTAATAGCACAAAGATGTAATGTAGAAAAGAAGATTAGTAAAGCAGAAGTTAAAGTTATGGAGTACCTGTGAAGTGAAGGATTTAATGTAGAAGGCCTAACACAGACTAAATCACAGCATGATGGAGTGAGTCCCCAGAATAAGGAAAAGTAAGAAGATCAGGAGACGTGTGAAGAAGAAATATGGACATGGGAAAGGAAAAAGAGATTTAATATGGTGCAATATTCATGCAAAGGAGAAAGCAAAACTAACCAATACAAAAAGAGCAGCACCAAAGATATTTGAAGAGAAATACAGGCAAAGGAATCCGGATATGGAAAACTTTTCAATACAAAAAAAAAGGAGATTAAGAGGAAAAGTAGAAAAAGAGATTAGTAATGGAGAAGTCAAAGAAAAAGAAACTGAGGTTATGGAGCAGCTGCAAAGAGAAGGATTTAGTGTAGAAAATCGAATGCAGAAAGCACCACAATAGGACAGAGCAATGGCTATCCAAATTAAGAGGAAACCAGTGGAACAAGAAGCAATTGGTCAGGTGCAATATCAAGATGTTTTGGAGCTTTCCACAGGAAACCAGTATAAATGTTCACTTGAAGCTGGACAGCAAAGGAAGGAACAGGAAACTGTGAAAACTCTGATGCAGTCAGTGCTGAGGAGTGCTATATCAATAGTACAAAAAAGTTCCTATATGATAGACACGTATGATGGCACAGGATGAAGTTGAAGAGAATTGCCACAGGAAGATGCTATAGAATCTTCTATAGAATGCCCACATGAAACAGAAAGTAAATGATGTGCCCTCAATTTGGAAGAAAATTAGTTAAGAGAAGAGTTGCTTGATTTAATAGACATAGACAAATATATCAAGATCAATGAAAGAAATGGACTGCAAAAGGTTAATAAAACCCCAAAAGTCAGAAGCTTGATAAAACAAATTAATGCAGTAATTAGGACTGTCCATAGAGATCCATGTGATATAACAGAAGTAAACAGAATATATTATTGTGCTGCTAAATAAATAACTGATAAAGTTCTACCACAGGAACACAGGGCAGCAAGGGAAAGGAAGGGGGGAAAGCGAATACCATCATGGAAATATCAAACAGAGAAAACTGTAAGCAGCTAAGACAAGAAGTGTCACTGTTAGAAGATTATAGAAGAGGGAACAGATCAACAAAATTACTAAGAAAGATAGATGTGATAAAAGCAATGTGCAGTATTAGAACAGACCACGATCTAGCATGTACTCAGGATCTATCATGTACTATCGCAATTAACAAAATAACAATTTCAGCACAGGTGGAAAGACTTGGATACAAAGATAAATACAAAGACAAAGATAAATACAAAGGAAAGATACAAAATAAGCAATTTATTGATGATCCAAAAAAATTTTATAAAGAAATGGGAAATAAGGTAAAAGGAATTGAAAGACTGCCATAAAAGAATAAATAGATACATTTTGGAGAAGTATCTATGACGATCCTGTGGAACATAAAGATACTAAATGGATAGAAGAAGTAAATGAAAGAATAAGAGGGTTAAAGGTACAGGATATGAAATGGGATGAAGTAACGGCCAGAGAGATTGAAACAAAGTTAATAAAAGCCTCTAATTGGAAAACCCCAGGCCCAGATGCAGTACCTAACCTTTGGCTGAAATTATTAACATCTTTGCATGAGGATTAAGCCATGAGTAAGAACTATTTATATGCGCACCTTGAACAGACACCATACTGGTTAACAACAGGAAAAACAATGCTCTTTCGAGTGAACCTGCAAGCTACCCTAAAAATTATAGACCAATAACTTGGTCTTCCAATGACGTCTAAACTATACACGGGAATTGACACTGACAGAGTTTATAGTCATTTAGAAGAAAACTCAATTATAGCAGTAGAACAAAAGGGTAATAAAAGAAAGTCATGTGGAACAAAGTATCATTTGTTGTTAAATAAATTTATAGTGGAGAACTGTAAAAAAGGGGAAGAATCTAAGTATGGCATGGATGGACTACAAAAAAGCATTTGATAATATTCCACATTCATGGATAAAAGAGTGGTTAAAAATGTATAAGATACACCCTACACTGACTGATTACATTACAGTAACCATGAAACAATGGCAGACCACTTTGCAATTAAGCCATGATAAAGGACAGATTATTATCCCAGGGATAAAAATTCAAAGGAGGATATTCCAGGGTGACCCTCTGTCACTGTTGCTATTCTGCCTTGCCATTAATCCATTAAGCTGTTTACTTAACAGCTTAGGCCATGGATACAATTTGGCTCCTAGAAAACAACAAAGTCTAATGACTTCTCATCTTCTCTTTGTCAATGATTTAAAACTGTATAGCTCATTAGATGAGGAACTGAAAGCACAGCTGTAGGTTACCAAAACTTTTTCGGATGATATTGGAATGTCATTTGGTCTTGATAAATGTGCAAAAGCAACCTTTAAAGCAGGAAAACTGCAGCACCAGGAAAACATCAGTTTGGCACAAGAATGTGATATAAAAGAACTTGAGCAAGAGGGAGTGTATAAATACTTGGAAATTAATGAAGGATCAGCAATAAAACACAAACAAATGCAAACAAAACTCCGTAAGGAATACTTTAGGAGATTTAAATTAATCCTGAGAACAGCATTGACATCTAGGAACAAGATCCAAGCTATAAATCAATTTGCTCTTCCTGTCCTAACTTACAGTTTTGGAGTGATTGACTGTCTCCAAAAAGTGTTGGATATGGATACACTAGATATTAAAACAAGAAGGATGCTTCATGCTCACCAAATGTTGTTATAGTTGTCTTTTGGCTTTTCCTGGTAAGGTGTCGCCACAGTGGAACTCCGGTCTGCTAATGATTGGCAGTAGATTTTTACGAAACGCAGAGGTGCCAGCTCGACACCCAACCTTCAACGAAGGCACACCCATTTACGCACGCCTTTCGAACGCTACCCAACCATGGGGAGGACATGCAGACTCCACACAGAAGGCACTCCCAAGCCACGTCTAGAATCGAACGGGAGAACCTCTTGCTGTGAGGTAACAATGCTACCGCCGTACCACCACGGCATCTTTCATGTTCACCAAATGATTTATAAAAAACAGTGTATACCAAGATTATATATTCCTTGTTCCAAAGGAGGGATGGGCCTCCCTGAAATTGATTACATATATAGATCTGCAATTGTGGGGACTCTGCACATATCTACTGACATCACAAGATCCAAATGTAGTGAAAGTTTTGAAACATGAGGAGAATAAATCTAAGATGATGTCTCTGCTTAATCTAGCAGAAGCATATCAACGTCAACCAGGAATGGAAATCAAATCAGAAGTGGATAAAAACCAGACAGCAACTGAATGTGTCAAAAAACAAAAGAAAGAATATAAGGTGAAGGACCAGATGAGAAGGCAAGAAATGTGGAAAAAACATAAATATAGTTGCAAGCACAGAAAATTTCTGGAAGAGCCTCATGTTGATCAAGAATGAACGCAGGAATGGTTAAGGAGATGCGAGTTCAAACCAAGAAATGAAAGGTTAATATTGGCAGCCCAAGACAGTGGGCTACATACACGCTGGTTTACAAAGTCCATTGAACATGTGGGAGAAACAGATAAATGTAGGTTTTGTAAAACTTAATTGGAGACGGTCATACAACTTGTTACTGGTTGAGACACACTAATGGCAGAAGGACTGTATACTGAAAGGCATAATAATGTGGCGAGACTGTTGCACTAGGGATTGTGCAAATATTGTTGTTTCGAAGTGGCTGAAAAACACACTAAACATGAGCCACAAAGCATCATAGAAAATGATGGTTTATATCACATGGAATCACCCATTACCAACACTTTAAAAGATAGATACTAGAAAACCAGATATAGTGGTCCAAGAAAAGAAGACAAAAGTAGTATTGATCATTGGAATTGCCACACCCAGTAACTACAGTATCTTGCGTACAGAGAGACACAAAGTCATAAAATACCAGGATCTGCAGTCAAACGCGAGACATATGAAAGAAAGATACTCAGATAGTTCCAGTAATAGTAGGAGCAACGGGTCTTATAAAAAAGAATTTAAAGTCGCATTTGGATATGTTACCAAGGGGCGGCTGCGGTGGTGCAGCGGTTAGCATTGCCACCTCACAGCAAGAGGTTCTCTGGTTCGATTCTCGGCTGGGGTGGCTTCTGTGCAGAGTCTGCATGTCCTCACTGTGGTCGCGTGGGTTTTCTCCGGGTGCTCCGGTTTCCTACCACATCCCAAAGACATGCAGTAGGTGGATTGGACACTCTAAATTGGCCCTAGGTGTGAGTGCGTGCATGTTTGTGGGCTTTCTGTGGAAGGTTGGGTGCCAGGCTGGCAACTCGACACCGTAAAAAACTCCACTGCCAATCATGAGCAGACAGATGATCCGCTGTGGCGACCTCTAACTGGGAAAAGCCAAAAGAAGAAGAAGATTTGGATATGTTACCAATCCATGTAACCCCGTACAAATTGCAGGAGGCGTCATTACTGGGCACATTGTGGGTGCTACAAAGAGCAATACTAGCTGACATCAAAGATTGAAACAATACTAATTTCATGAATTTTAATCGTACTTTGACTTGGGAATGGGGTCCATTTTCGTTATGGTATTAGAATCCCAAAAGACTTGGAGAAATTAAAAAAAGATATAATCAGAGATCACAGCTGCACCAAGACCTCTTTCTGAGACCTGAAAAACAAAAACTTAGTAGATTACAAACATGTTGGAATTATTCTCCTGTTGTCTGAAATAGCCTATCAAATAACATCAAGAATGCCACCAGCCCCCACCTTTAAGGGCAAGCGAAGACCGAACCGTTAGTGTCTCAAGTCATTCTAAATCTTGGCACTTCTTTACTGTTTTTTTCAATAACTTTCAGATTAAAAATTCCTCATCTTCTTCTAGACCCTACCTTTGTATACTGCCCTCCAAGAGCTACTGCTGTCTCTTGCCCACACACCATTCAACTGTCCCTGATTTTCAGGGACATCTCTGAGTTTGACACAAATTTTAGCTATGACCCTATTAATCCCCTCTTAAAACTGCTGAAAGTTGGAGAAAATGTGGTGAATTACACTTAATAAATTAATAATTATAGAAATTAGAGTTATAGACTTCTTTTAGTTCAGAAAACTATATTACTTCACATTCTCTTATTCTGTTGATGTCTTAATAGTACTGATATTTTAAGTGTTGCTGATTATTTCTGGATTTGTCCCCGATTGGTTGAGAGCTATGCCTACCCATGTCCAAGCCACCCCATGCACACCTTCCATTTCAGGTACTAAGATCAAGAAATTAATGTTTCAGAGTTCAGCTACCTTCTGACAATACCCACACACTTTAAAGGATGTTTTTTTTTTCCTGTCCCAAAGCCACTGCAGTGCATAAATAGTGATTTCCTCTTTCCAAAAGCTACATGAATTCTCCCCTCACTAACTTGCTCAGTTTGTCCACCCTCAGTCCCCTTCCCCAAATCAAGCAGACTGACATAAGGAAGGAACATTACAATTGGAAGAAATACATAATGCTACTACTGAATCTGTTCTTACAGTGCCTAACTGACTGCAAGCTTGAGAATCTGCATGTTACAGCACTTCTTTAGAATAGAAACCACTTTGTTTATGGTAAAAAAAAAAAAACATAATTGATACAACAGTGGTCTATGTATTACTTTATCTTTCTGCAAACCTATTCAGCACAGTTCCATAATGCAGCCTTCCCTAGGTAAAGTGGAGTAGAGATTGCTCCTTGGCGTTGTTATTGTCTGGTAGTAAAGCAAAGTGTTCAAGATCTGTGAGTTGCTAAAGTCATCATGTCACCCCAAGTTAATAGTCCATTTTCTGCTTGCATGACGTGATTCATAAAGCCATGCTCCAGATTTAGTCCTGGAAAAGGGCAGGTGTGTCTAGGTCCTAGCCAATTGACAAATGAATAAAACGTAAATAAAATTATTTTGCCTCAGGCTTCTTGCCTGGTTAAAATGTAATAAATAGTGTCAAGGACCAGGGAAGACAGTGATGTAATTGGAACCAACAAAGCAATAGGATCTAACAGTGATAGGAAAGCACTGATAACAGAAGGATTCTATTTTTTGGCAATGGGGAACTATTCAAATAATTCACACTGTCACCTTTCGTAAAAGATAAAAAGTAATATAAACATTACTTGCTTGTTTCAGACTAGTAGTATACTTTCATGTTCAATATCTATATATCTTGCAAGGACGGTGGGCAAATGCTTTTAATTAAGTTTTAGGTGAGTGTGTAATGAGTGAGGCAGCAGCTAGTTCCCCACCCCACTTCCACAGTGAAGAGCAAACACACTTGCACAAAAGTACACAGTGCTTCTATTAAAGATGACTCCCCCTTCCTTTTCAAGTTTATTGCTTGGTGTCAGTAACTCAAAAGGCATAAACGGAAAAAAAGAGGGTCCTAAAAGTGCTTTGTAGCAGATTAAGTAGTTTAGCAGAGAGACAAGATCAAAGGCAGCCCACCCCCTTCCACCTTGCAGGGGGTCTTCTGCAACAAATGGGAAGTCTTGCTTGGTTCCTGTCCTGCTTTCTGCCAGCAGTGTTTACACAATTGCTCCCATTATAAAGCCCAAACTGTGATGTGCAGGCTCAAAACAATGAGAAGTCCTGAGCAAAGAGGTAAATAGGTTAATATGTAAAATCCTTTATCTGACAGACTCTAGTGAAATTTAAAAAGCTACTGTGACATTTCATAGCCTGTAAATGCTTGGAGGAGGGGTACTGCTGGCTGATCTTTGAACATCACTGTGGAGAAAGTCTTTTGGCTTAATTATGTAGAGTTATTTATCTGAGAATCAGGCACAGATTTGCCATGAGTAACAAACAAGCCTCTCTGAACTACACACACACACACACATTTAACATTGTTAACCAGGTAAGTAACTGGTTCTCAGACCACTTTAGGCATATCCCAGGGCAATAGCTATTTTTCAAAATTGCATTTACAAAACAGATTATATTCTAAGTTAAGTTTCAAACCAGCATTTACATTCAGATCACAGTATAACCAACATTTACAGTTCATTAGCTACTGTAGTTATTTTAAATTAATGCAACTTGCACAAACTGCATTATAAACAGGGATAATGACATTATTTACATACTTAACACTGGTTGCACAGGCATCTTTTTTATATAATTATACCTGCACGTTGCTGAGAATAGTGTGACTTTGGTAGGATAATTTAGGCATCAGTTAACTAGATTGAATCTGGTTTCCCCTGATAATTGCACTTGCTAGTGAGGAGTGCTTTCAAGAGCTTTTGAAAACAGAGTTGGTTTGCTAGCTTTTTGTATATTGTCCGGTAGAGTATTCCATGCTGCAGGTGAAGTTTTGTACAAGACTGTTCCCCTTGTTACTCTGGTATATAGGGAGTCTCTGTAACTGAAAGGTATCTGGACTTCTTATGTTGTATTTGCAACTTCTGACTTGTAGTGTGTGTTTATTTGTGTATCAAAGGAGGCAGTAGTTATCATTTAATAGCTTGTAGTTTACAAATATTGGGTAAAAAAATAAGCTCTTGGTTCATTTGGTAATGTTTTTAGAACTGCAATCTGCAGCAGCATTTATACATTGATTAGAAGTACAGGAAAGGACCTCATAGCTGAAAGATTTTGTTTCAGGCACAGCTATTGGAGGAGGAAGTGATAATATTATCTGAAAATATACATAAATTAAAGAATTGCATCCTGTGAAAACATATATATATAATATTACTGTATTAATTTAACTTACTAAAGGTAAACACCTCAGGGTCGAAGTTCAGTAAACTCCATCCAACTTTCCTCAGACTAGCAGCACAGAAAATAGCTAAACCCCTCACTTTTATCTTTAAACTTTCTCTCACCATTGGCTCAGTTTCTTTTTTTTTTTAAACATGACATTGTAATCCCACTCCCAAAAACAACCTCCCCCACTGACCCAAAAGAATACCAACAAATATCAAACCTTCTCCCATTACAAAAATCTTTGAAACATTACTGTTACAAGGAATTGTTAAATGCATAGATATTAGTGGTGTTCAAAGCGATGAACAAAGTAGTTTGAAGCAATTCATTCAGCACCCTGACTGCTCTTTTCACCGCTACTGACTTTATTTACAGGAAGAGGAATGATGGGTCATTACTGCTTGTCTACTTACTGATATGACTAGAGCTTTTCATAGTTCAGAGTTAAGTACTAAGCTAGGTGCCCCTGTGGGCCATTTTAAGTTTAGCCAACTTCTCTCAGAGGTGACAGTCAAACTTTGTATATTGTGTCTGTGAGGTAAACACTTATGCCAGCCCTCAAAACTTTTAATGATAAACTCCTGATTAATAAAATACTAAAACAACTCTTTGGGGACAGTAGCTTGGTTCCAATTACTGACGGACAGAACTTTTTAAATTTACCACCAGAACTTTTCAGATTTACCACAATAATTCATTCATTCTCTAGCAGTGTAATAGAAACACGGGAGTGCCATAGTGTTCAGCATTAGGACCCCTATCAGTGTCAGTGATCTTCCAGTTTTACTGCCACATCTTAGTATTGTCATGTATGCTGATGACATTCTTTTTTTACTCAGTCTAGCAAAACATATTCTGACTTGTAGACTAAACTGCAAAGTAATTTCACTGAACTCTGCAGATGGTTGCTTGAAGATTAACTCTTAATCAGCCCCAGAAAAAACAGTGTGATGGTCTTTGGAACCACTAAAGAGTGGCTTCACCCTCTCCTCTACTGAAGGGTAACCAATGTAATACTATTCCCAATGTCTCTGAACAGAAATACCTTATACTTTCAGTTGAACCCATCACTTTCCCTTGCCACTCACACAGATAATACCACCAATAGAATTATGGTGCAACTAAGTCTGTTACAGAATCACTCACCTTCTACCAATAGCTTGGACTGCCTACACCAAAATGTTCTCCTTCCATAACTTGAATATGGTTTGCTTTTGCTGGCTCTGCATTCCTCTTACATTACTCTGAGATTACAAATGACACAAAATAAAATCTTAAGCTTCATTCCTCTAGCAGGTCCCCTTGTACACCATTGTACCCTAATTAATAACATCACGGGGCAATTCATAACAGGTTAGCCTTTCTTCCTGGCATTCTGCATGTCAACATTTTAATCTTCGGGAAGTACTGAATATTTTAAATGAGATAACAGAACTGGAGGTGAGACCTTATATATATATATATATATATATATATATATATATATATATATATATATGAATAAATGAAATTTGTAGGAACAGTATGTGCTGAATAATTTTTATGAGGAGGAATGAAATTTAAGGGAAGGCAGGAAATGAAGAATTCATGTAATATTAGAGCAAATAGGAAATTTTATTCTGTTTTTGTTTTTCCTTTTCTATTTCTGAATATATACCTATGTCACTTTTTAAAATTTTCATGTTTAATAAAGAGGTTTTCAAAAAATGTAGCCTTGCACTACTCTCTTGTTTAGGCAAAATTGCACCCTGAGAAGTTCCGAAAGTGACAAGCTTAACTTTTTATGCTTCAGAACTGCTGTTGTGAAAAGAGCATTCTCTAGATTAGAACTAGCCATTTGGAATTGCCTCCCAGTGGAAGTAAAATCAAAGATAAACTTCAGACCTGTAATTATGTTCCCAAAGACCTTGTTTTTCAGGAAGCCCAGTACACCTGCTACTGTGACGAGGGTTAATACCAGGAAACAATTTAGGCTGTTAGTACTGCATCTACACCCCTTTTCCTAAAGCCTTACATGTTACTCTAAATTCTTACGTATAACTCATGTTCATGGCCTGAGATTTGCCAGTGTGTATTTGTACTTTTTAATTTTTGTTATCAATCAATTACTGAGACTTTTGTAAGCTGTGTTTTGCCTTTTCCTAATTTCACATCTCTTTCTGTGCTTATTCTGTATTTTATATTATATGTGTACTGCTGCTCACTGAGCCCCAGTAGTGCTAAAAGGGTCAATGGACCAGTCTACCTACCTGGTGAACAAATAGTAAATAAATAAATAACCCTTGTAAACATTCTAGGCACAAGTGCATTTTGAAGGACAGCTGAGAGTCGCACAGTCTGTAAGTTGCAACTTAGGAAATCAAATTCATTCCTTCAGAATAAAGCTACTTTGCTTCTTATAATCATAACCTAGTGTACTCAAGAGCCAGGCAAATACATTTCTTTCCAGTGTACCAAGTGAGGACAGTTACCACTATGCTATTATGGAACAATGACATGGACAAAAAAAGTACCTCACAGAAGAGTGGCATCATGTGCCTTGTCACATATGAAACAAGGAACCAATAATGCCAAAAATGGTGGGTATTGTGATGCCCACCAATATGTTTCATCCCCACGCAGGGCCAGTAATCAAGGACCCTGAATCCTCACCACTGAGACTGGAGAGGGATTTCCACTTGGAATACAAATGGATACACTCAATATTTCCAGATGCAGACCTCTCTGCATCAAGTACAACTTCCTTTAAGAGCACACAGGGAACACACTCATAGGTTCATAGATAGGTATTAGGCTATTGGCCCTAGGGCCTATATAAGCCTAGCCAAAAGGTACCCTGGCTTTCGCCACCCAAGAAAATTATTTTCCTGTGTCACTGTCGAGCAGAGCCACAGAAGTGATCCCCGGGGTGAATTTCCTGTCTCCCATCCAATCATCAAGATTTTTCTTGAAGAGTGCTAATGAGGAGCTTTGTTTGATATAGATAGGTAGTTTGTTCCAGAGTATGGGAAGTCTCTGGGACAGGAATCTATCCCTCTAGCATGTTCTGTTTATTGTGGTGACAAGGTTTAGGTCCCTAGAGCATGTAGCTCATAGGGATTGGGATTTCTTTGACTGGAGCATGTCTAAAAGCTCTGGGTTTGACATAGCTTTGTGTGTTTGGCAGAGATCGCCTCTGAGTAGGCGATATGCGATGGAGTAAACCTGCAGTTTTTTGAGACTGTCTGCGTAGGGCATCTGTTTGAGGCTGGTAATCCTCTTTGTGAGGTATTTCTGTGGCCTTTCCAGTTGTTGTAAATGTCTTGTGAGGTACATACCAAAAGGGGCATTGTAGTCTATAATGGCTCTAGTGAGTGATGAGTAGAGGGGAACAATAACCTCTTTTTTTCCTGGATGAGAAACCTTTTGTGATCAGGTGTGCCACATAGAAGGATTTCCTGACTACTGTGGCGATGTGATTATCAAAGGAGAGACTACTGTCCACCTGTGTCCTAAGGTCTCGTATCACACTTTCAGTGTTAAGTAGACTACCGCCTATGTGGTAGTTCATGGGTACAGAGTTTTTACCAAAAGGGATGACAATGCACTTTTTGGCGTTGAGCTTGAGGCCATGGCTTTGACACCAGGCATCTGTCTCAGCGAGGCCTTTTTGTAGGATGTCCACATCTTTTGGAGTTTTGATTATGGCTCCTAGTTTGCAACCATCTGCGAACTTCATTAGCCAAAGACCTTCTGTGTTAGCCTGTACTTCACAGAAGTAGATACCAAACAGGATAGGACCCAGGACTGAACCCTGTGGTACTCCACTTGTCATTGGTCTGAAGTTGGATTTGGAGTCTGCTACTTTCACAGTGTGGGTTCTGTCAGTGAGCCAGTTGGCAACCCATCTTGTGACATAGGAATTTATGCCTAGTTTAGTGAGTTTATCTATAATTCCAGAGTGGGGGATGGTGTTGAAAGCCTTGGCGAGATCTAGATAGGCTGTGTGAACCACCTTACCCTCATCTATGGCTTTGGTGATTGCTTCAAAGAAGTCTATCAGGTTTAGGAGACATGATCTGTCTTTTACAAACCCGAACTGGGTGGGGTCCTGAGTTTGGAGATTACCAATGTCATTGTTTATAAGTTCCATGATGATACGTTCCATAGCCTTGCAGACCAGGCTTGTTAGCCTAATGGGGCAGTAGTTTCTGGGGTCTGTAGTGGCTCCCCCTTTGTGGAGTGGAATAACCATCACTGTGCACCACTCAGTGGGCACATAGCCTGAGGTGAGGCTATGATTGAACATGGTACTTAGGTGGGGTGCCTGTTCATTCTGTAGTTCATGTAGAACACAGCCTGGGATGTTGTCAGGTCCCATGGATGCTGTGTTCTTGGCTTTGGATAGTGTGTTTTTTACCTGTGCAGCCGTGATTACAGGAACTTTGCATTCTTCTGGTAGAGAGATGGGCCCTTTAGGGGATGACAGAGTGGTAAAGTTAGTACTGAACCTATCTGCCAGGATGTTGGCAATATCAGTTGGTTCTGTATATTTAGTGCCATTGTGCTGCAACTCGGAGCAGATCTGAGTGTTGCCATTGAGATTCTTGACATAGCTATAGAATGCTTTGTGGTTGTCTTTAGAGTCTGTGGAAATTTTGTTTTCGTAACTAGCTTTGGAGAAATTTATGAGGGATCTCCACTTCTTACTGAGGCAGACCAGGGAGTTTCTCCAATCATGGGATTTTACTCTTTTTTTTTTTGCAACAGTTTCTTTCTTCTGTTGTAGAGTTTGTTTATGGCAGGGGACCACCAGATTGGCTTCCTTTTTTTGGAGGATAGCATCTTGGTTCTGTTAGGGATTGCATGATCCATGCACTTGTGTAAGTGCTTATAAAGTGAATTTGTGTCGGATTCAGCAGTCATACCTCTATTGTCCATCAGCATGGGTGTCGTGAAGTTTGCCACTTCTGTCTTAAGAAGCGTGAAGTTGGCTTTGGAGAAATTGTTTACTGTGGTTTCCCTAATGGGGAGTGGGTGAGGGATGTGGATGTCTAGGGTGATTAGCTTGTGGTCGGATCTGACCAACGAGGAATTGACCTCTGGTGTGGAGCATCGGTTGCCCATGTGGGTAATAACCAGGTTTGGATATTGCTGCCCCTGGTGGGGTGTGGATAAGTTGATCCAAGGCACTGGAATTTATGAATTCCAGAAAATGTTGAGCACAAGAGTTGGTACATGAGTAGTTTTCCCAGTTAATGGTGGGGTAGTTGAAATCGCCAATTACTAGGGTGTTAGGTTGCACCCTAATATTTTCCAGTGTATCAAGAAATCAGGAGGGAATCCTGGGGCATGGTGGGGGATCTGTAGCAAGCTACAATTTGGATTGCGGTCTTGCCCAGAGTTAGTTGCACTTGGATAATCTCGGATGCATTATGCTGAGCAACTAGCCTGGAGGTGTGGATATCCTTAATGAATATGGACACGCCTCTGCCTTTAGTGTTTCGGTCCAGGTTAGGTGGCCAAAAGGTGTGGTATGAATTATATACTGGTAATGCAGGGGTACTCTCTGGAGCCTTAAACCAGGTCTCTGTCACTGCACAGATGTTGATGTTCTCCATTTTTAGGAGTGCCTCGCGTGAGTGCAGTTTGAGGTTTAGACTTCTAGCATTGAGTAGCAATACCCTCAGATTCTTCTTGCTTGTACCTGTTACGGTGGTGAATTTGTCATTTGAACCTTGCCTAAAAAAGGCACTATAGGTGTGGCTAGAACCTTAGCCAGTATCCGGAATCCCAGGGGCGACAGGTGCAGGCCATCTCTGGCAAAGCATCGTGGTTTGTTAATCATGTCATCCCAGGCAGACAGATACTGGATCCCCTTAGAATGACACCAGAAGCTTAGTCAATTGTTGAAGTCAATCATTGTGTCCTTGTACTGTGATATCATTATGGGTGATGGCAGGATGCTACTCAGGGCTAGGGTCGTACCTGCCTGGGCTACAAGATCAGACAGCTCCTCCATGTCCCTTTTCATATAGTCCAGGGAGGTACGTCTCAGGTCATTCACACCAACATGGACAATGACAAAGTCATATTTGTACTTGTGGGGTGACCTGAGTGCATGCGTTATGTGGCGGATCCTGGCACCCGATAGGCAGCTGACAGTAACTTTCTCCTTGTTTAGCCTAGTGAGTGGAACATCAGTGTGCCTGACTATAGAGTCACCTGTGACTAGATTGTTGGGTACGTTGTTATGCCTTATGGGCTGTGGTTGAGTGGCACACTGAGTTTGTGGGCTATGTGTCATTTGGGTTGTGTTGGGGGTGGAGGTTGCTTGTGTTTCTGCTTTGGAGGTCCCTGTTGCTTGGGCAGGTTTTTACTGAGAGCCTCTGCGAATGTAGGTGTGTGTTTTGTGTTTCTATGTATGTGCTTTGGTGGTGTAGGTTTTGAGGGACTATGTGCTGAGTGCAGTGTGGTGCAACTGTTTACCTTCTTCTCTTGACTGTCTAGTCCAGTCTTAGGTGAAGAGAGCTTTGCTTCCAGTTTGGCTATATAAGTGCATCTCTCACAGGTTGTAGTGTTGGGTGGTAGGAGAAGAGGGTTGTCTGTGTTCATGAGGCAATTGCTGCATTGCCCCAAGATGCCCAGATTCATCAGATAGACAGGAGAAAACACCGGGAGCTGACCTTTAGACATGCCTGGATAGGTGCTCATTTGTCAAGTACTAGAAACTGTTTTCCTCTAGACAGTGAGGAAAGTTGAGTGCTGTAATACTTTGTAACTTATTTAGTGCTTACAGTAAGTTCTGAACAAGTGCTGAGCTCAAAGAAACAGACTTGACTGCTGAAACAAAAAAACTGGCTAGTTCTAAGAAACAAAATTAAGCTAGAAGGCTTCCCTCCAACACAGAAAGGCTCGTTGGCTTAGAAGCCCACAAATAGTCCTGGACACAGAAAATTAAGTGGAAAGAGAGAAAGGAGGAGCAGAAACTGACTGGCCTTCTCAAATGTTCTCCCTGTATTAGGTAGAATGAGGTAATGACACTAGACTGGGAGGTGAGTCCCAGATCAAATTTACAGTAGGGGTGGGCAACTGCAAAGCCACCAACTATAAGAACAGCATACCAGTAGGGAGAGAAGGTGGGAAGCAAACTGCAGAAATGTTTCTCACAGCAGAAAAGCAGCAGTGAGCCTTTAAATTAAAGTTTTAAACAGCTAAAGGAGCCTTTAGAGAAAGCTTTTAACTGCAAACAAGTTATCAGAATCAAACAACCCAACAGATGCTTAATAAAAGTGGACAATTTCCAGTTAATACCTCACACACAGTGAAACTAGCTAGAAAAATATACAGTAGACAAGTGCTATAAATAACTCAAAAAATAAGATAAAAAACAGGATACTTAATGTTATATATTATAGATCCTAGTTTGCCCAGTGTCCTTCCTTGGATTAGCTCAGCCCCGGAGTCTGGATATCGCTATATCTGTCTCCCTCCAGGTTCCCAATAAGATTCCCCACTGGTACAGGTGTAGGGATTTGATTTGCAGACAGACACACACACACACACACACACACACACACACACACACACACACACACACACACACACCTGGAAAAGCTGGCACAAGTTTACTAGCTATGCCCCCTTCTGCCCAGACTATAAGGTAGTTACCATCACCAGGCACTCCGCAATCAGCTAGTCATACTCTTAGCAAAGGGTGTCCAAATATGCTGTGTAATATTAATACTAATACAAATCGTAGTAGTTCACCAAGATGACTAGGCCTTCAGGAGTGGCCCACACACTGTCGCCAAATAAACATAAGTACTCTGAAAGGTTAAATACTTTCTACAAGGGCCAGCCACAATAAAAGTTTTAAATATATTTAATAATAAAAAAGGAGCATGAAAATACTGAATATATATTCACCATAAACCACAGAGTTCAAATCACAGAAAATATTGAAATTAACATTGATTGACACTATCGTACAAATAAAGAAAAACACTCTCTGAACAAAGCTTTGCTATATTCCTCACTGAATCTAAGAGAATTTTACTGTTCCCTAGTTAAGCTACTTATACCTCAAGGCAAGATGTTGCGGGTGAGGGTCTTTCTAATCAGGCTTCCCAAAAAGAATACTGAATACTCTGATATTTCTCTTTGTTGTCGTTGTTGTGTCTTTTGGCTTTTCCCGATTAGGGGTCGCCACAGCGGAACTCCGGTCCGCTAATGATTGGCAGTAGATTTTTACGTGCCGAGTTGCCAGCCCTGACACACAACGAAGGTAGGCCCATTCACGCATGTCTCCAGAGAGAAGACGCTCTAGCTGAGAATCGAATGGGACGTCTTACTGTCAGGCGACAGCGCTACCGCAGCACCACCATATTTAAAATATAATTCCCAGAGGGCTGGCATAATTACCTTATCTGGTCACCTGACACTAGGTTCTCACAGTGTTCCCCTTTGAAGCTGAGACAGATATTTAGCAAAGACAGCCACAATACTCATCCAAATGTTTATGGCAGTGTCTGGGACTTCCCCTCTTTTCACTAAGATAATGAACAAAGGCTCTTTCCCATTACCAGTGTCTCCAGTCCTAATCAGCACTGTAGGGTGCAGTTTTAATGGTTAAACTGTTTATTTACATTTCCCTTATTTTTCTTACAGTTAACCTTTGCTTGTTCCAGTGTTCTCTATTAAAACATATACATTTAATTCAGTTGCAATAATACATGTACATTTCTTTTCATTTCAGCAGGGTGTACTGTTGATACGTTTTAACACAAGCAAACCTCATAAATACATTTTCAGCAAAAGCATTCATACAAATCAGTTTGATACACAAATGGTATATCATTGTTTACAAAACTCCAGCTGGCTATGCTGGCACTTGCCTATATCATCACAGGTGTCATCAGTGAATTAAGGCACACACAGGAGTGTTGTGAGATCCAACGACACAGTCATAATCACCTCTGGAAGGGCATTAATTGTCTAATAAAACCCATCTAGGAGGGCATTATTACATTTAGAAAATGGGATATCTGTAAAAATGTTGTATTTTTATTATTTTTGTTTTAATCTTTGATGCAAAATATTTCCTCCACCTAATATTTCAAAATTTGAAGTAACCTATGTAATTGTCATTAGAAGAAGTATTTTACTTCCAAACTATAAGTTATTTAAATACTTAATCTCTACACACACACAGACACACACACACACACACACACACACACACACACACACACACACACACACACACACACACATCCACCTGTTACAACCAATTTTTGAGTGAATACACCTCAGATGTCTCATTGTGATTAAATGAATGAAAAAGAAATTATAGAATCCAAGAGACTGCAGTCCCACATAAATCTTAACTGTCACTGATGTTGATGTTAATTTTGCTCTGTCCCTTTCTTAATGTTTGATTTGATTGCAAATTGCTAAGGATGAAAGTCAGTCTATAATTCCAGACATTAGAGTTTCATACTTATTGTTTAGGCATTGCTGATGGACTGCCTCTTATGATTGAAAGACATTTGTATGCACTGCTTCTGTTTCCATGTCTCTCTCTCTCTCTCTCTCTCTCTCTCTCTAAGTCATGCTTTGACTTTCTCTCTCTCACACTTACGCAATCCACACACAGAGACACTCACACATTGTTTTCTTTATTTACTTTTATTCTTGTTAAACAGTAAAGCCCTGTTTAGTGAAGTTAAAAACAGTATCTATTTGCATTTATTTCTGTCTGAGCTTTGTGGTACCATAATAAGCTTTCATGAAGTGGTGGACTTGTTTTTTACTGGGCAGTACTTGTACATAAACACCCTGTATGAGAATGTTTCATCTCCAATCAGGGTAAAGATGTATGATTCACCAATTCTCTGAATATCCTTATAGATGGCATTGAATGGCAGTTGGATGGTAGCTTTAACATTCAAATGTGCTTTTGTGGGCAAGCCGTTAAAGGAGCTCCATGTATAATAACTTCTTGTACCTCTGTTTATATAAGAAGGAAGGATAAAGATATATGAAACTAGAGAGTTAGAGAACTGGTGAAAATCAATACACATAAATGGAAACAGGGTCGACTATGTAGGAGACCATTCAGATTCTTACATTCTTGCCTTTTTGAATTCATTCTCTCTAAGAAATCTAGAAGAGAATGCAATAAAATAGTTTAATCAACATTTGTTTAAATCAGTGCTATTTTACTGAACCAGGAATACTGAGTTCCCAACTGAACAAACTTTGCTATGGTTTGTACTTTTCATATTGTTTAGATGGGGTTTAATTTCATTGCTGGCTGTATAACCTATTTTACATTTTTCTTGAAATATTGAGTATGCAAGTTAGATTTGTTGTCGTATTTGATGTTTTAACATTACATTGTATTCTTGAGGAAAAATGCAATAAATGCTGGGTGGGATAAGAGTCTTATATTTCTGGGAAGTTTGCATTTTCTCCATGGTTGTGTGACCTTGAAGTACATAAAACTTTGTTTCAGCAATGTTTTCTACAGTTTGGGGTTTAATAATTTTAGTGTCAAATATAATGGCTTCAATCTGAGTGGTTTACATTAACTGATGTAAATCTGTTTTTTATCTACAGTCCTCAAAAAAATTTTATTGTTGTGGAAATCACCAAGGTTTGGTCCATGAGCCTCTACTGTTTTCGATATCTGTTAATGCCTTACATTATTGCCTTCATATTTCGAGTTCTGTTTTGTATGCTGAGGATCTAGTTATCCACAGATCACTAGCAGCTAGTAAGATTCCCAATGTTCATAATCAAAGCCACAGAGCTAGGAGCTGGTCATTGTTCTAAGCAAAACATCTGTTGTACAACCTGGTGAAAGATCTATTTTTTGGGAGAGTAGCCAGACTTGAATAAGTTCCCTTGGCTGGATGCTTGTTAGTATAACCACTATGATCACTGGGACTGTTTCTCCCTTCAGATAACTAATACCTCACAATGGAAGTAGATGCTGAGCTTTATAAAAGTGAAATTTAATAAAAAGCTCTGTCAGTGATAGGGAGATTCCAGCTCTTTCTCACCTGAATTTGGATTTGCCTTTTGAAAAGGTATCTTACGAGATAAGGATGACTCGGGTTTGCCTCTACTGACTAAGGCATCATCTAGAAATGTTCAAGGCCTGCAGGTTCTGTCTTCTATACTCTGCTGGTTCCTGCTGATGAATCCTAAAACAGAGCAAAACTTTTTTTCTTACTATAGAAAGAGCCAATAACCTCTGGAATCATGCAATTTATATAAGACCAGTTCTACAAATTGCAGTTTGTCTCAGAAGGTTGTGTGAGAAATTGTTACTCTGAAGTCACTATATTCATTGCCCCAAGAATTAATTGGGGGGGGACTATATGTATTCTCCCTTTGCATGAATGTGGTGATTTATTTTTCTTAGGTTTTTTTTTAATGATCTTTGCCCCCCCCCCCACCCCTGACCATCATCCCCCTTCTAGTCAATTATCCCATGTGTTCCCTGTGATAAACCAAGATGCTGCCAGCCCAGCTAGCTGGAATTTTGTAAGTTAATTATATGTCACTTGAAAATATTAGTATGATTTCTATAGAAATGTGGCACTGCCAGCCTAGCTCGATAGAATTTTGAAAATAATTCTATGTCATTTGTGAATAGTAATATGATTTGTATGCTTGCCTTAAAATGTAAGAAAACTATATGTTCTGTACTGAGCTTCAAGATTGTAACCGCAGTGCACCCTGCTGGAAAAGAGCAGAAATGTGCATAAACTCTATGCTTATGTAAAAGTATGTTTCATAGTAGAAATTGGGATATACAGAGTTAGCCTACAAAAGTCTAAGAAAATAAGTTGATAAGTAAAGGTTTTACTGTGCGTTATAAAGTTAGTTTTTATCTCAGCTAAGAGACAGGATGTCTAGGCTAGGGGCTTCTTTCTATTGTCTGGAAACAGGGGTAATTACAAGTTTCCAAAGTAACCGTTTTATTACTTTCAGTTTCAGGCAGGCTTCTAAGAGAGAATTGTCAGCTTCTGAGAGATAAGTATTTTTAACAAAGGCATGTTAAAATTGAAATTCCTGCTAGCCTGGGAAACTTAGGCAGATGTGACAAGAATGATGTAGTCTTAGATGATTCAGCAATAATGTGCATTATTATTTAAGAACTATCTCAGAGAGAAAGGGAGGGCATTTTGTATTTATCTCTGGATCTGTATACATTTATTCAGCACTTCTAGTCTATATTTGCCTTGCTCTGTAAGTAAGTTATTTAGGTACAGTGATTTCTCTTAGAGATAGATAGGAATGCAGTAAGATTAGTCTAGATGTTTTCTATATTTATGTAAGACTGTCCTGCAATGTTGTTTTAAAGTATTTCATGTGATTCTGGACTCTATTGTCACTGTGTTGAGTTAATGAGTATTGTCTTGTACTTTTTGTGAAGATTGGGGAAGATGGGTGAAGGCTGCCAGCCTAGTCAAATAGAATTTGATACATAATTCTATCATTTGTAAATATAAATGTAAAATACAGGCTTGTTTCTTAAATGAAAAAAAACACTGTAAAATGTGAACGTCAAGATTGCAGCAACACTGCCATCTGCTGTAAGGAAAACTAAGCCAAGCATTTCACATCTGTACTTTTGAAGTTAAAATTATGTCTTGTATACACTTTGATCTAGATGGTGGTGCTGAAGAGGCTAGCTGAACACATTATTTCTATTGTTTTAACTTGAGGAATAATTACTAGAGTGTACATGTGAAATATCTTTTATTGTTGTAGTTTCCTGAGCAGGCATTAGCTTGCTAAATAATGTAGCTTGTTGGCCTGGGAACTCCAGACTAAGTGCCAAAATTATGTAATGTGTATACTGGGAAAACCTAAGTGTCAAAATGATGTAATCTGGGAGGACCCAGCAGAAATGTTTGAGTGATGTTAAAAACTATTACTGAGAGAGAGACTGTAAGCATTTTGATCTATCTAACTCAGCACTGCCTTGCTCTATGAAAGTAATTTACTTTAGAAGTATGTTTTCTTGTAGAAATAGCTAGGACTATAAAGATTAGACTTAAGTGTTTTTCTGTTATGTCAGAACTGTACTACAGAATTATTTTAAGTTTGTGTGATCTCTGAACTCTTGGATAGCACTGTGGTGTAGTAGTATTGTCTTGTGTATTTAGTTATTTATTATTAAAAACCTTTTACCTGTAGCTGGTTTGTGCAGAGTTAAGGTAAACACTGGAGTACATTGCATATTTATTGAGTTTATTGTACAAAGCCACTCTAATAAGCCTTAGACTGTTTAGTCACACTTACCAACTGGATAATAATATTGCACAGTAATAATTGGACACCCTTTTAAGGGCCTTTGGGTAGCTGATAAGTATTAGCTGGTGGTGGCAGTAATTACAACCATATAGTCTGAGTAAAGGGGCACAGCTGGAGAATCCATGTCAGCCTTTCCCAGGAGTGTCCGTGAAGTTGTATAAATACTTATCTCAAAGTGTGTGTGGTGTGTCAGCTACCTGGACAGGGACATGAAGCACTGGTGGGACAGAGAGGGTACTGGAGGTTAGCATGCCAGCTAGGCTAAGATCTGGACCCTATAGCTGTGTCAGCGGGGAGTCTTATTGGGGGCTTAGGGAGCAACCAGCCCCAGACTGTGATCTCTGTGTGCACTTAAGGGAAATTGTACTTTACTGTGTGTATTTGTTATCCTTTCTCCTATATGAGACGCTCACCCTGGTGTTAGTGGTGAGGATTGAGGCTCTTTGATTGCTGGGCCAGGGCACGGCTGTCACACTTTTATTATTTATTATTAAATATATTTAAACCTTTTAATGGTGGCTAGTTTTGTATAGAGATATTTAAGCTCTTAGAGTACTTGCATATGTATTTGGTGATACTGTACAAGCCACTCTAGAATAACCTTAAAAGTTCTGGTCACATTTACCATTTGGATAACAGTAACATTGCACAGTAGAATTGGTCACCCTTTGTAAGGGCCTTATGGTAGCTGATAAGTAGTGGTTGGTGGCAGTGATTACTACCTTTTAGTCTGGGCATAAGGGGACATAGCCAGTGAACCTGTGCCAGCCTTCCCCAGAAGTGCCTGTGTGTTTGGAAATAAAGCAAATCTCAAAGTGTATGTATGTGTCAGCTACTTGGGCAGGGACATGAAGCACTGATGGGACAGAGAGGGTGCTGGAGGTTTTGACTTGACCACTCTGCTGAGATCTTAAGCCTGTAGCTGTGCCAGTGGGGAGTCTTACTGGGGATCTGGAGAGAGAGAGGGAGAAACCAACCACAGACTGACTGTGATCCCTGTGTGCTCTTAAGGGAAATTGTACTTTACTGTGTGTGTACTTGTCATCCTCCCAACATCCCTCACTGATGTTAGTGGTGAGGACTGAGGCTCCTTGATTACTGGGCCAGTACACGGGCAGCACATTCCCCACCATCAGGGTGAGGGTCAAGTGGGAGAAAACATAGTTCAGAATTCAGACAGACATTGGGGTGATCTGAGGGTTTTTAGTTTCCCTTCTGAAATGTCAGCATTTGTAAAACCAAGTGCTGACACACTAAAAAAAATACCAAAAAATGTAGAAGAGTGAATATCAAACATTGTTCTTCTGCCTTAAACTTTTTTTTTTTTTGCAAGACAGCAAGCCCCCACTCCCGCATCCCCCACCCTGAACTTATATATACCAATTCTGTGATCACCATGCCTCATAAAAGGGGGATTTTCAAAGAAATAGCCATCTTGGACTTAGACTGGCTGAAGAAATGGACTTACAAATACTATCAGTATTACCAAACTCACTGAAGCTGGTCCCAACATTTCCAATGGTTACTGAGTTTTTATCTTAACCCTATTTTCCTTATTGAACACCCATGTCTGAGTCAAAAGTGAACATACAATGGGCTGTCCATGATGGTCATCCCTAATTTCTACAAGGGACATTGCAGGCAAACATTCCTGTCCTCTTCCCTGATGGGACGTGGTTTCTATAGTCTCTATCAGAGAAATCACGCTTCCCTATATACTCACCACGTACCCGCTGCCCTCCCCCAACCTGTAGCAAATTAAGTGGACCATCACCCTTAAAATCTCTCCTTTAGTTGGATCCTCCAGCAGTGAGGCAACTAATTGAATTCTGGTAACTTGGGTTACAGTTAGGTCTCAAACTCTGTCCACAACATAGCCAGGCTCTTTTTAAGTTCATTGAAATGTTCTTTTAGAAATTCCATCTCTGTGTTTTGGTGGCCACTTGGTTGATATTAGAAAGACAAACCCATCAATCAGACTTACTATTGTCACTGTATTATCAATCGCAAAGCCTAGACCAGCATGTACCCTTTCCTGAAAAGCTAGTACTAGAATAATTACATTATTCACTTACATAACAATCAAATGGGATCATTTTGTTCCAAGGCAAACTGATAAACTAAGAACAAGTGATCACTCTCTTTTAGGTTTTGAGTCTAAAGGTCTGGACTGTTCTTATTAAGGGATAGTCATGTGGTGTTGCTGCAACCCTGCCAAATGAATCCATTGTTAGCTGACCACAGACATTGAACAGGAATAACAAAAATTTATTATGTATATATGGAGGTGTTTCATTTTGTGTATGTGATTACTAGGCCAGAGGTGGGGCATCACAGATGTCAATAAAAATGAAGCACAGCATGTCATACTACCGATCCCTCCCAGTCAAGTTCTTTGACTGGGAGGGATTGGTAGTATGACATGCTGTGCTTCATTTTTATTGACATCTGTGATGCCCCACCTCTGGCCTAGTAATCAGGGAGCCTCAATTCTCACCACTAGTACCAGTGAGGGATGTACATTGGGAGGATGACAAGTACACACACAGTATTACCAGAAGCAGCTCTCTGCATCAAGTGCAATTTCCCTTAAGAGCCACAGAGACCACAGTCAGTCTGTGGCTGGTTTCTACCTCTTTCTCCAGATCCCCAATAAGACTCCCCACTGGCACAGCTATAGAGTTGAGATCTCAGCTGAGTGGCCAAGCCAAGACCTTCAACAGTCTCTCTGTCCAGCCAGTGCTTTGTGCCCCTGCCCATGTAATTGACATGCACACTGTTGGAGATTTGTTTTACACACACACACACATACACACACACACACACACACACACACACACACACACACACACACATGGGAAAGGCTGGTACAGGTTTACTAGCTATGCCCCCTTCTGCCCAGACTATAAGGTAGTTGTTACTGCTACCAGACAACTCTTTATCAGCTACTTTAAGGCCCTTAACAAAGGGTGTCCAATCTTACTGTGTAATGTTACTATGAATACAAATGGTAGTTTGACCAAGAGCAAGGATATTAGGAGTGGCCTACACAGTGTCACCAAATAAATATGCAAGTAGTCTCAGAACATAAATATGTCTCTACATAGATCAGCCACAATGAAAGGTTTAAATATATTTAATAATAATAAAAGAACAAGAAAATACTCAGTATATACTTAGTTACACCAGAGTTCAAAATCAAAGGAAGTATTTAAAACAGCATTGCAGGATAGTCTCAAATAAATAAAGACAAACATATAAGCTAAGCTTTACTATATTCCTGACTATATCTAAGATAATTACTGTACCCTAATAACTTGCTTCAGAGCAAGCAAGGCAGATGTGGTGAGTGTATCTTAATGTTGTCAGGTCAAAGACAAAATATAGAATATTATCTGTCTCTCTCTCTCTCTCTCTCTCTCTCTCTCTCAGAGAGTTCTTAAATTAATATCGCAAATATTACTGCTGGGATACTTGCAGAATGACATGATGTCTTGTCATCTAAATTCAGTTCCCAGGCTCAAAACAATCACTGATGCAGCTGGTAGCATTTAGCATCTACCTGTGAAAATATATACGCAAGGGATTTTCCCTCAGATCTAGGCAGATCCTGGAAGTCACAACAATTACCTTCCTACACATTTCAAAACCTGCAATTATTTCACAATAGAGAAAGTTCCCTAATATAGATATTGCGTCTATTACTGCACTGAAACTGAAAGATAACATCTTTTTATGACCCAGCCATAAAGTAATTTAATTTTCAACTATTTTTTGAAGTTTTGCAAATTAACTTCCTATGTTCCCATTTCCCATGTAAAATATATACATTTAAACAGTTACAGTAGTGTATATACATTTCTGTTCTTTTCCAGTAAGGTACACTGTGGATACGTCTTTAAGCACAATACTTTACAAACCCTTTTCAACACACGTCTGTACAAACCTAATTTGATATACACATAACATAGAGTTCTAATAAGGTTGTAACAAAAGCATCTTACATGAAGCATGTTGACATTCACAAATGACACACAACTAGTTACAAAATTCCAGACAGCTGTGCTGGCAGCATCTCTCTGTCACACTCCTGTATAAATCATGTTGATATTCACAAATGACATGTAATTATTTACAAAATTCCAGATAGCTGGGCTGGCAATATCTCCTTTCGTGACAACATTGTTAAACTGTTATTGCACTTTGATAATACTGTTTTCTGCTGCAGAATGCTGGAGAGCGAGAACAGGAGCAATTATGTAGTTATGGTTCATTTTGTCATTTATAATTTTAGCAAAGGAATGAGGCTAAACCACCTCATTTGAAGAGTGGGGGGGGGGCTTCTCCCTTCAAGAAATTATTTCTTTTTTATATTTTATTATAGCACTTCAATTCAGGATCATCTATTGAGTGATGGTATATTACTTTATTATTGCTTTCAATGGTTTAAGATTCTTTGTGTTATCATAGATGTTAGCTGGGCTTTGTACTGAGTTTAACCATGCTAAGGTTAAACTGAACATTTCTAAATTATAGCACTCACTATAAATGCCACTTCCACTCCATATAATAATCTATAACACAGGTTATTTTACAGATAGTCTTTTGGTTATTAAATAGCCTGTCTCTATTGAAACAGTTCTCTGTTTTGAATAATTAGTAAGTTATGTTTGAATTTTGTTGCTACCTTATTGCTTTCAACTGCATAAAATTGTTTGTGCCTGCTTACATGTATATTGTAACTTTAATATGTTCTACACTTCTTCTAAATGAAGTGTGCTTACTGTGACTTCAGATTCCTGTTTTGATATTTTTTGTCACGTCACTTTTCAGTGCTTATTACATATTTTGTATTTATGTAAAAGTCATGTTACATTTATCTTTGCCACAGAAAGTGACTAGAATTTATTTATTAATTTTCATTTGTTGACCATGAGCGTTCAAATTCGAAAATCCCATTTTCAGTGAAGTCACGGGAAAAAAACTCTGAAATACAATTAAACAATTGTCACTGCACACATGCATTATTATCTGTGTATACAGATAAACTGAAAACAAATATAGCTAAATTATGGCAGATATTTACTTACTAATAAAAACAACTGTCAATATTTATAGAAATCCAGCTGATATAATATAGCTTGTATCTACTTCCAAATTAAAATTTGGATTATAATATCACGTGAAAATAAATAGATGTAATTAGATAAAGTACACAAAGAAATAACCTCATACATGCTTAATATCACAGTTGCATTTCCATTGTCGTGTAAAACTTATCTTTAATGCATGCATAAGTGCCTGCCTCTTTGACATGGACCTCAGACAAAATATAAGATTATTCCATTGGCTTGTCTGCATAGTGTGTGTAAGGTATTTCTACACCCATTCTTGGACTGGGAATATATGCCTAGCAACCCACAGAGACTCATAACACTCACCAAGGCTTTGATCAGTTTCATATTTTTGGTCTGTGCTGGACACTTTGGTTAGTAGATTACGCTACAGGCAAAGTTTTGCTATACAGAGGAAGATGATGCCCAAATTCATACTATTTTAGACTATACAGTGGAAGGCAGACACAGTGACATTTTTTTTCCATGATGACCTGTTGTAAATCTGGAATGTCTGCTGTATTCAAGTTCAGGTGTGTGTATTAGTGGTGCCTGTAAATTAGTTTGCAGGTAGGCTCAGTAGAACAGTGAGGGGAGGAAAGAAGTACACCAATGAAGTGTGGTTTGTTCTGCACTGCAGATAAGGAATGCGCAGCCCCTATAAAGATAACTTAGTTTTTTGCCGGTTTGGGTCAAGACAGAATTTACATGGAGGCCCATATTAAGTTGGTTAGCAATAATATCTCTAGCAATTTAACGGAATGCACTACCAGAATTTCTAAATCAGTGAAACAGGCATTATTAAGAGCAGAAAACAAAAGGGTAGGTTCCACAAATGTATCCGAGGTGGAGGACTTCAAAAATAAGGATGGTAGTTCAAGCAGTGTATTCGTAAGAATAAAACTCTAGTAGAGTAATCCACATAAATCCACGTAAGATCAAAAGGTTTATTATACGCAAGACTAAACAAAGCAAGTAACGTAAAACACTCCAAAAAGCGTTTTTCGTTCGGTACACTGCCCGAACTTCTTCAGACAGACGTTAGTTCTGTTAAGGTGCTCAGTTTAAATAATTAATTTACATAATTAGTTAATTGAAACAATACCCTACATGATTAAATAACCATCATAAACAAATAAACTAAAATAAACTGAGTCAACCTAGCTAGGTAAAGTAACCTAGTTACAACAACAGGAAACATCTAGTAACCAATTATTAATTAAACATTTTTTTGAAAAATGACAATAATAAAATGTACAAATAAACATTGTAAAAAATAATGAATGATTAAATAAACAAAAACATAATGTTTAGGTGTAAAATTGACATAGAAGTGTATCTCTAAAAGTACCAAGTAATGGTAACTACTAAATATAAAAAATAATAGAATAATAAAATAAAAAAGGGGTAACATGAAATAAAATACAATATATAATAGGAAAAGCTTACTCAATTTGAAAACATCTTGTTTTAACATCAAAACATTAAAACATTAAAACATTTCAACCCTCTGATGGACACAACCTTTATGAAGTAGATATATATATATGTATAAAAAAGTATGTATAACCAGTATACATTCAACAAACCTTACTTCCGCTGTCAAACTAGTGTAATTGTGAATCAAATAATTTACTAAAAAAGAAACACTATAATAAAATGACAGCAATGTGGCCAAGGGAATTTACAGCTCTCTACACTGAGCCATATTATATTTAATTACCTACGAGACGTAAATTTCAACATTAAGGGATTTCCTTAGAGGGAAGTCAGTTACGTGTGTACACATAGTTTCCCCATTTCGGGTAACTAAACCTGGACAGGGGGTTTGTACATAAATTGTGGTTTTATCTTAATAAACTATTCAGTTTAAGTAAACACATAATCGAACAAGCCTCATTAAGGCCAGGGGTTTTGTGTGCCACCAAACGTAACTGCCAACTAAGTTCCTTCTTTTCCAATTGGAGCCTAAACAAGTTTTCGTTAACAAAGTTAGGGTTGTCGGCCTGTACTTGGTCGATGGCCATAAAGTCAAATGAGTGGCCTTCATTCCTGTTACAGTGTTTTGCCAGGGCGTTTTCATCCTTATTTGTACTAATTGCATAACAGTGTTCATACACCCTGTCCTTCAAACGTCTGTCTGTTTTACCAACATAAAATGCGGGACATTGTTTACACTGTGCCAAGTAAACAACTCGCCTACTATTGCAGTTAAACCTTTTCCAGATCATAAAGGTGTCATTACCTACTGTGAATGAGTCTGCAGTGTTGATGTATGCACAGTGTCTACATGCCCCGCATTTTCTGGTGCCCCCCTTAACCTTGTGTCTCTCTGTTTTCCTTTCAAGAAGTTGTTTCATATTGGTGCCCCTCCTAAATGTAATAATGGGTCCTAGTTCAAAGGTTTGTGTTGGTTCGTTGTCCAAAGATAGACAAAACCAATATTTACTAAGAACCTTGGAAATTTCAAAGGCTTCTGGGCAGTAGGTGAAAACAAATGAAACCATAAAGTTTTTGTTTCGTTAGCCAACAGGCCGTTAACCCTGTTAGTAACATTTTACGGAGTCCAACACAAACGCAGGGAACCTCTAAACACCAATCTAATATACAACCCTGTGGTTCCACCAGGGCAAGAACTACAAGGTTTGGAACAAACACAAACAATAATTTCGACCCATGGAATTGGCTTAATGATGAACTCAACCTGGAAGACCTGGGGAACATTGTTCAGAGCTCCACTGAGACAGTAAGTGACACTTCTTTGGTAGAGAAGCTTAAAAGTTTTGACAACAAACTTTATAAAATTAAGAAAAAACAACTGGAACTCAACTATTTGAATAAGTGTATAAGGGAGAAAATAGTTCCTAAGGGCCTAAGGCTTTTTGTTTATCCAAATGGTTTGGAATTTGGATCTGATTTCTATAACGAACTGGTCGAATTGTTTAATAACCATGGGCTAGTTGTTCTCAAATGCATGGTTAAGCATTATCAAATAGAACTTGACAGTCTGACTACCGAGACAACAACACTGGAAAGGGAGATTAAGGGTGATCTGGACTTTCACAGATATGAGTTCGAATTTAACAGAACCTTATCTAGCATTGCCCAGCAGATGTCAAAATTGAAAGCAACAAAAATTAAAAAACTTGAGAGGGACCTAAGGGCCTACAGGGAAGGCTTAGCGTTTCCTAAACCCCCTGGTCTCCAAACTCGGTCAAGACAACTGAATTCTATCTCCACTAGACAAAGAAAACAAACAATAGGGCATTACATCGGACAGGGTAATTACAAACCCAGTCAAAATATGGACATCAATTTGGCGAATGAGGAACATGATGGGGGGATTGAAGGTTCGAATGACCCTGACACCATTTTTGACACCATGGAGGGGGATGACTGGTCAAACCAATGCCCTCAAAAAAACTACAGAGGGGGGAGGGGGAGGAATTGGAAACCACAACAACCAGTTCCCCCGAAGAGACACTACAATACGCGGAGCAACAACAAACAGTAGGACTAATGTTATCTGAAATTGTGACGAACAAGGATGCTGACTTTAAGATTTACAATTACACCGAGTGCTATGTGGACAGTGGACTGGTTGAACTTTTTGCTAAAGGGCTTACTTTTGTACCCTCACAGGCTTGTAACATTGTAGAACTGTTAATTGATTTTAAAATGTTCATCAGGAAGCTGAATCTCAACATGATATTTGGTAATTCCAGCTCACATGTTGACCCACTGCGTGTCCCTAGTAGCTTTAACCCACCCTTGAACAACTCATTGTATTTGTTTGAACAGCTTTGCGAACTAGAATTTAGAGAAATAGTTTCTAGAACATGTCGTAATTATCAGTCCAACATTTCTAAGGATGACAAACATCTACTGACACTGTTCAGGAACTTACCAGTGAGAGTCATGAAACCGGACAAGGGAGGGGGTTTGGCAATTGTACATAACGTCGATTATGTAAAAATTATGTACACGCTACTTGAAAAGGACACTTACGAGTCAGTAAGTAAGAACCAGCTTAACCAAGCATACCACCATATTAAGTCGCATATCAATGACTTATTTATTGACGGCCTAATTGACGGTGAGCAAAGCCAATATTTAACAATGCTTGCCCCAAGAATCCCAAAAATTTTTGGGATTCGAAACTCCATAAAGATTTAAAAAACCCCCCTTTCTGTACACTTGTTGATGCACGTCAATCAATAACTTATCCTGCTGCCAAATTGGTTGACTCAATCCTTAAAAAATATGTGGAGAAGCAAACCCAAATACTAAGGGACTCATGGTCTTTTCTCGAGAGTATACAGAAAGTGGTGTTTGACAGTTCCCTTAACCTCCTGACAGTGGACGTGTGTGACCTCTATTCTAGTATTCCCCAGGACTTGGGTATCCAGTGGGTTGTAGAATTTATAGGGTCAAAGGGAGCCACCAGCAACCAATGTAACCTAGTTGAACAACTCCTGGATATCATTCTGAAGAACAACTATGTTTCCTTTGAGGACAAGTTGTTCTTACAGAAAATAGGTGTAGCTATGGGGTCCCCAGTGGGTGCAAGCTTTGCAAACTTAGTCATGGCCCACTGGGAGACATCTTGTGTGCTGAACAGTGTTTGGAAACAACATATTTATATGTACAAAAGATACTTGGACGACATCTTCATCCTATTTAAAGGGGATGAGACATCAGCTGAGGAACTTGTTAAATTTCTTAATTCTACAACAGGGTTCCTCAAGTTTACTATGAACTTTCAAGAAAATAACATCTGTTTCTTGGACATTGTCCTAAGTAAACATCAAGGGCATTATTCATCTAAAATTCATAGGAAAAGCACGTTCTCCAACACATATTTACACTTTTCCAGTTCCCACCCTAGCCACCAGAAGAAATCAGTGGTGAAAGGCCAACTGGTTAGGGCGGCCAGGATGACCACCCTTGAGGAAGACTTTGTTAATGAATGCGAGAACCTGTATCAAATGTTTCAACACCGGGGATACCCAAGTTCATTCCTAGAAGGAATTTTTAATGAGGTTACTTTAAAAAGGGAACATGGGATATACAAACCAATATTGGGGCCACAGAATATAGGCATATACCCTGTTGAATCAAATGTGAATGGGACCGATACCCAAAGTACTGAGGTCCTTAACAACTCGGGGGTTACCACTGTCGGGACAGTAGGGGGGAACAAAAACTTTATGGTTTCATTTGTTTTCACCTACTGCCCAGAAGCCTTTGAAATTTCCAAGGTTCTTAGTAAATATTGGTTTTGTCTATCTTTGGACAACGAACCAACACAAACCTTTGAACTAGGACCCATTATTACATTTAGGAGGGGCACCAATATGAAACAACTTCTTGAAAGGAAATCAGAGAGACACAAGGTTAAGGGGGGCACGAGAAAATGCGGGGCATGTAGACACTGTGCATACATCAACACTGCAGACTTATTCACAATAGGTAATGACACCTTCCTGATCTGGAAAAGGTTTAACTGCAATAGTAGGCGAGTTGTTTACTTGGCACAGTGTAAACAATGTCCCGCATTTTATGTTGGTAAAACAGACAGACGTTTGAAGGACAGGGTGTATGAACACTGTTATGCAATTAGTACAAATAAGGATGAAAACGCCCTGGCAAAACACTGTAACAGGAATGAAGGCCACTCATTTGACTTTATGGCCATCGACCAAGTACAGACCGACAACCCTAACTTTGTTAACGAAAACTTGTTTAGGCTCCAATTGGAAAAGAAGGAACTTAGTTGGCAGTTACGTTTGGTGGCACACAAAACCCCTGGCCTTAATGAGGCTTGTTCGATTATGTGTTTACTTAAACTGAATAGTTTATTATGATAAAACCACAATTTATGTACAAAACCCCCTGTCCAGGTTTAGTTACCCGAAATGGGGAAACTATGTGTACACACGTAACTGACTTCCCTCTAAGGAAATCCCTTAATGTTGAAATTTACGTCTCGTAGGTAATTAAATATAATATGGCTCAGTGTAGAGAGCTGTAAATTCCCTTGGCCACATTGCTGTCATTTTATTATAGTGTTTCTTTTTTAGTAAATTATTTGATTCACAATTACACTAGTTGGACAGCGGAAGTAAGGTTTGTTGAATGTATACTGGTTATACATACTTTTTTATACATATATATATATATATATATATATATCTACTTCATAAAGGTTGTGTCCATCAGAGGGTTGAAATGTTTTAATGTTTTAATGTTTTGATGTTAAAACAAGATGTTTTCAAATTGAGTAAGCTTTTCCTATTATATATTGTATTTTATTTCATGTTACCCCTTTTTTATTTTATTATTCTATTATTTTTTATATTTAGTAGTTACCATTACTTGGTACTTTTAGAGATACACTTCTATGTCAATTTTACACCTAAACATTATGTTTTTGTTTATTTAATCATTCATTATTTTTTACAATGTTTATTTGTACATTTTATTATTGTCATTTTTCAAAAAAAATGTTTAATTAATAATTGGTTACTAGATGTTTCCTGTTGTTGTAACTAGGTTACTTTACCTAGCTAGGTTGACTCAGTTTATTTTAGTTTATTTGTTTATGATGGTTATTTAATCATGTAGGGTATTGTTTCAATTAACTAATTATGTAAATTAAGTATTTAAACTGAGCACCTTAACAGAACTAACGTCTGTCTGAAGAAGTTCGGGCAGTGTACCGAACGAAAAACGCTTTTTGGAGTGTTTTACGTTACTTGCTTTGTTTAGTCTTGCGTATAATAAACCTTTTGATCTTACGTGGATTTATGTGGATTACTCTACTAGAGTTTTATTCTTACGAATACACTGCTTGAACTACCATCCTTATTTTTGAAGTCCTCCACCTCGGATACATTTGTGGAACCTACCCTTCTGTTTTCTGTTGTTTTTGCTACGTATCCATTATTAAGAGCAGAGCCGTAGCTACTTATCTATCCCCTGGTGCAATTCACTCTAAGTTGAGAACAGAAAAAAATATGCTATTCTGCTTGAAACTTTGAAAGTGTAGCAACACACTTGCTACAAATGTGACCAGCATCTTGCAGTTAAAGTTAACCATGCAGAAAGCACTTCAGCCTTGACTGTAAATACTGTCAGCATTCATTACTGCCCCAGCAGCAGTCAACAACTGTGTCCCGTAACAAGTTGCACCTGGAGCAGTTGCTACTTTCACCTCTCCCCCTTTCACTTCTCATTAAGGGTGTTATTTCAAGACAAATTTGGAAGAGAATCATCATCATATTTGCTGGTAGAAAGCATAGCCTTTGTCTTTCCAACATTAAGTTGCAGGCCTATAGCTGAAAGCCTGCAAAGAAATGAGGTTAAGCTATACCTTAAATGTTAACAAAAAATGAAGTAATCACACCATGGAGGATGTTGCATTTTCTCCAAAATGCACTAGCCTGGCAGTTCCACACTGACATGCCATGTCCTGAATTAAGACTGTTACTACATCAGTTACTAATACTGAATACCGATGTTACATGCTGGTGTTACATACTAAAGATCAGATTGCTGTAACATAAAGGAAAATCAAGTGCTATAGCACTGGAAGACAATGACTGTGGCAGAACGTATTTGTACAAGCAGGAGAATGAGATGAGTGGAAAACATCTGAGTAACCATAAGCTTCTTACATTAATGACCGTGACAAGGCACATGATACAGAAAATGCAGTATTTGCAAAGAACTGTAATCTTCAAGACATCAGCCAACATGAGATTATAGCTGCAAAGCATCGTTAGTCAAATCTGAAGCAGTTTTATGACTGGGTTACATGTGAACTAGGCAGGTGAGTACTGGTAGACATGTTCTTCCTAAACTTTAGCAAGGCCTCTGATACTCTCTCTCTCTTTCCCCCCACATAGAAAGCAGATTGGAAAACTGAAGAGACTGAGACTGGGGTGGGTCCAAAACTGAAGAACTGGATAGCTATATGGTTAAAGAGTGGAACATAAATGGTTGTAGTGAGAGTGACAATGTCAGCAATTATGAATTTGACTAGTGGAGTATTGCAGTTCTGCCCTAGGTTTGGTACTCTTCAATTTGTTGGTCTCTGATATATCTGAGGCATTGTGCCATTTTTTGGGCAAGGACCAGCTGATGGTCCTCCCAACCTAACTTCCAAAGCAAATCAACTGTTATATCATGTCAAGGTGGCTCTACTTAATGATAGAAATCTAAACAACAAATTGCTGAACTTTGAGGCCCTCCTGCATTTGAAGTGTATCTATATATGTATTGGTACAGAAGCCTGTTTTAAGTGCTCAGAGAGCATTCCCTCAATACCTGGGATTTGTGGTTAACACACATTTAGACCTGATGGAAACTGTGTTAGTGTACCTATATTTGTTAGAGACCACATTACCTCCAGACAGATACCAAGAGTAGAGGCCCTCAAGTGGAGCTTATAGATTCAAATCACACCAAATAAGATCAATTATCAGATCATAGCATGTTACAGGACCCCTCTCTATGTCTCCAGAAAATCACACATTTCTAAATATTCTTAAATTCCCATAGGAATTATGTTACCCAAGATGATTTTAACTACCACAAATGTAGGTTAAAAGCAAACCAGAGAGGTGTTTGTCAAGTATTAATCAGCTATATAATAAGAGGGAGAAACTCCTAAACTGATTGTAGTAGAACAAAAGACCCCCAAATTAAGGAAATCATCAAAGAGCTAGGTCAGAAACTAAAAAAAGAACATCGGAAAAATGAAGGTATCCCATGAACTCAAACTAGCTGCTGATGCCAAAGAAAATTACAAATCCTTTAGTTGTGTCATAAAAATAGGAAATAACACCCAGCATTGATCTGAGCTTATTTATAATAGTATGACATACTCTGATCCACTGGATATTGCCAACATATTGGCAAATACATTGTGCCAAATTCATCCCAGAGACATCTATTTCAGGCCCACTTACCCTTGATGGAATCAAGCCCCCCAATCATCATTAAAGAACATGTACTGAAGGTACTTTCCAAAACTAAGACTATTTCATTCATGGGGCCTGAGAACGTGTTGTTGTCTAATTAATAGCAGTAAATAAGTATTGCAGACCCACTCCTCGGTCTCCTCAACCTGAGCCTATCAACTGGTTTTGTCCCAAGGAAATGGTGCACAGTTGTTGTAATGCCACTCTACATGGGTGGCCCAACTACTGACCCCAGGAATTACAGACCTATGAGTCATGTATGTAGAGCTATGGAGCATAGCATAACTGACTTAATTAACTATGGTATCAAAAATCTTATCAGGCTCAAACCCCAGAGTTTGGCTTTGTCAAAGGTAGAGTCTATCTAATGAATCTTGTGAACTTTTTTAAGAGGGTTATTCAGGCCTTAGACCCACAGAGTGTACCTTGACGTTGGTAAGGCATTTGATATTATACCACATGCAAGGATAACAAAAAACTGAAAGATTTCTAGACTGAACTCTGTGTGGTTAAATGGATAGCCAACCAATTTATGGACAAGACATACTCCACAAGAGTATGGGGTGCATCCTCAGGGAGTACAAAGATGACCAATAAAATACTTCATGGATCTGTGCTGGGACCTCCGCTATTTGGTAGCTACATCTTAGATCTCCATTTATCAAATGAGGATCTCTAGTTGACAAATTTAGCTGCTGATTGTAAGAATTCTTATACCACCATAAATCAAGCAGTCCAGCTAACACTATGGCCAGAGATATAAATATAACCCACTAAATAAGGCAAGGAGTAATAGAGTTATCATACAGTGCCTACTGTTTCTATGGAACAAGCTCCCTCTCCAAATTGGGCAGCATGACTAACTGTCTGCCTTTAAAAATGTGCTGGACAACTGGGTGGGCCTTCATAAATTCAGCCCTGGTATGATTGGCCTGGCCCTCCTTGAAAACAGCGGCAGACCCTAAGGGTGGGTACTGGCCAGGTGGAAATGTTCTCTCAGGTCACTTGCCTTGTAACTTGTATGGTCCGATGAACAGATGACAAGATCAAAGTCTTTGCTGATGATACAAAGATAAGTGCAATAGTTGAGGATGGGGGAAATTCTTAGGAAGGATTTAAAAAGACTTAATGAGTAGATAGTAAGGTGGCACTTTGGGTCCAGTTCCAATTATCAGATGGAGCTTAAATCCCATCGCTGTCAAATGAATGTGAATGACTACTAAGGATATGGCCTCTCAAGTCACATGACTGGTGTCAAACAGAATAAAGTAAACTAATGGCACACAAATATGAATTACTAAGTGTAGCTCAATCACAAGAGCATGCAATAAATATTCACTGCTGAATTGCCTGTACTGGTGGCATAGAGGGATACAGCCCATGGAACCCAAGCTTGACTAGCAGCTCAGGCACTTCATAGCACAACCAGGGAAAATGAGCATGCCCATTCCAGGGGAGGAGAGTAAGTGCACTCTGGCACACCAGTGGAAATCCCTGGTGGAGATTGAGGATGCCTGTGGGTGTTATTTACAAAGTCTGAAATCCTACATTTACAGGGCACAGGAATTAGGTAATACATTGCGACCCCATTGCACACAATCTTCTTTAATGGCACAAGCATGTGCATGTAGTGGGATCATACCTTAAGAAGGAAACACTCTGCAGCAGTATGATGCTGCACCGGGATGCCTTGATCTCTTCAGTGGCTATGGATATGAGCTGGACTTAGTCCAGGGGTGGTCAAAGTGGATCCAGTACACCTAATGGACAAGGAAAGACCCTGGTAGCAGCTGATATGTGAGAAAGTGAGAAAAATATGTACTGCTGCCATGTCAGACAATATGACCTGGTGGTATAAACATTTGATTTAGGTGATGGCCACTGCTGATGTGACACCCAACCCAATGTACAGAATGATGAAAAGGAGGTTGATGCAGAGGCCTGAAAATTAGGCCTTCACCAGCCACACTTGTATAAGGTTGACAGTGAATACCTAACTAAGCAGAGTCCTTGTGTAGCATCTCAAGATACTTTCTCACCACTCTTAAGTGTCAAGTTGCCTTTCAGTGCTCTTTTGACTACAGTAATTGTACTTTAAATTTGCATACACACATGCATGCATTAACTTCCAAGAAAGCCAGGCAATATTTTCCAGTACTACAGCTTTTGTCCTAGCTTATGGTAGAAAACTGCCACAACACTAGATTACTTGACTAGGGACATCTCAGCTTCTCAGTTACTGGGTCATTCTTTTTCATAAGCCATAGAATTATAAACACAAAAATTAGTTTGTAACAGGGTGATCTGGACAATTATAGGTGGATGTCAGCAGTTTGTTATGCTTTAGTAATAAATACCCTCTTATTTAACAGATAAGAAAAAGATGACCAGATGCAAGAGTTTTAAATGGGAATAAATGCAAATACCTAAATCAAAAAATGATGAGTTAGGTAATCTAGTTAACAGATAAATATACATAAAGGTAACAAACTGCACATAGAAAAGAAAATAAACATTTTGAACAAATAGAATGCATGAAAGAAAACATAATTACAGCTAGCCCCTTATTATTCAGCTATTTTCTGATCTGTATGAATTACAGAATTTTAAGTTAAACTTCTCTAAATTTCCAGGCAGAGATAACTCACAAGTCACAAGCTGTAAGTAGCATTTATTTTCAACTAGATTTGGTTAATATTTTTATTTTGTCGTACAGAGTAAACAAAACCATAGCTTTCAAATAATCTGAGACAAAGCTCAACAGAACTGGGGACAAAACCAGAAGTAATCAGGGACACTTTTAAAATATTAATACTATTAACTTGAGACATTGACAGAATAAGAGAATGTGAATTGATATACATGCTCTGAAGTAAAAGAAGTATACAACTATAATTACTGTCACTGGTTATTAAATGTAAGTCACTACCTTTTCTCCAAAGTCACTAGTTTTGGTAGGGATTAAGAGGGACAGAGCTAAAATTTTGAGTGAAAATCAGGAACAGTTGAGAGGTATGAAACAGACATGTATTGACATTTGCTCACTAATGAGCCTGCTTACTCACTTTTGGTCAGCTATCTCTTTGAAGAATCTCTTTAGTTCATTATTTATGGGCCTCTGCTTCCTACCTGGGAAAAGTCTCAAATCCTATATTTACAGAGCAGAACTTTCTGCTTCCGGCAGATGGAAACTACATATTTATTTTTCTTTGTTTACCTTTGCTAAATAAATGTTTAAATGTTAACACACCTTACAAATCCAATAAATCCACATATTGCAGACTAAATCATATGTTTTTAGTTTACCTTCCATAGGTTTTGTAAGACTTAAATGCAGCTTGCATATCTTTTACATTGTGATTCTGAAAACAGGTGCATGTTTATATATGTAAACCTTGCACTATTCCCGCCCCCTCTATTCCTCAAGAAAGTCTTGTTGAGTCCGCCTCAAAAAAAAAGAAGCTTGAACTGGTGGTGCACATTTCTGGTATACTACCCAGTTCTGCTTTATTGGCAGACCATCCACATTGGCATTAGAATTATCGCTCCTAGGCTGGATAGTCATGTTACAGGACTGCAATGTTAAACCCATTTATGAAGCTTTTAATCTTGCCAGCAAACCCTGTATAATCACTTTAAATGGTTGTGATCTCTAATTATAGCAAACTTTCTGCCTTGCAGGTAAAGTTGCAGTGTTTTTAGAGCCCAAACTATGCCAAGCACTCATTTTCTACAGTTTCACAGAACTCCACAGTGGGATGAAGTTTATAGCTGAGATACACTCCTGGATGATTTTCTATCTCTAAGGAAACCTACTTAAAGTACAGTCCCACCCTATGGCTTGAAACATCTACCTGCACACTAAATTATTGTTTGCAGTCAGATCTGACTAGTACATATAGTCCATTCATAGCCTCTTTAATTGTTTGGAATGCATGCTCACAGGCTGGAATGCAGACAGTCTTATCTGGTCTATTCTTTCTGATGAGGTCTGTAAGGGGAGTGGCTATTGTGCTGTCATTGGGAGCAAACATCCTATAGTACCCCAGTGTCCCTAGAAATGCTCTTATCTGCCACTTAGAAGTGGGGTAGGCTATGTCTGAATGGCCTCCGCTTTGGTGGGTTCTAGCCCAATCTTTATTTCCCCTACTCTGTGACCAAGATAATGGAGTTCTGCCATTCCTACCTAGCACTCATTGTTCTTAATAATTAAGCCTGCCTTTTTTAGTTTGTCTAACACCTCCCTAACATGTTGAACATGTTGTTTCCAGGACTGGCTGTAGAGTTCAATATTATCCAAGTAAGAGGAGCATAGTCCCCAGCTCCTGCTAGGATGCAATCTACCACGCTCTGGAAGTTGCTGGGCATTCTTCATCTCAAAGACCTCTTGGTGAATGCATGTAATCCAGCATGGGTCACAAAAGCTGACCTTTCCCTTTTTTCAGTTATCAGAGATATCTTCCAAATAACCCTTTGTCGGGTCATTAGTAGTTACTTAGCCCCATCCCACTTCTCCAAGGCTTCATCTGCCCTGGGCATGGGAAGCATCTAACTCTGAGTGACTAAACAGTTTCCTATAATCCATAAAGAATCTAGTACTGCAATCGTTCTTTGACACCAGTACCACTAGTAAGGTCGCCATAGTCTGGTAGATTCCTAGATTACCCCCAAACCCAATATCTCTTGCAATCATTCTCTTTAGATTTACATAACCTGCTCAGATACTGTATAAAGTGTTTGATTGGCTGCTGGGGCCTTGTGCTCATACAGTGTACCATTAGGTGGATACACTCTAGCTTGCCAGCAAACATGCCCTCAAAAGCCTGTGATATAGCTAGGATTCCTCAACTAGGGTAGGAAGTAGCTACTTTGAAGAACTATCTTATTCAGTGGGGTGTCAGACTAACCTGTTCTGACGACTCCTTTAACCCTTTGCAAATACTGACTACTAATGTCTGTCTATTATGTTAGAGCTTTAATATTAACATGGTAGAGTTTTGACTTCTACCTCTTGTCTCACAACTCTGTTTTGTAGTTTGCATAACTGGATATTTTAGGACAGGTTCCACAACAAATTCCATGTGGGAATGACAACTTCCCTCCCAGTCATCATTAATTAAATTCTTAGGTCTCCTGATCCTGTGATCAAACAGCAACTCAAAGGGAGAAAGTCCTTAATCAGTTTGCTTATGTTTTCAACATGGTTTTCACTGTAGAGTTTAACATTTCCACCAGACCACTGGTCTACAAATAGGGGGGTTAAATGATTTACACACAACACTTCCACAAACAGGCTTACAGGTTTGGCAAGAAATTGTTGCCTCTATATTTTAGTATTTCCCTTGGGAAACCTACTGATCTGGAAATATTAGAGTACTTGCCACCTTATCAGCCTCAGTAGAGGACAGAGCTACTGCTCCAGAGTATCTCTTAGCATTAACCTGTGGTGTTTGGGATACTAAGTGCCCCCCCCCCCCCACAAAAGTCATTAACTACTCCCTGAGCCTGAAATGGTTCCTCAATAACAAGCAAGAGCATCAAAGCAGCTTTATCTTTATCTCCTGTCTTGCCAACCTTCTGGCACTGCTTGCATGTCTTGCTGTGCCTCTTCACATCCTTTGCAATACTTGGCCATTAAAAATTCTGCATGAGCTTTTTTTTCTTTTTTGTCTTCTCTGTGGTTATATACCCTGAAAAAGAAACCGTAATCTATAGACAGAAGTGCTCACTGGTAGGCCCTTGGTACTACCAGGTACTGTATCACTTCTCTCTATACAGCATCTTCAGGAGTCCATTCTCCGTATTAATAAAAAAAAAGAATTGTCCCAATTTGCAGACTTTCACTGCTCTTGAGGATTCAAAGCCTTCTTGCCTGTCTGACACAAGTCTTGTAAAGTAGGGTTGGAGAAGTTGTCCTTTCTCATCTTTAATTTTGTGACCCTCCCCATCTCACCTTCAGAAGAAGTCTAGTATCTTCTGATGGAGGTGCCTCAGATTCAGACTCGTCACTGCTTACCTTACTCTTCCCTCAAAGGAATACCTTCCAAGAGAAGCTCAGTACCCTTCATCTGTGTCTGAGTCAGACACACTGATACTAAATGAAGTAGCCATATTATCGGATTCAGTTGAATGTGTGCCACTGGCTGGAACTCTTCCCAGCTGCCTTCACCATGTACCTGCCTCTATGCCTGTCTGCATGTAAGCATGTGTATACCTTACACTGCAGTTTGATGCCACAGTTGTCTCCAGACAAACTGCCACTATCATTGTGCAATTCTTACTTGCTGCCCTCTGTTACTTTCCCCCCACATTGTCTTGGGTTTTTAGCACCATACAGGCTCCCTATAGTCCCACTAAAAGCATTTAAGCCCAAGACTTGGGATGTACCAGAAGTGGGGGGTTCCCTTTTACTTTGGACCCTGCTGTAATGGCTTAGTCTCCCCCATGAGTCTGCTTATACCCATGTGTAGTGCTGTGCACCTCTTCTTTCTCATGCAGTTGTGACCTGCTAGCCACAAAGAGACCCCCTTCCTCCCCATCTCTTCAGCAGTATTGCACTCTGTCTACCAAACAGATCCTCATGTCCTCAGGTAAAGTACTGAGTGATTGCTACCTCCCTAAATGGTCTTCTAGCTTTTCAAATGTTGTGATTTGACAGTCACCCACTCACTCACCTGTGAAAGTAAGTACTGCTTTCTTCAATGTAACTACTCACATTGTCATCTGCCTTTCTTCTAAACTCTCTGAATTTCTTTCTATACTCTTCAGAATGTCATTTAAAGCATTCACATAAACATTGTTTAACTTTATAATAATTTCAGCAATCACAACATGCTTTGTACAGTTCTGGAGACCACTGAAAAAAGGGGACATTAGGGTTCTAAAAAGAATATGGAGGAAAAAACACCAGAAATATCTCTCGGATGGACAGGAAGAGAATATGACCAGTGGGTAGAGGAGCTGGACTTCTTCACTGAGAACAGAAGAGCCAGGGGGACCAGATTGCAGAGGCTAACTGCATCTTTACTCTTTGAATCACAGTGAAGATTGTATGCCCATGGACTTCCATAATTGTGATGGAGAGGGAATCCTTAGAGGCTTTCATGAGAGCAAGGAGCATGTGGAAAAAGGGTAAGAGGAAGGTATGGGTGGAAGAGATCGAATGTTATTGTCTCATTATGCCATCATGAAAATGTTATGTAAACTAATGAAAACCAGGATGAGAAAGAAAAAATAAGATGTTATAAGAGTCTGAGGAAGAGGAAGGATATGGGATCTTTGTATACAGAAGCAGATAAAGTTGAATGAAGGGTCCACATATAATAAGATTTACTTTCTTATTCAATGTATTACAAAATAAATGTGGACCAAAACATATACAAGAGGAAATTATTGAACATAAATTATGACAGTAATTTAGAAGATAGTTTATAATATATTAAGAAACCTTGGAGAAATTCAACAAAGGGTTAGGGGGAATGAAATTATCATTTAATGTTAACAGTATGAAGGCAACTAGTAGTAGGTGAGCTATAAATAACCCAGATATATTTACAGGGTATAAGCTTAGTGAAGGGGGGAGGGAGGTAAAAAGTATGAGGAAATGAAAAGTTTTTTGCTTAGTAGGTGAAAAGGCTGTTCTGGAATGAAACTGAGTTTTATAAAAGGTCTAGGACAGTTTATTGAAAAGATTTTGACAGGAAGCTGAGAAGGTTTTAGAATACAAATGGTTAAGCAATGCAACATTAGGTAATATTATGTTTCCTTCCATTTCACTGTTGCAGTATTTTTTACAATAGGGAGCCCCTGCCAAGGGCAGCCCAATGTCCAGCCAGTATACCAAAGACTTTAAGTGGTTTTAAGGTATGTTGTATGTCACACATATGCTCCCCCGCATATAGCATAGGGCATAAAGGTGATATCTGGATGTACCATCATCAGAACTTCTTTGCTGCCAGTCCAAATGCCATCTTTTGATAGTCAGCTGGTTCACCAGGTCACTTCAGATAAGTGCCTTGTTGGGGGTTTTGCTCTTATCTTTTTCCTTTTGTTTATTGCTTGTGGGGTACATGTCATCCAAGTAAATGCAGTGTGGCAGACAGATTCCCCATAAAGACCATCATGAGCACTGCTTATTTGGTCTCTGTGCTTCCCATGACCATATTCCTGTTCCATTTGTCAGGCTTTTGTCCCAAAGACTCTCTGTAGTCGACTTTCTTCTTTGGCTCTCTATTTAGAGAACCAACATCTTAACTTTTAGTGAAAGACACTATGTCGATAACTTCCCACTCTGAAAGTCAGCCATCCATGAGAAAGGCCAAGAAGTCTAAGTCCGATTCTTCTGCTGTACCACCTCCACTGGACATCTCTCTCAAGGCTTGTGAAATCCTAGAAGATCACCTGGCTCCTCCATTGAATTCCTCTGCAACAACCTCTTTGGAGGCAGGCATAGATTCAACCTCATGTAGGTTCATAGGTTCATAGGTTCATACTAGGCTATCTGCCCGAGGGCATTTACAAGCCTAGCCCATAGTTTTGTGGCTTACGCCACCCCTTTAGTATGGGGAACTATACCCATTATTTTGCTGTGCCTCTGTTGAGCAGTGACACTGAGGTAATCCCTGGGGTATATCTGCGATCTCCCATCCATTGGTCAAGATTTCTCTTGAACAAGGCCAGCGAGGTGCTCTGCCTCACATATACCGGGATTTTATTCCACAGCATAGGGAGTCTTTGGGTGATGAATCTATCCCTCCAGCACGTCCTATTAATAGCCGTGTTGAGGTTTAAGTCTCCCGCCCTTGTGGCTCTGACGGATCTAGATTTTTTGAGGTGAAGCATATTCATCAAATCTGGGTTTGACATGGCCTTGTATGTTAGGCAAAGGTCACCTCTGAGCAAGCGGTGGCGACTGAATAGAGCTGGAGTTCTTTCAGTCGGGCAGCATAGGACAGATGTTTGAGACCCTTTATCCTTTTGGTGAGGAACTTTTGTGGCCTCTCCAGCTGCTGCAAGTGTCGGGTCAGATACATTCCGAATGGGGCATTGTACTCAATCATTGGCCTGATGAGTGATGAGTATAGGGAGACTATGACCTCCCTTGATCTAGATGAGAATCCCTTCATGATAAGGTGGGCAATGTAGAAGGTCTTCCTAACTACTTTAGCTACATGGGTGTCGAATGACAGACTACTATCAACCTGGGTCACCAGGTCCCTGATAACTTCTTCTGTACTCAGTGGATTGCCACCTATTTGGTAGCTAGGGGTAACCTTGTTTTTCCCGAAGGGTATGACTATGCATTTTTTTGGCATTTAACTTTAGGCCATGGCTCTGGCACCAGTTATCCGTTTCTGTGAGACCCTTCTGAAGGATATCTGTGTCAGATGTGTTTTCTACTATGGCCCAGTTTGCAGTCATCTGCAAACTTTGTCAGCCATAACCCTCCTGTGTTTGCTTGTACTTCGGAAAAGTAGATGCCAAACAAGAGTGGGCCCAGGACGGAGCCCTGTGGTACACCACTTGTGACAGGCTTTGAGTCTGACATGGCGCCAGCAACTCTGACCCTGTGGGTTCTGTCACTCAGCCAGTTTGCAACCCATCTTGTGATGTATGGGTTAACATTTAAGCTGATGAGTTTTTCAATGATACCCGAGTGGGGTATTGTATCAAAGGCCTTCGCCAGATCGAGGTAGGCTGTATGGACTGCCTTTCCTCATCAATGGCTTTGGTGACTGTTTGAAAAAGTCAACCAAGTTTAGAAGGCATGATCTGCCTTTGACAAAGCCAAACTGGGATGGATCCAAAGTCTGCAAATTCCCTATGTCTTTATTTATGAGGTCCATTATGATCCTCTCCATGGCTTTGCAGATAAGGCTTGTCAAGCTAATGGGCCGGTAATTTCCAGGGTCGGTGGAGGCACCGCCTTTGTGAAGTGGGACCACAGTTGCAGTGCGCCACTCCTGGGTGCGTATCCAGAGGTAAGACTATGATTAAACAGCTGTCCTAGCTGTGGGTTTAATTCCTCATTGAGTTCGTGGAGCACACAGCCGGGGACACCAGCAGGTCCCATGGATGCTGTGTTTTTTGCTTTGGAGAGAGCAGTTCTCACTTGGGCGTTGGAGATGTTTGGGGGGCTGCAATCGCTTGGTATAGATATCTCTCCTTTTGGGGAGGGGAGAAGTTTGCACTGAACCTGTCAGCCAGTATGTTGGCAATGTCTGTAGGATCAGTAATCTTCACATCATTTTGAACTAGTTCTGAGCATATCTGGGAGTTTCCTCCCAGGTTTCTAACATAGCTAAAGAAGGCCTTATGATTGTCTTTTGAGTCTTTAGCTATTTTTCTCTCAAAATTTGCTTTGGATGATTTTATGAGAGCTCTTAGTTTTTTACTTATAGTGATCAAGGGTGTCTTACCTTTTAAGGATTTTGCTCTATCTTGTAGTAGCTTCCTCCTTCTGTTGTAGAGTTTGTTTATGGCTGGGGTCCACCAGAGTGGACGATTGCCTTTGGTACAAAGAGTCTTTGTTTTGCTTGGGATTGCCTTATCCATGCAGTCCTGCAGGTGCTGGTAGAAGGCATTTGTAAGTGATTCAGCGGCTTGAGTACTGTTTTCCGTCGGCTCGGGGGCCTTAAAGGAGACCACACTAGTCTTTAGAAGTGTGAAGTCGGCTTTCGAGAAGTTCTTTACTGTGGTCTTTTTTATTTCAGGTGGGGTGGGATGAGGACGTCCAGCGAGATTAGCTTTTGATCTGATCTTACCAGTGACGCGTATACTTCCGGTGTTCAACATTGTGCTCCCATGTTCGTGATGATGAGATCAAGTATGTTTTCTCCTCTTGTGGGGATGGTGACTAGTTGTTCCATGGCATTTGAGTTTATGAATTCCAGGATCTTTTGGGCTAGGGTGTTTGGGCTTGAGTAGTGTTCCCAGTCTATATTAGGGTAATTGAAGTCACCTAGTATGATGGTGTTTGGTGATACATTTATCCCCTCTAGTGTTTTCAGGAAGGCCATGTGAGGTTCCTGAGTTTGTGAGGGTGGCCTGTAACATGCTACAATTTGCAGAGCAGTCTTGCCTATGGTTAATTGCACCTGGATGGTCTCCGATGCATCGTGCGTTGCCACCAGTCTTGAGGTGTGGGTGTCTTTGATGAATATGGATACCCCCCCTCCTTTCTTGGTATTGTCCGGATGTACATCCCTGGAGGCCTTGCAGACATCCACTATGCATGTTCAGGGGGAACCAGAGCTGATTATTACTGATGGGCCTACGGGCGTTCCTCAAATTTTGATTAGAGAGGAGGTTCCTGCTATGATTGTAGAATGCCGTCCAGCATCTGAGCCTTCTAAGTTTTACAGGGCAGACATCCCTTTGAAAAAGAAACAAAAAACAAAGCATGTTTTTCCTACTCCTGAGATGCTCAGAATGAATGGCAGAATTTCACTCTGGGTTTATTTAATTCCCTCATGGCTTTGAAACCTTCTCAAGGAGTTCCTGTACTCCTCTTAGAAGGCCTAGGGAACAGGATTCCTCTGAGGAAGAGGTGGATTTAGATGAGGAATCCCTGCCTAGTCATTCCAGATTACTTCTCCATTAGACTGTGGTTCTGAGGAGGAGGAGTCCACTAGTCATGATACTCTCTTTGAGGAGATATTCTTTGGGGACACATTTTCCAGGATGATGGATTTTTTTAAATGGGGATTGTGCCCAGGTTTCTGAGGTGCACAAGAGGTTTTATGACCTACTGCGAATGGATCCTCCTAGACTTTCTGCTGTCTCTCATGTTTTGGCTGCCTTGTTGGATGCCTTTTCTTCTGCACCTCAGGCCCCTGATTCATAACCCCCTCTTCCTTCTTATTAGCTGTGTACAGACGCTTCTGACATGAATTGAGGAGCATCCTTCGGCCCTTTAAAGGTACATGGTCCTTGGTTGCCTCAACAAAGGAAATACCATGTCAGTGTCAAAGAAATGAGAGCTCTACTGCTGGATCTTTAAGCTTTTCACCCTCTATTCTCCCCAGGGCCTCTCAAGGTGTTTACAGACAATACAACAGTAATGTGGTATATCAACAAGCAAGGAGGGACAAGACCCTCCGTTGCCAGTTGGGTCTTCTAGTGTTGGAACTAGCTGTCCAGTATCATGTGATTCTTCAGACAGTTTATATTCCCCAGGTCATAACATTATGGCAGACTCTCTGAGCAGGTCCATAACACAATCTCACGAGTGGATGCTTCACTGGGATGTGTTTCTGGACATTGTCCACCAGTAGGGTACTCCTCAAATAGAACTTTTTGCTTCCCCTCTGAACAGACAGCTTCCTCTTTTTCTATGTCTGAGTCCCAGGTCCTCTGATCTGGAACATGGATGCCCTCTCTTCTTTCTGGAAGGGAATGTTTCTTAATGCCTTTCTTCCCCTTCCCCTCATTCCAGAACTTTTGAATAAACGTTCCCTACACATTAAGCAGTGCAATTCACTGTCTTACTTTAAACATAACAAATTTACTCTGAGTTTTACTGTTATGGTCCTCACGGAGAAAGGAAGTGCTCGCTAAGGGAGGGCACTGCCAAAGTGTGAGTGGTCATAAAATTTGTTGGCCTCTGAATATCTATGAACCAAAACTGTTTTTATGGCTTACTGCCATAGCTTGTCAGGAAATCTCTGGCTACCCCCCTTAATGATCATGAATAGCATGAAGTGGGAGTAAGTGAATGAATAAATAATTAAATATAACAAAATGATTACTACACTGAAAGCCAATCTAGTGCCAGTGAAATGTACCTCTGGGGCACATTCTGCTTAAAACAGGGTATTAGACAGGAGAGACAAAGCCTAACCAGGTACTCAGTGGTTCAAAGGCAATAAGCATGGAGGTATGTTCCAATTTCTGGAAATAAAACACCTCTGAACTGTATGAAGTATGCACGTGAATGTAATGTCTTATTGGATTTGTTATCTTTACTGCTGTTGATCTCGGGTTGTGGCTGAGAAAGGTAAACAGACTAGCCAACTCACTTGGTAAACAAACAGCAGTCAAAAATAAGTAAACTGTCCAGAATTTTGCAGAACATCCCTGATTTTGCCTCATATTTTTGCCCTGTCCATTGTAAAATGTTTGATTTTCTGGTAAATCACTCAGGATCATACCTCGCAACTGTCCAGAATTTCACAAAATGTGCAGATTATTGCCTCATATTTTCGATCTGCTCTTCATAACATCTGTGGTTTTCTGGCAAACCATTGAAGACTGTGCCCACTAAATGGTTGTTGGAGCTGCTCATGCACATCCCCAGGCTGACTTAGCATTACTACTAATGCTCTCATTTCCTGTCTTTTCACTAATACCTCTTTTTTTCCTATCCCTAAACCACTTCAATCCCTTGCACCCTTGCACTTCCTTATCACTCCTGACTATCCGCTAACTATTTACAACACTTGTACTCCTGTCTTAGTGAACATTTACAGAATATCATACTCTACGTGTTCTATAAAGGTGTATATGTTCAGTAAAGTGTAGTTATCTACTTTTACATAATGTACAATTGCTTTTGAAATTTTACTCAACAGACCCACTCTAATATGGCCCATCTGTTTTGTACTTTTCTAAATCTATATGTACTTTGCTATATAATTGTATTATTTTATCCTAATGCATTTATGATATTGTATTGTGCCTGTTGTATAATGCTGTAATTTCTAACTTGTACTTGGAGCTTTTGTCCCAGGGCCTCCACTGAAAATGGGCTACTAGCCCAGTCAGACCTCTCCGGTAAACAAATGTTGAATGAATGAATGAATGAATGAATGAATGAATGAATGAATAAATAAAAGTCATATTCAAAATACAACAGGATGCTCCCAAAATCTTGCTGGTGACTCCCTTTTGACCCAGACAGAATTGGTTCCGTCTTCCCTGCATTTAGCCAAGGGCAATCATCAAAAGTTACTCTTCAACTGACACTGTGGGTGATAGGATTTTGATTCCATACAGACACCTTTTTTTCCTGAGGATGTGCTTAGGGTCCTGCAGGATTCCTGGAAGCCCACAACTAGGAAATCCTACTTATCCAAATGGAAGAGATTTTCTGTTTGGTGTCTTTCTCAAAACCTGGATCCACTTTCTGTGGATATTCCTTTGGTTCTATTTTATATGTGTGAATTGCTCAGTAATGTCTTGGCTTATCTTTCTTTTAAGGCCCACTTATCTATTTCTGCTTGTCTGCCTTTATCACCTCCTTTAGCATCTAGATTTTAGGCTAAACTGTTTCTTAAAGGTGTCCTTCATATTAGGCCTCTCAGGAAGCTTGTCCCTCCTTCCTGGGATCTTAATTTTGTTTTAGAAAAATTGACTCGGGCTCCTTTTGAGCCTGCAGCTTCAGTTTCCTTACAGCATTGGTCTTGGAAGACAGTACTTTTGTTAGCCCTTAGTTCTGCCAGATGGGTGTCTGACATTCAAGTCTTTATGGCCTGTCCTCCTTTTTTAGTGTTCCATAAGGGCAGGGTATCCCTTTGTACTAATCCTTCTTTTATGCCCAAAGTGGTAAAGGAGTTGTCTCTTAATCAGTCTGCTGATTTGCCCACGTTTTCCCTTCTCTGCAATCTGCTAGTGAGAAGGTGCTGCACACTTTGGATGTGCACAAACTACTCGTATTTTATTTGGATAAGACTAAGTCTTTCATAAATCTGAGCAGCTCCTTGTTTCCTTGTATCCTATATCTTTAGGTTTGGCTGTTTCCAATCAAACTATTTCTTCTCGGATTTCTAAAGCCAATTCATTTTGTTATGCCTTCCATGGCAAGAGCTGTTCTTCTTCATTTAATGCTTATTCTACTAGGGCTGTGGCTTCTTCTGGTGCTTTTTTTTAAGGGTTTGGATACTAACTCTGCTCTTGAGGCAGCTAGCTGGACTTCTGTGCATGCATTTACCAAGCACTATAAGTTGGATGTGATAAGAGCTAGAGCTGGTTTTGCCAGGGCCATCCTTCATGGGTTCCTGGAGAGCTCTGCTGGTCCATCCTCCTCCCTCTCTTCTTCCTGAGCTTTTGCACTCTCCGTATTGTAAAGATACTGCAACAGTGAAATGGAAGGACATAGTACAGTTGTGTAAGATCCTACCATAATACTAGTTGTCCTTCTCTTTGCTGTTGCAATATTCACTCCCTCCTTCCCCCTGGTTCTTTTCTGTTCTGGATGTACTGGTTACCTCTTATTTTCCTTGAACTGGCATTCCTACTAGGAGTTCTAAGGATGGTACATCCGGATGTCACCTTTATGCCCAATGCTATATGCATAGAGCATATGTGTGACATATGGCATCCCTTAAAGCAACCTAAAGGCTTTGGTACACTGGGCAGATGTCAGGCCGCTCCTGGCAGGGGATGCCTATTGTAAAGAATACTTTAACAGTGAAGAGAAGGACATCTGCTGTTATGGTAAAATCTTACAGAACTGTACTTTCTTGGGTATACGAGACTAAAAAGGGTAAGGGGAAAAACGAATACCCAGAAAGATGCTTTTCACAAAACATTTACTAAAAAATACAGAAAGTGCAATAAGGGTGCCATCATGGCTACATAAAGATGAAATTCCACAATAAGGTATATAATTTTCAGGAATCTGGTCCAAAAGACCATGCTTAGTTGGTTTTACATTATTAATAAATGGGAAAGAAATGTACCTGACAAGTACTATAATACAAACACTAGGCCAAAAAATACTTTCCTCAAATGAAGTTAGCATTTACCATTTCACAGAGCTGGAGTGCAGGGGTAAATGTCCCTGAGTGAAGGTATGTGGCACTTGGCCTACACAAAAAAAATATATATATATATATCTAAAACATATACAGTGGATATAAAAAGTGCACACTCCCTTGTTAAATTCCAGGTTTTTTGTGATATGAAAAAATGAGACCATAATAAAGCATTTCAAAACTTTTCCCACGTTTAATGTGACCTATAACCTGTACAATTCAATTGAAAAACAAATCTGTTGGGGGAAAATATAAAAACTAAAAAACGTACAATAAGCTGGCTGCATAAGTGTGAACACGCTTAAACTAATACTTTGTTGAAGCACCTTTTGATTTAATTACAGCATTCAGTCTTCTTGGGGAGGAGTCTATCAGCATGACACATATTGACTTGGCAATATTTATTTTATTTATTTATTTATTTTATTTTACATTTGTTGACCGGGCTAGTCTAACTGGATATATGTCCATTTTCAGTAGAGGCCCGAGGAGAAAAGCTCCAAGCATTAGTAGTGACAAAGATTACAAAATATAGTAATAGTCAAAACAAATTACAGGACATTGTTACATTGAGGTTGACATAAGTTATTTAGAGTCCTTAGTAGGTTAACACACAGATCAAATAATGTGAGCAAAAATTTGAGAGAGAGCAATCAAAAAAGCAAAAACAATATTGAATTGTAAAAAAAAAAAGGTTTACAGGTATGTGACATAGAACAGTGGGGTATAGAAGTGTAAGGAGAGCAAAAAGGGGAAGGAGACAACAGTCAGGGTATATCAGTCTGGGTTAGAGCAGGGACAAAGCCAGTGATTTTTAAGATATTCTTTAAGATGCTTTTTAAAGAGATGAGTGGAAGCAAGAGATGAAAGTTCACTAGGAAGCTGGTTCCAGCTTTTTCCTACTGTGTTGGTGAAAAGTGAGTCCCCAGGTTTGTTTTTAGATTTAATAGTGGAAACTAGAATTTTGTTAGCTGAGCATAGAGTTGCAAGATTTTTGTAGGGGGTAATCAGCTTAGTAAGGATTGGGGTATTATTAGGGTGATAAAGGATCTTTTGGGTGATAACAAGTTGTTGACAAAGTAGTAGGTTCTGCAGTTCTAACCATCCCAGTTGTTTGAGGTTATGACAGTGGTGAGTTCTGAAAGGGGTGCCAGTGGCAAATCTGGTTATGCTATTGTAACTAGTAGAAAGTTTGGTGAGGTTGTTTCTAGATAGGTTGGTATATATTGCAGAAGCATAGAAAAGGATAGAGATTAGGCGAGTCTGGGAAAAAGTGATTCTGGCTGAAGGGGTAAGGAAGGGTTTGATTCTGTAAAGGGTGCCTAGTTTTTTATTGACAGACTTTATAGTAGCATTAATATGGTCATCATAGCTAAGGTTGTTATCAATTATTACTCCCAGTAGACGGGTTGTAGTGTCAGGAGATATGTTAGTTCCATTGCTAGAGGTGACTGTGAAGTGTGGATGAGGTGACCTATGAGTAGGAGCAAAGAGCAGTAATTTTGTTTTTTGGGGTTTAAAAGGAGACAGTGTTGCATAAACCAATTTTCAACACTGTTAAATACTGTTTGAGTGAAGGACTGGAGAGAGGTTATGGACTTGGCTGAACAAATTAAAGTCGAGTCATCTGCATATTGTATGCAGGTGGCTTGAGGAATTTTGGCATGTAGATCATTAATAAACAATGAAAAGAGAAGGGGTCCTAATATAGAGCCTTGTGGTACTCTAATGTTCACAGGGAGGGAAGAAGAAAGAGTATTGTCCCAAAGTACTGCTTGTTGTCTGTTTTCAAGGTAGGATTTAAACCAATGTAGTGCTTGTGTATTGAGTGATTGGGCTTTTAGTATGTCAATAAGCAAGTTATGGTTCACCATATCGAAGGCTTTTGAGAGGTCAATAAACAGTGCAGAGGAGAAAGTATTATTATTATGATTTTTGTTTATGGAGTCAGAAAATGATAGCAGGGCAGTTGATGTGCTATGCAATGGTCTAAAACCATGCTGGAAGTCTGCAAGTAAATTGTTATGGAGAAGGTGGGCTAGTAGTTGTTTATGTATGCACTTTTCCATTATTTTAGCTATTGGAGAGAGTCAGGCGATAGGCCGAAAGTTGGAGAGCTCGGTAGATGATCCACCTTTGTGTAGAGGGATGATGTGAGATACTTTCCATATGGAAGGGATTTTGCTTTCTAAAATTGTTCTGTTTATAAGGATGGAGATGGGATAGGCGATTTCTTTAGCTGCAATTTGCAGGAATTCTGCTGGAAGACAGTCAGCAGAAGGGGAGCATGGTTTAAGTTTTTGAAGGAGGTTGCAAATGAGGGATGTGGATACAGGTTGAATATGAAAGGTTGGAGTTGCAGTATTATTGGTATGTAATGGTGTTGTGGTGATGGGTGGTAAAGTATTAGCTAGGGTTAGAATGGCTTCTGTAAAATAGTTATTAAAGGCATCAGGTATCGGGTTAGAGTTACTAGAGTTACTAGATTGCGAGGGCATTTATTTTATTTTATTTATTTTATTGACATTTGTTTACCAGGATTGTCTGACTGGACAGCAGGTGTCCTTTTTCAGTGGAGTCCTGGAGAGAACTCTACAAGGTTACATATCATGCAATTTAGAAGAAGAAAAAAACTGTTACAATATATGTAGGTGAGCCTAAGTACATTATATATACAATCAACTTCATAGAAGAATAGAAAAAAAGAAGAAAAAGTATGATAGGTAATTACATTGAGTTAAATCTGCATAGGGTGGAGTATAAGGCTGTGGAAACCTGTTCAATAGGGGTGGCTATGAATAGTAATAGTGTAGTAGAGGTGGGTTCAGGGAGGGTCATTGCAGTTACATAAATGGTTTTCATAGAGTTGTGATCTGAAGAGTTGTTTGAATGTGGTAGAGTGGTTTTGACTTCTGAGGTGTGGGGGTAGTGTGTTCCATATTTTTGCAACTTCATAAGGGACTAGAGATTTCCCTGAGCTATCTTTACATGGAATGATTTCTACTAGGGCTTTGTTAGTAGATCAAAGTTCCCTTTTATTACTATGGTAGTTTAGTAGGCCTGTTAGGGCAGGGTTTTTGTGAGGATAGTACAGTATTTGATGGACTAAAATGAGTTGGTGGTAGTGAAGTATGTTAGGGAATTTTAGCCAGTGTAGTTTATGTAGGGATTAGCAGTGGTGAGAGCATGATTTAGCACTAGTTGCAAACCTAGCTATTTTGTTGTAACATGTAGAGAGTTTGTTATGGTCAGTTTTACTTAGATTTATTAATAATGGGGATGCATAGAATAGGGTTGATATGAGATGATTTCTGGCTATGGCAGTTCTGGAACCAGGGGCTAGGAATTTGTTGCTACGATAAAGGCAGCCTAGATTTTTGAGGACTTTGGAGATGGTTAGGGATATGTATTTATTGAATTTAAATTGGTGGTCAATTGTAAGTCATAGTAGTCTGGCCTCAGAAACAGGAGTTATGAGAGTCTTATTGGCTGAAAGAATGAAGAAGGTTGGATCAGAGGTCTTTGGTTGAATAGCATTAGTTGTGTTTTTTTAGGGTTCAGTATTAGCTGTGAATTGTTTAGCCAGTTTTCTATTTCTGAGAATGATTCTTGAGCTTGGATTTGTAGCAGTTGGAAATTGGGTGCAGAGCAGATCAGGATAGTGTCATCTACGTATTAGATAATGTTGGACTTTGAGGTTGCTAACTGGAGTGGGTTTGTAAAGACACTGAATAGAAGGGGACCAGTATTGAACCTTGTGGTACACCACATTTGACTAGGAGAGGGGAGGAAAGGGAGTTGTGCCATTTAACAGACAGAGTGGTAGCTTAGGTAGCTACAGAACCATTGTAGTGTAACATTATCAAGGTTCATTCTGGAAAGGGAGGATAGCAGTTTACTGTGTGAAACCATATCAAATGTCTTTGATAAATCTAGGAAGGTGGCAGAAACAAGTTGCCCTTGGTTTCTGTATGTGTTTATGGTATTGGTGAAGTTAATGAGGGCAGTGGTGGTGCTATGGCCAGGTCAAAATCAGTGTTGAGTTTGTAAAAGTAGGTTGTTGGGGATGGATACATCTTTCTAGGATTTTTGATAGGGGTGAAAGAATCGAGTCACCCCACAGATTTTCTATTGGATTTAGGTCTGGGCTCCGTCTGAGCCATTCCAAAACTTTAATTTTCTTCTGGTGAAGCCATTCTTTTGTTGATTTAGATGTATGCTTGGGGTCATCTTTCTAATAGACACCTGAAGGTTATGGGCTAGAAGTGAGTGGTATTTGGAACTGTTCAATATTCCCTCCATCTTGACTAAAGCCCCAGGTCCTGCTGAAGAAAAGCAACCCTAAAGCTTGATACTGCCGCCACCATGCTTCACCATGGGGATGGTGTTCTTTTGGTGATCTGAAGTGTTGTTTTTGCGCCAAATGTACCTTTTGGAATTATGGCCAAAATGTTCAACCTTGGTCTCATCAGACTATAACACATTTTCTCACATACTTTTGGGAGACTTGATGTATTGTTTTGCACATTTTAGCCAGGCCTGGATGTTTTTCTGTGTAAGAAAAGGTTTCCGTTTTGCAACCCTACCCCATAGTCCATACATATGGAGAATACGGGAGATTGTTGTCACATGTAGTACACAACCAATACTTGCCAGAATTTGGGACATTCCTAGAACTCCTTCAGTGTTGCTCTAGGTCTCTTAACAGCCTCCCTGACCAGTTTTTGTCTTGTTTTTTCCTCAGTTCATCAGCTCTTTGCAACATCACTGTCGTCCCATATTTTCTCCACTTTTTGATGACTGTCTTCACTATGTTCCATGGTATATCCAATGCTGTGGACATTTTTTTGGACCCTTCTCCTGACTGATTCCTTTCAACAATGAGATCTCTTTGATGCTTTGTAAGCTCTCTGTGAACCATGGCTTTTGCTGTAGCAGGCAACTGAGTAAATGTCAAGAAAATCCTACTAGGACAGCTCAACTTTATTTGGGGTTAATCGGAGTCTCTTTAATTGATGGCAGGTGTGTACCCAAGAAGAATAAATGCTGTAATTAAATCAAAAGGTGCTTCAACAAAGTATTAGTTTAAGGGTGTGCACACTTATGCAACCAGCTTGTTGTACATTTTTTATTTTTTATATTTTTTCCCTAACAGATTTGTTTGTTTTTCAATTGAATTGTACAGGTTGTAGGTCACATTAAAGGTGGGAAAAGTTTTGAAATGATTTATTGTGGTCTCATTTTTTTATAGCACAAAAACCTGGCATTTTAACAGGGATGTGTACACTTTTTATATGTACTGATCAATCTAAAAAAAAAAAAAAAACAAAATACTGCCCCCACACACCTCCTGCTACTAATGTATACCAACTCTGAGATCACACAACAGTGAGAAAAGGGCACATTCCCAATCCCTACTGTACTACAATCTTTCACTAAGTAATGCCAGCATTCTGGGATCATATGACTGTTCAATCGCTTATGCTGGCATTATATTCAACCAGTGGTCTGGTTCTTATATTTGTGTACCCACACACACACACACACACACACACACACACACACACACACACACACACACACACACACACACACACACACACACACACACACACACAGACACAGATACACACACACACACACACACACACACACACACACACACACACACACACACACACACACACACACACACACACACATTTCCCAGAAAGTGCAGTCATGGTTTTTGTGACAGACTATTCTTTTTGAAGTAGTTTTGATTGTACTGGTATGGAGCCATTTGTTACTCTATTTTTATTTCTGAATAAATGTATTTAAATTAATACAGCTAATATACGCTAAATTAATTGTAAGAATTTATTTTCCTGAGAAATGTCTCACCTTTTTGTGGCCTTTGACTGGCATCCTACACCATATTTTAGTTGTATTCATTTCTGGTTCTCTTATTTGTGGTTATTGTGATGATATGAGGTAGTGCCATCTGTGCCAGGGAGAGTAGGGCAGTGCATGTGTAACATATGCCAACATAGCTAGGTGGCGTTTTCTAAAGAATTTTATGTCATTTGACTGTCACACTGATTTGTACAGATGCTTGTGTTAAAAATGTATTTGTAAAGATGTTTGTATTAAAAATGCACCAACAGTGGGTCCTGCTGGACAGAATAGAAATATAAATGTATGTCACAAACTATTATTAACTAATTAAATGTATATGTTTTAATAAAGAATTTGGGAAGGGAAAAGGTTAATCTCAGTCCAGCTAATTTTGAAAAATAGCTTGAAAATTAAATGGATTGGTCTAGTCCATAAAGATTTTATCTTACAGGTCTGATTGCAGCCAGAGACAAAAATGCCTGGGCAAACCAGGACTAGGAATCTTACTGTATTATCCTTAGAGTGAAATAATTGCTACCCTGGAAATGTGCAAGTTTTTGAAATTTTTTGTAGCTTTCAGATGCTGCAACAGATCTTGGGAAAGCTTTGGACATGTATTGTACCACAGTCAGGTGACTAGATGTGATATCATTCTATAACATACCTCTCAACTGTCCCTGATTTTGACCCAAATTTTAACTCTGTCCCTCTTAATTCCTCCTCAAACTAGTGACTTTTGGAGTAAAGGTGGTGAATTACACTTAATGAATAATGACAATAATTAAGAGTTATAAACTTCTTTTACTTCAGAAAATGTGTATTAATTCATATGCTCTGATTTTGTCAATGTTTCAAGTTAATAGCACTAATATTTTAAAAGTGCCCCTGATTTTTTCTTGACTTGTCCCTGATTCTGTTGAAATTTGTCCCCAAATATTTGAGAGGTCTGTTCTATAATCAGCAGTGACATGATTCTTTAAACATTAGTGAGAGATATGAAGGAAAAGCAGCACTTTGTTTTATTAGAACCTGACAGAAAAGATCTCTCACAGATATCTCAAGCAACCTCACACCTCATCTTGCCTTGCTGTAATAAGTAACTTAGATACAGAACAGATTAGTTAAGTATTGTTTTTCTGCATCTGTGTAAATCTGTCCAATTGTGTTATTGTTACATCTGCTGTAATTGAATCTCTGGTGTTTATTGTAACTAGATATTCAGTATTCTCATGTTTTCTGTTTTATTAATTACAATTAAATATTTTTATACCTTTCATTGTGGCTGCTCTTTCAGAGAATACTTTTAACATCTTGAGCACTTATGCTTATTTTAGTGAGACTGTAGCTGCTCCTGAAAGCCTTGCTGCTTTGGTCAAATTCTACCATTTGTATTAGTATTAATTTTATGCGGTATAATTGGGTAGCCTTGTAAGAGCCTTAGAGTAGCTGACTAACTGGTGGCTGCGTAATTACCTTATAATTTGGGCAGAGTGTAGAAGCTGGTAAACCTATGCCAGCTTTTTCCCGTGTGTGTGTGTGTGTGTGTGTGTGTGTGTGTGTGTGTGTGTGTGTGTGTGTGTGTGTGTGCGTGTGTATGTATATATATATATATATATATATATATATATATATCTGGGTACCTATCAGTTCACCGAGTCAAAACATCGACACTCACATCTTCGACGCCAAATCATCGACACTTCATAACATCGATGTTTCAGGTAAGCGATCTTCCCCCTCACAGGACCCATGGTAGCACTCGTTTCACTATTAAAAAGGTAAGGACAACGCTGTCAGGGTAAATTTTAAAGAATGACGTAAACCTTACGCGTTATAACAGAGAAACGAGTGCTACCATGGGTCCTGTGAGGGGGAAGATCGCTTACCTGAAACGTCGATGTTATGAAGTGTCGATGATTTGGCGTCGAAGATGTGAGTGTCGATGTTTTGACCTGTCGGTGAACTGATAGGTACCCATATATATATATATATATATATATATATATATATATATATATATATATATATATATAGATATATATATATATATATATATATATATATATATATATATATATATAGATATATATATATATATATATATATATAGATATATATATATATATATATATATATATATATATATATATATATAGATATATATATATAGAGAGAGAGAGAGAGATGTGTGTGTGTGTGTGTGTGTGTGTGTGTTGTTCACCTTTTCCTCAGAGGAATTAGAAGCCCATCTGGAGTTAGAGACTTGAACTGCAGGTCAAATGTTTGGAATTACAATCAGGGGAGAGACTGCAGCAGGCAAAACATATGGAATTAGAATCAGCAGAGAGACTGCAGCATTTGGAGGCTGAAGAAAATGAGAAACAGCACCAACATGAGAGAGCGAGATGCTAACCTTTCATCATGGTCATGGAGGTAATGGTGAAGGGAATAACTAAACCCCAGAAGCAATAAAGATCAGTAAATTTCTTCCACAGTTTACAGAAGGTGATGATTTTGATAGCTTTATTCATATATTTGAAAGAGTATGTAAACAGTATAATGTTGACCAAGGGCTCTGGGCATGGTTCCTGACCCCTTTTCTCCGTGGTAAAGCTGTAACTGCTGTTTCTAAATTGTCTGATACCGATTGTTTAAGCTATGATAAAGTTAAACAATGTTTATTGGAACTAGTGTACGTGATTATATTGCTGAGTTAAGCATTTATTTTCATAGATGGGTGAATGGGTGTCAGGTCACCACTTTTGAAAGGCTGGCAGACCTTTTGGTTATGGAACAATCCCTTAGCACTTTGTCTGATGACATGAGAATCTGATTTGCAGACCAGGAGTGTAACTCTGCAGATGAACTGGGGAAAAGGGGGGTCTCTACTTAGCAAGCAGGACATCACTGCACAAGAAGGGGCTACCTAGTGCTGCACATGAATATAAGGGAACCCATTGTGGGCAGCCTAAACCACCCCAACAGAGTTCAATGTGTTTCATTAACTTTCAGAATGTGTATATTCTGGGCCAACCAGTACAGCTTTACCTTGTCTGACCCATTTCAGTAATGGTAATTCTTTTAACCCCTGCTATGGATAAACAAGAACTGAAATAGGCCAGGACTTTTCTTTGAAAGGAAGTAAGCTTCTTTACTAAAAAAACTAGAAGTACAGCCATTATTTATATCACATGTTTCTATAGGGGAAGACAAGATTTCAGCTCTGCAGGTCTGATGGTTATAAATGGACAGACCCTACAAACTGTAATCAGTATCTTTTCTTTCTATTTTTTTTTAAGCGTAATTGTAAGAACTACAAACATTCATGCATTTGTAATTACAGATAACTGGTCTCTCTCACACACATACATACACACGTACAAACACACATACACACACACGTACAAACACACACACACACACACACACACACACACACACACACACACACACACACACACACACACACACACACACACACACACACACACACACACGTCACAACAAATGCCATACATTATAATTGCAGACCACAAATAATTAAAAGGGTTAGGAAAGAGCTGTGCTATTAAAATAATCTTTAAAACATGTTTGCATGCTTGATCATTGTCTCTTTAAGCTTTAACAACCCGAATAAGAAACGTTTATTGTAACCTGCCTGGCAGCAGCAGATGAAGAACAGGTATTATAACAAATTTCTACCCACATCACCATTTAAAGCAATGCTATTCATCAATTGTTTCTGCCTGAGCAGCAGTGAGTAACAGTCTAATCAATAATTATCCATTGGGTAATATATCAGGTGCAGTATCAGAGCTGCTCCTGCTCCTTGTAGCCTAGCTGTGATTGATTATATAACCATCTGGAAGCACAAAGCTGATATAAGTATACTTTTCTGCACTGCATCTGTTTCAGTGATGGTAAACAAAACTGTACTGTATTTATTTATTTGCTTGATCGAGTGTTGCTGGTCTCTGTCTGCATTTTGTTAACACAACTGTACTACATTTATTCATTTCCCTGATTGAATATTGCTGATCACTATCTGCATTTTGTTCAGCTGGTTTAACATTGGGGGTTGCTTTACAGTCTGTGAAGCCAGCCTATCCAAGGTGTGAGCTAGTAGTCAAACCACTTTTGTGTTATCTGATTGCCTGAGGGTCTTTCCTTTTATACTACTGGTATAAGGAGTTACACGTCTGTGAGACTGTGTCAGTATAAGAGCTGCTCTTACTCCTTGTAGCCTGGCTCTGATTGATACTATAACCATCTGGATACACAAATCTAAGTATACTGTTTTTGCACATGATCTGTTTCAGTGATAGTTAACAAAACTGTACTGCATTTATTTATTTGCTTGATTGTAAAGTTTCTGGACTTTGTCGGCATTTTGGTTTTCCCCACCCTGCTACCCAAGTGTTGTTGTTTTCTTAAACTTGGTGGCTTTGGAATTGCCTGCCACTGCTGAAAATTTGATTTTGGACACTCCTCCAGGTCCCAACTCATTTGATCATTCTACTGTGTACAGAGAGAGCACCTGGAAAGGCCAACCCCCCTTAGTTTCCTAATCTTGAATTATCTTGTTTCCTCCCTCTCCATCAAAAAAGAATGCACTTTATTCAAATGATTTTACTGCAATTGTGTTCTTCCTACTTTATTACCTTATTTTGCTTTCCTGCTTGCTCTTAAGTGTTCAAGTGGCTTTATGCTGCTGCTTTTATTACTGTGTGTTAGATTAAATTTAATTTGACTGTTATTCTAAGCCTCTTAGTTTTGGTTTTAGCACTTGGGCTTCAAGCCAGTTATTTTTCATTTAAGAAGGTTTTAGTGGCCTACACTCTTGTGGACAAACCCTTATCAAAACCCTCTCTCCATAAGTTTATCCAAATTTCAGAACACTATGGACAATTCCCATTAGTTTCTCCTGTCAGCCTGGTCCACATGGCCATATTGAGACAGTGTAACAACTGCCTCATGTTCACTGACAACCCTCTTCTTCTAGCACATAATTATTCTACTTATTAGAAAGGCATCTATATCAGTAGCCTGGAATCCATGCTCTCTCACACCACAGTCAGTACTCCTGACAAAGAGGAGATTGCCAGCACAAATACCACACACCCCACATCACATAGCCCAGCACAACACACACCCACCTATTCAGAGGTCCTCATTAAAAACTTACCCAAACAGCAGAGCCCTCCCAGACACACACACAGACATTACACACACAGCACCAAACACATCACAGACAGCAGACAACACACCAGTGTCTTGCACACACAGCCCATAAGGCATAACGATAAATCAAACATACAAGTCATTGGCAACTCAATTGTGAGAAACACCAGTGTCCCTCTCACCAGGCTCAACAAGGAGAAGATCATGGTCAGTTGTCTGTCAGGTGCCAGAATTCACCACATCATGCACACACTTAGTCTTTTCGCAACAGGTACAAGTATGACTCTGTCATTGTCCATGTTGGTGTGAATGACTTGAGACATACCTCCCTGGACTATATGAAGAGAGACATGATTGAGTTCTCAGTGTGCGTGTCCCAGGCAGGTATGACCCTAGCCCTAAGCGACATCCTACCTTCACCAAGAATGATACCACAGTACCAACAAAAATTAATTGACTTCAACAATTGGCTTAGTTTCTGGTGGCATTCCAAGGGGATCCTTTATCTGTCTGCATGGGATGACATGTTTGACAGGCCTCGAAGCTTTGCCAGAGATGGCCTCCACCTGTCACCCCTGAGATTCTGGATTCTATCCAAAGCTCTTGCCTCCACTATTGTGCCTTTTTTAGGCAATGTCCCAAAGATAAATCTTCCAACATAAAAGATATGTCAAAACGCAAATTGAAGATCACACAGCTTAATTCTAGGAACCTTAACCTGAAAATGCACTCACTGGAGGCTCTCATTGCACTGGAAGATGCTGACATCTGTGCAGTCATGGAAACTTGGTTCAGGGGAGCGGAGTGCACCCCTACCTTACCAGGCTATACTTCATTCCACACATTCTAACCCCAAAATGAGATCAGGAAGACTAAGGGTGGTGGAGTCTCTATCTTCATTAAAGATAAGCGCACCTCCAGACTGGTTTGCCAGCATGATGCACTAAAGAAAAAACTCCCTTATCAGCCTCAACAAAAAGTTGAGATACCTCATCAAATCCCCTAAAGCTAGCTATGAAAACAGAATTGCAGCAGATAGTAAAGACAACCACAAGGCCTTCTATAGTTATGTAAATAATCTTCATGTCAATACCCAGATTTGCTCTGAGCTACTGCACAATGGTACCTCCTATACTGAGACAACAGATATTGCCAGTATACTGGCCGACAGATTCAGTGCCAACTTTACCCGCCCCACCCAAGGACTGATCACAATACCAGTAGATTGCCAGGCACCCAGTATTATTGCTGCACAGGTTAAAACAGCACTGTCCAAGGCCAATAATATAGCTTCTGAGACCTGACAGTATCCCTGGTTGTGTACTACATGAACTACAGAGTGAACTGGCACCACACCTGTGTTCCCTGTTCAATCACAGCCTCACCTCAGGCTTTGTCTGAACTGAATGCTGCACTGCTACAGTGAAAGTAGCTGACTCCAAGTCAGACTACCGACTAGTCATGAGTGGAGTCCCACAGGGTTTGGTCCTGGGTCCTCTCCTGTTTGGTATCTACTTCTCTGAAGTCCAGGCCAACACAAAGGGACTCTGGCCAAGGGCGCCCGCAGGCAGGTGCAAGGGGGGTGCACTTGCACCCCCCTGGAATCGGCTACGGCTAGAGAATTACAAAGAAAGTTTTTTTTTTTTTTTACGTACATTCTCCTTTAAGAAGAAAGAAGTCCAAATAGTCCAGTCGCAGGCGTGCTGACATCATCGCTGTCAGTTAGAGGTTTGTGAGCGGGAACTCAAACAAACAGAAGATGGGAGCGGGACCTGACGACTGGACACTTAGCAAGCGGGAGCTGAAACGAACGGAAGGAAGATGGGGACACTTTCAGGTAGAGGTGTGTGTGTGTGTGTGTGTGTGTGTGTGTGTGTGTGTGTGTGTGTGTGTGTGTGTGTGTGTGTGTGTGTGTGTGTAAAATGCCCCAGGTGTACATGGTGGTGGGTAGTGAATAAGGCTTGAACCCTGTACCTTGGGCCCAAGTGGCAAGAGCCTGAATTCCCTACCCACCACCATTTGTAAAAATGTTGCAGGATTTTCCCTCATACTTTTTCTGTTCCTCATAAAATCTGTGGTTTCTGCATTTGTGTCCTTGTTGCCTGACAGCTACATGTTCTCTGGTTTTATTCTTGGCTGTCTAGAGTGTTTCTCCCTGGGCCTCTGCTAAAACTTAGCTTTTTTTTTTTTTTTTTTTTTTTTTTTTCTTCAAAGTCAGACTTTCCTGGTTAACAAAAGTTAAAAAAAATGGACACACTTGTCAGACTTCATATTCTGCAGAAAGTGCATGGTAACAAAATCTTTTATTCTAGCAATTTTCTAAGTGTACAAGATGGATATTTGAAATGTATCCCTGTGTTTGGGACTGTATCCCCCCCCCCATTATTGGCTTCGTCCAGGTTTTGTGCTAGGGTTGAGAGTTATGGTAAGAACTGAATTCACTGAATATGTTTGGGGGCTGTATTCACCCAGTATTGGCTTTGTTTAGGTAGTGTTTGGGACTGTATTCCCCCCATTATTGGCTTCATCCAGGTTTTGTGCTAGGGTTGAGAGTTATGGTAAGAACTGAATTCACTGAATATGTTTGAGGGCTGTATTCACCCAGTATTGGCTTTGTTCAGGTATTTATTGGCTTCATCCAGGTTTTTTGCTAATGTTGAGAGCTATGGTAAGAACTGATTTCACTGAATATGTTTGGGGGCTATATTCTCCCATTACTGGCTTTGTCCGGGTGTTATTTGCTAAGAGGTTGAGAGCTATGGTGAGAACTGAATTCACTGAATATTTGGTGGTTGTAGTAGTCACCTATTATTGGCTTTGTTCAGGTCTTTTGTGCTAAGAGGCTGACAGCTGTGCTATGGTGAGAACTGAATTCACTAAATGGTAGCTATTTAAGTTTCAGTCTTCCTATTTCACAAAACAGTTGATTTGGCGTAGTGGTATGTTGCTCTGACTGTTTTGCACGGGGTCCCCCTGGGATCAAGACGTGGCAGTGAAATGTATGGTGGTAACGCAGCATTTTATTCTTGCAACTTTCAAACATTATACAAGCAATGTTTAAAATGTGTCCCTGGTTTTTGGCCTTTTGTCCCCCCCCCCCCCCAATAAATTTTGGCTTTTTCCAGATTTCTTGTGCTGAAAAGTTCAGAGATACAGCTGAGTGTCGAGTAGATTTTACAAGGAGCTGAGAGCTGCAGGGGAGCAAAAGTTTAGTGCTGCTTGTGTTTATTCTGCTTGCATTGTTAATAGCACAACAGATAGTGTACTTGCTTTAGATGCTGAAGGCTGTGGGTTCTACTCCCACAGTAGGTAAATGCATTGCTGATGCTGTATTGTGTTGTAAAGGGGGTGGATGCTGCAGTCTTTTTGGCAAAGATACCTAGTAACTATGAACCTGTTAACAGTTTGCTATCCGTTCCCTATTGCGGTATTACTAGCTTTTCATTTTTTTATTGCATGCAGCAAAAGCAATTTATTCTTCAAGAGTAACAGGCACTTTATTTGTAGATTAAACAATGACATATAAAGTGTTTGCTAGCAGCAACCTCTTTATTAGTTACAAATTTTTTCAATGTGGAGTTTACTACTTCAGAGATTGTGTATTTTTTACTGATACTGGTGGACTTGAGTAGACTTTTTATGATGGAAATGTTCTGAATTGGGCAGTTTTGTCATTAGTGGATGCTTTTTGTTTCATTGTTTACTGGAAAAATGTTCAAAACAATAAATTTAAAATGCCCTCTAACAACTGTACTGTATTGTACAAGGAATATAATGTAATACAGTCAGGAAGGTGTATCAAAGAGCACGTGTATGTTATGTTGAGGGGCCTATGATTTTGTAGACAGCCCAGAGTTAATATTTGCCATTGGCAAAATGTATTTTCTCTGAAAGTGGGTTTCAGTGCTGTTTCAATGCATGCGAGTTTCAAGAGCAGAGAAGTTTTAATGTTGGTCTATTTTCATTGTGAGACTGCATTGCTTTAACAGATATGTATTAGGGTTTGTGCTGTAAAATGCAAAATAAAACTTTCAAATGAAATCCTAAATCATCGCAGAAGTAAAGCAGTATGCACATTAGTGTTTATGATAAATGGGGCAAAATAACCAAGGAATGGGACATTGGAATGGCTGCAGGGGGGAAGCTCCATTTGACCATGATTTTGTGAGTGGGGGTAGCAAGCTCAGACAGCCCCGGTTGAACTATACCTCTCAGTTGTCCATATCTTTGCAGAATGAATAGATATTTGCTGCTTATTTTTGGTTTGTTCTCAAATTTGTGATTTTCTAGCAAATCATTTAGGAATGAAGCCATTAAATGACAGACATTGAGTTTCAGATGTCATAACCTTCAGAAAAATGCATGCTAATGCAAGACTGTCTTTACGTTTATACAAGAGCAATTTTTAGTAGTGTTTGTATGTTCCCCAATATATTTGGCCTTGTTCAGATTTCCTGCATTAAGAGGTTGAGAGGTACGTGCAAATCACTTTGTAGATTAGGAATATCCAAACATCTCAATTGTCCCCAATTCTGGCTCAAAATGTTGCTCTCCCCTAATAATCCCTCCTCCAAAATGGCAATTTTGGAAGAAAATGTGGAGGGTTTACAATTATATATAACTGTAATGATCACTTATAGATTACCTTTATTTCAGAAATGCATGTGGATGCTCTTATTTTGTTAGCTGCTTCAAGTTAACTGTTAATATTAAAAAGGTGTCCCTTTTTTGACAGGTATTTTTGCATCACATTTTGGTCCATTTTTCATAAAATTGTGGTTTTCTGGCAAATTAGTGGCAAGTCATTAAAGATTGAAGTTAGAAAATAATGGCAGACATTTGAGTTTCAGATTTCATACCCTTCAGAAAACTTGTACGAATGCAAGATCTACCTGTTCTATTTAAGTTATAAGAGCAATATTTAAAAATTGGCCTTATTTTTGGGCTTGTCACACTTCTAGTTCTATGTATGGCTTTGTCCAGATTTCTTGCTCTGAAGTTGAGAGGTATAAGTGTCAGATCCATCACTGTCAGCCAAAGACATTTCAAATTGTGACCTACTTATTGCACCCCACTCCCCATTGTAGTGGCTCTGGATGTGTCCATGGAAGGCAAGGAGCAGTTATGCAGTGTAAGTGTGCAGAGTATTCCCCCATCCAAAGTAGATCACAAATACGACCGTGGCTTTTCATCTGTCCTTGATTTTGCAAAATGTTCTGGTTTTCTATCAGATTTTTGCACTGTTGATTTATGCTTCTTATTCTGGAACTGTATGCTGTCACAGTGCCCTGTTGCTCTGTTTGTTTAAGTAGCCATGGTTTAATGAACATCAGATAAGCTTGTCGGAGATTGTAAGATGCAAGTAAGCTTTAGTAAGCTTGTCGGATATTGTAAGATGCAAGTAAGCTTTAGTAAGTATATTGTTAAAGAATTACCAGCATTGAAAGCCTTTTCGTTGTTGCCATGCAGAGAATATTTACATGACTAGATAATGTATAAGCCTTTGGTATTGAAATGCATATGACAGTATTTTATTTATTTATTTTATTTGCAGTTGGTTTGCCAGGATAGTCCATTGGGCCAAATGAACCCATTTTCAATGGAGTCCTGGGGAGAAAAGCTCCAAAACTAAGTAGGTTATTAATAGATATACAAATTATACAATTACACAGAAGTTAATCATACAAGAAATAACAATTTGAAAATAATACAACTAGAGCGAGTACAATCTAGTGATGAAATTAATAGGTAATACAGACTAAAGGGAAATTTAGCACAAAAGCACTGAGAAATAACAACATATTTGGAAGCATTTCATGACAATATTGAGGAATAATAACATATTAGGAAGCAATGCACAAAGTACTGAGAAGCAATAACGTATTAGGGAAGCAATACTTGGGAAGTGTGGCCTAGTATATTCTTTCTGATTATTGTAGGAATAATAATATGTATGAGTTAGGGTGGGTAATTAGGAAAGTTGCAGGAGGAAACAGAGGAAGAAAGAAGATGGAGTTTGCAAGTGTTAGTTATGTGGGGTGGGAGCAAGAGCATTCCCACTGGGATACTAGATGTGAGTGAAGAGATCTTTTAAATATAAAATGGTTGGGGTGGTGCGAATGGAAGGTGGTAGGGAGTTCCAAAGGCATGCAAGGCCATAAGACAGAAGATTTTTGCCTGGGGGACTAGTTGGTTTATATACTTCTAATAGATTTTGATTGTTGGACCTTAATACTCTTGCAGGAAGGTGCATTTTAAAGGCTGATGAAAGGGAGGGACAAAGGGAGGGGTTGAAAATGAGCTTATGTGCAAGATTTAGTTGAGTATATGTGAGATAACTGGGTAGCTCTAGCCATTTTTAGTTTTTGGAGAGAGGAACAGTGGTGGGTGGAGAACTTGTGGTTGGTAGCGAACTTGGCAATTTTGTTGTTGTAGCAAGATGAAAGTTGTGTTTTTAGAGAGGTCTGTAGATTAGTTAGGAGTGGAGCTCCATAGAGAAGGGAGGGGATAAGAAATGAGGTAGAGGGTGATTTTTGGTAGCAGGTGTAAGGTAATGATTTTGTCGGTAAAGCATACCGGGTTTTCTTGATATTTAACTGTAGGTGGGAGTTGAATTTGAGCTGGTTATCAATTTGGACCCCAAGTAACTTGGTCTCGGACACCAGTTCCAGGGGTAGATTATTTTGTCTAGAGATGTGGAATGTGTTTATATTGAAAGAAGTTGCCTTAGAGGGGGTGAATAACATTAATTTGGAGGCATTGAGTGCTAGGTGATTCCTTTTCATCCATTGCTCAGTTGTTGTAAAAGCATCTTGAGTCAGTTTTAGGAGTGAGGGGATAGAGGTGGCAGCGCAGATAATAGCAGAATCATCGGCATATTGGATGATGTCTGAGAATGGAATAGAGTTGCGGAAATCATTTATAAATATATTGAAGAGAAGGGGACTCAGTATAGAGCCCTGGGGTACCCCAGTAGGAGGAGGTGGCCTTTTTCCATTTGACTGCTTGAGATCTGTTAGATAAGTAGCTGGAGAACCAGTTCAAGGAGGAGGGAGACAGGTAAAGTTTAGTTAGTAGCAGAATGTGAGAGTGTGTCAAAGGCTTTAGAGAGGTCGAGTAGTAGGGTAGAAACAATTTGGCCAGAGTCGCGGGCTTTATTTACAGTTTCAAGGAAGGAGAGGAGGGCGGTCATAGTGCTATGATGTGGTCTGACTCCATGTGTGGGAGTTAGTAGGTGATTATCTAAGAGATGTGGAAGGAGTTGTAGTTGGATACACTTTTCTAGGAGTTTAGAGATGGGGGACAGAATAGCGATGGGGCGGAAATTAGTAACATTGTTGTTGCCACCTTTTATGTAGAGGTATGATAAAGGCCCTTTTCCAGACTTGGGGTACTATACATTCTTGGATAGAGCAGTTGACTAAAATGCTAATAGGGTAAGCGATTGCTTCAGCAGCTTTGCTAAGAAAGTAAGAAGGGATGTTATCAGGAGCATTGGTGCATGGCTTCAGTTTCATAAGGAATTTCTTTATAGTAGAAGTGGGCATAGGTTTAAATGAGAAAAAAGGAGTGTGAAGAGGGAGAATTAGGGGCAGATGAAGCTGATGAAGTAGTAGGAGTAGGAGGAGTGGAGGGATGGGAGTTAGTAGATGGGAATGAGGAAGTAGTAGCAGTAGGGTAGAGAGATGGTTGGGGATGGTAAGGGAGTTTTGGAGAATGTAGTGGTGTTGGAGAAAGATGGCGTTAATTTGGAAATGGATTCAATGAAAAGAGTTAAATTGGGTAGCCAAGTCTTGGTCAGGAGCGTTTGGGTCTGGGGTAGGGGTATCTGGTTTGCTGGGGTTAAGTAGAGTAGAGATACCTTTCCAAAATTTCTGAGGGTTTGATTTTATTATTTTGAAGTGTGGAAAAGTAGTTTTGTCGGTCTAAGATTATGAGCTTTTTTACCTTATTTCGAAGTATTTTATATTCATTGTAATAAAAGGACAGGATTACAGTATTTTCAGAAGCTCATTACATTTTATTGCAGACCAGTGTCTTATAGCAGTGACTGTGTGTTAGTACACTTGTAGTTGGGTCAGGGTGGCTTTAATGGTATATGGTAAATAAGCATTGCTACCTTATTTAAAAGCCAAGCCCTGCAACAACTAGCTCCACACTGAAGTCAAAACACAATAGCTCTGGTGGGTAAATGTACTCTGTAGTAATCAAAAAAGGCAAATGTTTAAAATAACTACAGCTTATGTGCAAACACAATAAGTAGTGATGAAACAATGCTCTGCTAAAAATGCTTTAATGCTCCACATTGCTGAGCTGCAGATCAGTTATCACTGGCTACCAGGATTTCACCCACTTCAGCTCAAGCACGGTGCCGTTCAGTGCAACCTTCCCAGAACTAATTTGTCTGACCAGAATTATTTGGTGTGTGTATAAGAGGGAGGTAGCATACCCCTCAGCTGTCCAGATTTTTGCCCCATATTCCTCCTAAAAAGGATTGAAGTTGCTAAATGAGACATTTCAGTTTTAGATGTCATGTCATTTAGAAAATGCATACCAACACAAATCCTGTTACTCTTGCAATTTTCTAAGTTTCTGAGAGCCATATTTATAATCTGTCCCTATTTATTTTAGGCTTTGTCCAGATTTCTTGCACTAAGGTTGAGGCCTTGAGGGTGTGGTATGTTTGTGAGAAAGTGAAATGCCCAAGTTAGAGTTAACAGGTGGAATTTTCAAGTGCATTTTCAAGGAACTGTGAGTTTTAAGGAAGCTAAGTTCACTGCTGCTCATGCCAAGTCTATTTACAATGTGCAACTGTTTTGTTTAGCAAATGGTATCTCTATTGTGGTATAAAGTTTTAAAGCTATGTTAGTAGCACCACAAGTAGAATACTTGCATCTTAATGTAAAGGCTTGAGGTTCTATTCCTACAGCATATACATTTGTATGCTGCAGTCCTCAGGATGTCCTCCTTTGGATGAGATGCCTAATAACTATGAACCTGTTTTTCAGTTTGTCATCCATTTTCTATTGCAATATACCAGCTTACCATTTTTTAATTTAACATAGGCAATTTATTCTTTGACGGCAACAGGCACTGAATTTGTAGATGAAACACTGAAATATACAGTTGTTTTCTAGCAACAACATCTTCATTAGTTTCAGATATCTTTAATGTGGAATTATTCAGATTACTTTTACTTCAGCAGAGTCACTCAAACAAGTGCTGCTGTATAATACAAGGGATATAATTCAATTATATATTATAATTAATACAATCAGGTAAATCAAATAACTTTTGCATGGCCCTAACGGTGTGCAATGAGCCTATTGCTTGAAAACAGTTCAAAGGTAAATAACCTGCCACTGGCCAGATGCATTTTCTTTGAATGTGGGTTTCAATGCTGTTTCATTGAATGTGAGTTTCAAAAGTAGAGAAGCTTTAATGCCAAGTCTGTTTTCATTGTAAGACCTTTGTTTAGGTTTAGTAAATGTCTCAGTGTTTGGGCTATAATGTTTGAAATAAAAGTTGTAAATGCCTATTGCTTGAAAACAGTTCAAAGGTAAATAACCTGCCACTGGCCAGATGCATTTTCTTTGAATGTGGGTTTCAATGCTGTTTCATTGAATGTGAGTTTCAAAAGTAGAGAAGCTTTAATGCCAAGTCTGTTTTCATTGTAAGACTATTGCTTTGTTTAGGTTTAGTAAATGTCTCAGTGTTTGGGCTATAATGTTTGAAATAAAAGTTGTAAATTAAATCCAACTGCCTGTAATCATTGTAGAACTAAAGCATAAAACAGTATGCACACAGATTTGAACAGTGTCTACAGTAAATGGGGAGAAATAGCCAAGTAATGGGACACTGGAATGGCTGTGTGGGCGGGGCTTGGGTGGGTGGACTTGGGCGGGGCTGTGTTGGCAGGGGGCGGGGTGAGCTATGTGGGTGGGGCTCTAGGTTTGCACCCCCCCCTGCAAAAAATCCAGCGGGCTCCCTTGACTCTGGCTGCCAAAGTTTGCAGATGATTGCAAGTTGGGAACTATTATTAACTCCCCAAGTGATGTTGACATCCTACAGAATGGCCTCACTGAGACTTAACGACTGAATACCTTGCATGCTTTGCACTTCACATTCCGTAACCTTTGCACAAATTCTGCCTTATTTAATTTTATTTTTCAGTTGCGTGGGTTTCTTTCATGCGTGACCCCCACCCCCACTTGGGATTAACTACAATACACATTTTCCACTTCATCCACTGACGCTGACTATCGTAACTAAATAAAACTCCAGGAAGCAAGAACTTGACACCCTACAGCTTTTCTGTTGTAATAGGTGAATTGCAACTTAGTTTTTGTTAGGTTTTAAGGCTTAAAAGGTTTATGCACAACATCAGGGAAGGGTTCCAGCCAACTGACAATAGATTGGGCCAATACCTTGAATCGGCCTTTTACACACACACACACACACACACACACACACACACACACACACACACACACACACACACATAGTCCCAAGCCTTTACTGTTTACATTAGTAAATTTTGCTTTTACTTTCAGCATAGTCTCTAGACTAATCACAACTCTCTTTAATTTACACTGCAGGCACATAAACAGGGCTGTTTGGCAGTTTTGAAGTATTCCAGAGCTACTTCAATTAAGCTTTTGTTAGATGCTATTGTAAGCTCAGTACTCACCTTTAAACTGATAATTTTTTCAGGTCTTCTCCCTGTGGGGCTGAACCCACTCCATTCACTACACTCACTCCGCTCCCCTACAAATCTACCAGAAATTTTAGTAAGTTCAATCATCCATATTTAATGAAACTTTAGCTAAAGTAAACTGGAAACCTCTCAAATCCCTACCACTTAATGAGACTGTTGAATTCTTTAACTCAACATTTCTAGACATCCTAAATAGGCAAGCACCCACCCACCAAAAACGAATAAAACATAACCATGCATGCTGGCTCTCAAAATCCACCAAAGAAGTAATGTCCACAAGGGATAAAACCTGGAAATCATGGCAGAAAAACAAAGACCCCTCAACTCTACTACATTACAAGCAACTCCATAACCAGGCAAAATGTCTAATAACCACTGATAAAAAAGACCACTACTTCCACCTACAAAGCCAACATAAAAATAATCCCCAAAAATTATGGTCTTCCATCAGCCAACTATTACACCCAGGCTCTAAAAGCAATCCACCCCCTGACCCACAAAAAACTCCCACTGAACTTGCTACCCTCCTCAATTCATACTTCATTGACACCATAGCTAACCTAACCACCACATTTCCTACAGTTAACAGCACCACCACCAAAATAGCTGATGACCAAATCATCCCAGAAAACAAGTCTACCCTTAACCCTAACCTACAATTCTCCCCATACCCACCAGCACAATAAAAAAACTTTTACTTAAGCTAAAACCCTGTACTCTGGCCCCTGACAATCTACTCCCACACTTCCTGCAGCTAGCAGCAAACTCTATAGCTTATCCCATCAGCATACTCATTAACAGATCAATTAAAGAATCCCTTGTCCCAGACATCTGGAAAAAAGCATTCATTCTTCCCTTACACAAAGGTGGCACCAACACAGACACCACAAACTTTCGACCCATAGCAATTCTCTCACCCCTCTCTAAAATACTGGAAAAATGCATCCATGCCCAACTCCTCAACCACCTGCATGAAAATCATATTTTATCACCCACTCAGCATGGTTTCAGACAAGGACACAGCACCACTACCACCCTCCTATCCTTCCTTGATACAGTTAACTGGGCACGGGATTCTGGTAAAATAATTGCTTCACTTTTCCTTGACCTTTCCAAAGCTTTTGATATAATTTCCCACACTATCCTACTCCCTAAACTATCCACCCTCCACATTTCTCTCCCTACCCTACAATGGTACAACAGCTATCTCTCCAATAGGCAGCAATCCACCAAATGGCAACAGTCTTACTCTCCCTTCCTCAGTACATCCACAGGGGTACCCCAAGGCTCCATACTTGGTCCTCTCTTATTTAGCATCTTTATTAACAACTTTCACAGCACTCTCCCACAATGCTCAGTAATCCAGTATGTTGATGACTCTACAATAATATGCACTGCAAATTCCAGCTCTGAACTCCAGCAAATTACCCAGAATGCCCTCACATCTACTGAATCTTGGATGCTTAACAATCATCTTGCCCTAAATCCAAAAAAAAAAAACTAAACTAGTAATTTTTACTCCTAGGAAAACCACTCCATTTGATAAAAAACTCTTCACTATACAAACCCAAGACAATACCACTATAGACGTTGTCCCACACACTAAATTACTAGGCATTATTATAGATGAAAACCTTAACTTTGACCTACACATAAACAATAACATAAAAAAAACACACCGAAAGCTTGGTATGCTCTACAGGCACCAACACTTTCTTAGCCTCTCTACTAGACAAACTCTTGCAACTACCTTTTTATTACCCTCTCTCCTTTATGGTGCCCCTCTCCTCACTAATATCCAAAATTCTACAAAATCCAAACTTGCTATGTGTTACAACAGAATAGCAACATTTGCCACCAAGGCCACATTCTCATCCCACCATTGTAAGTCACTGAAACAATTAGGGTGGCTGGAACTCCCCCACAATCTCTCATTCACCCAACTAACTACTGTGCACAAAATAATCTACAGACCCACAGACTGTCCTGCCCTCTCAACTCTACTTGCCAAATACCATTCCAGCAGGCATCTAAGATCTGAAAATCATCTACTTCTAAAAGTACATAAGCCCACCTTACCTGCTGGTCAACTCCTCTATGCCTTCACCATCGCCAAACTATGGAACTCACTTCCGCCTTCTATAAGAAACACAGGCAGCACCACCACCTTCAAATAAATGCTGAAAAATCATCTCAACTCTTCCTGGCTATGTTCCTGCTCTATAACCTAACCTCTTCACTCTCCTTATATGATTACTAAACTCCTATGTCTTTTGCTACTAGTGACTGATGATATTTTCTCCATATTTATTTTTATCTTCACTTGTTGATTCTGGTACAATAATACTGATCTATGTCTATACCAAAATGATTGAATTCATTGAATTCTGCTTTAATGTATATTTTCTGTATATACTGCTGTAATCAAACAAACTAGATTCCTGCTTTTATGTATATATTCTGTATGTTACTATAGTTACTATCTGTAACACTGTTTCTGCTTCTGTACTAATTAATGTTTATATTTTTTCTGTATCTCGTTGGAGCTTTTCTCCCCAGGCCTCTACTGAAAATGGGCTCTTTTAGGCCCAGTGGACTTATCCCGGTAAACAAATGCAATAAATAAATAAATAAGTCAGAACCGTGGCCTTAAGCTCAATGCCAAAAAGTGTGTCGTCATCCCCTTTGGGAAAAACATGGTTCCCATGAATTACCACACTGATGGTAGTCCACTACACACAGAAGGCGTTATAAGAGATCTGGGAACACATGTTGACAGCAACCTTTTCTTTGATCACCACATTGCCACTGTGGTCAGAAAGTCCTTCTATGTGGCACATCTCATTAGTAAGGATTTTGCATCCAGGAAGAAAGAGGTCATTGTCTCCCTCTACTCTTCCCTCATTAGGACAATCATAGAGTACAATTCCCCATTTGGCATGTACCTCCCTAGACACCTGCAACAACTGGAGAGACCGCAAAAGTACCTCACAAAGAGGATCCTAGGCCTTAAACACTTGTCCTATATGGACAGATTCAAAAAACTCCAACTATTCTCTGTCTCATATTGCCTACATAGAGGCAATCTCTGCTTGACTTACAAAGCCATGTCTGACCCAGCTCTGTTAGAAATGCTACATCTAAAGAAATTCCAATCCTTCCGCATCACACACACCAGAGACCTCAACCTCATTACCACAATTAACAGAACATCATGGAGGGACAGGTTCAAAACCCAGAGACTGCACATGCTATGGAACAGACTTCCCATACTTGTCAAGCAGAGCACCTTGCTGACCCTCTGCAACAGAAATCTTGATGAGTGGATGAGGAACAGAAAATACACCCCGAGGATAACTCCAGTGGCTCTACTCAACAGAGGCACTGGTAACTAAGGTTGGGTGGCACTATACGAGGGTAATCCCATGAGCTAGGCTTGTAAAGGCCCCAGGGCAATTAGCCTAGTACACACCTATGAACATATAATCTAAGTTCATCTAAAATATGATTAAAGTAGGAAAGTCATGGGTGAACAAGAAACTGTTTATAGAAGGTTGCTAAATAGTTGTGTAGCCTCAGTTTAAAAGTGAAGAGTTTGCTTGGGTTTTTAATTGTACAAGCTATACAATCCTAAGGTAATGTGTCTATTATGGAGAAAGCATGTTCTCTCGTAGGGAAAAAGAAGGCATTTTAATATACTGGAGCAGGTAATGCGAGATCTCAAAGGAAAGTTTTGACATTATACTACTCAATGCAGTGTGCATAAATGAGCATGTTGCTGTGTATTTTGTATTTAAACCATGTAGTATGGAACATGTTTTGTGTATAGTGATTGCTTTATGTGAGTACGCACTGAAGAGTGCTTACTCTCTCGCACATACAGCCTGGCAGCTAGCACAGTTTAACAAGGGTTTTTAACAAGCAATTCCAAGCAGCATGAATCTCTAGACGAAGTATTGCGCACATTTCTCTAAGAAACTTACAGTATGTATACTGCGATTTGTGGCATTCCATCAACACATCACAAATTGGAACGTCAATACAATCAAGCACCTAAGTGTTCAAAATGCAAATAATCAACTACACAACAAAGCAAAAACAGTACTCCATGCTGATTATATATACCAACTCCAATATCACAATACAGTGGGAGACGGGCAAGTTTCCTAAACCACTCTGTTCTGCAATCTCACTCAAAAGCCATTACAGCTTTTCAATTTTCTTTCAGTTGTGATGGCTGTTTCACCAGTAGATTTGATGTGGCAAAATGTAGATATTCTGTATACTGACCTTCTGTCAAACTTTATAATCAGTTTTGCATGGTTACAATGCAAATCAAATCTTCTCTGTTATACCTTGGCATATTCAGGGTTTGATTATCACATGGGGTAATTGGTTAGGCTTAAAATGGTCCACTAGAGTAGCTAGCCTAGTACTAATCTACAACCCTATGAACCTATAAGAACCTGCAATTTGCAGTTGGGCAGCATTTGACTTAGATCACCAATGTGCAACTTTTCTGTAAGGATTAAGCATTTCTGCCTTTTTAGTCTAAACAATTTCCTCCAGCATACATTATTAGAGCATCAGATGCTAGCTCAGTTTGTAGGATGGTTATCATTGCAAACATTGACTGTTACCATCTCATGTTTCATATCTCAAACCAGCATGTAGTTTTACAAATCCAAGTCATTGGTGCAGAATCTCTGCTCTTCAAACCTTTTACTGAATTTATCAGTTCACCAGTTACTAGCCTTAGAAAACTGCAACAAGGTCATGTTGTTGTGCTGTCAAAAGTATTGTGAGTCACCCAGAAAAAAGGTACACAGGTAACACCTGGACTGGTGATTTCAGAAGGTACACGTGGAAATGGAAAGTAAGGTTTGGTGATATAAAAGACTTTACTTATTTGGTTTGTTGGTTTCTTTGTTTGCACACATTTGATAACCAGGGAAGTTCAGCTGTACAGAACCCATTTTCAGTGGAGGTCGGGAGAGGAAAGCTCCACAGTGGCATTCCTAATGAACTAGTACATTCTCAAAAAAGGTAGTGGCACTGATGCTCCAAGAGTATTTTAAAGTGTAAACTTTTAAACAGAAGTAAAAATATGTGTGCAATTAGACAACTGGGAGTATTTATACATGAAATGCACATAGCAAAATGCAGGAGGACAGAAATAATCCTACTGGAAGTTACACAGGATAAGCTAAAGCAGTAATTTAGGCAAATGTACTGAATAATTTGTAGAAACAACAAAATTTTGATAAAAAGCATATACCTTATCATAAAAGCTTGTATAAATAGTACAAAATTAGTACACAAAGACACACACACACACACACATTATGTGTATATATATATATGTATATATATATATATATATATATATATATATATATAAAATGCCATTTACAAAAACTGAAATCTATATGAGAAAATGAGATGTCTAGGTTAAGCCACATTATACAAATTTGTTACACTGTGATAAAAAACTGAAACGGTCATAAAGCAAATGTTAGACTGTACTGAATTCTTTCTTCATACTCTTTACAGAGTAAGACTTTGGCTGCTCTAGCATTTCACACTTCTAAGTTGTTTGGAATTCTATATTTCTGGCAGGGTCACCTATTGTGAACGTGCCTGAGGTGAGGTTCCACACTAAATCTGCTCCGTCCTACAGATCCCCTTAGTGTTCAATCAGTGGAGAATGATAGGATATCGATGAATCTGAAGGTAAATGAAGGTTACTACACGATGGGAATTTCCACCTGCCTTTGACCCTCTTTCAGTTTGCCATTTTTGCCTGGTGTTTTCAGATTCCTCCTGCTAAAAGGCACATGCAAGCATTTACCATGATAAGCATCACCCATATAATCCTTCCAAATCTTGTAGTGATTGACTTGTTATAATGGATTGATTGTAATCTGTCACCTGATGTGAAGTTCTGCAGCATCAGCTGTGACTGACTAATCTTCTTGTCTCATACGACAAATTAAATCCAACAATCAAAGGACTGACCTGTAGTATTGATGTATCTATAGCAGTGCTTGTTCATCTTATGGACAAGCCAAATGGATGACCAAGGTAATGAGGAGAGACAATAAACCTACTAGTGAATTAGTAAGAGGCACTTCTTTTGTCAGAAGGCATCCTCAGTGGCTTTCTGTAAACAAAGTGGAAGTAAGTCTGATCCCTCCCATTGGAGGGAATCCTCTTGAGGTCCATGCTGAGGTCAAATCCCTTAAAAAAATTATATCACCTCTAGAAAGTTACAAATAATTCCTGGACCCTTGAATAAATTGCAGTCAATAAATAAAAAGTCATGCAAGCTATATATCAAAGCATAGGCAAATGGAAAAAAAACATGAATAAAAGCAACACCAAAATTAATTAAAATAGAAATAAACCACAGATGTCCGTTCTTCTTTTTATTGGAGGCAGATGACCGCTATTATGAGTCAGAAAGGTTCAGTTGCATTTGTTTTTTATTACAGAACTTTGTGGGCATGTACCACTGAGGACCTTCACTATGGGCATTCCCTTTTTTGGTGGGAACAAGAGGAACCACCCCTTACCTTTGGGCATTCTTTTTTTGAGGGAACCAGAAGAGCCACCCTCTGTGGAAAATCCATCCACCATCTGAATCGGTTTAAACTTATTGCAACACTTTTTGGGACCCACAATATAACAATTGTAACTTCTGTTCACAAAAATGCCCAAAACAGTACTAACAGTAATAACTTCAAAAAGCCAAAACAGGTCATAAGTACATTTGGATATATAAATACTAACTTTTGGAGGTTAATTAGAATTTTCAACTGAAAGTTCATATATTAAAAACTAAAGAGGTGGCATCTTTACGGTTAGACCTAACAAGTGATGAAGCTATGCAAGAGATTGTGCAAAATGCTCCCATATTAGAAGGGCAAGATCCAAGATGTTATTCCCACATTGGCTACTCTCACTAATTATTCTAGGCCGTTTCCTTTGACAAAATCCAGGAATCACTAGGCTTGTGCACTAGTGGTGATGTATGTTTTCCAGTCTATAGCTGGATAGTTTAGGTCACCTCAGAAAATGGTATTTGGTTTGATACCAAGTGATTCTAGTTCCTGTAGATAGGTGGTGAGGCTCTCTTGTGTTATAGAGGGAGTTCTATAGCTAGTTAATGTATGGTATTGGTCCTTTCTGATGGTTATTTGGACATGAAGAAGCTCTAGTGCATCATGCTGTTTAACCAGCCTCGATAAGAGTCTCTTCTGGGTGTAGATTGAGATACAACCACCTTTTTTTGCCCTGATGTTCAGTAGCTAGTCTAAATGTGAGGAAGTTGTTACTGCACAGCTGGAGTGATTTCCTCTATTTTAAACCATGTCTCAGTCACTACATAGATGTCCTCCAGAGTGAGAAGGGCTTGTAAGGAGTTGAGTTTCTTTTTCACTTTAAGCCAGTGGAGATGTCAAAGAATAGTTCTACATAAATCATAACAAAAATCCTCACTAGGATAATAATGACAGCATCTGTGACTTTTTTCATGCCTAGTCATAATTATAAGGCAACTGCTATCCTTTTCTTGAATCTGAATAAGGTATTTGAAACTGTTACTTACTTTCTTTGCTCTGCTTAGAATGTCTGTAGTTATTGACACCAATTCATATGAACTTTTAAAGTGTCAAGGTGATCTTAATTATAGCTACAGGGGTGAATTAAACGGGGTTCATATTACTCCAGGAACCTTCAAAATGGGTACCTAAGGGATAGGTCATGGGTCCTTTAATGTTACAAATGTGTAAATGATCTATGGTAGCATTGTGGAGCAATTGTTCCATTTTAATATGCTGGTGATACCATTCCTATTGCATATGCTGACTCTATATCACTGCTACAGGAAACACCCCAAATGGACTTAAAATACCCAGTTCCAGAGCTGTGCAACTTGGTTCCAACTGTCTTAAATCTTGTCAGTATGAGCTACTCAGGAATCCCACAATAAATGAAAAGAATGTAATAGACATCTGCTGTAATATATTTGGGAGTAAATACATATCACAATCTTACCTTTAATCACCACGACCACCATTTGGGCATAGCTAAAGTACAGAGGCCATTAGGAGTCATTTATCACTGAAGAGCTACCCGACAGATGATTCTAAGTACTGCACTGAGGCAGCTATTTTGGTGATAATGTTAATTCATGGTAGTACCATACATACAGGACTGTTGCAAAGTGTCATGGGAGATTGTTCAGAACTTTACACCTTGGTAGCCAGGTTTTACAGGGATATGGTAAAGTCTCATGTGGAAGTTGTCCAAAACTTTACACCTTGGTAGTGAGATTTGCAGTAGGAGATTCCCCTTACAACAGGGTTGATAGGTTCATAGGTTCATAGAATGATACTAGGCTATTGGCCCAGAGACCCTTATAGGCCTAGCCAAGAATTTCATGTTCATGTTCCCTCAAAGTCAGCACCTGTTTCCCTTGTCCAGTAGGGACACAGGTGGGATCCCAGGGGTGTACTTTATTTCCCATCTAGTCGTCCAGGTTCCTCTTAAAGAGGGCTAAAGAGATACTCTGTTTGACATGGAGAGGGAGTCTATTCCACAGATGAGGGAGTCTTTGGGACACAAATCTATCCCACCAACAAGTTCTATTAATGTCACAGGGGTTCCTATTAGAACGCTGAAAGCTTAAAATAGCGAATGACCTAAAGGTCAGAAATGCCGGATCTCACTCTGCTTTTTGTGAGACTGCGGTACAGTGAGGATTGGAATATTTGCCCTTTCCTCACTGTAGTGTTAGCGGGGGGCATTGCCCCCCACAATAGCATGTTCAAGGTCCTGCATTTTTGACCATTAGATAGTTTGTGTTTTTGGATTTTCGTTTATGTAATGTAGACCCATGTCACAGACCAGGTTAAGGCCTTGTGTGCAGGTTGTGCGAGTGGAGTTTGACTTACGGATATGCAGCAACTCCATCAAAGCTGGGTCTGAGGTGGCCTTGTATGGCAGACACAGGTCACCTCTGAGCAGTGTGTACGAGACTGAGTAGAGGGACAGGGATTTTAGCCTATCTGTATAAGATAGGTGTTTGATACCCTGGATTTACCAGGTTGGGAACCTCTGTGGTCTCTCCAGCTGTTGCATGTGCTTGGCAAGGTACATGCTGAAGGGGGAATTATACTCGATAATGGGCCTGATAAGGGAGGAGTACAGGGATGTTATGACCTCCTTGTTCCTGGATGAAATACCCTTACTTATGAAGTGGGCCATTTAAAAAGCCTTTTGCACAACGGAGGCAATGTGGTGGTCAAAAGTCAAGTTGCTATCAACTTGGGTGCCCAAGTTCCTCACGACTGATTGTGTGCTTAGTACATTGTTAGTAGCGATTAGTGAGGATGCCATTTTCCCCAAAGGGGATAATGATGCATTTCTTGGCATTCAGTTTGAGGCTATGCTTCTGGCAGCAGTTATTAGTTTGGATAAGGCCCTCTTGGAGGATGTTCATATAAGTAGGGGAATTTAAGGCAGCACCCAGCTTGCAGTCACCTGCAAACTTGGTCAGCCACAGACCATTGGTTTTGGCTTGCATCTCAGAAAAGTATATCCCAAAGAGTAGAGGCCCCAAGACCAATCCATGGGGTACACCGCTCATTACGGGTCTACTGCTAGAGGTGGCTTCCCCTATTTTGACTGAGTGGGTTCCATCAGTGAGCCAATAAGTTACCCATCTAGCAACATACGGGTTGATGCCTAGCTGGGAGAGTTTATCTGCTATACCCGAGTGGGGAATAGTGTTGAAGGCTTTGGCTATGTCAAGGTAGGCAGTATGCATCGTTTTCCCCTCATCCATGGCTTTAGTGACTGTTTCAAAGAAGTTGACCAAGTTTAAAAGGCATGATCTCCCTTTGACAAAACCATACTGTGTGGGGTCAAGCGTTTGGAGGCTGCCTATGTTCTTGATTATAAGGTCCATGATAATGCATTCCATGGCCTTGCAGATCAGGCTAGTTAGACTAATAGACCTATAATTGCATGGGTCAGTGGATGCTCCACCTTTGTGTAGAGGGATGACAGTGGCTGTCCTCCATTCAGCTGGGAGGAAGCCAGTGCTCAGTCTTTGGTTGAATAAGGTTCCTAATGAAGCTGAGAGCTCATGCCTGAGTTCATGTAGGATACAGCCAGGAATGTTATTGGGTCCCATGGAGACTATTTTTTTGCCTTTGAGAGTGCATTAAAGACCTGCTCCCAGCAGATGAGGGGAGGGGGACAGGTGCTGGGGATGTCCTGGTTTACTGATGGGGGATGAGGGGGTGAAGTTTTCACTAAACCTGTTTGCTAGCAGGTAGGCTAAATCTATGGCATTTGTATATATGGTGTTATTGACCACAAGTTCACAGCAGATTTGGGTGTTACCTTTGAGATTGTGGACATATATCAAGAAGGCCTTGTGATCATCCTTAGTGGATGTGGCCAATTTGGACTCAAATTTAGCCTTAGAAGATTTCACCAGTGACCTTATTTGCTTCTTCAGACAAAGTAGAGATTGCTTCCAGTTTGGCACCTGCTCCTTCTTGGTCTTGGACAGTATTGCTGAGTCCATACAGCTGTGTAGGTTCTCATATAGTTTTTTGGTGTAGGCTTGGACATCAGTGCTAGTTCCAACTAAAGGGACAGTGGCTGTGAAGCTGCTTACACCTGCTCTGAGGAAATTGATGGGGGGGGGTCAGGGGAGATGGTGACTTCAAAAAAGTGATTGCTTTATGGTCAGATCTTACCAAGGAGGATGACACTGTAGGGGTGCTACAGTGACTACTCTTGTTGGTTAGTGTCTACCAACTGATGCATTGGAAAAGTCGAGGAATCTCTGGGCGTTCATGTTTGGGCTAGAATAGGTCTTCCACTCTATGGTTGGGTAGTTAGTCATCCAGGATCAGGGTAGAGGGTTGAATCTTGATGAATTCAAGTAAGTCTGGATAGGTGGAGTCATCTTGAGTCATGGTTGGGGGTCTGTAGCTAGCTATGATTTGAATGGGTATTTTTTCAACAGTTAACTGCACTTGGAGTGTCTCCTGTGTGTCATACCATCTGACCAGCCTATAAGTGTGTATGTCTTCAATAAATATTGAAACTCCACCTCCTTTGACTTTGTAGTGCTCCATTTGGGGTCTGAAAGTATGGTAGGATGAGTAACCTGGTAGGGTTGGGGTGCTCTCCATAGCTTTGAACCAGGTTTCAGTGACTGCACAAATGTCAGCATCCTCCAGAATGAAGAAAACCAGGTAGCTAATCTTAAGCAATAAACCAATGAGGTTACTCTGGCTTTTATACTAATTGAAAAAAAGAGTTCTCTCACCATCTGCAGAAAGCCCACATCATCCGATAGTGACAATGTAGGATTGACTCCACAGATAAGAAACTCCATGACATGGCATACAGAAGGCATTTTCATTTACAGTGGGACACTTTCACCGAATGTGAGATGTAAATTTAACTAGATCTGATTCAAAAAGGGGTGTGTCACTCTTTTCAGAAGTACTGTGAATTGAAGATCCTAGCATTATCGTCATGACTGACTACTTAAATCTTTAATCACATTCTTATTTAAACTTTGTTTTCTCTGATGCATAATTGCAGGGATTGTGTTTTATATGCAGTACAAAGTGTCACTGAAGGTAATTATGGAAATGTTTTGGTTCTTTCCCAACTTAGTAATTTGTTTTCAACTTAATATTTAATCTTCTCATGAGGGGGTGCAAATCATTGCCCTGGTCAGATCAATGCTGACCTTTTTCCCTCCTTGTCTCTCTGTGGAATCACACCAATACGAGCCACACACTACAAGACCATCCTTTATTGTGCTTGAAAAAACTGGCCTCTCCTTCCAGGGGTATGGTCTCAACAGCCATCTGTACATTCTCTGAGTTTGAGTTAGCATGATATCGTGAAACAGAGAAGATTATTTCTTCATGTACTTATTGACATTTGTTTATTGAGCCTGACTGGGTAATTTTATCCATTTTCATCACAAGCCTGGGAGAAAAGCTCCAGAAATAAAAACAGAAAAAAATTATATTATATATGCATGTGTATATATATATATATATATATATATATATATATATATATGTATATATATATATATATATATATGTATATATATATATATATATATATATATATATATATATATATATATATATATATATATATATATATATGTATATATATATCCCTAGGTGAAATCTGACAGCATATTACAATATACTGTAAATGCATATGTTTATTAATATTTGCATTAACTGTGGCATGTAGGATAATACACATATACCGTCCTTATTACAAGGTAAGTACAATATTACATAGCATCCATGTTTGTTTTCAAACCACCAGTTATTGATGCTTTTTGTTTGATCACAAGTGTGCAGCTGCACAGCATTTTTCATTTCTCCATGACAGTGCAACTGCAGAGTTGATATATGTAAGTAGTGGCGGTGTGGGGGTGCAGGGGAATGGGGAGCTATGCCTCTACAAAAACATTTTTCCCTTAGATTTTTTTACTCCCAATTGTTGAATTTATGAGCATTTGCTCACATTATTCCTGTTGTGTGAAGTGATCATATGTAGGTCAAACACTTGTCATAGACTTGAACAGATTCCTGCAACCCTGCAAGGCCACATAGAGTGAGACCTCACATCATGACAACACCCTCATGTTCTCTGTCCCTTTCACCTGTACAGTACCTTGTGTATACCCAGTCCAATGGGAGCCACTGCAAAGCTTTTGAATTTCCACCCTTCCTAGAAAGGAGACAACATAATCATGCAGTCCTATGCCCACACACACACACACACACACACACACACACACACACACACACACACACACACACACACACACACACACCCAGGATCTACTCATAATCAAACATGGGCCACTAGCATCTCAGGTAGGAATAAGTCCACTAAACCAGCAGGCTGACTAAATTGTTTTATTAACTGCTTCAAAATTTACTTGTAGTGTAGTTGTATCATAATGTGAACTTTCTGCTGTATGTTAAATTGATCCTACAATAGTTCTACTTAAGTGGGTTCCCCACATGAATGTGCTTTTTCCAGCAAATGTATTCCAAATAACAAAGTGTAATAAATCTGTAAATTACCTTTCACGATTCACCTTTGAGTTACAGCTCCAGGAGTAATCATCTGTCCCTAAAAGTGTGACCCTAGACAGTGGATTTATTGCAGGTTCCAATGTGCTAATGGTTTATTGGGGAAACAACACATTTAACTAGCAAGCTATGAAAAGCTGCAAAGAAGTACATATTCATTTCAGCTTCTGACTTTACCCTTCATTATAGATGGAAAAAGTGGCTCATCTTAAAGAGTTTGGAAACGTACCACTAAATAATCCCTTGTTATGTAATCTGCATGAAGTGGGGAGATCACAGCAACATTCACTCTCTCACTGAGGACACTGTTACAGTGCCGGTGACAATCAACTGGCCATAGTCAAGTAGCAGTTACTAGACATCAAATCCACATTGGTTGGATGTTGTGTATAAATGCCTGAATCTTGTCTACCAAAACAGATTTTTATACTTTTCATCTCAGTCATGGCCACTGATTATCCATGAGAACACTGCAAATGCACATTAGGAGCAACTCAAGAAAGGGGTCATATTGTCTGTCACTGGATAATTGAGCGATGCTCAGAACACTGAACCTAAATGATCGCCATATCCTGTCATGACCGCTAAATACTGAGAAGTGCAAGACGGTGAGTGTTGCATTTTTCTCACTTTCATCCTCTTCTCTGTGTTTGTGCAATCTCTGTATTGGTATATATATATATATATATATATATATATATATATATATATATATATATATATATAGATAGATATATACACACATACAATATTTTATATACATTATATATATATATATATATATATATATTTTATATATAGATATATATATATATATATATATATACATATATATATATATTTTATATATAGATATTATATATATTTTATATATATGAATCCCTATCATATGATAGAAACCTCATTTGACTGAGACCATAAGACTGAAATTTCAAAAAATGTCAAAAGACTGAAAAGTCACTTCATTGAAACCCATAATACTCGATTTCAAATTTTAAACTGGACCATATAAACCCAGACTTGGAGGGGGGCTGTGTCCCCCCACACTCCCCCCTAACTATATGTACAAACTCCAGGATTGCACTATAGTGGGGAAAAGGGCATCTACTGTAAGGTATATGAAAGGTATATGCCCTTTTCCCCACTGTAGTGCAATCCTGGAGTTAGTACATATAGTTAGGGGAGTGTGGGGGGCATAGCTCCCACCTAGTCTGGTTTTATATGATCCAGTTTACAATTTAGTATGTTGAAATTGAGTCTTATGGGTTTCAGTCAAGTGACTTTTCAGTCTTTTGAAATTTCAGTCTTATGGTTTCAGTCAAATGCGTTTCAGTCAAATGAGGTTCCTATCATATGATAGGGATCTATTTATATATATATATAAATACACACACACACACAAACACATTTCTGAGGTGCTGCGGTTTTCATGTGACAATTTTTCTGTAGGTATGACAAATAGAAGGTTCAAGGAATGTACAGCTGGTCACCTTAGTGAAATGAAACACAAGCTGACTACCAATTCACTTAGTAAACATATTTTAGAAAGAGATGAACAACATAGTTTTAAGTTTATGATTTTAAAAGTAATATATAACCCTTTAAGGGGAGGTGACATGACGTTACTAATAGAAAATGAGGAAATTAAATGGGTATTACGTATGAGAGCTTCCATATCACCTGGCTTAAATGACTATTTCACCTTAAAACCTTATTTGAAGATGTCACATCAGAAGGCATAGGATTCTGTCATGTGACTATAATTAAATATTTAAGTTGAGAGTGCTTTCTGTGTATCCATGTTCGCCTGAGGAATCCTTGATGGTGAAAGTTTTAACTTTGTTGGTTGAAGTTTTAACTTGCAATTTTTAATAAACTCTTTGTGTCTCTAGTGCCTCTTTTCCTTGGATTTTTGACTGTCGTGTATTGAGGGCTGGTTAACGATCAACTTGCTGTTTTTTTCTGAATTTCTGAGTGTTTACGGTAGTTGGTAAGCATTTCAGAGCTACTTTGGATTATAATAGTTATTCTACCCTCTACTAGCAGTATGGCAGCTACAGTTTTTAAGACTTTTGGGGAGATTGTTGATGTTGGTGATAACCCTCTATTGACAGTCATGGGTATGAATGATGTTCGAATTGTAACTGAAGAGAATGCTTATTCGGATTTACTTTCTGCCTTTAAGCTGAAGTTGCGAGATTTTGAACATACTGTTATGGCACATAAGCGACTACAATGGCAGAGACTGTTGTTTGAAGCATACCTGCAACATAAGATAGTGCTGAGGGACCTTCAAATCTTAGAAATTCCCTCTTACAAAGACAAACAACCTGATTTGCTCCGTACATGGCAGCTCATTAATTTGAGCTGCTCGTTCCATTATATGGAACTAATGAATGCATATTTCCAGCCTCTCGAGCTAGATCTCCGTTCTAATGTTGAAACTTGTTATAATGATTTAGTCTCGAGCATGGAAAGTAATGAATATGCAACACTTCTTAATGAGTCTTTGGGCAGATTAACAGTTTTTGAGAAGTGTTTCATAGAGGGCAAAAAGAGAGCTTTTGAGAGATTTAGCTGATTTTGAAAAGGGGAACATTTTTGTCTGGCTGAAGGAAAAGATTATGACCAATCAGTATGCTCATCAGCAGTCTGAGGGATCACCTACTTTGGAATAAGCACTTCCAGGAACATCACTGTTAAAGACAATTGAAGTAGAATGGTTAACTGCTGTGCCATTGATGGAAACATTACAAATGAGAAATAAACATATTTCAATAACATCAGCACCAGTGTCCAATAATGATAATCGGCTTTGTAGAGAGAAGGTAGTGCGGGTTGATGCAACGCAGATGCATGCTTTGGATCCCGTGGAGTTTCCGCTCCTACTGAATCAACCCCTTCCAATGCCTAAACCAATGACATGAATGCAGAGCCTTACAGCGAAATAAACTGGGAGACCCTAATCAAGCATCCGTTCACCAAGAGCCAAACCAACAAGTGAACTTGGTATTTAATTTATCTGACTATATGCTTAGTGATGCTGAATTGTCTGTGCTAAATAGGGGCCTGACTTTTGTATCCTCGGTGCTATCTGATATTTCTAGAAGGCTAACTGAAATTAAAAGTTTTGTTCACAATTTGAGTTTGAAGACAGGTTTTGCTGATACTGGTAACTATGCTGTAAATGATTTAAAATGGAGTAGTGTCATGCCTCAGAATAATGGGGCATTACAAATATTTGAAAAAGCGTGACATATATGATTTATATGAAAAAGATAAAGTTGATGAATACTATAATTTGACTAAGGATAAATGTGATGCTATTCGTTCTTTGGATGATAACCCAGATTTGGTTATTAAAGGAGCAGATGAGGGTGGTGGCATAGCTGCTATGAGTAGAGATTTTTATTTTGGAAAGATGTTTTTGATGTTACAAGGTGAAGAATATCAAGTTATCACAAGAAAAGAAAGTAATATCTCTTGTCTTAAATTAAATAAGATCTTGTGCAGTATGCATGACAATGGTGCACTTGATGACAATGTAATTATCTGTATGTTGAGAATCCTAAAATACCAATTATTTGTGGTATATCGAAGTTACATAAGAGCATCAGTAATTCGCCAATGAGACCTATAGTCTCTGCTAGGGGGTGGGTTACTGAGCCAATATCTAAATACTTAGAAAAACAACTTAGACCTGTATTGGATAAAGTAACTACCATTTTAAAAGATATGAACACCTTCCTGAAACATTTTTATGAATGGTCATCAGGTCAACTTTCTAATGAGTCTTACTTTATTACAATGGATGTTGATTCACTTTTTACCTCCATATCCCATGATTATGATGTCGAAAGTGTGAAGCTATTTTTGCAAAGTTTTTCTGATTATGGTTTTGATAGAATCAAGTTATGTGAATTGTTGACATTAGTTTTGACTTATAATGTCTTTATTTTTGACAACAAGTTGTACCATCAAGTTAAAGGTGTAGCGATGGGCACTGCAGTCGCTAATACCTATATTAACATTGTGATGTACATGGGGAGGAGAGATATGTATTATTGACATCCAATTCTTTTAGACAATACATTACATTTTAGAAGTGATTTGTGGATGACTTTTTTGCTGTATGGGAAGGTAATACGGAAGTTTCAGGATTTTTTAGTGTACATTAATAGCACCACTTCATTTTTGAAATTTAAACATGAGATCTCTCATCATCATATCACGTTTCTTGATGTTTTATTGAGTAAGAGTGAGGTTGGGGTAATACAAACAGATGTATAGGAAAGAGGTTAAACGTAATAATTACTTGCATTGTAACAGCATGCACCCCCTTTTATGTTTAGTAACATAGTTGGAAATCAAATGCAATGGGTAGCGAGATTAAATACAACTGAGATGAAATTAGATCAGCGGTTTGATTGTATAGGTATGGATTTTGTTAACAGAGGGTATTCGAAAAATGAAGTAGATAAGTAGATAAAATATGTAAAGACATTAAACAACAGCAGTTAAGAAATGAGGTTCAGCCTTATTTTAGTAACACATACCCGTTGGGTATGAGGACACTACCTATAACAAAAAGAACAAGATATATGCTGACATTTAATAGGAATACTGAGGCAGTTAAAATATAGTTAGACACCATTGGCCAATGTACAGGGTTTGAAAGAGATAGCTGCAAATCCTCCTATGTTCTGATATAAGCGCAACTGTGCTTCGAAAAAACATTATGCTATAAGGAACAATCTAAAAACTTTTTTAGCAGTATGAGAAACAAACATGGTACAGTTAGATGTAACAATGGTGTCTATTGTTAGTACATATATACAGAAAAATCAGTAAGACCTCCAGTGACAGGTAAGGATTTTATTTTGTATGCATATGGAAATTGAAATACAAGTAATTTAGTTGATGTAGCTCAGTGTGAATCATGCGACAGTTTTTATATAGGTATGCCAAATAGAAGGTACAAGGAATGTATAGCTGGTCACCTTAGTGAAATAAAACCGAAGTTGACTACCAATGTACTTAGTAAACTTATTTTAGAAAGAGTTTTAAGTTTATGATTTTAAAAGTAATATATAAACCTTTAGGGGGAGGTGACATGAAGTTACTAACAGAAAATGAGGAAATTAAATGGGTATTACATATGACTGCTCATATATCACATGGCTTAAATGACTATTTCACCTTAAAACCTTATTTGAAGATGTCACATCAGAAGGCATAGGATTCTGTCATGTGACTATAATTAAGTATTTAATTATACAGTGTTTCCTGTGTATCGATGTTCACCTGAGCCTTGATGGTGAAAAATTTAACTTACATTTTTTAATAAACTGTGCGTCTCCAGTGCCTCTTTTTTTCCTTGGATTATATATATATATATATATATATATATATATATATATATATATATATATATATATGGTTCCCTATCAGAAGCCTGAAACACTATAAGCCTGAAAATCAAAATCCTGAAACCTCAAAATCCTGAAAACCCAAAATCCTGAAACCACAAAATAGACATACTGACGTCATTGTGGCTTTGCTATTGTTAGCTCTGTGGTGTTAGGTCATGCGTTGGGTTCAGGTAAGTGTGCGGTTGGTTTTATGTTAGGGTTAGGGGCGGTATAAGTGAGTTAGGGTTAGGGCGCAGGTTAGGCATGTATGCAGTAGTGACAAAAATTAGGGTTAGGGGCGGTTTAAGTGAGTTAGGGTTAGGGCGCGGGTTAGGTGAGTGTGCGATAGTGACGGACCTTAGGGTTAGGGTTAGGGTTAAGGTTAGTCTGTAGATATTAGTGTGTTTGTATTGGCATATTAGCATTATTTGTGTTTTCAGGATTTTGAGTTTCAGGATTTTGAGTTTTCAGGCTTTTGGTTTCAGGATTTTGATTTTCAGGCTTATAGTGTTTCAGGCTTCTGTTAGGGAACCAAATATATATATATATATATATATATATATATATATATATATATCTATCTATATATATATATATATATATATATATATATATATATATATATATATATATATTTATAATATGTATATATGTATCTATATATCTATATCTATATATCTATATACATATATATATATATATATATATATATATATATGTATCTATATATCTATA